>NC_134846.1:67135120-68335120 GCF_965363235.1 Mytilus galloprovincialis
TACTGTACTTTATTTTGAAATGACTGATTTATACTAGGAACTATAACCTCGAATATAGCACCCTAACAAAAACATTTTATTTGAAGCGTCTTATAACAACCTGTGATAAAGGGATGATTTCCAATGATGTTTTCAACGATAAGAGGGTCAAATGGGTAAATTCAGAGATACATTGAAAAATACATAACTGAAAAAATATTACAATATTCATAAACTGTAAATTCGTAACACTAGTTTTATGGACAGCCAATGCAAAGCTCAAAATAATATGGCAATGTTAAATGACAACACTATTTGACAGAAATACAAAACAAAAAACAAACAAAAGAACACTCAGCACAAAGAAATGCATAAATAAATAATATAAAGTACATAACAACATGTAAACCGCAGAACAAACAACTAATAAAAAGATATGTGCATGTTAAAAAAAAAAAAGACACTTATCTCAATTTTAAAAATAAACATTTTTATACTTTTGCGTACGGAACATACTTACACCAAATGTACATTTCTATTTTCTATTTACAGAGGTAAATTACTAAACGATTTATATTGAAATAAAACACCATTCGTAATACTACCCGGCAAGCATTGCTTACAAACCAGCCAACTTCTGGTAAAACTTTGTTCATGAATTCCCATACTTCTTTTAAGACATCCCATATTCCGTTTAGGAAATTAAACACTAGGTTCTGGACTCCATCTGTATACAAATTTGCGATTCGTAGCAGTAAAATGTAAATTTCTTGAACAAGTTTGAAAATGGAAGATAACACACAAAATTCCGCTTGAAAAAATGTTTCTACCCATTCTTCAACATTCTGAAAACCCTGATTTAGCTGATTCATAAAATTGGTCACATTGAAAAACAAATTTGCTGTTCCGTGTGTTTTAAAAGTTTTTCGTTGATTCAAACCCATAATGAAAACCGGTGGAAATAGGTTCATACATATATCTGACGCCCATGTTTCCATAAGTTAAGATAAATGGAATTAAAGCGAAAATAATAACATATTCGATGGCTGAATCATCGCTCATTCTTAAATGGTACTGATATTGATGAATGAAAGCTGTGTCTGAAAAGACCTAGTGTTTCTTTAAAGAAGGTGATTCGGTTTATCGAGAGCTATATCAATTGGTCTTAAGGGTGAAATAAAAAGGCAGACAAACATTTTTTTTATGTATTTGTTCCTTTTTTTCTATGTATATTTTCCTTTTTTTCATATCCTGTTTTGGAAAATCTAAACAAACTGTTTGAAGAATTATAAACTAATAAGTTCGACTTGAAAGAGTTAAAAGTAAAATCACAAAAATACTTAACTCCGAGGGAAATTCCCTAATCAAATGTCAAAATCACAAGCTCAAACTCATCAGACGAATGGACAACTGTTATATTCCTGACTAGGAAACCAGCATTTTCTAATGTAGAAAATGTTGTGTTAAACCTGGGTTTTTAGCTAGCGCAACATGTCACTTGTATGACAGTCGCTTAAAATTCCATCATATTAACAACGATGTGCGAACAAACAGACAGAATGGATAAAAATGTCAAAAATAAGGGTACTGCAATCCAACATTGTGTTATTATTTTAATCATTATAAAACAAACAAATATAACAATGCATTAAAAAAGGAAAACACCACAGTAGATTTTAAATGTTATGCGTTTTTATTATTTTCTTGGAAAAAATGCAAAATAGTATACATTCATGATACTATTAACCCGCACCGCAGTTCATTTTAAAGTTATTTTGTAGACTACAGATATTTTCATACTTTTGTTTAATGAATTTGAACTGCCTCAGAATTGGTTGCTGTTGAAATAATTGGCCGGTCAAACAAAAGACTGGCCTTTTACTTAAGGACACAGCTTTAAGTAGTTCAGGAAAAGACTGGTCGGGTTGGAATAAGATGTACGCGTCTTGGGTTTTTACATGTCTTTCTACCATGTGAACTTGCATGATAAAAATCAGGCTTGAGTTTTATTGATTATTTCAAAATGTTTGCTCCTCTTGAGGATCTAATTTCTTTAACATTTCATAATATCATCAAATGACAAAATATTGTAGACAACAATAAATTCAACAGGAACGGAATTAATGTTAAGACTGATAAGAGAAGCAATTACTACGTTGTCATAAAAATTTACGGAGCTGTAGAACTTATAAGTAGAACCAAAGCGCTTCATTAACTAGCTCAGATATTAGCTATCTTAATATGTCCCTTTAGTCAAAATACAATTACAAATATATTATTTGTCGGCATACTAAGACTACCGAACAATCTTTTCCATAATAGTCCATAATATATACTTACTAAAATTTCGTAAACGTCTCAATATATTATTTAAATATTGATTACTTTCAGAGAGTAAAGATGGAACTATTTGTACATTAACCACATTTGTACGACAAAGTGGGCAGGTGTTGTTTTGGAGATTCCATTCTAGGATACAACTGCTGCAAAACTCGTGATAACATGGAATACAGACTGTTTTATGTGTGATGGTCTCAGGACATATTACACATGTTGCCATAAATCCCAAATGCTGAAGCCTGGAAGAGAATATACTAAGTACATAGCCTCATATTTTAAAATACAAACAATTAAATTAAAAAAAAAAACCTGATCTACAATTTTTTTTAAAACTTATCCACAATTTAAATAATGATCTAGTAACATATATAGTGTTGATCATCAACTCAGTTGGTAAAGTTATCTTGTAGTATAGTTTCTAGTTCAAAAGTGTAAACTTGGTTGTTAAAGTCTGTTGCTTAAAAGAGGTTCAAAGATGATATATTCAAAGACCTTTATATTAGCACATATTTCGAAACGATTAATGAAATTTTTTATCTTCTAACCATGAATACGAAAAACCAGCAATAAAATACGCTTTCATTCTATGATTTATATATTCAGGGTTTCCGCTGGCGATAAAAATTCGTCATTTGCGAAAGAATTTGGCGAAAGAAATAAATAAACCGATTTATTTTCCTCCATCTTGTTTATTTACTTTTTTTCGAGTTTCTCGGACTTTACCCGATCAGACAATACTCGGAATTCACCTTGACCTCATTAAGATTAGACAGAAAATCAATAATCAGCTGATTGCATTTTATAGCTATCGACAACAAAGGACTAATTAATAAAGGTGTTGATTGAATTGTTTCACAAAATGATATGGTCAAATGGCTTCCGCTATAAATGTCACATACAGAATTTATTTACATCTTTGCGACGCACGTGTTTGAAGCAAACTTTTGACATCTCTCCCTTTAAAGATAGTTTTGAAAAGAAAGCTGTTGTTGTGACGAAAATTGTTCAAAAGCAAGAAAAATCTCCGATTTAAAACTTTAATTCTTTTATCCTTTGACTTTAATAAAGTCGTTTGAGTGACACATGCACGTGTTTCAAGCATAGTTGTACGTCTCAACTTTTTCATTTACGATGGTCAAGAAAAGAAAACTGTCGTTATGAAAAAATCTATCCAAAAGGCTGGGAACAACCCCTCGAATGAGAGTAACCCTTCAATGTAATGACTACACATGAAATGAGGGATCAATTTCATGTGATAAAAGCTTTTGTTTTGTTGTAAAAATTACTTCTTAGTACAAAAGGGCACAACAGGAAAAATATATTTATGTTACTTGGCGAAAAAAATAATAAAGTGGCGAAAATTATATTGTTTTGGCGAAAGAGGTGGCGAAAAAAATAATTGACCCAGGGGAAACCCTGTATATATTTCATTAGATAGCAAAATATATCCTTACAAGAAGTACTGACATCGGTAATGATTTAAGTTTATATGAATAAAATTTGAGTGACAAAGTACACATTCCTACCCGTGTTAGTGTAGATAATTATGCATGTCTAAAGAGATTATGTCCACTTCTGTGTCTTTCATGAAAGATAACATTTACTGTCACATAAAATGCTCATACAGAGTTAGATCTGCACCAACTAACATCAATCCAAACGATTATTATTTGTTAATTAATTTTTTTTTTCTATCTATTATAGGTTTTATGGGAAAAAGACCATTATCAGTAACCTTCATCACTTCTATAAAAAGTCGTCTGACAGTTTTGCAGAAAATAGACACTTGGTAGACCTCATCTTTTGAACAGTTCTGATTGCTTTCAGATTATCACTAATAATAGCCGTTTATGGACCAAACTTGCATGTTATCCCTTTGTTCTGTTTGAGCCATGTCGGCCGTGATAGTTGGCAGGTTTGGACATCGAACACAATTTGTTCAACTAGATACCCTATGATTGTGGCATAGTTTAGTGAAATATGTCCCAGTGGTTTCAGAGGGGGACATGTTGGTAAACCCAAATGTCGACGGACGACAAGTGATTAGAAAAGCTCACTCGGTCTTTACTGCTAGGTGAGCTAAATACACAATATATCATCAAAACTATAAATACTGTTTTTCATAACTATTTCAAAATTATGAGCCTTTTTATTTCCTTGTTTAAGTTCGTGGTAATTCTTTTGGTAAATGCACTCCACATTTCCTTTCTCATTTTTATTTTCACTATGCACGTTTTTGTTTTTTCTTATTGATTTACTATATTTACGATCTACATATGCAAAGGAGAAGTCAATGCAAATGGTAAACGTGGTTAATCCCGCTATGTGTTGCGAAGCTACCAAGTTAGACTAAATCGACCATGTGTTATTTACTGTTTTATTTTTCTTTGTCTCAGATATCATGGATATATTTGTAGAGTAGTCTATTTGACTGATGTGTTTACTGTTCAATATTTGAGTCGTTACTGTTATATTTTTGAGATATTATGAAAATAAACAAAGACCGTAACTGAGAAAGAATTTGCCTTTGTATAGATAGGTAGTTTGGCGTATACCTTTTTTATACTCGACAAAGATTTGTTTTGGCCCATACAGATAAGCATGTGCTTGTTCATACTTGACAAAGAACTACCCTTAGTGGAGGCAGTTAAACTTATGCTTTTTCATACTTAACAAAACATACCCTTGGTACATGATGTTAAGCATGTGCTTTTTCGTTTCTGTGTCATTTAGTCTCTTGAGGAGAGTTGTCTCATTGTAAATCATATTACATCTTCTTTTTTATGATATCAATACTTGACATAGATTAGCATTGGTTCAGACTGTTAAAAATGTAATTACTCATACTTGACAAAAAAGTAGATTCTGCACATGCAGTTAAACATGACCGTTTGTTCATATTGTGAAAAAAGCATTATCATTGGTACATGATTTTAAACGTGTGCTAAAACAATAAGCATTTGTACATGCATTTACACATTAGCTTAAAATACTTGCTTTTGAGTATACCAAATCTGCCTTATTCAAACCGGATGTTTTTAATAATGCAGATGTTAAATTTATTAACAAGGACACACTAATCAATCAAAATAAAAATTGCACATAACATTGGTTAGGAATCATATATTTTTTTTTTCCGTTGTGATCCTGTTATTCTCGTTTCTTTAAAAGGTGATACATAAGTATAATTAAGCTAAAAAAAAAAGAAGCGCAGCACACACATATATTTACGTTTTGAATACTCGTGAAAAACTATTCAACTTTCCAAGTCCAAAAAAGTTAAAACGGTGCAATCCTTACGTAATATATGAAAACACAGAATAATTCCGGTAGAATAGCTTACAGATGTGCGATTTATCAAATACCAGTGTTGCTTTGGACTTCGATCTTTCCTGTATTTTCCAGAAGTAGGTATTAAAGGTAAACGTAAACGTGAATACTGTTTTTAGTTTATTTAAATATCTACATGTAAACAGAAAGTACGAGAAAGGCAGATAATGAATGAACCTTGACCTTTCTGTTTGATATTGACATTGTGTTTACACACACTGTATTTTTACTGTATTATATTTTAAAAATATAATAACCATTCAAGGTGTAAAACACGTATATAACAGGATAGAGATAGAGACTCATGAAACAAAACAAATATCTACATCATACGTATGAAGTGAATTTGGATACAAATTATAGGTAGGATTAAGGGATTGCAAGATGATAATGTATATTGCAATTAAAACAGCAATCAGTTAAGACTTGAATCGGAGTGTTCGGAGTCTACACTTACAGATGAAATGTAATGTCTTCAAATAGCACTACACATTAACGTACAACGTTTTTCTAGTTTGACAATGAGAAATTTTCATAGACGCATTTGGTCATATCAAATGTAACGGAATGATTCACAACTCACGCATTGTAGACTCCAGAACATTGCTGTATCTACAACACGCAAATCATTCGTTAACTAAACTGATGGCTTTGACAAACAGGAGCAATTCCTTTGTATATGAGTTAATGGTACGGTCACTAACTTACATTACACAAAATATTTGGATACCAACAACACGATGATTTGTCAAGATATTCTTCACAACATGCGTTATTTGCTGCAAAGATATTGGAAAATCGTACTTTTCACGCAGCCGATCTTAACTGTATATCAGATTACAGGAAGCATTCCCTTAACAAATTCTGGAGTGGATTTTGCATCGGCTTTACCAAAGAGACCAACATCGAAATTTGACAAGGCGTATATGTACATTTTTATATTAGAGTAGTGCCTATAGACGCTAAAATTCGTTTATTCAAGCTTTTCCTCGTTATGTCTGTTGAGAGTCAAGACCTCAAAAACTTATATAAGAAATTGATTGTACGCTCATTGTATAATCAGGGAACTGAAACAATTACGAGTAACTATTATTTTAAAAGAGACTTGCGATAGTAGTAAGATAAGGGAAAAGACGGAAGTGAGTGTGCATTGTGACAATTTCATTAGCATTAGGGAAAGAACTAAACATTCCAGTTAGATTGGAGTTATTGTTCAATACATAATAAATCGCCTAGAGTGAAATGGAAATTATTAACAGAAATAATAAGTCAATAATGACTTTGTGCGTGTAGCATGCATGAATACAGACAGCAATGGTAGCAAGAACACATTTTAAGTGATTACAACTGCAAGAATATAACGTGAGCACGTACGGAATTACTCTCCCGAAACGACTATCGAGTAGTTAAAATATATCACATTCCCTATGACACATACTACATGTAGTAGGAAAAATAAAAAAGTACCAAGACAGATGCAATTTTATTAACCATATTTACACATCACTCAAAAAATCGAGAAATATCGAAAAAACAAAAACAGTATTCGGTTAATCTTAATGATTATAAAATTGAGAATGGAAATGGGGAATGTGTCAAAGAAACAACAACCCGACCATAGAAAAAAACAACAGCAGAAGGT
Organism: Mytilus galloprovincialis; assembly: GCF_965363235.1. Lineage (NCBI taxonomy): Eukaryota > Metazoa > Mollusca > Bivalvia > Mytilida > Mytilidae > Mytilus > Mytilus galloprovincialis. The sequence continues at coordinate 67,142,412 of NC_134846.1, forward strand.
CGCCATTATAAAAGAGCAAAGACTTGCGTCCAGAATATGAACCAGCATACAATAAATTAAGTTATGTAAAAATGGTAAATCTGTTCGGCTAAAAATGTCAAACACTATCCGTATTAATTACCCGAAAAGGATAGGGTGTATCAGGGTAGCGACTGACAGCTGACTAAACAGTAGAATGGGGCTGAATATGGAAATACTACTTTTTGATAAATATTCCTAAAGTAATGAACTAGAGAAGTTCTCGCTCGGACACACACTCCATAATCTAGTATATTATAAGAGCATGCCTTTATTACTACTATATATATAAATATGTTTATTATATTTATATACATGTATATGGCATATACATGGAACATGCATTCGGAATTTTTATTCGAACTCCCATCCTTGGTTATCACATGGTTTTACGAATTCCGATCACCGTTTGTGTAGACAGAACCTACGCGATCGTTGAAGTAGAAGAGGATCCTGGTTTAGGATTAACGGTGTCCGTTTTCTCGAAAATATACCCTACTTCATTGCTGCACAATAACCAGTTGTAAGGTCTTATTAATGAACAATTTCATAATAATGTACGAATTAACTAAAGTATCTAATCTATAAGTTTAATACCAAATGCGTTATGTTGTAATAAATCAGCATGCGTAATCCAACCATGCAAGCATGAACTATCAACCCGCCAAGTACTGGAGTAACATTTTTCACAAATTCCCATAGTACTTTTATAACATCCCATAATCCATAAACCCCGTCAACCACTAGGTAAACCACATAAGATATTATTACTTTTAAACAGTGATACATATCAGTTGCAATAAGAGATAGTAATTCATATAGTTGTAACAATTCATTGAAGACTCCATCTGTTATTAAATTAGCAATTTGTAAGAGCACGTGGTAGAGTTCTTGAATACATTTCAAAACGGAAAAAAACACACTTAACTCCTCGTGGAAATATATTTTAAAACATTCAACCGCATTTTGTAAAACCGGATATATTTGTTCCGAAACGTGTGTTACATTGAACAGCATTCCTGTTTTCTCAAATGTTACGTTTCTCGTCGTTTGAAGTGTATACTGAAATCCTTTGGATATTGGGGAATACATGTATCGGATGCCCATATCACCATATACTAAGATAAATGGAACGGCGCATGTTATAAAACATATGATGGCCGGATTACTAAGTACAGATTCATTGGCATGATGACGTCGATAAACCATGTCTGAAAAAGATAAAAACAAGTGTATGTGTGTGAACACTATATAAGGAAGTCTAATTCGATGCAGATTCGAGGATAAAAGGTTGTACAGAACGAAAACAGTTTTCGGATTCTCGCATAAGATTGTGTCAGATCTTTTTGAACGATAATAGAATGATTTAAATGAACGCTTTTGTCCATTAATGCTCCCATCCTTGATTGTAACGAAATTAATACCAATGGGTGATGAACGGAAAGAGAAGAAACCTTATGATTAAAGGATAAAGATCAAATTTTACATATCAAAGAATTTATTTTTGAAAGTGTTCCCTTAATACGGTAATTTGATTGAAGTGAATCTTTTTTCATTTCTTAATCAAAGGTCAAGATCATTATCATTATTATAAGTTAGATTTAGGATATCATTCCACCATAAATTATAACAGAATAATACAGGTAAAACAAGTTGCTTTCTTTAAAAAAAAGAAAAGCAATACATGAACCTAAGACCGCTGACAGCCGGGTCACCAAAAGATTGTTGCTGGATTTGTATTTGCTTTTGAATTGAAATAATTGACTGTGAATAGAATAAGCCAGTTGAAAGTATATATTTACAGCTTCTATTTGAATAGTTATTTTAAAGCTCGACTATTTTATTTATTACTTGGGAATGTACATAATGTTTCCGATTATAACTCTTTGGCAAATTCTAATTTCTACTAACCAGATGATTTATGAAAATTGCACAAACCTATCGCAATATTTTATGCACTCAGTTTGCTTTATAATCTAGAATTCTGGATGCATTTATTTTATCTATCATATCTTTATATTTTGTTCTCATGGTGGATGTTGTATGCGGTGAAACCTGTTGCATGCAATTGATTGGGACCTCTTATAAAACATCTCAAATGTTAAGGATTTCCTGATTTTACTTAAATCAATTCAAACATTATACAGGAAAACTTAGTTTTGCCGAAGAATTTCTTAATTCAGAAGTTTATGAATACCTTTACACACTTTCGAAATAACCAATTTATATAAAAAGGTATGTAGATATAAAAAGATACCAGAATTAAAATGATGTTCGCCAGACACGAGTTAAGTGTACAAGAAAAGCATCAGTGACGCTCGAATGAAAAAAGTTAAAAGGCTAAATACAAATTTAAGGAATCTATTCTTTGAGTAGACAATCCTCAGCTTTTCGAACAGGTTAAAGTTTATAATAGAACAGTGACTCAAAAAAGAAATAAAATAGAAACAACTCAAGGTCAGAATACCGTTAGTAATGATGACCGTGCTTGAAAGTCACATGTAAAGCTCTTTCTGCCGTGTCCTGTATTTAGATGACAAAAACGAACATAAGCTTTCACGAGTGAATTTAACAGTATTGCATGCAAGTAGTATTTTAGCGCACGAAATAGTAAATAGAAAGCATCTCACTGATACTCAGGAAAATCTAATAGTTGAATTCGAATGTCAAACGGTCTACATTAAATGATTTGACTCCGGATTCATTTACATTTTATCCACAAGTTTGAGAACGCAAACCGATAGTGTGCTTTTGAAATGTGATCTAAAATGTGAATGAATTAAGACGTGTAGGATAGTTGGTCAACACAATGAATACAATTTTCAAAACCGTACCACAGTACAAGTATGTAGATGCTATAAGGTTATAAAACTATTAAAACAAACAAACAAAATTTGAATTGAAATTTCATAATAAACTAACGTTCATGTTAGTATTTTGTTCAAATCCGTTGAATATATATAATATCAATAAACACGAACGTCCGGATAGACATTTTATTTATCGAATGAATTTATTTTCAAATTCAAACATTCCACTATGTGAATTTAGTACTATGCAAAATATAAACAAAGGCTTCTAAATCCATACTAAAAGTTTAAACAGTATAAAATAATCAACATTATGGTCGTAATTAAATTTTGTTGTGAAAATTGTAAATTATTTTTACGGTTGATGTGAGCTGCAAGGATTTAAAATCATGCTTTATGAATTGAAAACACACAAGTATTTTTATTCACGGCCCTTTAAAATTTGAATATTTAATAAATGTATCTTACTTTCCGTTTTATGGATATATAATAATACAAAAAAAAATAATAATTACTCATAAAACCAAAATAACAAAACGATATGAAATAAATAACGTAGAAATATAAGGATTATTGTTTATAAACATTTTTTTGTATGATGCAAGAATTTATAAAGATTTAATTTTTATGTTTCCTACATACAAATGAATATTTAAAAATGCCAAAGCAGAGTGTCTTGTCATATACAATGCTTATTTCTTAATTGCAACTCTGAAAACATTCTGATTTTAATCATTGTTAGTTTCTTCAGAAACATAAATACAGTATATATTAAATATATAGTTCTTTGATTCGAATTGAATAAAATAAATTTAAAGAATTTAATCTTTCTGTTTCCCGATCTAATATTAATATTTAAACCAGAATGTTCACTCTCGTAAGTCTATGATGAAATACACAGTATCCCGTGGTTCAATCTTCAAACATAATTAGTTTACATGTTATCGAGACATCAGACACTACCACGTTATAATTGACCTAGATATAGACAGTGTACAGTGGTCGTTTTAAAACATATAATTGCATCGTCAAGGGCCATCAAGGGACCACATCAAAGACTTGATAACGACCTGTTAAGACCTGTATAAATAACCGAAAACTTTCGAGACGTTCCGAGAAATTTATTCTGACTTCCGGCCGAGAGATATCGAGTGGCCCATAGACACATCCAAAACTCACCAATATATAAGCATGAACCCCTCAGGGGGTTCATGCAAAAAATAACAATTGTATTACGTATCATTTTGTTCCTCTAAGCAAATGTTTACAATTTATTTTGACCCCTTGAAATAAAAAGGGCGCTAATTTCAGTTTATTTTGGCTGTAAAATCCAGTTAATAACATTTTGCGATAAAAGTGAACCTGCAACTCCCTTATTTGACATTGAGTTTTGTTTTCCTGGTTTATGTACACTCCGGTCAACAAACCTAAGGAGGGTTATTCGGAAAAACTTCAATCATTTATAAAAAATATCCTGTACAAATTACTAGATGTGAAAATTTGAAGTATATTCAAAATGAATAAATAATTTCTTTCGCTCTACAGTAAGACTACAACATATCAATGAATCTCACAAAATACACAGGAAAAAAATTCTTAATGAATGAAATCCGAAAAGAGTTTGACATGTGTTTTGATAATAACATAGTCTACGTACTATAAGCGATGCTTTCTGTATTCATATATACTAGGGAGGACAATGAAATCCTCGAATCAGTTACAGCTGATTTTTTTCTAAGTGTTCCTTATAGCTTAAATAATATTCAAGTTCTTGGTCTTGGAATAAAGTATCCGAATTTGTAATCATACCACACATCATGTGGGTAAATATTGCACTCGATTTATCATACTCCTTCTATTATGTGTCACGGAATTGATTACTATGTCTTCCTAGACACATCTTCTTCCTAGACACATCTTTTTCTTTTAGAACTTAAACAACAAAGATCAGTGAGAAAAACATACTAAGATCATATTAGCCTTGACAGTCAGGGGCGGATCAAGCAATTTTAAGTGGGCGATTCCCAACCCAGGACAAAAAAGGGGGGTTCCAACTATATGTCCCCATTCAAATGCATTGATCGTCCAAAAAAAGGGGGTTTGAACCCTACTCCTGGATCCGCCACTGCAGTCTAAGCTATTTTATTACTTCGTAACTATATATACTCAGATATTCAAATAACAAACATATGTGCATATAGTTAACCATACTTGTCGTGGAAACTATTTTGCTAGATTAAAGTTTTTTATGTCATACGAATCTAATTGTTAAGGATCCAAGTTCAACTACAATTGCAGACGAAGAGGGATAACTCTAGCATGCCTAATCAAACTATCTCCTAATTTAATTAGCAAAATGAACAATGATTGATAATATACTTACTTAATGTACGTCTTAACCAGTTATATGTACTGACAGATAATAAGAGTGAGATCACACGAGTTCTACAATTTGGACATGTGTTGTTTTGTAGATTCCATTCTATAATACAACTATTACAAAACTTGTGACCACATGGTATACAGACTGTTTCATCGGTAATAACGTCTTGACATATTACACAAATTTCCATAAATGGCTTTTTATGAAGCCTGAAAGAAATATAATTTAGAGTTATAATAAAAACTTCGATTTGAATTTAATCTAATACAATGGATAACATAAGGAAATTATACATAGTCATCATTTTTTGTTTATTTCATGAATTACGTCATCTTCCGTTTATACTTAACCGTCCACTTTAAAATATTTACGTATGCCATTTTAGTCAGCTGTATACGTTCAGAAGAAGATATTACAAAATAAATTTATCAGAAGACCAGCAATATGTTCCATTAGTTTTGGAATGATAAAGGGGATAAAGAATCGTAAAAGACTACAACATGCACAGATTGCAAATTACATTTGAACACAAAGCACTGATACACGAAAGTTTATGTGTACTTGTAGTGCACGCTTAAAACATTTATTTGGCTATACCATGCCAAGCCATCTGAACATTACTTTTGTTGTGTATCTTTGTTTGTACATCTCGGAGTAAGCGGTGTTTGGCGGTCAGTGTACTATATCGCACTAAACAATTTCAGGGGTGATGTCTGGTATCTGTTTAAGTGGTCTTTAACATTAATTTAAGATGCAAATATACACCCGCTGACACACAATTCCGCTCTTAGGACCGGCATTTAACACTGCATCATTTACAAAATCCTTCCATTTTCTTATTTACCTGGAGTGTTTAATGTAACGCCTGATGAGTAACCAAGAATATATAAAAGTACACAAATAGCATTTTTAGTCTTAAAAGAGTGGCGAAAGATACCAGAGGGAAATTCTAACTCATAGATCCAAAATAAACTGACAAAGCCAAGACTAACAAAGATAACGACAAACATACAAATAATAGTAAACAAGACACAACATAGAAAACTAAAGACTAAGCAATAGTAAAACAGTCAAAGTAACGGGATTGTAGTAACGACATAAGGAAGACAATAACAATCAAAACCAAGGAGTAAACAACGACTCATAAAACCAAAAGACATTTGCATCAACAGTTACAAATAATAAATAAGAAACAACACGAACTCCACTAAAAACCGGGAGTGAAATCAGGTGCTCCGGAAGGGGTAAGCATTTCCTGCACCGTGTACGGCACTCGTCGTGTTATTTCTTTGTTCAGTTCGGTAATGATGGAAGGTTATTATGACTGAGGAAGAATATCAGATATGATTTCTGACACACTTTTGTCATAATGGCCAATCAGCTCATGATGGCGACCGTAAAATTTCTTGTTGATGACCTTAATTTGATTGATTCATAGCCCTGTTTTAGCAACTTTTGAGAAAGCAGTATTCCTCCTTCAACAAAATTAACAACTTTGAGGTAGCTCTAGAGTAGCGTATCAATTGAGAAACATATACTCCATATGCTGTTGCTGCTGGGATGTTGCTACACAGAAACGGAAAGTTGACTATAGGAAAATTAAAATCCTAACGTTTGTCATAAATTTTGGTATTTAACCAACTATCAGTAGTCATTTTGAGAAAAAGGTCTAAATATGAAGCAGATTTATCTGTGTCGGTAGTATCTTTAATTTCAAGTTCACGTAGATATATTAAATGTAGGTGATCACTGAGTCTATTATTATTAAGAGACAGTACATCATCAATATACCAAAAGGTGAAATTAAAAGAATGGACTAATTTCTTTTCTCCTTTCTGTACAAGCCCTTGGATAAATTCTGCTTCATAGGAATACAAAAACAAATCTGCATATCCATACCCTATGATTGTGGCAAAGATTAGTGAACTATGTCCCAGTGGTTTTAGAGGGGGTCATGTTGGTAAACCTAAATGTCGACGGACGGCAAGTGATTAGAAAAGCTCACTCGGTCTTTAATGCTCGGTGAGCTAAATACACAATATATCATCAAAACTATAAATACTGTTTTTCATAACTGTTTCAAAATTATGAGACTTTTTATTTCCTTGTTTAAGCTCGTGGTAATTCTTTTGGTAAATGCACCCCACATTTCCTTTCTCATTTTTATTTTTACTATGCACGTTTTTGTTTTTTTCTTATTGATTTACTATATATACGATCTACATATGCAAAGGAGAAGTCAATGCAAATGGTAAACGTGGTTAATCCCGCTATGTGTTGTGAAGCTACCAAGTTAGACTAAATCGACCATGTGTTATTTACTGTTTTATTTTTCTTTGTCTCAGATATCATGGATATATTTGTAGAGTAGTCTATTTGACTGATGTGTTTACTGTTCAATATTTGAGTCGTTACTGTTATATTTGTGAGATATTATGAAAATAAACAAAGACCGTAACTGAGAAAGAATTTGTCTTTGTATATATAGGTAGTTTGGCGTATAACTTTTTATACTCGACAAAGATTTTTTTTGGCCCACACAGATAAGCATGTGCTTGCTCATACTTGACAAAGAACTACCCTTAGTGGAGGCAGTTAAACCTATGCTTTTTCATACTTAACAAAAACATACCCTTGGTACATGATGTTAAACATGTGTTTTTTTTCGTTTCTGTGTCATTTAGTCTCTTGTAAATTATATTACATCTTCTTTTTTATGATATCAATACTTGACATAGATTAGCATTGGTTCAGACTGTTACAAATGTAATTACTCATACTTGACAAAAAAGTAGATTCTGCACATGCAGTTAAACATGACCGTTTGTTCATATTGTGAAAAAAGCATTATCATTGGTACATGATTTTACACGCGTGCTAAAACAATAAGCATTTGAACATGCATTTACACATTAGCTTAAAATACTTGCTTTTGAGTATACCAAATCCGCCTTATTCAAACCGGATGTTTTTAATAATGCAGATGTTAAATTTATTAACAAGGACACACTAATCAATCAAAATAAAAATTGCAGATAACATTGGTTAGGAATTATATATTTTTCCCGTTGTGATCCTGTTATTCTCGTTTCTTTAAAAGGTGATACATAAGTATAATTAAGCTAAAAAAAGAAGCGCAGCACACACATATATTTACGTTTTGATTAATCGTGGAAAACTATTCAACTTTCCAAGTCCATAAAAGTTAAAATGGTGCAATCCTTACGTAATATATGAAAACACAGAATAATTCCGGTAGAATAGCTTACAGATGTGCGATTTATCAAATACCAATGTTGCTTTGGACTTCGATCTTTCCTGTATTTTCCAGAAATAGGTATTAAAGGTAAACGTAAACGTGAACATTGATTTTAGTTTATTTAAATATCTACATGTAAACAGAAAGTACGAGAAAGGCAGATAATGAATGAACCTTAACCTCTGTGTTTGATATTGTATTTACTCACACTGTATTTTTACTGTATTTCATTTTAAAAATATAATAATCATTCAAGGTGTGAAACACGGATATAGCACGATAGAGATAGAGACTCACGAATCAAAACAAATATCTAAATCGTACGTATTTAGTAAATTTGGATACAAATTATAGGTAGGATGTAGGGAATGCAAGATGTCTCTTAATCTAGTACTTATGTGTTGAATTATACATAAATGTCTACATCACGTAGGCCAGATATTAAGTATTATAAACAAGCGTATATTTTGTCCAGAATACAAAAATATTTAGTAAGCATTAAATTCTGTGAGTAAAGTTCCAAATTCAGAAGAGACATCATGGCAAATATCATCTCATTATTTTCAACACTAGTGTCCTTTTGAGTATTTCATTCTTTTATTTTGTGAAGATTGTCCATTTTGAATAGAGGTATCTCAAGACATGCTGACGAATGAAATAGAACTTACTAGTATTCAAAACGCTACAATAGTTATCAACGATACCAGGCTTATAATTGTATACGCCAGATGCGCGTTTCGTCTACATAAGACTCATCAGTGACGCTCAGATCAAAATAGTTATAGAGCAAAACAATTACAAAGTTAAAGAGCATTGAGGACGCACAATTCCCAAAAATTGTGCGAAAAACGTTTAAGGTAGTATTGGCCTGGGATAAAAAAAAAATCTTAGTTTTTTGAAAAACTCATACTTTTGTAAACAGGAAATTTATAAAAAATTACCATATAATTGATATTCATGTCAACACCGAAGTGCTGACTGGTGATACCATCGAAGACGAAACATCCACAAGCTGTGGCATCGACCCAGTGGTGTAAATAGTTATCAAAGGTACCAGGCTTCTATACTATTAAACGAGAAGACCTCATTTTGGGTGTCGCTTCTCCTCCTTCCACAATAAATTGATCATTGTGACTATATGTCCTATAGGTACCATGGATAGTCGCATTTGTCATCCATTCTTATGATTATTCAGTTTCGGTTATTTTGGGAGAAAAACGGAAAAAAGAAGTCCGGATATGTGTCCGTCATCACTCCGGCTTTTATTCATAGACAACTTCCTCTTCCGTTTATATTTCCAGAAGTTTACATACCCTATAGATATTATCATGTTTTATTTAAGATTCATTGCCTGAATCGTTATATGTATAAGAATGTTGTCTGTAAGCAACGACCCAGGCTGTGTGAAAATAAACACAATCATTTTTGATATTATCATGTTTTATTTAAGATTCATTGCCTGAATCGTTATATAAGAATGTTGTCTGTAAGCAACGACCCAGGCTGTGTGAAAATAAACACAATCATTTTTGTTATTCATTGTCCCAAGTGTAAGCAACGACCCAGGCTGTGTGAAAATAAACACAATCATTTTTGTCATTCACTTATCGTCACGTAAATAACGACACAGGCATAGCCTAAATTATTATGTTTTATTTGTCACGTAAATAACGACACAGGCATAGTCTATATTATGTTTTATTTAAGATTCATGCAAGCCATTTTCACACTTATTGTCACGTAAATAATGACACAGGCATAGCCTAAATTATCATGTTTTATTTAAGATTCATGCAAGCCATTTTCACACTTATTGTCACGTAAATAACCAAACAGGCATAGTCTATATTATCATGTTTTATTTAAGATTCATGCAAGCCATTTTCACATTGCCTGAATAGTTATATGTTGTCCCAAGTGCAAGCCATTTTCACACTTATCGTCACATAAATAACGACACAGGCATAGCCTAAATTATCATGTTTTATTTGTCACGTAAATAACCACACAGGCATAGTCTATATTATCATGTTTTATTTAAGATTCATGCAAGCCATTTTCACATTGCCTGAATCGTTATATGTTGTCCCAAGTGTAAGCAACGACCCAGGCCGTGTGAAAATAAACCCAATCATTTTTGTCATTCACTTATCGTAACGTAAATAACGACACAGGCATAGCCTATATTATCATGTTTTATTGTCATTCAATCACTTATCGTCACGTAAATAACGACACAGGCATAGCCTATATTATCATGTTTTATATATTAAAATAAGTAAAACATGCTCAACTTCATCTAAAACTACCTCGACCAAAAACTTTGACCTGAAGTGGGACAGACGGACGAGACGGACGGACGGCCGAACAAACGAACGCACGGATGCACAGACTAGAAAACATAATGCCCATAATTGGGGCATAAAAATTTATTGTTAAAAGGGAAAATAGTGATTTGGCAAAAATGAGAGTAAGGTGGAGATTAGAGGGAGGCAGGACCTTTTTCGGGGCGTCGGGATCGGGTGTTTTTAAGCTCGGGATTTGGTGATTGATCCTTACGGGATCCGGGAATATATTTTTCGATTTCGGGATATGAATTTCTTTAAATTCTGCATCTCAGTTTCATGGTTTTAAGCCCGGGATTTCGGGATCAGGACCCCTCCGATCGACAACCCCTCAAATTAGCCTTAGTCGGTATCGGTCATTTATACATGATTCAAATCCTACAATTGGCATGTTAATAAGGCTCTCAAAAAAAAAAATCACTGATGAATTGTAATAGAAGCATATTTTTTAGACTAATAATGGTCTATATATAAGCAGTTACATTTATTTCATGTTTGAAACGGTGCAAATTTTTGATTTGATTTGACTTTTACCAAAAGAAGCATTGTAGCAAAGGAGAAGAATAATTGTGGTCGTAGGCCAGAAACACGAATATAATTGAATTTAACAGAAAGGAAACAAATATCGGACTTTGGAAAAAGGGAGGTATACCTTCTATGTAATTCTCCATACATAATATCTTTTGCAAAAAATTATCCTGCAACAGTTCACAAGCTGTATATGCCCGCGATTTCGCGGGTGTGTTCTAGTATAGTTTAATACGTGAGACACGCATTTCGCCTACGTAAGACTCATCAGTGACGCGCAGATAAAAATATTACAAAGTCAAACAAGTACAATGTTAAGGAGCATTGAGTTCCCAAAATTCCAAAGAATTTTGCCAATTACGGTTAAAGTAATCTATGCCTGGGATCAGACAATTCTTAGTATTTCAAAAAATTCTTACTTTTGTAAACAGGAAATTTATAAAAATGACCATATAATTGATATTCATGTCAACACCGAAGTGCTGACTATTGGGTTTATGATACCATCATGGACGAAACGTCCACCAGCAGTGGCATCGACCCAGTGGTGTATATAGTTATCAAAGGTACCAGGTTTATAATTGATACGCCAAATGGACGTTTCGTCTATATAAGACTTATCAGTGACGCTCAGATCTCACTTGATTACATTAATTCTGTAACAATTAGAGCGTAAATCTTAGTGAAAATTTAGTATTTTTAAAAGGAGACAAACTGATTATACTAATGATTGAACGTCAACACGAACATATATCGAAGTGAAATTCACAATTACTCGGTATTACTTTAATAAGATGACTTTATCAACGGAATTACTATTGGCAGCACTAATCGGCACATGCTACGTTTCTCATCTTCATTCAACGTTTGGTTATTCGAAAGTTGTACTTTGGTTACATATATTTAAGACAAAATTGTACTTTACGTGATAACATCTAGTTTTATAGCATAACGGGTAAAGGGGAAATAACAAGCCCGTCACATCGAAACAGATGACGATATAGTCATACTGATCACAACACGACAGATATCTCGACGAGCGCAAATATTTTACTTCGGGGAAAAAAGCAAAATTGATAAAATAGCAAGACATTCCCACCCAGAGAAACATCGTTTTGACATCACTGAAAGATGAAGGTTAAATTTAAGAGAAACCGACCAATTCGGATGTAAGGTAGAAAGAACAGAAATTGGTGTAACAACTGATTGGATATTTGAAATAAGGATTGTGTATGAGATAACAATTGTTTGCTGCATATGTACAACGGTCGACGTGATAGGATTTCAAGGAAAACTGAACAGTTGCAAGTTTATACAATTAAAACAGCTGTTAATACTTGAATCGGATTGTTCGGAGTCTAAAATACAGATGAAATGGTATGTCTTTTGTGAGAACGGACAGAAGGACTCGACCGAAACGAGTATCGAGTAGTTAAAATATATTACATTCCCTGTAACACATACAACATGTATTAGAAAGAGAACAAAAACAAGATTGATACATTTTAAGCAACTATATTCAAAACATCACTCAAAATATCGATCACAACTATATATATAAATATACTTATGATATTTATGTACATGTATATGGAATATATATGGAAATTGCATTGTATCATTCGGAATTTGCATACGAACGCCTATCCTTGGTTATAACATTGTCTGACGAATTCTAATCGCCGTAAGTGCATATAGTTCCTTAACGATCGTTGAAGTAGAAGAGAATCTTGGTTTAGGATAAACGGAGTCCTTTTCCTCGAAATTTTACCCTTCATCATTGCTGCAAAATAACCATTTATAAGGTCTTGCTAATGAACAATATTCATAATAGATGTACGAATCTTATATATAATCTAACAGTTTAATACAAAACGGGTTATGTTGTAATAAATCAGCATGCGTAATCTAACCATACAAGCATGAATTATTAACCAGCCAAGCACTGGAGTAACATTTTTCACAAATTCCCATAGTACTTTTATAACATCCCATAATCCATAAACCACGTCAACCACTAGGTAAACCACATAAGATATTATTACTTTTAAACAGCGATACATATCAGTTGCAATAAGAGATAATAATTCATATAGTTGTAACAATTCATTGAAGACTCCATCTGTTATTAAATTAGCCATTTGTAAGAGTACGTGGTAGAGTTCTTGAATAAATTTCAAAACGGAAAAAAACACACTTAACTCCTCGTGGAAATATATTTCAAAACATTCAACTGCATTTTGTAAAACCGGATATATTTGTACCGAAACGTGTGTTACATTGAACATCATTCCTGTTTTCTCAAATGTTACGTTTATCGTCGTTTGAAGTGTATACTGAAATCCTTTGGATATTGGGGAATACATGTATCGACTGCCCATATCACCATATACTAAAATAAATGGAACAGCGCATGTAATAAAACATATGATGGCCGGATTACTAATTACAGATTCATTGGAATACTGACGTCGGTAAACCATGTCTGAAAAAGATAAAAACAAGTGCATGTGTGTGTATAACACTATATAAAGAAGTCTAATTCTATGCAGATTCGAGGATAAAAGGTTGTAAAGAGCGAAAACAGTTTTCACATTCTCACACAAGATCGCGTCAGATCTTTTTAAACGATAATAAAATGATTTAAGGGGGTGACCAACACCAACATTTCGCCATTTTGACCCAGATATTGACCAACACATTTTAGTGTATATCTTAATAAACTTATGAAAAAAGTTAATGAATCTTTCCCCAAATGTTCAACACAATAGTTGACATACATATATATACTTACTAAGTTGTTTTTTGATAAAATAAAGAAATTATTAACATCCAAACATTGACTCTGGGCGGGTACATATGCTGCCCTATTGTACGAACGATTTTCCAGAAAACAAGTGAATATCACTTCTTTCACCATTTATCTAAAACAAAGGCGTCTTAGAATTTCCAATTTGTACTCCATTCATGAGATATCTTCATTGAAACACGGGTGGTGGTTGTTCAAATTTGAAACCATTTTGAACTGGAACTACTTTCTGAAAAATGTATGGAGCGCACTTCTGCTCAAATACAGAATGTCGGTAAGAATGGAAACTAAATTTTTTTTTCTGCTCAATTTTTGTTTCTGTTTATAAAATAAAGTAATGAGTATATAAATAGGGTAAAATATGTATTTATTGGTGTGCAGTTGTCTTAAATGTTTAATTTATTTGTTCCTGTCACACTAACATCTTTATAATGTCAACCAACGATAATAAGGCATATATGTGTTAAATTAAGCTCCAGAAAAGATCAGCAAATGAGTGTCTACAACAGCGTGGTTTGCTGTTGAATAGTGAAATGAATGTTTATCCTATAAATAAAAATACACATATATGACGTTTGTTTGATGTTCAACTGACGCAGAAGCAAACGCCAATGTGTAGGATGATCACTGACGGTAATTTGTAATGAAGTTTTTCTGATTTGACGAATAGTAAAACGATAGACAATACATATAGCGTTCAATATCGACCATTAAAAAAGGGTTCGCGGGTCAACTTTCGTCCTCCGGTAACAGAAGATTGCAAATTAGGCGATCATCGGATAACGGATAATTTTTTTCGGCAATGTGTTGCTGGGATACCATTACTAACACACCGATTGTTCTTTCAGGCCTATATTGCCTACCGTTTAATTTTAAATTACAAACCAGCTGTGTTCAATGAAATTGTACCGAATTTATTCTTACACAGACGATTTTCAACTTTATTTTGTAATCTCAAAATCAAAAATGTTTTGTATTGCTTAAAATGCAAATAAAAACAAATGAGCCTGAACTGTACACATAGTTATGCATTATAGTATTGGAACAGCGATTTCATTGCTGGCATTGTACAATTGCCGTGAAGCGTTTAATAATGAGCAAATCACATTGTCCACAAGACATATAGAACGCATGATTGTCAGTCGGATCCAGTGTTCGAAGCTATTTTAGCTTAATTTGTGAGAGCTGCATTTTTACTGTTAATTTATTGAACCTGCTACACAAGGATTTACAGGAAACGGATCTTTTTTAGTTACTTTGTATGGTGTTTAACGTAAAATTGGACCTATATTTCAACAATATCAAGACAAGAATAAGGTGTAATACATTGAACTTGTATATTTTTTAATAGTGGCAGTGCTGTTGAGAGTTTTTCGCAATTAGCACACATTACCCGGCCACAATTTATTACACTCGCAAGCCAGCTTTGACAATAACGTAAATATTATGATATCTCCGGAAACGGCTACGTGTGTCTGGTATGATATATAGTAAAGGCCACACCTGGAAGATCAAAACAAAATAAGCATCAATACAAAAAAAGAAAACAGGAAAGGACAACAATGATATACCCATCAATA
The DNA here is from genome assembly GCF_965363235.1 of Mytilus galloprovincialis. NCBI lineage: Eukaryota > Metazoa > Mollusca > Bivalvia > Mytilida > Mytilidae > Mytilus > Mytilus galloprovincialis. The sequence goes on from NC_134846.1 coordinate 67,158,144, forward strand.
ATAGGCAAACGACAAACCAAGCCCTCTTCACGACAAATCTTTGCCAGATCGACCTGTTCCTATCAAATTATGGAAATTGATATAGTTTGGTTACATAGCGTGTTGTTCAATGATATTTAGACAAAATTATGAAAACGTCATGCAATTAGGGTAGTGGAAAATTCACAAACAACAATTTTCACTTTCGCTCACAGATGAAGTTCGTCATAATTATAATGCTGCAGGCACATATTAAGTGGCAAATGCTTACCTACTCGTACACTCATAACCAACATCTTCATTAAATATAGTGCATAATTACTCAGTTATATATTAGGTATCGTCCGTAAAGCAAATGATTTTTGTTGTCTTGTCCTTGGTGTGTGGGCGGATTTTTTTTCACTGTTGTCATTCGTCGTTATTCCGTTTAATAAAGAGATGTGGACGTGCAAAAAAATAAAACCTGCTTAATACCGTCATAATTTTTCGGACAGCTGCGTTAAGAACAAATGTATTTGCTTATTGTTGTCACCTTGTATAATGATAGTGGTCAACTGTGGACGTTGTGTTTATAAATTTCAGTTTCAGATGCTTTATAATGTTTGTGCTATTTGCTCTCTATTCTTTTGAGATGGGCGGATGCTGCAATATAAAAATCCTGGAGGTCCCCCTCTTAATTATTGTCTTGTATGTTTCATACTCTCATAAACAGCCAGACAATTATTGCAACAACATTTATCCATTATAAATAATCTACATGGACATTAAAAGTCTACCAGATATTGCAAAATCGTATGCAGAAATTAATAATAGACATGACCAAGACATAGCACTCTCTCAATATGTTAAAAATTAAAATAAACACGAGTCTCCTGGTATTCTGTAATGGTTCACCTAAGCATTTGGCAACCCCTTATCATGTAAGGGACATAACATTTTATGCAATTTACATTTATTTCTTTCGAGATGTTCTGGAGATGGAAGTTCAAAATGTCTTCACCAATCAGACAGGTAGCTTAATTCTCGGATAGAAACTAGGTATCGCACGTATGTAATACTGGCAATTTCAAACACAAGGTAATAGAGAGTTGTTTCAATAAATATGTGTACAAAATCTCTTTTCCACAACATTTCTATGCTTGTCTTCCACCAATTCTATGTTTGTAAAACAATTAGTTTAAGGGGGTTCAATTTATCTTCTTGTATTTGAGAACAACATTTGTATGTTTTTTTCCTTTCAACATTTTGAAATGGGGTCATGATAGAACTATTAATTTTCCGCAAATTTGGGTATGGATTGGCCATTTGGTTGCTAAAAAGATATTTGTTTGATTGGAAACATTGCTTATTTGCACATCAGCCATTTTCGCAATCTAGGATAGTAGACTGGATGATCACTCATAGACTTTTTGGTAAAAACAATTTTTGTTCCACTTACTGGTTCTGAAGAAGAATTTTTTTCTCACATTTCTTAATTTCAACAAATGAGAGGCCTTGGTGGAAATCTCAAATGGGGGGAAAGGTTACCCTACATTATTTTTTGAAGAACACCTAGATGAGTATTCAAGCAAAGTTTTGTGTAGCTCTCCACAAGTCATTTTTGAGAACAAGATGAAAATGTGAAAAAGTTAACAAAATTAAGACAACAGCGAACAAAAAGTGATGAAAAAACCTGAGCAGTTTGCACTGGTAAAAATTTATATGAAAACTGGACCATGAAATTGAGGTTTAGGTGAAACAACACATGTCCATGTAGCATGTTCTTATCAGGATGCATCAACTTAACAAATATTTTTGACCTACCAGTAGTCTGTGAACATGACAAGTGCATGCAAAGTTTGTGTGAATAATGCCTGTGTGACATACACCCATCAGGATGCATCAACACTCCAATCCACTTCTTGTTTACATGGATTTATACTCAAAGAGAAGCAGCAAAACATATTCTTTTTTCTTATTAAATTTGAAGGAAACTTTTTGCACCTTCAGCAAATATATACTTGATAGGTCCCGACATTTTAGGCATGACAAATTTTTCATGTCTACAGTGGGTGAAAATAACTTAGTTAGCACAATGTTTACCAAAACCAGATTTTAAAATATATATTTATATACAGATAGGGTGTCCGGTGGTTAATGATGATTTAAACAAGAGGCTGTCACAACGACAGCAAACCGGATTTATTAATATTTATTTGTGTCCTGGCAAAATCACAAGAACCATTACTGATGAATGGTGAAAGTGAAAATCATCAATATCAAATTTGACCTCCATTTTGTCATCAGTATCAACATCTTAAAATTTGAAAAGCTTAGATTGAATGGTTCATGAGTAAATGCAACAACGTGAATGGAAACGCCATTTCACAATCTTTCAAGAACCATAACTCCTGAACGGTAAAAGTCAAAATCGTCATTATTGAACTTGACCTCTAATTTGCCATCAGTAACAACATATAAAAATTTCAAAAGCTTTGGTTGAATGGTTCATGAGAAAATGCACGGACACGACTGGAAACACCATTTTTCAATCTTTCAAGAACCATAACTCCTGAACGGTAAAAGTCGCAATCGTCATTATTGAACTTGACCTTTATTTTGTCATCAGTAACAACATATTAAAAATTTGGAAGCTTTGGTAAAACAGTTCATGCGTAAATGCACAGACACGACTGGAAACACCATTTTTCAATCTTTCAAGAACCATAACTCCTGAACGGTAAAAGTCAAAATCGTCATTATTAAACTTGACCTCCATTTTGTCATCAGTAACAATATATTAAAATTTGGGAAGCTTAGGTAGAACAGTTCATGTGTAAATGCACGGACACGACTGGAAACTCCATTTTTCAATCTTTCAAGAACCATAACTCCTGAACGGTAAAAGTCAAAATCGTCATTATTGAACTTGACCTTCATTTAGTTGTCAGCAACAACATATTAAAATTTGGGAAGCTTAGGTAGAACAGTTCATGCGTAAATGCACGGACAAGACTGGAAACTCCATTTTTCAATCTTTCAAGAACCATAACTCCTGAACGGTAAAAGTCAAAATCGCCATTATTGGACTTGATCTCCATTTTGTCATCAGTAACAACATATTAAAATTTGGAAAGCTTAGGTAGAACAGTTCATGCGTAAATGCAGGGACACGACTGGAAACTCCATTTTTCAATCTTTCAAGAACCATAACTCCTGAACGGTAAAAGTCAAAATCGCCATTATTGAACTTGACCTTCATTTAGTTGTCAGTAACAACATATTAAAATTTTAAAAACTTTGGTTGAACGGTTCATGAGTTAATGCACGGACAACATTTGATTCCCGCCCGCCCGCCCGCCAGACCGACCGCCCGCCCGCCGTACATCCCCAAATCAATAACCGACATTTTTGTCACAAAAATCCGGTTAAAAATCACTGTCTCCGATGGATCCTAGTACCAGAGACTTTAATATAAACTGTAACCCAAGATTCCTGGTGTGTGCAAATCATAAAATTTTTGAAGTATGATATAGGAACATCATTTTAAATGATGTCATTGTAGCGTCATGCCTTAACCGGCATGCTTTGTGTGCAGGTCAAGGTCCTCCCAAGGGGTCATAAAAAATTTACCATATATATACAGATATATGCATGTTTGAACAGATATATACATGTTTGGGTATCAGAGTTTGATTATTTACTTGTTTCCTCTATTTCAAATAAGGTCAATATCAATTTCTGGTCAACATTTGTATAGGTTAATAAACATAAAAGACATGGTTTCACAAACATTTAGACATGGCATAAGTTTATCATTTTTACAGTGAATTAAATGTGCCTGTCCCTAACATAATAAATGCATTGTATTGGAAAGTTCAATATATTTTATCTTCAACAATAGGCTAGCATTAACAACTCGGATGTGCACTGGGGTGGTATAATTGTCATTAGCAACTTTGTCCAGACAGATTAAAAATGAACTACTCATGATTTGTTTGTTTGAATGGTGTTTTACGTCAAATGAGCAGTATTTCAGCTATATCATGACGAGAACAAGGTGTAGTGCATTGAAATTGTCTGCTGTGACTAGACCAGCACGCTGAGCTGGATTTGTTTCAACAGTGCTAGCACACTGGAGAACTGCCCGCAGTTAGACAGAAACCCCACTCAGACACATTATACTGATTCTGAGCCAACCAGCCGTTCCTCTCACAACTGAATGCCACATGCTTGGCGGAAAAGCAGCAACTACTTATTTTTAAGTCTTCTGGTTTGACCCGACCGGGGATCAAACCCTGGTCTCCCACTCTTGAAGGCGAGCACGCTACCAATTGCGCCACAGAGTGGTTATAACTAATTATGACAGAACATTTAGTAAATATTTAACAATTGTATTATAATTTATCAAGCATTTACCCTGTGTAAACAAATCCTAAATTATATCTTATTACATAGAATACTTACAAAAATACATCAGGAATTGGTTATGACTAATAAAAAATTAACTCTACAATACAACACAAGAACTACAATGTGATAACATATGTTCTATAAATAAGTTAATATTAAGCTTTAGTTTGAAAACATATCTAAAAAAGGAACATGGATGGCCATGTCCACATAAAGAGAAAAACTACAAGAAAACAATGCTAATTTCAGTGTTTTGTTTTATAATAACCCCAAAATACATAACCTTCATTTTCGTCCTTTTAAGCATTGTCCACAATTTAGCTCAGGATAATTTTAATATTAAATGAATAACATTTTTGTTTTTTAAATATTTTCTCACTAAAGTTTTAGAACTCTAAAACAAGAAAAGTCTTATCCCTTATGTTTTAGTTTCCCTGCTTACTTTTAATATAAGAATTAGTTGATCAATACTTAACAAGAATGTGTCCACAGTACACGGATGCCCCACTCACACTATCATTTTCTATGTTTAAAGGACTGTGAAATTGGAATAAATTCTCTAATTTGGCATTAAAATTAGAATGATCTTATCAAAGGGAACATGTATACTAAGTTTCAAGTTGATTGGACTTCTACTTTATCAAAAACTACCTTGACCAAAAACTTTAACCTGAAATTTGCACTATCATTTTCTATGTTCAGTGAACCGTAAAATTGGGGTCAAAACTCTAATTTGGCATTTAAATTAGAAAGATCATATCATAGGGCACATGTATACTAAGTTTCAAGTTGATTGGACTTCAACTTCATCAAAAACTACCTTGACCAAAAACTTTAACCTGAAGCCAAAAACTTTAACCTGAAATTTGCACTATCATTTTCTATGTTCAGTGAACCGTAAAATTGGGGTCAAAACTCTAATTTGGCATTTAAATTAGAAAGATCATATCATAGGGCACATGTATACTAAGTTTCAAGTTGATTGGACTTCAACTTCATCAAAAACTACCTTGACCAAAAACTTTAACCTGAAGCCAAAAACTTTAACCTGAAATTTGCACTATCATTTTCTATCAGTGAACCGTAAAATTGGGGTCAAAACTTTAATTTGGCATTTAAATTAGAAAGATCATATCATAAGGAACATGTGTACTAAGTTTCAAGTTGATTGGACTTCAACTTCATCAAAAACTACCTCGACCAAAAACTTTAACCTGAAGCGGGACAGACGGACGAACGGACGAACGAACAGATGGACGAACGGACGCACAGACCAGAAAACATAATGCCCCTACTACTATCGTAGACGGGGCATAAAAATTCTGTTACAGTAGTAAAACTTAATGCCCCTCACACCATAATACAAATAAGACCATGACAAAATAATCATAATCTATACCAAGATACTGGTTAAATGGGTCTCAATATCCTTTTTATTTTAAAATATTAAACTACAGCATTATATTGCACTATTAACACTATTGTACAATATAAAAGTTTGTATAACAAACTTTTGTTCAGGAACAATAGTTTTTATGTTATATTGTTTCCAATTTATGTATTATATATTGTAACATAGAGGACTAGCAAAACAATATTTGTGTTTGAATTGTCTCCCTTGATAATGCTTACACTACATGAAAACAGAGGTTCCAGATACATTTATGCACAATATGTGCAACAAGTTAACACCATTATGTGCTTATCAGATGGACTGTACTGATATAAAGTTAACCTTCCAACATTAAGCTGTCATCATTATTAAAAGACAAGAACAAAATTAACTTCCATTATTATTTGTCATGTTCAATATCTCTTAACATACATCATCTTCTCCATTATCTGAAATTATAAAAAAATATATATATATATACAATGTTTCAATGCATTGTCAATATTTGAAGTAATGTATTAAATAAAGGTAACAACTGTGTGACTGGTTAAGGTTTTTTAAAATCATAGTTGCCTATGATGTTTACTAAATTTTTTCTCAACAAAAATAATTTTTGCCTCAAAATAAGGTAGAAGTTCTGATTTTACATACAATTGTTATAAGCAACAGTTTTGTTAAATTGAAACAGAATATTTTATGATGCAATGTGTTAATGTGGTATAATGTTAACATGTTGATTTTCTCACCAGAGCCTTGGCTCAGGTGATGTTTGCCATCACTCAGGTGTCCATTATCAACACTTTAATTTTGGTGCTCCAGAACAACCGGGACAAATTATACAAAACCTAGCTTAGGTTCTCCTTGGACAGACCTCTTTCAAAATGTTGTCTGCTGACATTGTTTGTGTTACAAAATGACAACATAGGTCTTTGTTTGGTTAAAAATTTGACATCTCAATAATAGCCACTGTTTCAGATATGTTTGTTTGTTTGTTTGTTTGATTGATTGGTGGTTTACGCCACTTTCAGCAATATTTCAGCTATATCATGGTGACCAGCTTTACTGACGGAGGAAACCGGAGTACCCGGAGTAAACCCCCGACCTTGGGCAAGTAACCGGCCAACTTTTTCACATATGGGTGGAAGTCGAGTGCACCCTTTTTTGTAATATACAAAGCGGGGGTTTCAGATATGCAAATTACCACTGTTTTCATTTACGGTAATTTGAAAAAAAATTATTTTGTAATGTTATAAATCAATATTTTCAAAATGTTATAAATTTCGGTGGATAGTTGTTTATGTACATAAGAAAAAGAATACATCCTTGCACACTTCCCTGTGGAACTCCAGATATTACTGCTAAGTTGTCAGATGTTGTGTATTCAAATACTGCTGTTCCATATTCATATATTGATATTATACACTTAAAACAATATTAAGAATACTTCTATACTTACAATTTCAAATTTTGTATTATCATAATTATATGTTCATTGTGGTAGTAAAACTGTTTCACCAACATACACACTATGTCACTATGTGAACTATACAATAATCATACAGTGGTATCCTACAAAAACATTTGTAAAAATAAATAATGACACTTAATTAAAACATTACTTCAACAAGGATTTAGGTTTCATAAACTGTTGGCTACTTTCCGAAAATTTTATAACAAGTATGAACATCTTGTAATTAAATATAATGTAACCCGTAGACAACTTATCTCAGAAGGTGTTTCGCATCCTAAATTTTATGGCAATGTTGTAAATAAATGTAAAAAACTGAAAAATCAACTTTCAAGACTGGGTAAAACTTTAAAATCTTATGTTTGTAAAGGATATAAACATGATATTTTGGTTGTATCGGTTAATTTAACACTATGTTCCAATGACTTGAAGATTCTCAATAAATACAGGCCTCTCACTAAAACTGCCGATTTCAATTTATTTTGATGACTGAATGGCACCAAACCAATCCCAATTGGAGTGTAATTTGTGATAATTTTTCAATTGTGCGACAGTTTTTATACCAACAGATATATTAGTCTTAGCTAGCTTCCAGTAGTTGCGAGCACAATTTGACCCTGCTTTTGTTTGTGATTATTGTAATTATTGTCTTTTTATATTATTTGTGTATCAGTTTTACAGTACTGGCTATTTTAAATCTATTCTTATTTTTTGCATTCGATAAGTTTCAAGATCAATAAATGACGCGTCTAGCGTCAAGACTTAGTTCACCTTTAATCACCATCACAATAGGCAGTGATTTAGCACTGTTATAAATATATTTTATTAAACTTATTAAATTCCGGTTATGATTGCCTTATTTTATTTTATAATATGTTTAAACAGGTCCCGTGGACGCTTGGGATGGTTTATTACATACCCACACACAACGTGTTCAAATTGACAGTACACACTTGGCTTGTACTTGCCTACTTGTTTCTTTATAGGCATACTACGTGTGGTTATGAGTCAAACTCGTCTCTACTTAGTGTATTTGGGACCGGTTTAAATCTATTTTTGTGTTTTGGCATTTTGTAATGTAGGTGTTCTTCAGTTTTTTAATGCTTTTATTTGATTTGTTGGTTGTTATAGTATGAGGTCGATATTGTTGACTGTATACTGTGCAGGTATCTTATTGTGTGTCTTTCAGTGTGTGTGTTTGAATTTGGTCGGGAATATAATGGAGAGGTTTGAGTACTCACTAACCGGTTCAATGCAACTATTCCACTGGTGGAATACCTGTACCAAGTCAGGATTTCCCGGCTTCTTGTTGTCTTGTCTCTGTCTCTATATTTGTGCTTTGAGTGAGGTTGAGTGTTGGGGAGTTGTTTAGGTGTGTTTTGATGTTTTGTGTGGCATTGTAGTCATTTGCTGTTATCCCCTTTTTTATATCACAAGTATATGCCCCAAGTACAACAATATGTTGAACCAAGTTTTTTTTCCAGAAAATCTCATGAATAAGAATGGGTTAGAATCCAACATACTTGATCCTTTAGTATTATCTACATGTATAATCCATTATAATATTTGTAATCTACAAGTAGGTAATGCCTTTCAATAAATTATGCAAGTTATGAAAAGGTGTTAATTAAATGTCATTTGTTTAAATAATGTTGCTGTCAATAATTGGCTTGTGTCATATAGCTGAAATATTGCTAAGGTTAGCATAAAGCAACACTAAATCAATATTTTCTGTTGTTTTGGTGTAGATTTTGCAATCAGAAATAATTTTAAATACATCTCCACATAGTTCTTCATATATTTGTTTATACTATTTTGTACCTTGTTTAAAATTTAACTATTACATGTATATAGATGACGGTTCTAACCTTCTAGGGTGAATAAAACACATAATATCAAGCAATATATTAAACACATTTCCACTCAGATATTCTTACGTGATACAACATGGCAAAATCAAATCATCCACTATTCATTAATAGCACATGTGATATTGTCTAAAACATAAATATAAAATCTATATAATTAAAAGTAAAACTTATTTGTTTTTCAAATAATAAAAAATATACCACACACGTCAAACAGACTTAAACTAACTCATGCTAGGCACATTCTTGAGTTACTTTGCTGGTGATATATTCTTGATAATCAATAAGACAAATTAGTTATACTTTAAAAAATACAGATAATAACAACTTACTGTTCATTAATAATTATAAGGTAATACAGGTGTTCAATCTAACATGACCTTTGACAAACATCCATGTCCATTTAAATGTTCAGTGAATTCTCTGTGTTGATGTCTCTTGGGAGGACTTCCATCATAGATACATGTGCAGTGGCATATACATGTACTTGTATATAGGAGCAAACAATAACAATGTTAGCTGTATAAGAAAAAATAGAAAGTTTTGTAATTGTAATCTTACAATTATAAATTTTACTTGTAATTTTACTTGCAATTTTTTAATAATTGTAAAATTATTGTAAAAAAAAAGTATGATGTTTTTTTGTAATTGCTTTTTTTGTACAGTAAATGTAATTAAATTACCATTCAAATAAAAAAGAAAACATGCATGTGTCAATTCTCTGAAATGGAAGCAACACAAATTAATACTTCTGATGTGCTAAAAACAATAGCAAACAGCATCAAAATGATCATATACCTTAGATGAAAGTTGATGTCAATTAAGACAGACACATATCAGATGTTGAGTCAATCCCAACAATTGTCTTTTATGCAAACATACATTTTAAACATATACAATAATTACCTTGCTACATGTACTTCATCAAACCATGGATACACTTTTGATGTCCTGTTGCAAAACTTTATCAACTAGTAAACTTGAGGCTCATGGTTTACACACACAAATTTTGGTGAACATCATGAGGTTTGATGAAAGTGTAGTGGAAGCAATTTCACAATTCATGTTAATGATATCAAATCACACCATAAATATATTAGCCTAAAAAATAAAAACAGTAAAAAATATACATATTTGAAGGACTATTTGCAATACATGTATGTTTATCCACACAGTTTTTAGGCAGCTATAATTTATTATTTGATTGTTACCTTTTTAGTGTCACTGTGCTAGTTATTTATGCACTTATCATACATGTATGTAAAAAGTATAATTTATCAATGGAAAATTGAAATACTAACCTGCAAAAGGTTCTATAAATATACATATTAAATTCTTTCAATACATGTAGTATGATGTACATTGCACATATTTTTTAATGCATACTGTTTACATGTAAGTACAGTATATTATTTTATGCTTTCATGATACACTCATGTACATCAGTGAATTAGTGGTGGTCCAAGTCCGTCAGTAAGTTTTTAAGTCCTTGAAGTGTATATGAAAATAAAAATAGTTTAAGAATACATGTAGGTATTATTGTGTTAAATTATGCATAAATTTAATGCTTGATAACTAATTATTTTTTTATAACTTTAAATAGCACTGGTGCTGCAAAACTGGTGGTACCTTTCATCCTTGCATTATTTTAATTAATATTATGAATAGAGTGAAACCAGGACATACACATTCATGTTCATTGAAATACAAATCTATTGCCACATCTATAAACTCGTATCTGAATACAAAAATAACTAAACATGTATTGTACTAAACATGTCAAAATGCATATGATAATAATACTTTAAAGTTATTTATTCACGGTGAATTGGGAAACAAGTTATTACAACTTATATAAATCCCTCTCCATTTTGCAGTGTAAAGGATCAGTCCTTGTAGTGGCATCAGCCTACTGTTTTGTTTTTTAAATCTACAAGGTACTCTTTTAAGTGCTTGGGGAATTGCTATCCCCTTACACTGTCATTTTTCCTCCCCATCTGACAGTATATCCTTGTTTTTCGAGACCATCGTCACAAATGGTGTCAAGGAAGTCGAAAATTGAGTATCTAAAATTTTCACCCAGTTTAACATGATTTAAGTACTTGCTACATATGTACAATAAATTAAATGAGCATGTGTAAAGTCTATAAATAATGAGATCTTGACATCTGCTTTTGCTTATCAGTTTTTTATAATTTTACCAGTTGATTGCTATATAAATTATCTAAAATATTAAGAGTCCTGCATGTTTTGGTCATTTATAACTGACAGATTTCGAGAACACAGTTAATAAATTCAACATTATGACACAGTTGCATAACCGTATAAGAATTCAGACAAACAGTTAATTGAGCATATAATAAGAATAAATATACACTGAATCACACAGGCATTTACATGAATATGCAAAGTAAAATACAAAAAACTTTTTACTCATTTTGGTTAAAGCTCCTGTACTGCCACAAATGAAGGTCTAATAAGTTACTCTATATGAATGTTAAGAATGTGTATTGTAATAAAAGATTGTATACTTGCATCCCACTCATGGTATTTTAACGATAAAAAATACACCTTTCTTTATATTATATAGCCAATATGAAAAATATGCAGTGGCGGATACAGAAATTAAAAAAGGGAGTGATTTCCAATTTTTACTAAATAATCAACCAAACTTTTATAGCATAAGGGGGAGCCCATTGGATTCACCTATGATATGTACTGTAAGAGACCTTTTAGCATGGATACATTTTTAGTAAAAAAAAAAATTAACAATAACAATTACTAAAACAGATACCAACGCCGTAATGGACATGTCTAATATCTGTATGCTACATTCAGAATAAAGTAATTTAAAACAAATAAATGAAAACTTGATTCAACGTTGTTTAAATTGTAGTAAAATTAAGTTTAAACTTCTGATAAATATATGAGGTATTCCAAGACTATTATTTTTGTTTTGTTTATGGAAGATCATTCATTACAACCAAAATGAATTATGATGACACTTTTAATATGTCCTATCAGTTTAATGATCATGCAAGTGTTTACTGCATGTCCATGTATTTAGTCATTAGTATTTATATCTGAATTGATTAATGTTTTTCATATTCATAATCAATAACTATTTGAAATATCTTTACATTTCAAGTGCTGTCCCAAAAGTATTATTTAAATTTCACCTATTTTATTTTGACACATATAAAATGAACTGGATCTACTCAATAACAACATACCACACTACATGTATTGTAATCATCAAGATAGTGAACCACATAAGACTCAGGTTTCATTTTTAAATAACTCACATCATTTCCTATATTAATTTCTGTAACATATTGAATCAGTTTTTAACAATAAAGTATTATCAAAGCACAAGAATTAGAAAACATAGGTAATCACAGATTACTGAGTCCGCCTTAATAATGCAAGTTGTAACATTCAGCTATCTCACAAAATGCCATGTTGTTCTGGCAAAAAATGATGCTTCATTACTTTATTTATTCAATATTAACCATGGTTTTTGGATATGAATCTTGTGGAAACTATGATGTAAATCTGCATCAATCAAAGTTGAATGATCATTGACCAATCACCTTGAAATAAAGCCTATCTTATTTTGGCCTTGGATCGTGTATACTTTTAATCTGAAACTCTTGGTGAAGTTTTTTAACCCAAGTCAAGGTTGTAAAACTATCCTAAAAAAAAGTTCCAATGTTCAATGAATCATTACATCAAGGTCAAGGTCTTCTAATTTTTATATGAGTCTGTGTATAATTATATTCTGAACATACATATGAAGTTGCATGACCTAGCTATTATAGTCTGTTAAAATAGAAACTAAAACGTAAAACTGCATCCAAAAAAAAAAATCAATGTTCAATGAACAATGACCTTGAGGTCAATGTCATCTAATTATGGTTTGGGTAGGTACATAATTTTATTCTGAACATTGTGACAAAGTTTCACATCTGTAGCTATTATATTATTTGTAAAAATACAAACTAGGATGTAAACTGTATCTTGGGAATATCAATGTTCAATGAACCATGACCTTAAGGTCAAGGTCATCTAATATTGGCATGGGTAGTTGCGTTATTTTATTCTGAAAACTGTGATTTAAAGTTTAATGCCATTAGCTATTGTAGTCTTTGTAAAAACAGAAAGTAGGACTTAAAACTGCATTTGAGAAAAAAAATCAATGTTCAATGAACCATGACCTTGAAGGCAAGGTCATCTAATTTGTCCATGGGTAGGTGTGTAATTTTGTTTTGAACATATTGGTGAAGTTTCATGCCCCTACCTATTATAGTCTTTATAAAAACGGAAACTAGGACGTAAACCTGCATCTTGAGAAAAAAATCAATGTTCAATGAACCATGACCTTGAAAGCAAGGTCATCTAATTTTTCCATGGGTAGGTGTGTAATTTTGTTTTGAACATATTGGTGAAGTTTCATGTCCCTACCTATTATAGTCTTTGTAAAAATAGAAACTAGGACGTAAAACTGCATCTTGAAAAAATCAATGTTCAATGAACAATGACCTTGGGGTCAAGGTCATCTAGTTTTGATATGGGTCTGTGAGGAATTTTATTCTGAACATATGTGTAAAGTTTCATGACCCTAGCCTTTAAAGTCTTTGCTTAAACAGAAACTCGGACGTAAAACGGCATTTTGAGAAATTATGTTAAATGAACCATGACTTTTGGGTCAAGGTCATCTTATTTTGTCATGGGTATGTGCGTAATTTTATTTTGCACCTACTGGTAATGTTTCATGACCCTAGCCATAAAAGTCTTTGAAAAAAACAGAAACTAAGACGTAAACTTGGAAAATTTCAATGTTCAATGAACCATGAAGCTGAGGTCAAGGTCATCAAATTTTAATATGGGCAAGTTCCAATTTTGTTTCTGAAACAATAAGCTAGGTTTCATGGTTCTAGCTATCATGGTCTCTGAGAAAACACCTCGGACGCGGACATGGACGCCGGGGGTAGTACAATAGTCCTTCACAACTTCGTTGAGGCGGACTAAAAAGGCAATAGTTTGTAATTAGGGAAATTAATTTAAAGTTATGAAAAATATCACAAACATATAAATCAGGTCTTGTAAAAGCATTGGCATAAAAATATGATTTTTTAAAAAGTTAGTGATAAAATCAAAACCCTGGTCTTCGGCTACATGTACATGTACTTGTGAATGTACTTTTTTATTAATACTTTGAGCACATTGTGTAAAGGTTAAACTTTAGTGTATAACATTTTCATTTTATTATAACAGATACATTTATATGTATCTCGCTGTGAAATGTTTTTAAAAGTTTTGTTGCATATACAAAAATGTACATGTATCTATATGAGTTATGGTTGCAAAGGGTCAGATGTCACAAGCTAAAAACAACTAAATACTGTAGCTACACAACTATAAATGTCCTGTAGTATCACATATACTTCTTATCTATCATTCTAAGGTTATCAAATGTACAGTCGGGTAATGACGTACAGGTATAGTATACACCCCATTTAAAAAGTATAACAAAATGTGTAATTCAATCCAATGTGAGCACGACATCAACCATACACAACTATATTGTTGTCCAAGTATTTCATTTATATGACAGATATCGATATAGACTTTATTAAACAAATGTTCATTATATACAATACAAATCATCATAATGAACATGATGATAGCCACTAGAGCAGTCAAAGCTGCATGCATTTTTTTGCACAGATTTAATTATTATTATTATCATATATAGACCATTCTGATATCAATATATTTACTGTTAAATAGACTGTTATAAATTTTGTATGCAGTTAAATTTATATTACTAAAACAGAGACAGATAACAGCTTAGTACTGGTATAATGTTTCATTTGAGGGTGTTAATATTGCATTGGGTTGTTATAACCTAGTTTTAAAAAATTATGTAGTTATAAAAAATCAATGTATATTTGAATACTGTTTAATTTCATATTACATGTATTGTTTAGTTCTCAAAGATTTAAAGTATCAATTTCTCAAAATACTTTAACACAAGTTGTGTGTTTCTACACTGAAAAAAAAAGACAGTGTAACTGCAGGTATTGAGATTTAATCAAACTACTGTAAAAATGAAAAAATATATAAAATAATAAACACTTTTAAGGTTTCAAACCGCCAAAGAATTTTACTGTATAACTCTTTGTAAATTTTGATTTTTCTACCCTCTTTCCTTTATTTACCTTAAGTTTAACTAGACTGGCATTATGATTTCCTCAAATGTATTTATGCCTTCTAACAGCTCTCAAAAAATCACCATAGGTTAACAAGCATATAAGAAAAGTCTGACATCCAGAAGTGACGGTTGTCAAAAATAAACAAACAATAGTATCCCAAAATTCTTAATATACACATTTTGCAAATGGCTTTCATATTTTTTAAAACTTTAAATAATCTTTTATATTTGGATGTGAGTATTCCAGAATTAATTATCTTTCAAATAATACCAACTTTGTGGAAATACAGCTTGTGATACATTTTATACAGCAAATCACAGTAACTATTTTTTCTTAGTACAGTTTACTTTATGCCATCAAACTTCTGAGGGAAAGCGTTTTAGTGGTTTGAAACCTTAAGTGTGGCCTATATTATGAAAAGGTTGTGTCAGATATGAACAAAAATTTATTTCATGAATCTAATTAACATATGAGTACATTTTATGTATTTGTTTAAATCAAGATCACCATGACTTTGATAAACATAAAATTTATGTTGTTATACAAGTACATTGCACTTTTCCTTTCCAAGCACCCTTTTAAAACCTGATATTAAAAAATTCTGCATTACTTCTTGTTAACTGCAAGACTTGACCAAAAAATGCAACGTTGCATTAGATATGTACATTGTACATACATTGCTTACATTTATGTAAAATATTTCATATCTCAATTTTAAATGTAAGAAATGAATGAATTGAAAATAAGAAATGTTAAAACAAAAAATTTAAAAGTGAATAGGGGCACCATGTAGAACTTTTAATTCAGGTGAGCATGAGGCCAGGCCCATAATTTGGTTAAATTATTCCTGTTTTTTAAAATGGCTTTACAACCTTGTGAAATAATGAAAAAAACTACATTGTATGACTGCTACATACTGTATGTACATTACAAGTACCTGTTATGTAGATAATATTAATCAATAAGCAGAAACTCAAATGAACTAAAGGTTCTGCGTACAATGTATATATATAGAGCATACATGTACCTGTGCTAATTGTTTTAATAATCTCAAACTAACGTTGCAGACTGTAACCAAACAAATTTTTATCAAGATTTTTGTTTTAATAATGAAAACTTATTTGATTTTTTTATTTATAATATAATATTAAGAAATCAATTCAAAATGATAATTACTGAAGAAGTTTAACTTTTTCAAACTCTATATGCAAAAATGAACAAAGATAAAATGTATAGTTTGAAATATTCATATACATGTACATGTATGCACTCCCAAAATTTTGTATTTATGTCAATGTCGTCTATCTGTCTGAATACACAATGGTGTCCATGTCGTCAACATGCAGTATCAAGGATAATTAAAGATGTTGAGAATAAATAAATTAGCAAAATGTATACACACCCTTATATTATGAAAATTGAATTAGTCATTGAAAATATATATAAAATGGATTTTTTATTTTTTTGCCTTAATATGAGTATAAAAGCACCCTTTTTTCTTATCAATGTTGATTGAGATATTTTTTACAATGTCATATGCGAAGAAAATGATGGCATTGTGGTTTATACAAAACAACAATTGTGTATATATTGTATGTTAAATATTGAAGGAATACAGTATTAAGAGTTAGCGCTACCTACTTTTATCAGACACAATGGTTCCACAGCTAAAGGCATACATGTTATATTTAATTAATGCTTATATTGTCATTTTCGCACCGTTGTCCTAAAAGGTATCATGCAAGTTGCACTTTATTAATTAAAGGGATAAAAATATAATCATAAATATGATTGTGAAAAGAAATTGCAGATCAAATTTAAAATTTAAAAGCCCAGTTAAGTGTAATGTTAAACATTATAGTTTGCTTAAAATTATCGAATATTTCTAAAAATTTGATGTCATGTACAAGTTTGTGTTAATTAAATATAAAACCAGTTTTCAACAATATTGAATAGCAAAAAATTGATATGTGCAGATTAGGGGTACATGTAATATTGATCAAAAGGTGTTTTAGATAAGGCCTGTATAGCAAACATTGAATGTGAAATTACTTTAAATTAAAATTAATACTGATTAAAAAATAAACTGCAAATTCTCAATACAATATTATATCTATATGTATTTATATTAAATCAACAGAAAGCAGTATGTAGAATAAATGTTATACAAGATATTGCTATACAGGCCTTACAAAAATTTCAAAGATCCTGTGCTCAAATCTTCCTGTAAATGGTCAACCTCAAAAGCTTCTGACTCGTTGTCATATTGCACATCATAAATTGTATCTGGGGCACCATCAACACCAGAAACTATGCTAGTAACAGTACCAGCATACCATTCTGATGTCCCTGAAGCCTCATCTATAATCCATTTGTGTGATATGCGGCGATTCAGAAATTTTGTCTTAGATTGACATTTACGAGAAGATTTGGCCACAGGAGCAGAAATTAAGGGCAACGGACTGTCAGGGCAACTTGCATGCCTTTTTCTGGGTTTTGCTTTGGGGCGTTGTTCAAACCAAACTCCAGGTTCGCGAATACCGGGCTGTTTTCGGTGACGCGGATGGACAAGTTCTGGTAAAAGAGCCTTAAAATAAAATGCCTTCAGTTTTGGAACCATTGTATTTACCCATAAATCAACATCTTTAATTATTCTAAGCACTACCATGTCAAAGGGATTGGTACGTCTTACAACAAAGTCACACCAGGAGCAATTCAATATATTCAGTTGCCCTTGTATCTGGTGGTAATGAGAATGGGATTTTTTAATGAAAAAATTCCCATTCTTCCGTTCAAGGGGGAAATTACTTACCTTCTGTGTGGCTTCAACAATAGACATAGTATTGTTATGCAAGACATTTTTTATTTCAATTAAGCCACACTCTCCCCCTTGAACAAAGACTTTGCCGTCAGTACTGGCACCAAGAAAGGGATGTTCCCTTGAAACGACCAATCCCATGTCCTCTATCCTAACCACGTTAATACAATTGACTGCCCTATTAAGGATATAATCCTTTTTTGAATTAGCTTCCTCTTGTAAACCCTTTCTAGTAAAACAATTACCACGAAAGGTTGAATACAAGAATCGTCTGACAAGAGGTTCAACCTTGATCCCAGGATTACGTCGCACAACATCACCGAAAGCAGATGCAGTGATCCGCTTACGCCTTTCCTCATGCCAGACTCCACTATGAGACTGTTCTTTGGTCTGGGTCTCTAGGGCAGTCAATACGGCCTCATCAACATTGATGTGCTTACCAAGGTATTCCTGAATATCAGCCTGCAGAGTGTCAGAACTAACATCAGGAATACATTCAAGGGCGTCTTTGCCATACTCAAGAGTAGACTTACTCTTGGCAGATACAGCAGCAGATTTAATTTTTCTTTGGTAAGCTCTGGCCTTGTATTCAGGGCGACTTTTGTACAACCTGTTCAAAAGAAGCTTCTTCGACCTACGGTTATAATGGATATCAAACCATTGACCAGCCTTAGTGCCAGTAACCTTCTCCCATACCGTTGGTGACCACTTAGGACCGAAATTTTTCCTAAGCCCACCACCATAGCATCGTGCATGCCATGAACCACGGTTGACCCTGTTGTAAAACTTGCCTCCGTCAAACTTTGCTCGGATCGACATCCAATTTTCGGCAAGATTGGTTGTCTGACAAGTTATCAAACTGCTGGCTTTATTTTCTAACCTTACAAGCAAACGCGAAATGTCTTGTCTTAAAACAGGGTCAACATGGGAGACAGGGTTTAAACTATCGCCTCGCGACTCCTCCTGGGCGGTCAAAGATGAGATTTCGGACCAAAGTGTACTTTGCTCATCTAAAACTGAAGCAATAACATCCTCATTGTCAGTGGGATTTGTGCTAATTTCATCCTCGACAACTGACTGTGATGACATACATAATAAAGTTTGATTTTGAGTGCATACATGTAAAGTTTCATTTGTGCTAGCTGATTCCTTCCTTTGCTTTGCTACCTTACAGAAATCGTCACTACAGTTTTCATGTATACCAAATACATGATTCACTGTATTAAGGATGTCATGCTTCAGTTTCCTTATAGCCAGCGGTCGATTTTCCTCTTGTGCTCGTCGACGGATAGCGCAGCGAATGGAACTGGTAATGCGTAATCGATTAGCTTTTGTCAACTTATTCTTTCCCTTATAGCTAGGCTTATCCATTACCAGTTGCTCAAGGAGTGAACGAAGACATTTACATGCGTGATTAGCACACTCTATTTTCTCGACACGTTGTCCCCAGACTGGAACATGCTGCCTTATTCGAGCTTCAACAGAGCTGTCACCATCGGCAACAAGACGCATATACCTTACACCATGTTTTCGTTCAGCCTCGAGAAAACCCTCGACAATGATGTCAGCCTCCATTGCCTGACTGCTGCCAGTCCAATTCATAAAGCACTCATGAGCTTTTGGAGGTACACCTTTTGTCTGGGCAGTTTTGCAGATGTAACAAAACTTGTTTCTCACACCTACGTGGAGAATTTTACCTGTTGCTGCGCCGATGATGATGGCCACGCCCCCTAAAGCATTGTAAGTATGCTTGTGCGCCCTTTTTGACCAGCCACCATCACAAATAACTGTTATTGCAGGGACACCCTGAAAAAAATCATTTCTATCAATAGCTAGATTTCTCTCTTCAATACCTGCAGCTAAAATGTCTTCTTGGAGGGTATCTAACCACCACTTGCTTATTTCTGTCTCTATTTTAGTAAATGAATTTGACGAAATACTTGGACAGCTAAAAGTTGCCATGGTTTCACCCAACTGGGCACCACCATCACCTGTTACCATGGAACCCCATACCCCTCGTACATTGACATCAAACATGTCATTGCTCAACATTGGGCTTGATGTGAACTTGAACTGCTTGTGACAACCTTGACACTCTGCAAACATAACACTAGCAAGACCAAGATTTCTTTCATCAAAAAAGAGCTTTAGTGGTTCAATAACTTAAGACCTTCATTTGGTGGCAAAACAGTGTATGTAGGTGGACAAACAGACGGAAAGGAAGCATGCTTTGGTCTCAATATCATACGTAACCCCCCTTCCCTGGCTTCACTCTGTACAGTGTACTTGTTAGACGATAGGGTTTACCACCAGCTTTACATGACCTTCTTGCTCTGGTCATATTGAAAAATGACCTTATAAAGACTAAATAATAAAAATAAATTCTTCAAAATATCAATGTCAGTCTGTGGACCACCATACAAAATTGTAAATGTAAACAACACA
Organism: Mytilus galloprovincialis; assembly: GCF_965363235.1. Classification (NCBI taxonomy): domain Eukaryota; kingdom Metazoa; phylum Mollusca; class Bivalvia; order Mytilida; family Mytilidae; genus Mytilus; species Mytilus galloprovincialis. Next base: position 67,178,725 of record NC_134846.1, read on the forward strand.
CATGGTTTGCTATTAAAATACATTTTTATTTGTTGGTTATATGCAAAACTGTTTTGAAATGCATAATAAGTACACACAATTATAGGGGAAAAAATATATAATAAAGGGAAAAAGTTTAATAGCAACGAGAGTTCTAAAAAAAGAAAATATGTCATCACGTGAACGTTGCCCAGTATGCACATTTCATTTTGATTATAGTGAAATAAAAAAGATCGGATAGGCCGATCAATATAATTTTTAGCTAAATAGACGAAGAATATGTTGTGTGTGTCTATTACCTATACCTTTTATATGAAAAGACTATTGATTTCATGCTAAAGACACAAATCCTTATCTTGTTTACAGTATCTCATTCTGTGTTTGCCTAATTGCAAGTACAGGATATTACTACACAAAATATAATCCCTACATACACAAGCAAAAATAGATTGAATTACTTTAGTTCGTATAAAATAAACCAAGCTCCGCATTAATATTTTTAAAAGAAGTATTATGCATGTTTTGTATAAAGAAATAATTACAATGTTATTGCATTGCACCAATAATTTTCAAGCGTAGGAATCTAATGCAATTTTTGATATAAATTTTGCGCTATTTTCACGTAAACACTCCAAAACCTTTTCACGGATTAATCAGGTTTTATATTGTACATATCTTAATAACGTGATAGATTTTAACTTAGAAAAATGTTAAAAATCAGGTTAAGTTTATATATTAAATTATAGCATATTTAAGAATTGTCGTAAAACCGGAAGTCAACTTGCGATAACAGATGCTTTGAAGAAGTGCAAAATGTGCAGAGCAGAAAACGAAAATCAAAATTCCGGCTCGCCTTTGCCCTGACGAAGATGTTAAACTTTATAAATACAGTAAGAACACAATCCCAGTTTCCACACTCAATTCAGCATATGTACCCGCGCAGACCCAATTTTTAGCTGCACAGAAAACACATTCAAATATATTTTTTTTATCAAACTTTAATGTTATCTTCAAGATACATGTACAGAGCGTCTACGGGGATATTTTCGGGAACGACGGTTCTCAGAATAAAAAGAAATAGCCAAAAACAAAATTGCGATTTTATTTTCTTGAAAAAATGGCGTCAAAATTCAGGTGTTGGTCACCCCCTTAAATGAACGCTATTGTCCATTAATGCTCCTTCATGGAAACGAAACTTATAACAATGGATGATGTACGGAAAGAGAAGAAGCCTTATGGGTAAAGGATGCAGATCAAATTTTACATATCAAAGAATTTAGTTTTAAAAGTGTTCCCTTAATACGGTAATTTGATTGAAGAGAATCTTTTTCAGTTCCTAATCAAAGGTCAAGATCATTATCATTAATATAAGTTAGATTTAGGATATCATCCCATCATAAATTATAACAGAATAATACAGGTAAAAAATTAACAATCGTATTACGTATTACTTATTCCTCTAAGCATATGTTTACAATTATTTTGACCCCTTGAAATAAAAAGGGCGCTAATTTCAGTTTATTTTGGCTGTAAAATTCAGTTAACAATCTTTTTTGCGATAAAAGTGAACCTGCAACTCCCTCGGCCTTATTTGACATTGAGTTTTGTTTTCCTGGTTTATGTACACTCCGATCATTGTTTCAACAAACCTAAGGAATGTTATTGGGAAAAAATTCAATCATTAAAAAAAAAATATCCTGTACATGATTCGAAGAAGCAAATTACTAGATGTGAAAATTATATTCAAAATGAATAAATAATTTCTCTCGCTCTACAGTAAGACTACAACATATCAATGAATATCACAAAATACTCAGGAATAAAAACTTCAATGAATGAAATCCGAAGAGAGTTTAACATGTGTTTTGATAATAACATAGTCAATTACTACGAACGATGCTTTTTGTATTCATATATACTCGGGAGGACAATGCAATCCTTGAATCAGTTACAGCTGGTGTTTCCTAAGTGTTGTTTATAGCTAAAATAATATTCAAGTTCTTGGTCTTGGAATAAAGTATCCAAATTTGTAATCATAGCACGCATCATGTTGGGTAAATATTGCACTCGATTTATCATACTCCTTCTATTACGTGTCACTGAATTGATTACTATAAAATTGAGAATGGAAATGGGGAATGTGTCAAAGAGACAACAACCCGACCAAATAAAAAACAACAGCAGAGGGTCAACAACAGGTCTTCAATGTAGCGAGAAATTCCCGCACCCGGAGGCGTCCTTCAGCTGGCCCCTAAACAAATATATACTAGTCCAGAGATAATGAACGCCATACCTATTTCCAAATTGTACACAAGAAACTAAAATTAAAATAATACAAGACTAACAAAGGCCAGAGGCTCCTGACTTGGGACAGGCGCAAAAATGCGGCGGGGTTAAACATGTTTGTGAGATCTCAACCCCCCCTAATACCTCTAACCAATGTAGAAAAGTAAACGCATAGCAATACGCACATTAAAATTCAGTTCAAGAGAAGTCCGAGTCTGATGTCAGAAGATGTAACAAAAGAAAATAAACAAAATGACAATAATACATTAATAACAACAGACTACTAGCAGTTAACTGACATGCCAGCTCCAGACTTCAATTAAACTGACTAAAAGATTATGATTTCATCATATGAACATCAGACACAATCCTTCCCGTTAGGGGTTTAGTATCATACCATCATAACATATATGAGAAGAACATAACCCGTGTCATGCCAACAACTGTTATTAGAATAAATGTGTTTAGTTCCGATGCAAAGACCTTATCAGTGACTCAATATTAACGCCAAAATATGCAATCTTTAATGACTTGACAACAGTATCGTAATTATATCCCTTATTAATAAGTCTATTCAAAGGTTTTGTAAGTTTCTGAGGTGAATACTGACACCTTTGTGCTTTATAAAGAATATTGCCATAAAAAATTGGATGTGAAATACCTGAACGTATTAGAAGTCTGCATGTTGAGCTATATTTACGAATGATGTCTTTATACCGAAGATAAAATTTAGTAAATGTTTTGACTAGTTTGTGATATCGAAAACCCTGGTGTGATAATTTTTCAGTGATACATAAAGGATTAGGTCCGGTAAGACCCCTTTTTGGCCCCAAAATATAACAGTTTTACAAAATTGTTAAAATGTAAACTTTTAGTTATTTATTGGACAGTTGAATGCTTCTGCTACATAAATATGGGCTGTTTTTGACAATACAATGCACATATATCGGGTTGTAGCACCATTAAGTCATGCTAAATTACTGAAATCTTCAAAATTCTATCATTTTAATTAAATTTTAGACGGTTTCCTTGTAAAACGAAAGTGGCCGCATTCGTGTTCATCCTTAATATTGAAATGTAAGTTGTATTTTATGATAATACATAACATATATAAAGGTTGTGGATGAACACGGATGCGGCCACTTTCATTTTTGACAAAAACCATCTCAAAAATGACGTTTTTTGGCATATTTGAGAGATTTTTCATATTTGAGCTTGAATCGGATCGTTTTTAATGACTAAATCAGTTAAAATCTTTCACTTATACTAATTAAATCAAGTGAAATAGACAATTAAGTCTTTAAAAAGTGGGCAAAATCTTTCGTCAGATGAAACTGAAATTTGAGGCCAAAATGAGTCCTTACCGGACCTACTCCTTTCTCTCGTTAAAATCTAAAACATTATTACATACACGAGCGAATCGTACAAGTTGAGATATATAAACACCGTAAGATGGTGACAAGGGAACGTCACCATCTAAAAACGGATAATTAACGATAGGAAATGAAAAATCATCCCTTTTATCATAAATTTTAGTATTCAGCTTTCCATTAGTGATATAGATATCAAGATCGAGAAAAGGGCAGTGGTCATTGTTAGTATTAGCTTTATTCAAAGTAAGTTCAACAGGATAAATTTCATTAATATACATACTGAAGTCGTCATTATTGTGAGCCAAAATATCATCCAAATATCTAAAAGTATTATTAAATTTGTTTATCAGATGTTGTTTCGATGGATTTTTGCTTATTTTTGTCATAAATTGTAACTCATAACAATACAAAAACAGGTCCGCAATAAGTGGTGCACAGTTAGTCCCCATTGGAATTCCGATAATCTGACGATATACGGAATCCCCAAAGCGAACAAAAATGTTATCTAGTAAAAATTCAAGGGCATATATAGTATCAAAGCATGTCCAATTAACATAGTTTTTTTGTTTATTGCTACTAAAAAATGACCTAAAAGAGTTTGAACATATATATTCACATTCTGATTTTTTGAATGCCCATTTAATTAGGTGTGTGAATTTTTTCTTAATGAGAATGTGAGGCAATGTGGTATACAGGGTAGAAAAATCAAAACTTTGAACAGATTCAAAATCACCAATATAAGCATGCAATTTATCAAGTACTTCCAACGAGTTCTTGACACTCCAAAAGTAATTTATTCCACTATTTTCGAAGGCCTTATTTGAACAATTTATTATCAGGTTTTTAATTGTACCAAGTGTGCTAGTGAGAAGAATAGACAATTTAGTAGTTGAACAATGGTTTGAAGACGAAATAAATCTATATTTGTAAGGGGTTTTGTGTAGCTTCGGAAGCCAATACATAGTTGGGACTTTCATTGTATTTGGCTCTGCTTGTAAAGCGGTGGCTAAAAGTTTATGTTTGTTACAGATTTCGTTTTCTGAAAATGGAGTCAGTTGGAATGTTGGTGAATTGGTGATTTCCTTTTTCAGAACCTCAATGTAAAATTTACGTCAAACAATAATAATATTATTAGCAGCTTTATCGGCCGGGACAAAAACAAATTCCTTGGCTAGTTCTTTTAGTTTATGTTTGATACGAGAAATAGGTTTATTGTGGTTATTGTTTATAGTAAAATGTTCTTTAAAATGTTGAATACGTATATCAACTATCTTCATTACTGAATTAAAAAAAGAGTCCAAAGATTTTTTGTCAGCTTTTTCCCGTTTTATCCATTTCATACAGTAAGTATGGAGTGAGTCGTGGATGATATTACGACACTCATTCCAATTAATAATTGACGGGGGACGATATTTAGGTCCTTTACTGAGGAATGATTTTAACTCTCGGTCTTGAACGATGTCTTCCTAGACACATTTCTTTCTTTGAGAATTTAAACAACAAAGATCAGTGAGAAAAACATACTAAGATCATATTAGCCTTGACGGTCCAGGGGCGGATCCAGCCATTTTAAAAGGGGGGTTCCCAACCCAGGACAAGAAAAGTGGGGGGTTCCAACTATATGTCCCCATTCAAATGCATTGATCGTCCAAAAAGGGGGGTTTGAACCCTACCCCTGGATCCGCCACTGCAGTCTAAGCTATTTTATTACTTTGTAACTATATATACTCAGATATTCAAATAACAAACATATGTGCATATAGTTAACCATACTTGTCTTGGAAACTATTTTGCCAGTTTAAAGTTTTTCATGTCATACATATCTAATTGTTCAGGGTCCAAGTTCAACTACATTTACAGACGAAGAGAGATAACCCTAGCATCCATAATCATACTATCTCCTAAATGTGCGAGGTTGCAATTTAATTGCATAGAAACATGAAAGCAATGATTGATAAAATACTTACTTAATGTACGTCTTAGCCAATTACATATACTGACAGATAATAAGAGTGAGATCACACGAGTTCTACAATGTGGACATGTGTTGGTTTGTAGATTCCATTCTATGATACAACTATTACAAAACTTGTGACCACATGGTATACAGACTGTTTCATCGGTGATAACGTCTTGACATATTACACAAATTTCCATAAATGGCTTTTGATGAAGCCTGGAAGAAATATATTCTTATAATGTCGAGTTATAATAAAAACTTCGATTTGAATTTAATCTAATACAATGGATAACATAATGAAATTACACCAAGTGATCATTTTTTTTATTTCATGAATTACGTCATCTTCTGTTTTATACTTAACCGTCCATTTTAAAATATTTACGTATGCCATTTTATTAAGCTGAATACGTTCAGAAAAAGATATTACAAAATATATTTACCAGAAGACCAGCAATGTTCCATTAGTTTCGGAATGATAAAGGGGATAAATAATCGTAAAAGACTACAACATGCACAGATTGCAAAATACATTTGAACACAAAGCACGGATACACTAAAGTTTATGTGTACTTGTATTATGCACGCCTAAAACATTTATTTGGCTATACCATGCCAAGCCATCTGAACATTAACTTTGTTGTACATCTCGGAGTAAGCGGTGTTTGACGGACAGTGATGTTTGGTTTCTGTTTAAGTGGACTTTAAAATAAATTTAAGAGCAAATATACACCAGCTGATACAGTTCCGCTCTTAGGACAGGCATTTAACATCTGTGCATTATTTACAAAATCCTTCCATTTTCTTATTTACCTGGAGTGTTTAATGCAACGCCTGATGAGTAACCAAGAATATATTAAAGTACACAAATAGCAGTTTTAGTCTTACAAGAGTGGCGAAAGATACCATAGGGACATTCTAACTCATTGATCCAAACTAACCTGACAAAGCCAAGGCTAACAAAGATAAAGACAAACATACAAATAATAGTACACAAGACACAAAATAGAAAACTAAAGACTAAGCAATAGTAAATAAGTAAAAATATTGGGATTGTAGTAACGAAATAAGGAAGACAATAACAATCAAAACCAAGGAGTAAACAAAGACTCATAAAACCAAGACATTTACATCAACAGTTACAAATAATAAATAAGAAACAACACGAACTCCACTAAAAACCGGGAGTGAAATCAGGTGCTCCGGAAGGGTAAGCATTTCCTGCACCGTATACGGCACCCGTCGTGTTATTCCTTGTTCAGTTTGGTAATGTTGAAAGGTTTTTATGACTGAAGAAGAATATCAGATATGATTTTCGGACACACTTTTGTCATAATGGTCAATCAGCTCATGATGGCGACCGTAAAATTTCTTGAGTGATGACCTTAATTTGATTGATTCATAGCCCTGTCTTACCAACTTTTGAGAACGCAGTATTCCTCGTTCAACAAAACCAACGTACATTGAGCTAGCTCTAGTTTAACGTATCAATTGAGACACATATACTCCATATGCTGTTGCTGCTGGGATGTTGCTACACAGAAACGGAAAGTTGACTATAGAAAAATTAAAATCATCACGTTTGTCATATATTTTGGTATTTAACCTACCATCAGTAGTCATTTCGAGAAAAAGGTCTAAATATGAAGCAGATTTATCTGTGTCGGTAGTATCTTTAATTTCAAGTTCACTTGGATATATTAAATGTAAGTGATCACTGAACCTATTATTATTTAGAGACAGTAAATCATCAATATACCGAAAGGTGAAATTAAAAGACTGGGGTAATTTCTCTTCTCCTTTCTGTATAAGCCCTTGGATAAATTCTGCTTCATATGAATACAAAAACAAATCTGCATATCCGATATCATCTGTGAAAGGCTATTTTATAGCGGTCAACCAACTCGTGATGGCGTCCGAAATATTTACCATGGGATGATTTAAACTTAATCACTTGGAACGGTTGGTTTAATAGCAACCCTCTATCAAGGAAATACAAGCCCGGGAATATCGTATCAAATGGAAGATATGTATTCCGTATGCAGCCGCTGCTGGAATGTTGCTACATAGAAATGGCAAGTTCACAATTGTGAAGCTGAATTCATCTCTTTTGTCGAAAAGTTTTGTTTTCAACCGACCCTCATTGTCCATTTCTAGATGTATGTCAAGATATGAGGCAAACTTAATAGTTATCAAAGGTACCAGGACTGTATCTGTTGTATCCTTTATCTCTAGTTCGATGGGATAGATGAGTTCAATGTAGTCACCAATTTTTTAATTATTTAAGAGAGTTCATCATCTAAATAGCGGAATGTAATTTTAAAAGATATTGCTAACTTCTTTTGTTTCTTCCCAAGAAGTTACTGTATGAAGTTAGCCTCCTAATTCTTAAGAATTTGTTTTGTTCTGTGTCATTGACACACACCCACACCTCCTCGCATTCATATATTCAAAATGTCCCGAAGTAAAAATGTATCCCTTACCTGTTTAATTCAAACTTAATCACTCCGATGAAATAGCTTACCGATATGGGTGTCTTGAAGTCACGACCGTTCCTACTGACTTTGATCTTTTGCTATATTTTCTGAAAATGCCATGGTATGACACTACGAGGATAAATTTAAAAGGAAATATAATGTGTAGTTTATTAAGGTGCATACCTGTTTATATAAACCTTTAAACTTACATGTGTATTAAACACAGTACTTATCCAATTTATATAGCTAATCAACTCGTGTGACGTATATATTACATAAATGATATATTATCAATTGACTTGACAATTAATAGTATGTGGGGAAAGTAAACTAGTATACAATTTAAACGCTAGAAAATGACAGTTGTCTCTCTTGATACAGAAATCGGGTAAAACAGTCCTGAAATAACATTAATATTGAATGCAATTTTGTTTTGAACTTATTTCGCTCAAAGGCCACATTCAATTAGTCTTTCAAACTTTTAAAATACGATTTATCTTCCAGAGAAAGAATGTGTTCAATAGGACTCGTTCAGAGAACAATTAGAAAACTGGAAATATTTGTGCCCGAATGTTCACACTCTAAACTCAATCTATAATGACAATGACTGTATGAGGCTGACTTCATACAGGAACTTCTTAGGATTAAACAAAAGAAGTTAGCAATATCCTTTAACTATACTTTCTGCTATATAGATGATGTTCTCTAACTAAATCTTTACCCTGTAAGAACAAAACAAAGTCGAATAAACTAAAAATGTCTAATCTGTCACTGTCGTCAAAAAGACTATGCATTATGTTGCGGTTTATCTGCCATCATAACCGCAATGACTAAGACATAACATAAGGGTATGATGCCTTCGTGTTTTTTACTGGAAAATATCGTAATTTTTGCACGCCTTTATGACGTCTTTTACCAGATACATGTTCCGCCTGTATCCCTGCATGCTCTGTTAAAGTTTCAAGCACTTTCGGAATCGTCATTCTGCAGGGTAGTACTTGTATAAAATAATTGATGTTCCGCAATGACGTCAATTCCTGTACGACTAAAAAGGGTAACTAGCTTATGAGATTTTAAATATCAAATATTCCATGCAGTTAAAGATCCAAATTTTCCTTTCGTTTGCTCAACATTTGTAGGAGGTGAGGATCCACATTTTTGTCACGTGTTGATGAAAGTCACATGACTGATTTAACTAACTACCGTAACCTGGAACCTGGAACTGGCCTATTGAAAACTACATTAAAAGCTGACTTGGATAAAGTGCAATGAAAGAAAGCATTTGACATAAGAATTGTCAGATGAATAAATATTCATTTTTGGAGTTGTTTTAATCCATTAATTTAATAGTTTTCGGATATTGACTTCATATTTGCTTATGTGCTTTGTCTTATTCCTTTTTTGGTTTCTCTCAAACATACGACTTGGCTCTGTATTTATACATCCCTCATTGTGTTGTTGTTCAAGGATAACTTTTGTATTCTTTGCTTTCATTTTTGTTCATGTGCTTTGTCTACATACCTTTATGTGTTTCTTGCAAACATATGATGTAGCTCTTTATTATACATCTCACATTGTGTTATTGTTATATGATATTTTTGTGTATTCTTGTCTTTATTTTTGCTTATGTACTTTGTCTATACGCCTTTTTGTGTTTTGATGATACACATGACGTGGATCAGTACTTTTACATCCCGTTATTGTGCTATAATTGTAAATTTTGTATTCTTGTCTTTCATTCTTGTTAATGGGATTTGTCTACATGCTTTATTGTGCTTCTTTTGTACAAATTTGTTTGTGTTGGTAGTGATTAAGATTATAACACAATGTTGACTGCTGTACTCTATTTGTGACATTTATCCATATCATATCTGTTTGTTTCGATCACACATCGTTGTTAATTTAGCTAGCTTTAAAACTAGGTTTAATCCATCATTTTTTACATAAAAAAATGCCGGTACTAAGTCAGGAATATGACAGTTGTTAAACATTCGTTAGATGTGTTTGAGCTTTTAATATTGCCATCTGATTAGGGACTTTCCGTTTTGTTATTTTACTTTTGACTAGTGAGTTAAGTTAAACACTCTTAAACAAGTAAAATCTTTAATTGTGTGATGCCTGCTAAGTTTTGCTTTTTTGATTCAAGTCACTGATGAGTAATTTGAAGATTAAACGCGCGTCTTGTCTAAACTATTTTAAACTTGGTATATGTGGTGAGTTTATTTTTTACAGGGTTTGAAACAATTTGGATATTTTTCTCTTATTTTAATGAACAAATGTATTCCTTTAAAGATTTTTTTTAATTCATAAAATCGAAAAATAAATATTAAAATTACATTTGATCTGGTTGGCGACTTGAGTAAATATCCTTGTAATTGGAATCATTCTGAGATAACAGTTTATGATAGTTGTTTGACCATTCTTATAGGTACACTAAACATTTATCTCAATATATTTTTTGACAATGAAATTATCATAATAGCTTGGACACACAATGTGAATTGTTGCCAAGAAATGTAGACTATTCATTTAAATTTTATTTCAAATCGTGAAATCTCATTGTTTGTAAAAATGATAAAACATTATAAAGCATTCAAAATGATAGAACATAACAAACGGAACCCAGAAATGCTTAAATTTCAGCCAAGTATTACTGTTAAAAACTGGTTGATTATTGTAAGCATGGTAAGGTACAGAAATAAATGTATACGAAAACCAAGTGTTGAAATTTACAAAACACATTACAAGAAAAATGTTTCTGATGGATAATACAGAATTAGAACTGCTGAACTTCCGATATTGTTTCATCTGTAGGATAAAAGTTGTCTGTAAAATCGTGACAATTACTCTAACAACGGTATTCAGATGGATTCTGATGTCGTGAAACTGTGGGCGATTACGACTTCCAAGACTTTCCAGAATATAATAACCACAAGTAGCAAGAGATGTTGAAAGGATTATAAAATGTTGAATGTTGATTATTTTCCGCGGCCTTTCCTTCGGTTGTAGTTCTCCAGCTAATGCATGAAAACACTTGATTGTGAGTGGTACTCGTAAAATGTTCCCGACAAGATAGTATGTATTCGGACCACCAGCTTGGTTATACTTTGGGATGTACATTAAAATACACTGGATTATGATGAAGGATAAACAAAATAATATACCTAGTCCGACTATACACTTCGATTTCCTATTCATATGTCTGTTACAAGCTGTTATATGTCCCGATAAAAGTGAGAAATGTTCTCCATTTTCCTGAGAAAACGAGGCAGAATCTAATAAATGCATTGTATCAAGTGGCACTTTCTGCTTTGGCCACATGTGAGAAATGAATATCAAACTTAACAGACAATATTCAAGCAACACTGGATCCAGGAATGGTTTAAGTATCTTTTCTGCTTTGTATAGAGTTGTTGCGTTGTTGCATAGGTGTTCAGATTTATTTAGAATGTCATTTTTCTCCTCAAAGTACAAGTCTACATTTTTATGTGTCCACAAAGAAATATTTGCAACAAACAAAAACATCAGTATATAATAGAAACACTTAATATTTGCAAATCTGAATCGTGAGAAATAAACAATGAATATGGTTTGTCCAAGATCGAAAAGCCAAGTAATTATATAATATACTGCTTTCTGTGATAACGACTCACGTATATTACATTGAATATTACATTGAATATGAAGAGATAATTTCATTGCCTGTGATACGATATTTCCGAAGCAAAAGAGCCACAGAAACGCTAATTTCAGTTTGTGTGTAACTTGTCGTCTATGAAAAACCTTCCAATCGCTTTTTATGTGAGCTAGTAAGCTGCAAGCGATTAACAAACATATGGCGAGAGCTAGTATTCCAACCATCAACCATCTAGAATGTTTGGTTGGAAATATCAACATCACTTCAAGAACTGCTATAACTAGGGTCGTTAAGAGAACAAGTCCGGATATACTTGCATCATGAACCGAAAATCCGCCATTTTCCCTCTTCGTTACTAATCCTGCTGTAAAAGGCATTACCAATGCAGCATGTAAAACCCTTCGTAGCATATCTGGTATCGTGGTTTATCTGTAGAAAACAAACCATTCAATTCACTATAATTTGCTTCTTGAACTTTAAAGAAAATCCTTAGACATATTTGATAAATTGTTTCGGGTTTTTTTTTCGTCAGTTATGTTGTTGTGCAACTTTACATTGCATATAGTTGCGCAGTTAATTAAAATTGTCCCCCGCAGTATGTTTAATCTATAAAAGCTTTCATTAGTTCGAGTGCGAGTCTGTTTATCGAAACCGAGAATAACTTGGGTCGCCAGAGAAAAAAATAGATGGGGATATGGATAGGCATAAGTACTTCCTTGGTTCGGAAATTATAGTATTTGAACAACAACAAAACCAATTATATTGAAAGAAATTATTTATTTTCATTTCCTTATTTTTCAAATGCAAATTGTTTTTATACTCACTTTCTGTAAAATGAAACTAGTTTTTATGTTATATTTCGAACTGATATCATAAACAACAAAGTTTTAAAGAATTATTTCCTCGTCACGTTTCTCATACAACCTACTTATAATGCGAAGTTTATGAGTTCACCGCTTATATAAATACGCTAAAGTAATCTATAGGATTTAAACTCAAAAGAGTCTTTACTAGATAATGTTTATAGCGAAAACCCGCAGGATTTGCTTCAAAATGTATTCTCTAAATACCCTTTAAAACACGATCACTGTCTGTTTTTAAAAAAAGAAGCTAGATGAAAATTTAAATTCATTCAGGAATGATGGTCTTTTTTTTTTTTATTTTTTTTTTTAATAATGAAAATTCGTTATCTAAAATAATTTAGAAACATATAGAAAACTTTGTGGAAAGTTCAAACTTAAACTATTTTAAAAACTATACTATAATAGAAATAAGTAGCAGCACGCTAGCTCTTAAACGTGGTAGATAAGATAAAACACCTTCAGAAAATACAGTGTGCCCATATGTCATTAAGAGGTGGAAGATGAATTCCATTTCGTAATAATATGAGCACAACACACTAACTCTGGAATTCTGATATTGTTCCTAGTTAATGACAAAATTGAACTTTATAGTGATAGAAACACATTGATATGTATATTCATTAACTGTGTTTTTACATGTATGATTTTATATGGAAAACATGTTTCTTTCGAAACAAACATATGAATGCACATCGTAGAGGTAAGCATTTACTCTATTTCTTCTGCTTTTTATTACTGGTCTCAATATAATAATTGTTATATTGTTTTAAATGAACGATTTGAAATATAAAAATAACAAGCATTCTGATGTTATTACATATACATTATAATGCCACTACCTGCTATAACGTTAATATTTGGTGAGCGTTTCCTAATATTGAACAAACAGTAAGTTGTCACTGGTAAAGAAGGGGATCTATGACAAGCAACCTACAAATATTTGTGATTTCTCGGTGTTTTGCATTTGCACTGATCTGCTGTTTTAACCATATAACCATATTAATAATATTATTATATATATAATAATATTTCACAAGATCAGTTTTTAAAGTTATTTCATTTTGATCAAATTGGACCCTTAACCAACTCACATTATTGGGATCTACATGAAAAATACAATCATTCTCTAAGGAAATATAATATTTAAAAAAAAAAATAAAAAGAAAGTTCTTCACCATTTAGTTATTTAATACCCTTAATAGGTTAAGTATCAAAACGTATAACATTATGGTAAAAATTACAAGAATGACTTTAAAACCATGTTAGATTTAGGTATGTATTTCGCTCTTGCATATATCTGATTTGGTATTTTTGTTTGACTTAACTGATTATTTGCTCTTTAACGTTGCATAAGGCTTTTGGTTTTTCAAAACGTTCAGTCTTGAGCAAAACTGAAGAGACACTAGTTGTCGAAATGCGCATCTGGTGCAGTAAAATTGGTACCGTTAATGTAATTTCAATCTTGAGTAGGTTCTTTTCCTTTTTGTACAAAAGTATTCAGGTCTTACATCTCAATTGGAATTGCTGTATGTGCTGTCTGTTGATTTCCTTTGCCTCCAATAATTAACGAAAGCAAAACTTACCGAAATTTCAGTATGCTCATAAGAACTAGACGTGCTTTCCTCTCTTTCCTATGATTAAATAAAAGTTGTTTGAACAAAGCAATAAAAACAATAAAACATTTCCCTATTTTCGCATTAGTGTTCTTAATTTTCATTTTAACAATGTACATGTTTCCTCATTATAGCATTAATTACTTTATCATATTAATAAAACTTTGGAAATAGGTTTGTACTCATGTCTTAATTTCTATCACGAGGAAATTCAGAAAGTATTATTTTTCTTAAATCTTTTATTGTCCTTATATAAATGATTTAACATTTTTAATTAATTTTATAGTTATCAAAAGTACCAGGATTATAATTTAGTACGCCAGACGCGCGTTTCGTCTACATAAGACTCTTCAGTGACGCTCATATCAAAATAGTTATAAAGCCAAACAATACAAAGTTATGCCAGACAAGACGAGACACATACATTATTAAAGTCTCACCTTTTGTTACATACATTTAGAAAGATGTTGTATGAGTGCCAATGAGACAACTCTCCACCCAAGTCACAATTTATAAAAGTAAACCATTATAGGTCAAGGTACGGTTTCAACACGGAACCTAGGCTCACACCGAAACGCAAGCAATTTATGGCCCCAAATTACTATTGTAAAACCATTCAAACGGGAAAACCAACGGTGATACTATGATCTATCATATCAAAAGCAAAAAGGGCCACTCTTTAAAGAGTTATGAGAGTAAACAATTTTGCTTAAATTAAAAAACAAATACAAGTCACGAGCATGAGTATAAAATACATTTTTGCTTTCTTAAAACGCACAAAAATTCGTCTTACTTGGTAGATAAACAATATTTCGCGTCTGAAAATCAAATTTTAAAAATATAATAAAAAAATAAGAACAATTCGTTCCTTCATGCGGCGGTAGAATATTAAATAAGGAGATGCGGTATGATTGTCAATGAGACAACTACCCACCAAAGTTTAAATAAGGGTAATGAAAGCAATTATAGACACTATATTACCTTCAAATATGAGAAAAACCTATACCGTATACTCTGCTATAAAAGACCCAGACATGAATAAGATAAAACAATTCAATTGAGAAAACTAATGGCCTGAGAAAACAATATACGAAAAACAAATACGTAAGACGTAAATCAACGACAACCAATGAATTACAGACACCTAACTAGGAACAACCACATAAAGAATGTGGCGGAATAAACATGTTTGTAAGCTCTCAACCCTCCTCCTAACATGGGACTACAGTGTAATAGCACAACATAAGAACATACTATCAGAATCAGTTGAAAAGGCTTAACTTATCAGATCGGTAAAAAGAAAAACATCCAACAAAACACAGACAGGACGTGGCAGGGTATAGATGCATTCCATTTTCTACATTTGAAAATGCCTGTACCAAGTCAGGAATATGACAGTTCTTGCCCATTCGTTTTTGATGCGTTTTGTTATTTGATTTTCCTCTGAGTTCAGTATTTTTGTGATTTTACTTTTTCCTCGTCTCTAATAACAAAAAGACACTAAGTACAGATTTTATAATACTCGCAGTTACGGACAGCTAATTGAAAGGTAATAAAATCTAATAAATAAAATCATAAATATAAGACTAAAATATGAATCAGTACGCATTCAAGTTCGATAACCTTGAGAAATAATTTGTAGGGGCTTTGTAATGTTTGGTTTTACGGGCGAGGCTTGCGTATTACCTATTTTCTATTTTTTAAAAGATTCAATAAATTGTCTTCGGTTAATTGAACAAGAAAAATATAAACAAAATTCTTCGAGTTTTAATATAAATAGTAATCAGAATTTTCGTCCAAATAGGGCGTTTTTATTTTGTTTTATTTTCATATCTAACCAAAATATTATCATTTATTGGCCCAAATTTTCATTTGGAACACATTCTGGTTGCTCACCTGACATTGTACATTGTATATACCTGGTATTTCTATCAATAATAGTGTTGATTATCCTTTATTTTAAGAAATTATATGATGGACAAAAAAAGGCATAAAGACCAGGCACATAAGCAAACATGAAACAAGAATACAAACGGCCTTATTAATTCACGTATCAACTTATCAAGGCCATCTAATTTACATATATATGTTTGGATGGTTAATACATTTGGAAATGTTAAAGGTAAGAAATGACACCTGTACCAATTATGTATAATTGTGTATTAACTAGTCACTGACTATCTTTTTGTAAAGATTGAATCAGAAATAACACGACCAGAGGTATTATTTGAGAAGAAAATGCTGACAATTTTCAGCTCCTGGTTATTTTGTTTCGTGTTTAGCACGTATTAGCGATCTGCTTTGTGTTTTGTTAACTGGTGTTTGTCAGTTCGTCCCTTTTTTATTTGGCCATAGAATTTTCTGTCTTTCTTAATACTTTGTTCTCTTAAATTATCTTTTGTAAATTTTTACTTTGCAAGGATATTACATGTAAGATATGTTTTCACCTTAAAACAAATCAATACTCTTTTTTATTCACAACATAGGACAAAGTAGTAATGTAAATACAAAAAAGAAGATGTGGTATGATTGCCAATGAGACAACTGTCCACAAGAGACCAAAATGACACAGACATTAACAACTATAGGTCACCGTACGGCCTTCAACAATGAGCAAAGCCCATAACGCATAGTCAGTTATAAAAGGCCCGATATGACAATGTAAAACAATTCAAACGAGAAAACTAAGTATGCTATTATGAATGACAAATCTTCTTTTTTTTTTTTTTTTTTTTTTTATTAAAAATGACTTCTGTTCGGAAAAACCTCTAGCTAATCTTATGGAATTGAAAATTATAAATGCTTCTACAAAAGAATGTTAGAAGTCCGCACAGGGTATTCAACAACGGACAAGTGTTGATACAGTGTACAATGTGTCGGTATTTAACAACGGATAAGTGTTGATACAGTGTACAATGTGTCGGTATTTAACAACGGACAAGTGTTGATACAGTGTACAATGTGTCATGCACTTAGTGAATCGAGTGTAAAACTCTTTTTTCTATCAACTTATATTCATATAAGAGTACCATATAGTTAAAGTCACATGAAACGAACCAATGCATGTATATACCATAAACTAAGTCTTCTGTGCACGATTTTATCATTTTTTACGCAAGGTTTTTTTTATCTCTGTCTGTTACACAATGTATGAAATTAAAATATGGCCGCTCATTAATTGCCGTCTTTTGAATCCGTACTTTACCGATTGTCACCTTTTAGTAAACAATCAACAAAGAAGCATGGAAATTTTGCACGTGTATAACATGTAAAATCAGATAATACTTTATTCAGCGACAGATCCATGCGAATGGCGGTCACCTGATTTTTACGAAAAAACAAGCAATTATAAAAAAGTGAACTTCTTTAAATTGTGGACAAACTGAAGGATTTTCTTCAGAAAAAAGTATATGTACATAAGTTTAATAATGACAACTATCCATTTTGTTATAAAAAAACGTATTCATATTTATTTTTTTAAATTTGAGGTTTCATATGACTTTAAGATTACATGTTTTTTAATTTGCAATACATGAACAATGTCTCTTTTTATTGATAGAAGAGATTACATTTTGTTCAATTTGGCCTCTCTTCCAGGTGAGCCAACCACTTTCGACATAGTTTTGACTTTAATATTTCCTTGCTTGTTTAGTTCCGTATACTGACAGGTGATTTAAAAAAAGAAATGACTTGATGAATAAGCTTCCGGTTGTATGATTTAATTTTTTTACTAACAATGCGTGTTTCAGATTTTTTTAGTTGTTAGATCATAATTTTAAAATTAGTTTAAATTAACAAATGTGTTAAGGAAGGTTTTTTTTCACTGGCATGGATTATATTTTTCGCTACAGAAAAAAATAATAAGTTGCCAGATTTCTTTTTACATTACCATCATTAGAAGGGAAAGTATGGATTTCTTTAAAGAAGTATTTCGAGCTGCATTTGTTTTACCGTTTTCGGCCGGTAATGTAGACGAGAAGAATGGTTCACACGACGGCAGCCTGGCAGGACTTTTACTGATGTCTACTTCAATCGCTATCCTTTCTGAGATTCTAATGATTGGGTTTTCAACTAACGAGACTATTTCGTCTAAATTCAGCGTTGGACTAGCAGTCTTATCATTTCTGTCTGCTCTAGCGATTGTAATTTGCGTGTGTATTAGTTTATACGTGTCATCAAGAGGGAACAGTGTGTTTCGTATTTTACCATGGAATACATGTAATACAATAAGACTAAGGTTTTTGTGGATTTTTTGTTTCAGCTGTATTATTTCAAGAACATTGGACATGACTTTTTATATTGATTGTCTAACTAACTCGATGAAATTGAAATTTACAGTAGACAATATAGTATATGATCTGGTCTGTATAGTATTTTACGTTGTACAAACTGCATTCATAACATATTTTTCGCATTCGCGATTTACCAGCCACCTTGGTGTTTATTATGGATTACTTATTATATTCCTAACAAATATTTCCGTAATATGTCATGCATTGGCTTTTACTTTTAAACCTAAGGAAGTTGACATGGTTGACATTTTTAATTTGACGACAAATACCCAACATACTTCGAGTAATACATCTTGCTACAAGTCAAGTATGTACGCAGTATTGATGAAGATTGATCCTTTCTTGCTACCGGCATTTTGTGAATATTCGCTTGTTTCAATAACATTTATTATGAATATGTGGCCAAAATTTGGATTGAAAAATGACGAATTTGTGCTGGATGATATTTCACTTGACGTAAACAGAGAAACGTCAGAGTCGACGAGCAATTTAAGAGGATCGATAAATGGTAGGTCAGATTCGACAAATACCAGGCGGAATAATGAGCGTATTCCTTTATTAGACAACCCTGAAAGCACAACAAACTACAGACAACACCGTATAAGAAGATTTATAAGCATATCTGTTCCTATTCTTCTTAATCTGCCGTCAGTAATATTATACTGTTTACACATTTCAAAAGTACCATCTGTACATTTAGGCTTAACAATATCAATTGCTTTAGGAGATACCATTGAGCTGCTTTTGTACGTGAAATGTTTTTTCTCTCTTCAGACGCAATGCAAACCTTTGAAACAAAAGGAATGTTCCTCTCTTGATTCTGGTGATTACATTCTAATTGCAAGTGCGGTTGCAGCAATATCATATTACACGGTAAAACTTATGTCAAATATTTACAATGTCAACTCTGAAGCTACATATGCTATAGGTTTTTATAAACTTGTTATTGATATTATCGCAGCTTATTTCCAAACAGTTTTCATCTTACAAATGAAAAAATATTCGAAGGCTTTTAATATATCCTCGTGGACGTCTGTTGAATACACTTGTTTATTAATGTCTTTTATGAATTTATGCTCATGGGCGGCTGATACTTTAATAGTTTCACAATATGTTTACCAAAATGACGCACCATATCATTTCTTTGGGTCATCTGACTGGACAGAAATCTTTGGATTTTTATACCCATTTGTGATCTTTTACAGATTCAATGCTTTCGTATCCTTTTATGGTTTGTATGATAGATTGAAACATTAACTTGACTTAAATAGAAGGCGGCACAATTTGATCACATACATATTTGGTTTTATCAATGTTAAAAAAACATTAATTTACAAAGACATCCATTAAAAGGATAGATACCATGGAATGATAAAAAATGTTGAAGGGACTTTTATCGCTTTCATGTAGGACTTCGGACTGAATGTTTACATGAGGGTTCTAATATTTTATATTCACTTTCTGTCTATGCGGAGAAGAGTTTGTTATTTCCTAGGTTCTATTTTTAAATTATACAAATTGAAGGGCAAGACCTTAAACACTAACATTAGGTCCGAACTTAAAAATCTAATAAACAATAATTGTCTTATCATACGTTGTACCTCAAAAAAAGAATGACGCTTTACTTACATTTGTTAACTTTGATTATAGCTATGATTATGATACACTAAAATGTTTTATAGCATGCATTTAATATATTAATTGCTGATGGAGATATGATAACTAGACGTCCATCGAGAGCTCAGTAATTTTTATATGCGTTATATATTTAAAACATGTTTAACAAATATCAAGATTTTCATACATCATGATTATTGTCTTTGTCATTACAAAAATATATAATAAATACTTCCACCCTTTTCATTATCCAGTGGTTAAATTTTTCATTTCTTTTTTAAATACCACATTAATATTAACAAGACTGCAGATATTGGCCAAACTAAAAACAAAATACTGGAATAAATTTGAGAAAGGAAATAGGGAATATGTTTGAGAGACAATAACCCAACAAAAGAGCAGACAATAGCCGAAGGTCACCAACGGGTCTTTAACGCAGCGAGAAAATCCCTCATCCGGAGTTGTTCCTCAGCTGGCTCCTAAATAAAATTGTGTACTAGTTCATTGAAAATGTACGTCACACTGGACTCCAAAACATATAAATGAACCAACATTAAAAAAAAAAACATACAAAACTAACAAAAAGCCAATGTAGAATAGAAAACAAACAGCAATATGCACAGTAAAACTCAGTTGAAAGAATTCTGAGTCTGATGTCAGAATAGAAACTACGCAAAATGACAATGATACATAAATCAACAAACATTTACTGACATGCCAGCTCAAGACCTCAAGTAAATTGATTGAAAGATTATGTCTTCATCTATGCAAATCATGTAAAATCCCACCCGTTAGGGGTTTAGTATTATTCCATCATAAAATATATGAGAAGAACTTAACCCGTATCATGTCAACAACTGGTTTTAGAATAAATGTGTTCATTTTCGATGCAAATACCCTATATATATACGAGTGAATCAATATTAATAACAAAATATGCAATCCTTCAATGACCTAACAACAGTATCGTAACTATGTCTTTTCCGAATAATTCTGTTTAAAGGTTTCATTAGCTTTTGAGGTTAATGCCGATATTTTTTGTGCTTTGTAAATAATTTTTCATGTACCATACACTTTTGGATGTAAAATACCTGAACGTATAAGATGTGTGCATGTTGATCTATATTTACAAATGATGTCCTTGTATCAATGATATTAAAATAAAGTAAATGTATTGACTAGTTTGTGATATCGAAAACCCTGGTGTAATAATTTTTCAGTAATACAGATATTTCTTTCGTTAAAATCAAACACGTTGTTACACGAGCGAATTGAACAAATTGAGATATATAAACACCACAAGGTGGTGACAACTGAACTACAGCAACTACAAATGGATAAATAACAATAGGAAATGAAAAATCATCTCTTTTAGCATAAATTTTGGTATTAAGCTTACCTCCATTCGACGATACTCAAATGATCTCTATTGTCAACTATTATACTTATCATGTTTATGTCGCTAGTATCGAGGGTACAGCATGATATCGACGAACGATGTTTTATATTTATAGATTATCGTTGATCATCTCAACGAGATTGATTTTCTCGCTTGAGCCGGTACGGCAAAAGCGAGAAAGGCAATCGAGTTGACATGACCAATGATAATCTGTTTATCGCTATTTTACCTATGACGACGTTGTCAATTTCATGTCAATTTCATTTGCAACGCCACGTGCCTCCTTAGTTTCTAGCGATAATTTTCCATCTCAAGCCAGTAGCATGATAGGAAAAATTATCACATAAAAGATCAAAGGAAAAATGCACAAAGTTACGATAAATTGGTAATATTTGTAGCTTTTGATTGCTAGTGATCAACATTTGCAATTAAAGGATACAAATATAATCAATGAAACTTTCAGTTTTAATCTAAAAGTTAAAAGTGGTTGTATGCAAAGACGTCTGTAGCTGAAATCAAGGTCCAATCTGACGTAATAATAAATTAAAAGTCCGAATTGATGTTCAATTCTTTGCTTCTCATACCGACATTATCTTGCTAATCTTGCAGCATGTCGTTTCAGTGGAATATTTGTTGTTCCGTGTGTCTACAATACATAGTATTTACGTTCTACTAGTTATCAATTCTAATATATCTGAAGTTTGTCTCACACAGTTTCTTACGAATTCAAAGTAAGATATTCCACTAAAACTAATTGTTGCATCGTTGTAAATTTGGGATTTTTTTGTATATGTGATGTGTGTGACTTTTAATATGTGTAGCCAAACTAAGCGAAGATTAACTATTGGCAGTGCTTTTTTATGAAATTATTTCTTTCATTTCCGTATATTTAAAAGCTAATTTGAAAGTAAATATAATATCTATTCTAATCAAATGCAGCAAGTTTGCTTCGTTTTACTTTAAATGTTCATTAAGGTAATTAGGATGAACGATCATGAATAAAGCACCGAAGTGATCATATTTTATTATATCATTACATTTTGGTTCAACATTTTAGTTAGTGACAAATGTATATTAAGAGCTCGTGTTTGATTGTTCAAAATGTATGAACTGGGCAAAATATGTAAAAAGATTGATATATACTAGTCTTGGTATGATAAATTTGTGGGATAATCAGAGGTTGTTGAATGTAGACAGCTGATATTAAACTTTGATAAGACAGTGTTTGTTTGATCAGGCTAACAAAGAGCTCCATTTTTATTAGATTCTTCAGCAAAGTGTAGATCGAAGAAGTATACGGTAACTTATGTAGTTTTGCAATTTTATTTACAGAAATGCATTCCTATACATTTTCGTAAATATATAACACTGATTTGTTTGTCTTCACATAACCTTTTAATTGAAACTGGACGTTATTTTAGTACTAATAGAAATGAAAGAAATTGTATTTTTTTGTGATTTAGGAGTAATAGAGAATGAATTTCATTTCATCCTACAATGTAGCAGCTATATTGATTTGCGAAAACAATATATAAAAAAATATTACTGGTCTAGGCCATCAACTTTTATGTTAATAAAACCATTGTGTGGTGACAACAAAAAAAAAAGCTTTGTAACTTAGGAAAGTGTATACATTTCTCTTTAAAATTAAGAATTAGTTATTTGTTATAAAAGATATTTTGTAATGATTATACATATTGCTAATATTGTAGTATACCATATGTATATGTTACTAAACATTTCAGTAAATACCTGTAATTACTAGTCAATTTAGTAATTACATGTATTTACTAGTTGTTTCAGTGATTACTGGTATTAACTGATTTTTTTGTTCATTTTTACAGCTATTCACTAACTTGATATTTTTGTTTAAAAATTAAAGACATAATTCAAGATATCAAATAAGAAAGTACAGGAGTATGGATTTTAAGGGCATTCGTAAGGATTAAGGATAATAAGGCACATTAAAAGTGCAAACTCTTTAGTGTTTGTGAATTGAAACTGGACAATTGTTGTTTTATAAGTTTTGAAAACCCCTAAAAATCATTTTCAGCATGCAAGACAATGATATCAATCCAAAATTGAAAAATGCATTTTTGAGAATTTTATAGGCAACTTAGACAGCTCTTTTTTTTTTAGATAGACATTAGATTATGCTCAATTTGGTTAAATGATCTTGATAAATCTTGAAATCTCATAATTTTTTAAAATTAAAATCTCCATCACGCATACTTTGCATATCAACTTACTGCCGTCCTTAACAGGACCATTCCCGATTAAAATTTATTAAACGTCTGATCAAGATCCTATGAATCGTGGATGAAAATTCAAACTTTAATTAAAATTTGTAAAAAAAAATAAATTTAATCACGACAACAATCAGATATTGTTCAGGAATTGTCGATATTCAACCGTTTCCAAGCGAATTTATCCCGATAATCCCGTTCTAAATCCGCTTCTAATCCGATTTGTATCTTTCGTCAGATAAAATTCGACCGAGTCTGTCACGACTGCGTCCCGATTCTACCGAATGTAATCCGACAGAGATCAGATAGTGAAGCTACTCTGACGGAAGTTATCCGTTCGAAAACTTTTGGCATACTCGGGATGATCAGGTACTGTCGGAACGTAATCCTATCACGGTCTGCTCTATCGCATTGCAAACGGCTTTGTCTGGTCTCAGTCGTATTGTATTCTGTAATTGTCGGGACTCTGACTTTGGTATCATTGACGAATTTAGAATTAATAACGGGACTGTTTCGGAACGGTTTCGGCAAAAACGGTTCGCAATCGACAAAATCTGGGTGCAATTTGGACTTAATCGGCAGAAAAACAGCGTTGAAAATTTTCTCCATATCATTCCCGTTCCTCAGGACACCGTCCCGAATACACAGAACATTGTTAGGAATTCGATCCGATAAAGCAGAATCTGTCACGATATAGGCACGATTGTAGTCCGACTAGACAAAATCGGCTGAGTTTCCCCGAATGTTACGGGACGCACCTAACTGTCGGGGTTCTTTGCCGAACTATTCGGACCCTTCCCGACCAGTAGGAATCTGTTACGAACTAAAACGACTGCGTTCAGACAATAATAGGACATTCCAGATAATTGAGGATACTAATCCGACTTTTTCACTTTTCGTGTCCTATCGCTGTCTGATCTCAAACGGGAGCAATAATCGGCAATGTGTGAACCCCGCATTAAGTTTTTTTAAATTTTTGAAAACTTTCATAAATTATCCTGGATTCAACCAAACTTGAACAGAAGCTTGTTTATGATCAAAAAATAAATTTCAAGAAGTAATTTGGAAAGAAGCTTCTTCCAGAACTAGTCAAAAGATAATATCTAGAAAAAAAACATTAATAATATTTTTGTTTGGCCTGCGAGTCACAGCAAAAGTAGGCGAGACACTGGGTTCTGCGAAACCCTTTCAATTATGCTAGCTGAATACATCGGTAACCCTTCTCCAGCTATGGGTTTAATTGAAGGTCAAATGAATACCGTTATGTATTCAATGAGGTTCAATTATTAACTTGCAAGACTAGTGCAAAACTCATCAACCATGTTTCTCAGCTTATTCAACAAAATAAAAACAGATAGGCTGCTTAATTTCACTATATAATTATCATCTTGATTAATGATTTAACAACAACATAAATCATATATTTTTTTTAATCTCGTAGCTAAAGCACCTACAGCAAAAAGGTACATTTTAGGCTGATCACTGTTTTACTCACTGATTTTCTAGTTAGTATTACCATAACTTTTGATCAGTTGACCATATTACAACATTGTTTTAACAGTTAGTAAATAGGTGTAAAAATTCATTTTAGAATTACTTGTATTTACTAAGTGCATCAGGAATGAAATACATGTAATTCCTAAATTTTAGTAATAACATGTAATTCCTTATTTCACCTATTTACTGTAACATATACACTGTACATGTATTTAATTAATGACGAGCCGTAAAGTAAATAGAGAATTTGAATTTATTGTAACTTACAAGAACTTAAATTTCCAAAAATGTTCTTCAACTAAGTATTTGATTTGGTCTGTTGATTATTTTGATTCGAACGCCACTGATGAGACGAAACGCGCGTCTGAAGTAGCACATTAGTAGCCCTGTATATTTTGTGTTAGAGTTTTTACACCCTAGCTATTTAGTTAAACTTTATCACACAATTTTCAATATTATTTATATGTTAATAAAAAGAAAAATCTTTTTGATGAAATAAATACACATATCACACCAATTACCCTGGTTTTCCACAAAGGTAATGTACTGTCACCACAATCTTTTAAAAATAATTATATATTTATCTTAAGAATGTATCGAAAAAGGTAAATCATCAGTTTTACTAATTCGTCTGATTGCTATCAATACATTACTTCGAAATAGTGTATAAAACCCCAAACGTAAGTACACCAAGTAATTATTAAAGTGAATAATGAGTTGATTCATATAATTGTAGGCAAACGAAGTGTGCAAAAAATGCTGTATTGGAAATTTCATAACAATTTACTATATTTGACCTTAAACTCGTGTTCAAAAGGTCATGGTAAATTTTTATAATCAAATGAATATCAATTGGAAGGAAGTATTTCAAATAAACCCATATTTTTAACTATAATATACGCAATAAGGTAAGAAAGTTTAACGCAAATATATATTAAACTGTTAAGTGCTTACTTTTCATATTAGTCCAATTGTTTCATCATATTTATGAAAACGACTTTCAAGTTCGCATATGATAGGAGATCCAGATTCATTTAAAATTTCATAGTACATGACACATTTTATTAAACATCTATTTCTCCAAAAAACGAAAAGTATTTTAAAAAATATGATGTATACAACTGCTAATGACAAACACACAAACTTTGTGTTAAATTAGTTACTATCGTTCCCCAAAGGTATCATCTGCTCAGTAGTCATAATAGATTACTTATGTACCGACATGATTTATATCAAACATTTCTAAAACTTCACGTTTATAAATTTTGAAATTATACTATATATATTTCAACTCCCACAAGCAAAGTTGAGCCTAGATGGATTTGGCTATTTTGTTAGTACTTTTAGTCATATTGCTCTTCAACTGTTTCCGTCCTTATGTATACATCATCGGCTTTCAAATATTTGGTTTTGAGCGTTCCTAGTGAATTTAAACCTTGAAAACGCGTCTGACTCGTGAAATAAATAACTATTTATTGTACTGATATGATTATAACATAACGTTTTTTTTTGCTGCTTATTGTTTAATATAACCGAGAGAAAATAAAATCTGATAGAAACTCAAGATCCGCAAATGATTAATTACCATACTGTAGGTAAGTGCTGTAGTCTTATGTCATATTTTAATACTTTTCGTTATTTGGAGAATTTGATGTCGATAATTTGATGTCATGCATATTAAGGAAGAGAATCGGGTAACAATGAATTCAAAAATGAGTCTCTTTACTATATAGTTCTCGGTTTACCTGATTTTCCATTGTTTAGGGTGAATGTATATTCAACAATTGATAGCTTGGTGTTTGCTAACTTGTTATTTTAAAAAATAAAACATCCCTGGGAAGCATATTCAATTAATTAAAATTCAGCGGTTAGCCATACTTCAAATCATTTTATTTTATTTGCAGCAAAATAATGACGACTCTACTGTGTAATATTGTGCGTGCTACTTTCATCGTTCCTTTTTCTGCTGGTCTCATTAAGGAGCGAAGAAATGGAGGATTTTCAGTACATGATGGTAGTATTGCCGGAGTAGTCCTTTTGACCACAGCCATGATTATTATCTTTGAAATCATAGTTGTATTACCAGTAAAACAGTCTCGATTGCTGATGGTAGGTCTTGCAGGTCTGGCGTTAATCTGTCTGGCATTGTGTAGTATTGTCGTTAGATGCCGTTCTAACTGGCTGGAAGTAAAAACTGTGAAACCGAGCGATCAATTAAAACTAAAATTTCTATGGCTATTTTGTATCGGGAATATCACTTATCAAGCACTACAACTAGCAATGCATCTCGTTTGTAAGATTTATAACCTACAAGTCACATTGTTTTGGACATTCACTTGGACATTTCAGATATGTCAAACTGCGTTCATTCACTATTTTTCTAGATTTAGATTTGCAAATGCTCTGTGTTTGTATTACGGTTTATTGGTTCTCTGTGTGACAAATATTTCAATGTGGACACAGCAAACGTTCTATACGAACAGAATAAGACACGAGATAAACATTAGCAATATCATTAATAACACAGCCTCGAACTGTTTATACGCTGATGGACTTGCAACAGCACTTGCATACTTAAATCCGTACCTACAACCTGTACTTTTAGAATATTCTCTTTTAAGTTTGATATTTCTTTCAGAAATGTGGCCAAAAAAGGAGGTCGAATTTGAGACACCAAACAATTTTCTTTCAAGAGAAATAGACGATGAAAACCAGACATTACTAGTACAAAATGATGTTCTGGATAGTGAACAACATCCACTACTGCCGCGCTGTAATGTCTGGCATAAAAATTCAGTATGCGTCCTGGTGATAGGTTTTCTTTATAACTTCTTATTTATGATCATTCAATGTATATACATATATAGACCAAGTGAAACAATGACAGATTACAGGACGGTTTCCTACATTGTCTTCTTTTGTGCTAATTTAGTACGAACGCCGCTTATAATCAAGTGCTTCTATGCATTGCACAGACAATTAAGACCAAAACAGGAAACTAATAGTGGGATGAGTTTAGATCAGTTTGTTATAATAACAAGTTCGTTTGCGACTTGTGGATACTATATTTCAGATTGTTTCAGTGAGTCACCATCAAATACCGATTCAGGAGATATTCTGTTTAAAGTTAATGCATTTTTTCGTGTTATTGCTACGCTTTTTCAAACATTATTCATTTTGCAAATGAAACACTACAAAAAAATAGGAGACCAAAAGCCTTTTTGTTCTATACAAAATACTTTTTTGTTTGTATCATTGGTAAATCTTGGAATATGGATGTCATACACTTTTGTTAATCCCAGATATCGTCTGACACAATCAAGTTTTTTACTAGAAAGTTTTTGGTTTCCGTTTGTTTTATTCTATCACTTCGAATGTTTTGTCGCATTTTACAAATTTTTTCGAGCATGATTTTTATTGTGTTTTCGACAAAGAACAAAACCAAATACCTGTATTGTTATGGATTTGTTTGGGAATCCGTGAACTCAAAATTGGGATTTTTTACCTCCAAAAAAATTTGTTATATTATAATAACGTGTGACTGTATATCCTACTTTGCTTCTAATGCAAATATTTACCCTAAGTATCATTTGTGAACCATTTTCCACACTGATTTATTTTTATTTTAGCTTCTATGACCTTTACCCTGGATTCATTGACCTTACATTTGATATGTATTCGATCCTCATATAATTATATATTCCTCGTCATATGTATTGATCACATTGCTTGCTTTTCTCATCTATGAATGATCATTTTAGTGACCGATCTTTTATTAAAAAGCTGGGGAATCACACAGAAATATCAAATACGCATTTAACTTTTCCCTTTGTTAAGTCCAGTAAAATTGCCATTTGACGCAGAACAAATTGCAACAGAAAAAAACAAAGACGTTTGAATATTCACCTTCCATCACTATACAAAGAAACCTCGCTACCAAAAAATGCTGTTTTTCACATGTATTTCATTATATATTTTTTTACGAAAGTTTACTATCAATATATTTTAAACAGAATATTCATTTGTTTTGATGAGACATGAATAGAGTCATTATACAAATTTCACCTTGTGTCAATGGATTGTTTCGTCAATGAAAAGATGGACTGTTTCATAAATTCTAAATAGGACAAGTATTAGCTTTCAAAAATGTTTGTCTGATTTGAGTATCTATTAGATGTGAACAGAAGTATGTTCTGAGATGCGAGACAAGTATTTGTATAGATTTAGGACTTCATTTAAGGCAGATTAATAAAGTGTTCAATATTAGAAAAATTATAAATACGATGTGTTATCATTGTTAATATACTGTTTCAACAGATGCATGTGAATGTATTAGATTTTCTGGGATGAAGACGTCATTTAAGCTCATTATTTGTTATTCTTATACAGTGGGAGATTTGGTGACTAAACGGAATAACGTTCATGTAAATAGTTAAAATAGAAATAATTTGAAATAAAAATAAAACTTCCATTCAATTTTATTATTTTCCTTCTTGTGTATTAAACGACGAGTACATCAAGCTTTAGATGCTTGGAGTAAAAATATTGCTATGAGAATAAAATCCTGGAGTACCAACTTCAATTTTATTTTCACTATCTATATACCTCTCTGGAACAGGCTTATTTTTCGTATATATATACAGCTAGATCAGAAAGAGTCGTTAAAAAAATTTACAAAGGAATCGATTGATATGCAGCAAAGATTGGCACTTTTGAAATGTAAAATTATTATTTAGAAATAACTTTTGACCTGTATCGTCACCGGTGTTGTTTTATTATTGACTTTCTCGACTCTATCATAAGAAAAGTGAATTTGCTCTGGATAGTTTACTTTTTCTAATCTATTAGACTTTGTCGGAGTAACTATATTCCTATTTTAAATGTTAACAACATTCACCTCTATGCACAATTAGTTGAAGGAGATTTATAAAACAACTAGCCATTTTGTATTATTTCTATTTTGTATTTAATAAAATCAAGTAAATACATAACTATTGCACGTGTTTGATTTGAGTTTTGTTTTAATCGGTTAACAGTATCTTTACCTTACCTCTCCTTTCGAGTAATTGTCCTCAAAATCAAAACATAAAAACAAACAAAACAAAATAAATATCATCAAAAAACCGTTTTAATTGTAAGGATACATGTGTTATAATGTACACAAAAGGTGTGACGTTTTTATAGTTTAGTTGATCAATATTCCAATACCCTATGCTGTAAATATATTAAACTGGTCGTCTTTATCTTAGATTGTTTACTATAACCAAATGTTTTCACATGGCAGGGGATACAACATTAGCAGGATAAGCTTACCCTGTCGACGCAACCTGTTTCGCTACTTTAAGGAATTATGCGATTCCCACAATTTTGGTCTGTACTTTTATCCAGTTTATCAAATTTAGACATCGGATTAACTAATTTTCCCTATATTTAAGAATTGTTAATCTTGTTTATAGCAATAAACAGATTTAAATATATAGCATGCATTATAAATCACTATTGAAGTAACGGTTAAACTATATCAATCTAAAGCATTTTTCGAAATTTCTAACTTGGGACAGTCATTTATAGGAATAGATTACCTTAGCAGTATTTGGCAAAACGTTTAGGAATTTTGGTCCTTGGTGCTCTTTAATTTGACCCATTTATGTTTTTGTTATTCGAGCGTCACTGGTGGGTCTTTTGTAGACGAAGCGCGAGTCTGGCGTGATTACAGAATTTGGTCCTGGAATATGTGATGAGTTTATTTAACCATACAGTGGGGTTAAAGTATTTTTTAGGCTTAGATCAGAATCTTCACTCCTTTTCAAGGAGTTCGCTTCTCAGTTTCATAAAAATAAGCTTTTCAAAATACTTGTATATATTGATAGGTGATTAATAAAGGAATCATAAGAGCAAAAAAAATATATAGGCCAATGTGCTTGTTTTCGAGATATACGCCATTGAAATTGTGGCGAAAAATGTTCTCTCTTGACTTTTATCATTCATAGCTTTATCATTGAAAAGTTTTTAAAAAAATATATAATTAAAATTTTATACGACTTTCACAGATGGCTTATCATTATACATATAAAAGATTTATTAAAAGACACACAAAAAATTGTTTAAGGCATTCAAATGGGCAAAACCATAGGATTCCAAACTGATCTGGATCTGACAAAAATTCCAAAACAAGACAAGCGAACATCCTTAATCGCAACCAGTGAACTAACAAAGGTTCAAACAATGTATAAAACTTAAGCTATAATCAAAACGGAACAAACACCTTACTTTCAAATATGTTTTTTTTATTCGAGCGGCATTAACGAATCTTTTGTAGACAAAACGCGCGTCTTAAGTACTTACTTTTATTCTTGTATCTCTGATGAGTTTATTTATGGCATGCAAAAATAATCACATGTACAAACAAAATAGTAATAATAAAATATATGTGTGTGACAGTCGTGTGACAGACAATGCGTGGATCTGTTGTGCTGTTTTTATGTGCTGTCCTATGTTGTTTTACGTGTTAGTTTTTATTATGTGGTTAGTCAGCACTTTGGTGTTGACCTGAATATGAATTATATGGTCATTTCTATAAATTTACTGTTTGCAAAAGTAAGAATTTTAAAATACTTAAGAATTTCTAATCCCAGGCATAAATAACCTTAACCGTTTTAGGCACAACTATTTTGAAATTTTGGATCATCAATGCTTTTCAAATTTGTACTTTCTTACTATTTTGATCTGAGCATCACTGATGAGTCTTATGTAGACCAAACGCGCTTCTGGTGTATTAAATTATAAGACTGGTACATTTGATAAGCAATAGCGTGTCGAAATGTACTATTGTTTTGTTTATTTGTGTATTTCTCTGTCCTGAATTTATTTTTACTGTAGTCCTATCATGTAATGTTGTCATTATATTTAATATTGTCATAAAGCGCGAGGTTTGGCTAGCCACAAAACCAGATTCAACCCACCACTTTGCCTTAAAATGTCCTGTACAAAGTCAGGAAAATCGCAGTTGTAATCTTATATTTCTTTTCTGAGTGTGTTACATTGTCGTTTGTTTTTGTTGCACTTCAGTGTTTCTGTTGTTTTCCTCTTATAGTTGATATGTTTTCCTCGGTTTTAGTTTGTAACTCATATTTGTTTTCTCTCAATCGATTTATGACTTTCGAACAGCGGAATACTACAAAGCCTTTATTTGGCAGTTTTTGCTGTTTTGCACAAAGTTGAAACTTAAGTGCGAATACGTAAGACAAAATTTAAAAATATAAATACTAATATCCAGCAGTCATGTGTTTTTTAAATATCCGAAGAATGTTTTTTGGTAGATGAATAAATATAGTTTTTGATTTTCGATAAAATAAAAAACAAGAACCCAACATCATCTTGCATTGAATGTTCGTTGAATTGTATCCAAGTTGGATAAACAACTAGAATTTAACAACCGAAGTAAGTTATTATAATGACACAACAACTTTGCAGCAATTTGAAAATTTGAAAAAAATATACTACAGCAGAAAAGTTCGATTAAGGAAACTGATAAGCACGATGATGAGTCATAGTCAAATTAGTTTTTTCCGGGGTTTAAGTGATGTCGCTACAATCTATTAATATAAGGAATATATCTATAAATATATGTCAATAGAACTTGTCGATACAAAGGTCAACTATCCATATTACGAATGTGTCGCATCGTTCTGAATACATCGAAAGAATATTCAACACTACCAACAGTAAGTAAACAAAGACAATAAGACATTAAGCATTACATTGTTAATAAACTAAGTTTACACAGAATGTGTATTAGTTCATTAAAATGTCATTGGTTTTTGATTAGACGTTGACAATATGTCATGATCAAATTCAAAATAAAATAAATTACTTATACGTGGAAAAATATTTAAAATAAATCAATTACTAATGCTAGGAAGTAATTCTAATCAAGCTATATATGTAACTGCTTTTTATGCGAAATGGTAAGAAATTAAACACAAAGCTATGTATCTACTTTTCAATTGTAATCTATTAAAGTCAATAGTGTTGTGTCGATTACCAAGGCCGAATATTTGGTGTCAAAAGAAATTTATTAATAGATGACATCTTTTTTAAAGTGTAAACAAGCATAACGTTGCTGGTAGGTTAAGTTCAAAACCTTTGTACACTTATTTGATATTATTTAAAGGGATAGTAGCTACGATTTTGACAAAATTATGAACAAGTTTTAAAGCTGCTAAAATCAAAGATATGTACTAAATATAAGCAATAAGATCGCTAAAATGTTTTCATAAACTACAGAAGTGTTCATAATTGATAATTCATATCGTGTTGTGTGCCTATTCATCTCATTAATTATGCATCGGGTTTACTTCCCGAACTTTGCCGACATAGCGAGTGAGCTAACCAAGATATATATAGATACGAACACGTGCTTTTTGTTTTCTTACATATTTGATAATTACTCTTTATTAAAAGTACATATTTGACGCCATTTATCAAATTATGTAAATAAAAAATAAAACAAATACCGGCATATTATTCCAACCCAAGATTCTCCAACAATGGCGATATTATACACTTGTTATTACATTTGTATGACCAAACATTGCCGATAATGTATACACGTGTTTGTGTGTTAAATCGGGGCCTCCATGAAGGATACACTTGAAGAATAATACTTAAGTTTAGGAAGTTGATTTCTTATTTCTTCTAAGGTGGGAGATTACTGCCCGTAAATTTATAAACATATTTTTGACAATTATGAACACGTTGAGATTTTTTTTCATGTGATCTGGAAAATTTAAGAACTGTAAACATTACGCAAACCGTCGGCTACTTTTGTTTGACTTTGCCTGCGTCGCAGGTGTTTCGAGTGATTTTAATGACCGATCTCATCGACGTTTTTGTATTTTTAATTTAAAATAATTAGTCTGCACCTCTTTTTTGTTTCTTTTCTCGCTGAAACTGCAAATTCGCGTACCATTTCCGCGATAACATTCCCCTGTTCGACCATTTTCCCTTCGAGGCACAATATGCGATTGCGCATTGGGAACTGACGAGTAAAGGTCATATGAATAAGGGTTGGGCTTAACATCGAATTATTATCTATAGATAATAAATAAATGTAGGTGTTAAACGTTAAAAAACTTCTAAATGCTTAATGGAACGTAACCAGTAATTGTTTTAATCATAATTATTTTACTTTTTGTACAAAATCCGGCATATAGATTAAAAAAGTAATTTTAACGAAAATCGTAGCTACTATCCGTTTAAATGTTTAATTTGGATGTTTATAATACATCATAGTGCCATAAAGAATAGAATAAGAATAAGAATATTTTATTATTCCAATCAAGGGCCCTTAATGGGCAGCATAACATGTACACATAGAACAATACATCATGATTTGTAACAGAAAAACATTTTTAAATGAGTCACCTTTTTTTTAATGGATGCCAAAATTAACAAAAATGTGGAATAAACTTTGAATAAAAACTAACCTCACAAAACAAGTTTTATACTTTTAATATTTTGTTATGCCACCCTTCTGAACTATAACTTGTCTGCAACGACGTGGGAGGCTTGAATAAAGTCCCTGAATATAAAATAATGGCACTTCTAACCAGGCACGCAGTATTCAGACTTAAGGTCTTCAACGTTACGAACCAGATAAAGTCTATTTTTTATTTTATTCTTCATCAGAAGCCAAACATTTCCGATTGGGCTCAAGTCTGGTGATTGTGCAGGCCAGGTAAGTTGCTGTATCTGGTTTTGCTTTTCCCATTCTTCTACAACCCTTGATCGATGACAGGGTGCATTATCATCTTGAAAAAGATAAGGTTCATTGCCAAAATGTTTGGTTACAACTTGCCATAAATTATCGTCCAGTGTTTCTATATACTTGACAGAGTTCGTATTACCATTTATCATAGCTAAAGTACCAACTCCATAATATGTTATACATCCCCAGACCATAATTTTAAAATTGGTGGACGGTCGCTGTGCAACATATCCCAGACACTCAGGTCTCCAAATTTCATTTGACTTCCTCCTAACTTTAAGTGTTTCGTCAGGTTTGATCACCATCATCATCTCATCTGTAAATATGACTTTTTTCCACTGATTGTTCACAGTCCAATGAAGTTTACTCCTACAATAAACCACTCTTTTCTTTTGATTAACAATCCTGATGCCAATTTTCTTCCGAACAGATCGTCTGGTGTACCCTAATTCATGCAATTTTCGTTGAACAGCTGGTAAGACACTTTAGCAGGTTTGCGAGTGTTAAATTCCTTGGTGATATACTTTAGGGTTGAACGGCGAGACGTTTTCACAATCCGTGACAGAGTGTTTTCTGCCCGTTTGGTGACAGTTTTCTCCTTCCGCTTCGAGGAACATTTTCGGTATTACCACGCATCCGCCAACGCTTCAAAAGCCTGGAAATTGTGGATTTAGCTATTCCTAAGCTTTTTGAACACTGCTTGGTCGATGACCACTTTCAATTAAACTTATGATAGCCTATTTGGTGTCGTCTGACAATTCTTTTCCGTGCTTCGCCATTTTTGTTGATATCAACAATGGCTAAACTTCACTACGATTCCGGTTAAAAAATCCGTATTTATAAAGTTTAGTTCGAGAAATTCCCCTTTGAACACATGTTATTGATTTTACGTTACACAATATCGATAATGACGTTCTTAAAAGTCAGACAACGAAAATCATCACCCATCGCCATTAAAAAAGTTGACTCATTTATGGCACTATGCTGTAGGTTATATACTCCATTAGATTTAATTTTTTTAATATGCACTCTGCGCGTAGGCTGGGATAGCATTCTTCAGTTACTTTCGTTACCAAAAGCTAAATATTTCGCTAGACAATATTTAAACAGTTGCCATAGATGATAAAAGAGAACCTTCATAGTCATTTTGTTTAAGGAGTTGAACCTTAAAGTAATCATAACAACATAAAATTTTAGTTGAAAAAAAACGAATATAATGTTTGTTTTACTCATCCAAATACCGAAGTATTGGGCGTCCGGGGAATAATACAGTCAGTTCTGCTTGGGTGCATTTCGTTTTGAACGGTAGAACCAGCCCAGATCGACGCGTATGTTCATGCATGAACATAACTGATTTTCTGAAAATTCAATTTTAATAAAATGTTCAAATTAGTCTAAACACTTAAGTGTTCTCCCTCCAGAGATAAATAGCCAAAATTGGCTCATAATTTCTTCTTCAAATTTTTGGTTGTTGATTGTTTTCAACTTCATTACTGATGTATGCTTCCAACTGTTATATTCGAGAGCCAATGATGATTCTTAATTAGGCGCATGCTCTTCTGACGTATTGAATTATAAGGTTAGTATTTTAATGAATTTTACTAGCAATCGCATCAATAACAATGCAATTACTTATTATCTAAAAGGTGAGGCAAAACTATTCTGCATTTGTTTGCTAAAATACTGAACTCCGAGGAAAATTCAAAAAGTATAATCCATATATGTATTACTGTCAGTAGAATATCAAGGTATATTATATACTTAAAACATTTGGCAACGACTTTGTTCGTTTCAACTTGTAGGACTAGATGTTTTCCAGTGATCGATGTATCTGTTGTAGCCTTTTTGGTACCCTTTTGCAATTAAACATGTTTTATTATAATATTTTGCATCAAAGACCTCGCTAACCAAAATTAATTTAATTTATATCCAGAAGTTATATATAATGGCTTAGTTTTTCTTTAAATATGTACTTTAAATATCATACGCATTTTAGATAAATAATCAAATAAGGTTTTTAAAATGTGGCTTTCATTTAATCTGGAGGCGATTATAACTTCGTTATCTGTTGTACCACAATATTGTAAGACCCTCAAAGTACACATGGCTGTTATACATCAGTAGAGAGTTGACATGCCGTTTTAAAATGGCCTTTTGAATATATTACAGTTTACTGGATATTGTTAAAACTGTCAAAAAAGAAATAGTTCTATTTTGTTTTCGTCTTACAAAAGAGGGGCAAAAGATACCAGAGGGACAGTCAAACGAACATTGAAAAATAAATTGAAAATTGCATAGCTAAAAAAATTTAAAAAAAACCAAGACAAACAAATAATAGTACACAAGACACAACATAGAAAACCAAAGGCTAAGCAACACGAACCCCACCAAAACTGTGGGTGATCTCAGGTGCTCCGGAAGGGTAAGCAGATATTACTCCACATGAGGCACCCGTCGTGTTGCTCAAGTTATTACAAATCCGGAGAGTTATCCCAATGAGCAGGCTGCAAACACATTTTACGGTTGATTGTTAGTTGTCTTACTAGTACTTCTTTTCATTGTCAAATAATGAATTCTTATCCAGTAAGAAGAAACAAGGAAATTAACAAATGATTCAAAAGGTAGTCCTACTTTTAGCCACATAATTTATTTTACAGCAAGTGAAATGAATCAGCTATGCAATATTTTGCGTGCTACATTCATCGTTCCGTTTTCTGCTGGTTTGATAAAGGAACGACGGAATGGAGGATTTTCGATACATGACGGCAGTATTGCAGGGATAGTTCTACTGACCACAGCTATGATCATCATATTTGAAACAATAGTTGTACTACCAGTGCATCAGTCTAGATTGTTGATGATAGGACTTGCAGGTCTGGCGTTGATCTGTCTAGTGATGTGCAGTGTTGCAGCTCGATGCCGTTCTAATTGGGTCGAAATAAAAACTGTAAAACCTAGCGATAAAATGAAACTGAAGTTTCTGTGGTTGTTTTGTATCGGGAATATTATATATCAAGCATTGCAACTAGCGATGCATCTCGTTTGCAAGGTATATGATCTACAAGTCACACTATTTTGGGCGTTCACCTGGGCATTTCAGATATGTCAAACCGTTTTCATACACTATTTTTCTAGATTTGAATTTGCTAATGTTTTGTGTTTGTATTACGGTTTATTGGTGTTATTTGTGACAAATATTTCAATGTGGTCACAGCAAACTTTCTATACATATAGAATTAATCATGATATAAATATTAGCAATCTCATTAATACCACAGTCTCAAATTGTTTATACGTTGATGGACTCTCTGAGGCAGTAGAATATTTGACCCCGTATCTGCAACCGGTATTACTTGAATACTCTCTTCTAAGTTTGATATTTCTTTCCGAAATGTGGCCGAAGAAAAAGGTTGAATTTGAGAGACTCAACATTTTTCTTTCAACAGACGCAGATGATGAAAATCAAACATTATTGATACAAAATGATGACATGGAGAGTGAACAACATCCACTGCTGCCGCGCTGTAGTGTCTGGCATAAAAATTCAGTACGTGTCCTCGTGATTGGTTTACTGTACAACTTTTCATTTCTGCTATTACAATGTATTTACATATATGGACCCAGGGAACAAATGACAGATTACAGGACATATTCGAACATTCTCTTCTTTTGTGCTAACTTTGTTCGAACGCCACTCATAATCAAGTGTTTCTATGCAATGAACGGACAATTATGGCCAAAACAGGAAACTAATAGCGGGATGAGCCTAGATCAGTTTGTTATAATAACAAGTTCTTTTGCAACTTGTGGATATTATATTTCAGATTGTTTCAGAGTTGTATACCCAAATTCAAAACCATTAGAAGTCCTGTTTCGAATCAATGCTGTCCTCCGTATTTTTGCTACACTTTTTCAAACGTTATTCATTTTGCAAATGAAACACTACAAAAAGATAGGAAACCAAAAGCCTTTTTGTTCAGTTCAAAATACTTTTTTGTTTGTGTCCTTGGTAAACCTTGGAATATGGATGTCTTACACTTTTGTTAATCCCAGATATCGTTTGATACAATCTAGTTTTGTATTGGAAAGTTTTTGGTTTCCATTTGTAATATTCTATCATTTCGAATGTTTTGTCGCATTTTACAAGTTTTTTCGAGCGTGAAGGAAATTTCGTATGATTTTTAAATGACAACAAACGTACATGCATTGAACATTGTATTGTCATTATTATATTACCAAATTCTATGTTAATTTTATGCATTCATTTCGTAGTTTGTTTCTTTACAGTTAAAATGACACAACGCAATAATCTATTACTATTAATACAAAATGTATTACAATAAGTAAGGATGTCACATGAAATGTGAATATGAATTCATAGAACATATACTTTCTGGCATTTTATATTAATACTTTCAATTGTATTCCGGTCTCACCAATAAAATGATCACAAAGAAACTATAATTAGATGAATTACCAGGGTTTGTCTGTAGTGACTTTTATACTTCGTTTCGTTGGTACTTGCCCTCGATAGTTCCACCCTTTAACGTATTATTCCATTTTAACCGTCTTTCTACATTAAACTTCCGGAAATGATTGAAGCAGTTTAATTGAAATTACATTTTCTTTGCACATATCGGTGATTTATTTTCTGCATTTATATCGAGTTTTGGCTAAAATATGAATCTTTGAAAATCACCTCTTTGTGGTTTTTATATTTTCGTTATATTTGTGTATATACATTTTTTGTAGGTTTATACCATTTTTTGTTTTTGTTTTATTCTGTTTCATTTTCGTTCTTGTTCTTTTGTTTGTTTGTTTTTCTTATTTTGTTTATGTTTTTTGTCTTGACATTAGTTTGATTCACTGTCTCAAATAAAGGTCATGTCTAATGCATTTTGAATGTTGCGATATATGTAATAAATTGTAAATACACTTGTACATAACACAAACTATTCATTATCATTATAATATTTCATTATTGTTGATCATTATCCTTGGCTATATTTTACATATAAGTGTGATCTTTTATAAAAATAAAGTTCAGATTTTGGCAATTAAACCAATAAGAAAACAAAATAGGGTAGTGCGTCTCAGTTCTATACAAAAGCAATGATAAGGAACCAATTTAATGACAGAAATTTAGAAGAAATTATGATTTCATTCTGAAAAAAATAGCTATAATAAAACATCTTCTGAAAGTTTTACTGCATCTGATAAATACGTGACAGTTATAATTCGCCATTGTATTAATGATCATTAGTGTTTCTGTTTTTTCATAAATTAATATTTATCTTGATGACACAGTTTGAATGCTTTTTTCTTATGATTACAATATTATCCATGTGTCTGTTAGTCTTTATCCATTGTTCGCTTGTCGCAGTTGGGATGAGACAATTTCTGTTTTATCAAAAATACTGCACTTTTAAACTAGAGAAAATATGACTTTATTTATCACTTCTATGTAAATCAGATGAAACTTCCAATATCGTCGGAGCTTACGCCCCCTTAGATATAAGAAGCTTTCATATAATACATCATCAAATTATAATTCTTTGAACTGCATGTAGTCTATGGTTGCTTGAAGATATCTAAATTTCAAATCTTTAATTTTAATGATTTTTAACCGGATTTTTAAAGGAAACTCGGTTATTGATGGGGGGATGTACGACAGGCGGGTGTGACGGGTGGACATTCGTTTGCCTGCAAAACAGTGTCCGTCTATTAACATGAAAACACTATGTCAAAAACTAATAAATTTGGAGATGTTGCTTCGACATGTTCGACGAAATGTAGTTCAATTTCAATTTCGTGATTTTAGCTGTTCTCGTTATTGAGTTGTAGAATTTTCAGTGGAAGAAGTTATCACGTAATATGATTTATTTATAATTTAGAGCTATTTTCCTTTGAACATAAATTGTGTAAATAATAAGCATATTTGTAGATAGACTATACATTATTTGATCTGTTTTATTAATGCAATAATGTAACTTTTAAATTTGATTATGTTAACTACAATGTATTAAACATTATGTTCAAACAGTTCAGGACAAATTACTTTGCTTGAAATAAGGCACACAACTATCAGCCTGGGGCCTGTTTTTGAAAGTATCTTATGACTAAGACATGTCTTATGATGGTCTTAGGACATGTCATAGACGTAATATATGTTTTCGAAAGTGTTCCGATTTGTCATAACTTTTGTCGTAAACTTAAGACCCCTCGCGGCATGACTTATGATGGTCATATGATTGTCAACTAAAATTTTAATTACTTCTCATGTATAATTTCATGTTCATTGCAATAAAAATATTAGTTGTGTTTCTCAGCTAGCTAAATAGTACAGTTTTTTTTCGTTAACTACGTTAATTAAAATTTGAATCTCCTGCGACATACAATTTGGATTTTCTTTTTCTAACACATGGTTTTGTATAATAAATATACATATTATTTCGTTCCTAATATATTTAGAATAGTACTGTATTAACGTATGTGCATGGGCATTTCGTTAAGCGGGTACTCGATGTACCGAATCTAAAAATTATTCACAGTTAAATAACAATGCATTTATGATAATACACGAAAGCGAAGTTCAAGATTTATTATATATTACAAACTAAATTTAAACAAATTATCAACTCATATTTCAATTCCTTTTTGTATAAAATTTCATGTTCATTAACATGAAATAAATAAAATATTCGTAAATATTAAGAATGGTAATAATTTTAAATATGTTCATACTTTTCATTTTCATTTTTATATTTTTCACTTTTTAATCATTATTTAGAATAATTGAACATAAAAGAGGGACGAAAGATACCAAAGGGACAGTCAAACTCATAAATCTAAAACAAACTGGCAACGCCATGGCTAAAAATGAAAAAAGACAAACAAACAACAGCACACACGACACAACATAGAAAACTAAGGAATAAACAACACGAACCCCACCAAAAAACTAGGGGATGTTCACTTACGACAGACATAAGAGCGTCATAGCTCATCCTATGAGAGAAATTTATGTATTACTGAAAAATTATTACACCAGGGTTTTCGATATCACAAACTAGTCAAAACATTTACTAAATTTTATCATCGGTATAAGGACATCATTCGTAAATATAGCTCAACATGCAGACTTCTTATACGTTCAAGTATTTCACGTCCAATTTTTTATGGAAATATTCTTTATAAAGCACAAAGGTGTCAGTATTCACATCAAAAACTAACAAAACCTTTGAATAGACTTATTAAGAAGGGATATAGTTACGATACTGTTGTCAGGTCATTAAAGATTGCATATTTTGGCTTTAATATTGATTCACTTATAGGGTCTTTGCATCGGAACTAAACACATTTATTCAAAAACCAGTTGTTGGCATGACACGGGTTATGTTCTTCTCATATATGTTATGATCGTATGATACTAAACCCCTAACGGGAAGGATTGTGCCTGATGTTCATATGATGAAATCATAATCTTTCAGTCAGTTTAATTGAAGTCTGGAGCTAGCATGTCAGTTAACTGCTAGTAGTCTGTTGTTATTTATGTATTATTGTCATTTTGTTTATTTTCTTTGGTTACATCTTCTGACATCAGACTCGGACTTCTCTTGAACTGAATTTTAATGTGCGTATTGTTATGCGTTTACTTTTCTACATTGGCTAAAGGTATAGTGGGAGGGTTGAGATTTCACAAACATGTTCAACCCCGCCGCAGTTTTGCGCCTGTTCCAAGTCAGGAGCCTCTGGCCTTTGTTAGTCTTGTATTATTTTAATTTTAGTTTCTTGTGTACAATTTGGAAATTAGTATGGCGTTCATTATCACTGAACTAGTCTATATTTTTTTAGGGGCCAGTTGAAGGACGCCTAAGGGTGCGGGAATTTCTCGCTACATTGAAGACCTGTTGGTGACCTTCTGCTGTTGTTTTTTTCTATGGTCGGGTTGTTGTCTCTTTGGCACATTCCCCATTTCCATTCTCAATTTTATGACATATCATATGATAGTCATAAGATGATCATAAAATATGTCCTGTCCTAAGATATATCTTATGACATATCTTATGATACTTTCGAAAACCAGGCCCCTGCTTCCTTTGATAACTAATTATATAAGTTTGGGTAAGAAGTTATCCTACTAAACACATTGACTTGAATATTTGGGACACAACTTATAAAACGGTAACTAGAGCGTTTCGATTCGAATATATTGGTGTGACATCAAGACGTTACTGACAATTTAATAAAATAGCTGATTAGCTGTTAAATATGATACACCAATGTTTTATTGATATGTTGGGGAAATAAAAACAGAAACACACGTGGTGGAAGAAGAGGTTAATAATCAGACAAAAAATGAACATATCTTTTCACTGAAAAGTAAAAGAAATCAACAACTCTACTTTATTTAATAAACGACAGTTTTGCACATTGCACGTATTTTTTAAAAGTCCTCGTGAGTAAAAATTATTAAAAACTTCCTGTTTCGATTAATTCACAAGGAAACAATATAGATAATGATGACTGAAGATCAAAATACAAACGAAAATTCCCGTGAATCACAATAAAACAGGCGAA
The DNA here is from genome assembly GCF_965363235.1 of Mytilus galloprovincialis. Classification (NCBI taxonomy): domain Eukaryota; kingdom Metazoa; phylum Mollusca; class Bivalvia; order Mytilida; family Mytilidae; genus Mytilus; species Mytilus galloprovincialis. The sequence goes on from NC_134846.1 coordinate 67,222,313, forward strand.
GAATACTCATCGCTTAACGTACCTTTCTTCAAAAATATCAATACAGATTATACAGAACTAGACTATAAAGTCGACACAAAAGGTAGGAACTTTAAAGTATCATATTATCTTGATGCGTTATATTATTCGAAAAATAAATTATAATTGTATTTCCTGTTTATTGTAATGATCTCTATTTTGTATCTGTTTATATCAAAAGTGTCTAAACATGGTTTATCTAACAAAGGAAGTGAAGATTAATGTTCCGGTTCAATCCACTTACATTTACCATGGTGCTATTTTTGTAATGACAAAGTTTGCGAACTGTATTTTATACATGGCTGCTAAATGAGCTTGTCTGAGGAAAAAGAGGGGCGAAAGATACCAGAGGGACAGTCTAATTCATTCGAAAATAAACTGACAACGCCATGGCCAAAAAATAAAAAGACAAACAGACAAATAATAGTACAGAAAACACAACATAAAAAACTAAAGATTAAACAACACGAACCCCACCAAAAGCTGAGGGTGATCCCGGGTGCTCCGGAGGAGTAAGCAGATCCTGCTCTACATGTAGCACCCGTCGTGTTGTTCATGTTATTACAAATCCGATAAATAGTATTTCGGTAGGTCACATAAGAAGTGAAAAGGGAACACAAGGAACATATCAGATATCGTCTGTGAAACTGTTATTCCATAACGGTCAACCAACTCGTGATGTCGTCCATAAAATTTACGAAGGGGTGATTTCAACATCAATTTTTGGAACTCTAGGTTTAATAGCTTTCTTGTGAGCAGCAATCCTCTATCAGGAAATCATGATAGGGAACACAAACCCAGCAATATCATATCAATTGGGAGATATATACTCCGTATCCAGGCGCTGCATGAATGTTGCTACCGAGAAATTGAAAGTAACATTTGTTCTCAATATTCACCATTTCAGAAACTATAACCTTCCGGGTATATTTTCAAAAACATACACCTGAAGAGTCCGTTTGGTGAGCAACACTCTTAAAAAATGGATATAAAAAAAGTAAAATAACAAAAATACAGAACTCCGTGGAAAATTCAAAAACGGAGAGTCCGTAATCAAATGGCAAAATCAAAAGCTTAAAAACATCAAACGAACGGATATCAACTGTCATATTCCTGACTTTGTACAGGCTTTTGTATGTAGAAAATGGTGGGTTAAACCCGGTTTTATAGCTAGCTAATCCTCTGACTTGTATAGCAGTCGCATAACATTCCATTATATTGACAACGATGTGTGAACAAAACAAAGAGTTGACATAATTCCAATCGCGTCACGTTCCTCATTTTGGTTTATAAAACAATACATGATAAAACTATTAATATTCATTTTAAATCTAAAATAGTTATCAAAGGTACCAGGATTATAATTCAGTACGTCAGACGCGCGTTTCGTCTACATAAGACACGTCAGTGAAGCTCAGATCAAAATAGTTATAAAGCCAAACAAGTACAAAGTTGAAGAGCATTGAGGACCCAAAATTCCTAAAGGTAATCTATTCCTTGGATAAAAAAATCCTTAATTTTTCAAAAAATTCAAAATTTGTAAAAGGAAATTTATTAAATAAAGACCATAGAATTGATATTCATATCAACACCGAAGTGCTTACTACTGGGCTGGTGATACCCTCGGTGAATTTGAATTACACTTACTATTTCGAATAATTTCACAACCTGCCAATTCCATGGCCATAATAACATACTAGATACAATGATGTTGTGAAACGCATATTTTGATTATTTTACTCCAAACGATGCATATATGTAAATGGAAGAAAAGAGCAGAATAATCAAAACTATTATCATTTCAAGTTTTTCTTGTATGATTATTGCATTTTGATTAGTCAGATCAGGTAAGCATGGTTGGTATTCTTGATCAATTCCAAATGACTGATATCAGCTCATTTGAACATATGTAATAACTGTCCTATAAATTAAGTGATGTGACTATCTATTTCAGGAAAACAAATGATTGACACCGTTCAATGGTCACCTCAATAACTAAATAATCGTTTTATAAGATCAACTTCCATCTTACGACGACAGCATCAAAATGAGACAAAATTTAAAGAAAATCCTGCATGCTGCATTTGTTATGCCATGGACAACTGGTTTGATAAAAGAATATCGTAACGGTGGTTTTTCAAAACATGACGGCAGCATTGCTGGAGTAGTTATTTTGACAACAATTATTATCATGATATTTGAACTTATGGTTTTCTTCCCTAAAACCACTTCTCGAATAGTCATGACTGTTTTGTTGATCATTGCAATATTCACCTTGATTTCAATGAGCCTTTCAGCTTGCAAGAATAAACACTGGACAATGCCAAGAAGGTCAAAAGGCAGTCACAGTTTGAAATTAAAATTCCTTTGGCTATTTTGTGTAGCCAATATTACGTTCGAAGTAGTGAAATTTGCAATTTATAGCAAATGTGACCAACTTCCAGATGTTCTACTGTTTTACATTTCGACTTGGATATTTCAAATTTTGCAAACATTCTTCCTTCATTACTTTTCCAAATTCATATTCAATAATGTGCTGTGCCTTTATTATGGATTTCTTGTTCTGGTTGTCACAAATTTTTCACTGTGGACTCATCGAACTATATTTACATATCATGAAGCCAAATCATTTTTAAACATCAGTGACATCAGTGGAAATGTATGTAATGATACAAAATCTTTTGTTCCGATGGAGAAGTTTAAACCATTTTTAGATCCAGTGTCTTTAGAGTATTGTCTTTTGTGTGTAATACTCCTATCTGAGATGTGGCCGAGAGCAAAATATCCCGAACATCAAAGTCGACAACTGCAAGAGTCCTCTTCAAAGGAAGAAACAGAAGAACATCAGTGGTTATTACGTTGCAATAGCAATGTTCCGACTAGAACAGTTTGGAATAGAAAATCAATTATAGTTTTGTTTATTGGTGTCTTGTATATGACTGTATTTCTTGTTATTCAGACATTGTTTCTTAACATTGATCAACTGAGAAAGAATTACTTGCACGTAGCGTTCGCGTTTTATGTTTGTGGAAATTTCATTCGGATACCGCTTACCATAAAGTGTTTTTACGCATTTTCTGCACAACTCCGTCCTAAATCAAATGTTCAAACGGTCACGGATATGAAACATGTAATTATCTTAGTTAGTTCAATGGCTACATGTGGATATATTATAGCAGAATGTGTAGAGAATCTACGCCACGGTGAAGTAAAAATCATACTTAATGCCATTTTCCGTGTGATTGGCACTGTTATGCAAACGTCATTTATTTTGCAAATGAAACAGTACAAACGAGTAGACAGAACAAACACTATTACGTCTATACAAAATACATTTTTATTCATGTGCTGCATAAACTTCAGTTTCTGGTTTTCATACACCTTTATGTCACCGCAGTATACTGTCAAATTGCAAAGACACTTTTTTGAAATTACCAGTTGGCTAAAAATTAAACATTTCTGGTTTCCTTTTATTATATTTTACCACTTCGAGTGTTTTATCTCATTTTATGACTTCTTTAGAAAATGACATTGTTGCTATGGAATTCTTACTACTGATGATAAGTTTCTTCATATTGTTCTTCTCTCATTTCAATAAAAGTTAAAATTTTATGTCTTCATATCTTATTTTATAATTCGTTCTCAAATTCTGTTATATCAACCCGTTTCACACTTTTCCTGTTGAAAATATAGTGTATTAAATGTTGAAACATTTACAGTTTAATTGAATCAAATTGAAATACCACTACATGATCTATACTTCACCGTTGTCATCCATACAAAGGAGTAGACAGGACAAATTCTATAATAAAGTCTGTTCAGAATACATTTTTATTTACGTTCTGCATGAACTTCCGCTTTTTCGTTTTCTTACAACTTTATATCACTACAGTAGACTGTCAGATTACATAGACGCTTTTATAATTGTCATTCAGCTAAAAAAAACTAAAAATTTCTAGTACCTTTTATTATATTTCACCAATTTGAGTCTTTTACTCAAACTTCACCCGCGTATGTGATATTCTAAAGCCTACAGCTGATTGTACTCAGACTTTTTCGCACGTCATCGGTTTCTCGACAAACATTAATGAGTCAGAATTTTGTTGAAGAACGTCCTGTTATATTTCCTTATAAAGTTTGTCGTCAAATACCAAGAATTATTTAGTAGCTACTTCACAATTAATACAGGATTTTCTTGGGTATAAGATTTTAGGTGTTTACGTGGTATAGTTATACTTATTTTTCGAGTTTTTTTCCCTATATTTGGCTTTGTACTATTATGTCCTTTTTGCTCGTTTGACTCAGACTCGGTGTTTATGCATCTTGCTATCAGGTTGTTGGCAATGGGCGTTCCTGGAGCGAATGATGTACTGAGGATTCGTTGTTATTCGTTGGATGCCAATTTTTGTGGCTTTCGTGGGTAATGGTGAACCACGAAATCAATTATTCAACGAATAACAAATTTTCTGTAGGCATGCATGCAGACTCTGGCAAAACCACGAAATTTAATATCCACGAACCTGCAAGTTTTCCTTAATCCACGAAAATTGGTACCCACGAAAATAAAAGAATGCACAATAAATGCATAAAATTGAGAAAGGAAATGGGGAATGTGTCAAAGGGACAATAACCCGACCATAGAGCAGACAACAGCCGAAGGCCACCAATGGGTCTTCAATGCAGCGAGAAACTCCCGCACCTGTAAGCGCCCCTCAGCTGGCCCCTTAAAAAATATGTATACTATTACAGGGATAATGGACGTCATACTAAACTCTGAATTATACACAAGAAACTAAAATTAAAAATCATACAAGACTAACAAAGGTCAGAGGCTCCTGACTTGGGACAGGCGCAAAATTGCGGCGGGGTTAAACATGTTTGTGAGATCTCAACCCTCCCCCTATACCTCTAGCCAATGTAGAAAAGTAAACGCATAACAATACGCACATTAAAACTCAGTTCAAGAGAAGTCCGAGTCCGATGTCAGAAGATGTAACAAAAGAAAATAAATAAAATGACATAATGCATAATTAACAACAGACTACTAGCAGTTAACTGACATGCCAGCTCCAGACCTCAATTAAACTGATTGAAAGATTATGTCTGCATCATATGAATATCAGGCATGATACCTCCCGTTAGTGGTTTAGTATCACACTATTATAAAATATATGAGAAGAACATAACACGTGTCATGCCAACAACTGTTTTTTTTAAATAAATGTTAGTTCCGATGCAAATACCCTATAAGTGAATCAATATTAAAGCCAAAATATGCAATCTTTAATGACCTTACAACAGTATCATAACTATATCCCTTCTTAATAAGTCTGTTTAAAGGTTTTGTAAGCTTTTGAGGTGAATACTGACATTTTTGTGCTTTGTAAAGAATATTACCATAAAAGATTGGATGTGAAAAACCTGAACTTATAAGATGTCTGCATGTTGAGTTATATTTACGAATTATTTCCTTATACCGATGATAAAATTTAGTAAATGTTTTGACTAGTTTGTGATATCGAAAACCCTGGTAATATTATTAATTAATAATTTTTCAGTAATACATAAATTTCTCTCGCTAAAATTTAAAACGTTGTTACATACACGAGCGAATTGTACAAGTTGAGAGATATAAACACCATAAGATGGTGACAAGGGAACGTCCCCATCTAAAAATGGATAATTAACGATGGGAAATGAAAAATCATCTCTTTCATCATAAATTTTTGTATTAAGCTTCCCGTTAATGATATAGATATCAAGATCGAGGAAAGGGCAGTGGTCATTGTTAGTATTAGCTTTATTTAAAGTAAGTTCAACAGGATAAATTTCTTTAGTATACATACTGAAGTCGTCATTATTGAGTGCCAATATATCCAAATATCTAAAAGTGTTGTTAAATTTTTGTATCAAATGTTGTTTCGATGGGTCTTTGTTAATTTTAGTCATAAATTGCAACTCATAACAATACAAAAACAGATCCGCAATAAGTGGTGCACAGTTAGTCCCCATTGCAATTCCAATAACTTGACGATATACGGAATCTCCAAAGCGAACAAAAATGTTATCAAGTAAAAATTCAAGCGCATATATAGTATCAAAGCATGGCCAATTGACATAGCTCTTTTACTTATTGCTACTAAAAAATGACCTAAAAGAGTTTGAACATATATACTCGCATTCTGACTTTTTAAATGTCCAGTTAATTAGGGATGTGAATTTTTCTTAATAAGAATATGAGGCAAAGTGGTATATAGGGTAGAAAAATCAAAACTTTGAACAGATTAAAAATCATCAATATATGCATGCAATTTATCAAGTACTTCCAACGAGTTTTTAACACTCCAAAAGTAATTAATTCCACTATTTTCAAAGGCCTTATTTGAACAATTTATTATCAGGTTTTTTATTGCACCAAGTGTACAGTAAGTAGAATAGACAATTTAGTAGTGGAACAATGGCTTTAAAATTAAATAAATCTATATTTGTAAGGTTTTTTGTGTAGTTTAGAAGCCAGTACATTGAATTTGCTTCTGCTTGTAAAGAAGTAGCTAAAAGTTTGTGTTTGTTACAGATGTCATTTTCTGAAAATGAAGTCAGTTGGAATGTTGGTGAATTCATGATTTCCTTTTGCAGAACCTCAATATAAAATTTACGTCAAACAATAATGATATTATTAGCAGCTTTATCAGCCGGTGTATTTGAAATTTAAAATCAAATTTTGTTGTTTTTTTTTTGTTGTTGCTGGATCACTGAAAAGAGTCGAAATACCTAAAGTGAACTCATTCGGCTTGGCTTCTCAATGGAGATTATATATGTCGTAGTGATACAAATATCACTGTATAACACATCCTTCAATATAATCATGCATGATGTACAATTACCGACATCATGCACGTGTTGAAGTGTGTTACAACTATATACTAAGCTGACGAGGAACAGCATCCTTCGACCAAAGAGAACTTGATTTTAAACTTAAGTAAGCCGATGGGTCTTAGGGCATATGATAGAGTATATTAGGTAGTGTTTGTGTTGATTTCTTACTAGCTGTTTTCACATCCAACTTAAAGTACGATAAAATTGATGGTTATAGCTTTCACTAAGATAGTCGGTCTTAGTTCAATACGAAACAAAGTATATGTATTTATTTTTATATGTGTATGTGGATATCATATTTCTGAGAAAGAAAATCTGACAGGCCTAAACAAGATGCTAGTAGTCCTTTATTAAGTAGAACGCCCCTTGGACAATTATAATAAAAAAATCATTGTTGAAAAGACAACTGCTACCATTTTGAGCACGAGTTTTCTATGAATTATTTTATATTTTTAGTTTTGAATTCATTCATGTATGTGATGTTGGGAAGCACAATAGTATACATTGAAATGGCAACAGCTTTCATTTTGGTGGTTTGAAAACAAAGACTCACCATGGAGGTCACTATATTGGAAAAAAATATGAATGAATATTTTTTTTTTAAATATTTTATTTTCAATCGTATTTAAAAGTTTTGTATATATTGCTATGATTTGAGTTTTAAACTGTTTGTCTGTTATCAACTTTGTATTTATTTGGCTTTTTAACTATTTTGATCTGAGCGTCACTGATGAGCCTTATGTAGACGAAACGCGCGTCTGGCGTATAAAATTATAATCCTGGTACTATTATCGCTTTTCACTTTTTGCCATGATATTGCGTGTCGCCGACATATGAGTTTAAATATCCCTCTTGGTATCTTTAATCTCAGTCTAAATTAGCAAACAAGCTTAGTGATATTTTAGTTATCAATATTTAAGGTCATTATCAAAGATGAAAAGGTCAATGTTACATCTTAATATAACTGATTATACAAACATAATTAAAGTTGATCGGCAATCTGATCAAAAATTATATCTGTTGTCAAACCATGAAAGACTCCACAGAGTATTCTTTGACATAACTAGAAGGTTCGAACATCACTACATAAACATTCAAGGGTGCACTCACTCATCTCTCTCTAAAATAGAAAACAGGGTTAGAAATATTTCAGTTGTGAACGTTTAATAGATATAAAAAAAATATAAAATCACAAAATACTGAACTCTGAGAAAAATTCTGAAAAGAAAGTCCCTAATCAAATGGCAAAATTAAAAGCTCAAACGAATGGGTAACAACTATCATATTCCTGACTTGGTATAAATATATATTTTCATGTAAAAAATGGTGGAATATACCTGGTTTTAAAGCATACTAAACCTTTCACTTGTATGACAATCGTTTCAAATTCCAAGAAATTTTAGTATGATTGAGACAACTCTCCATCTAAGACCCAATTTGTAAAAAGTATTAGCAAGCGTGGATGAGTATGTTTACACTCAAACACTATAATATTGAATTAACATATATAATAAACATATGAATAAAAACAAAAAGATATGGTATGATTGCCAATGAGACAACTTTTCACAAAAGACCAAATGACACAGAAATTAACAACTATAGATCACCCTACAGCCTTCCATAATGAACAAAGCCTATACCGTGGAAAGAAATTTCAAAGGCAAACGGAACCCATAATTATTGCTAACTAAAATGACATACATCACAAGCACGTGGAAATATTCTACAGTATCGTCTCTTTCTAAACTAAAAATCACCATTAGAAGTATTTCAGTTATCAATGTTTAAAGTTAATATCACGATAAAAAGGTCAATGTAACATCTTACTATAACTGATTACACAAACATAATAAAAGCAAATTGGCAATCTGAAAAAAAAAATGTTTTATCAAACCATTAAAGGCTCCACAAAGTATCCTCTAGCATAACCAGAAACTACACTATCGAAACTTTTAAGTGTGCACTCAGTCATCTCTCTCAGAATTAGAAAACAGGGTTCGAAATATTTCAGTTATCAATGTTTAAGGCCATTATCACAGTAAAAAGGTCAATGTAACATCTTACTATAACTGATTACACAAACATAATAAAGGCTGATCGCCAATCTAATAATATTATCTAAATTTGATATACAACTTCACGTGCTCCTGTACCGAACAATACGATAATGATGTTCTGTATATTTGTGCTTGGCATTCTTATTCATGGAGCATTCCCAGCAGCTCTTGACGACTATGTATATCGGAATGACCCGTATTACAAGTTTGAGGAGATTGGGAAAGAGTCAGGACCTGGATATACCATGTATATGATAAATATGACTTCACAAAAATGGAAAACGGGTAAAAATATTAACATGCATTTTTTTTATCTGTAACTTATAATTCAAAGTATTTATTGTTATAATCTTTCACCATTTATAAAAACAATCAACAAAGCACGATGCCTACTGTGAAATACTCAACAAAACAGTTTATTCTGACTGTTTCAAGTTATTAATCAAAATTGTCATCATTTATGTTATTAGTCTTATTTTACCAATTTCCTTGGATGTATAATTAACAAATACCAATGCCAGTTTAATCTAACAATATCTTTTATCATGTTTGTTGCCTTTTTTAGAGGACAGACTAGATCATCCGATATGGTGGCATTACTTAGCAATAACAATACCAGACAAAATAGTGTATAAAGATGCTGCTTTCATGCTGATTGATGGTGGCTCAAATACCGATGCGTGAGTATCAAAAAGAGAATAAATAGCTCATAGAAACATACGCTCACCAAAACTAAAATCTGAAGCAAAAAAAGACGTTTGGTGACTATACTAATTGCATCTATTCAATTAAAAAAAAATAAAAGATATATAACGGGTTATTTCAACAACTTGATGCAAGAACATATTACCCCTGAACTGAATGTACAATAGAATTTTGATTGGTCACCATATACATATACATATAATATTTCCTGTAACAGTATACAGTATTTTCTATATCCATATATACACATTGTTAGTTGTTATATAAAAGATTAAGATATTTTATTCTTTAATAAAAAGTTAAAGACACATTCTTTGAGTAGTTAAACATTATGATTTTTTTCTTCCCATAGACCACCTACTGTAAGTGATAACTTTGTGGCTCTGACTATAGCCTTTGCTGTGTCGACAGGTTGTATTGGTGCTGACTTGAAAATGATACCTAACCAACCAATCGTATTCAAGGTAATCAAACTAGTTTCAGATTAAAAATTGTGTTTGATTAGACAGATGAAACAGATGCTCGGATAGTTTAAACACAAACCTGTTCATAGAAGTATGAAAGTGGTCTTATATCTTTACCACAAAAGAGCTTTTGCGTTGATAGGAATCTGTACGTCTGTCCGTCTATTTTCTTGAACTAAGTATTGAATGAATTTTCAAATTTTCAAATTTGTAAAATTACAAATTTTGATTTGTCAACTGATCCTTCTTAAATTTAAGACAATACAAAAATAAGAATATGCGGTGTACTTGTAAATGAGAAAAGCATTCAACAAAAACCAAGGGTCAAATGTTTAAGCAACTTCAAGTCACCGTTACATTTCTAGTTTATCTCAATTTAGTTTAGATAAATATCCTGTTATAGAAACTTTTACAATACAACATTAACCTGGCCTTGAGATGAGGGAAAACATTTATTATCGTTAAATGGCATATAATTTTAAAAAATCGTCTAGTCTTACCTATTGATTTGAATGCACCACTTTGCATAAATTTGAAAATGAATATGTTCCCCATGTGAATGTTGTATGATTTGTAACAGGATGATCCAGAACAGAAGAAGAGGAAAGAGGATGCTGTTATCGCATGGACATGGAAAACATTTGTTGAAAAGAATTCATCGGATCCAGAATTTTTATTACGTTTTCCTATGACTAAGGTATATTAATATATTAGTTGCACTTATCTACAACTTTTATTGGTAACCAAATAATACGACTTATTTAATTTTTGAATGAAATAATCAACTTCCACACCAACCATACAAAATAAGATCTTTAATTAAAGAAACCTGCATATATATTAGCTATGGATTTACATGTAAAATTTCCACTGGGGGGTTAAACTAGCGAAAACAACCGCATATTTTAATTGGAATACCTTGACAGTCTTTTATAATAGTAAAACCTTTGTATAGACGTCGCGTACGGTGTTGGTGTTAGTTTTGGTAACGTTAGTTTGACGTTATTTTTCATGAATTGTATAAATAACGTCGTACTTTTTTCATTTCGTGCAGCTCAATCATACAGCATAATTTATATGAGCGGTTTGCTTGACTTGCTACGTATAGAACCGAAATGCAAAAGCGGCACATATATTTTTATTAGTACAGTTAAATTAAAACAGAAAACTAATATTCATTTACATTAGTATCCCCTTGGAGCAAAGATATCTTCTCTTTCTTTTCTTTTAATTGAAAGATGATATTTAAAAAAAGTTTAAACCACTGTCTTTTCTGCTGCTTTTTCTTTTAGTTTAAACATATTTATTTATAGTGGATTGGGAAACAAGTTATTACAACTTATATTAATCCGTTTCCACTTTGAGGGTGCGAGTGCTTCCTTGTAGCCTTAGCCTGTTCTTTTCGAAATTTAAATCTTTTACGTGCAAGAGATATTGCTCTTTCTTAACCCGGGTCAGTCATTTATCGCCCCCTTCCGACGGACTATCATTGTTTAACAAGACCATCATACTCGCAAATGGTGTCAAGGGCTTATTCTTTTATCCGCTTTTGAAAATTTCCGAATAAAAAATGTATCAGTTGAACCGTCTGTTTCATCGCCTGTATTTAATATTAAAAGAATCAAACGTTCAAAGCAAATTCAAAATTAACCACAATAAAATTAATTTAATCAAATTTGCCAATTACATAAACAAAAGAAAATTTAATCGCAACTATGAACAAGAAAATAGATGGGCGCTGCCGCGCAGATAATTTTAGCGAACAATGTTAAACTACTAGGAGACATTTTAGCGCAGACATTAGAGCCCATTTTAGCGCAGGATTAATCCGTTCAGCTGTATTTTCGATAGCCCATTTTAGCGTTAACTTTCCTAGTTGAATAATAGTTGAGCATTAATTTATGCTGGCTTTACATTAAAGTTGTATGTATATATATGTTCACTTTGATTCATCATGGAAATAAAAGTAATTCTTTAGTTGTCACTCAGCTATTTACGTTTTTCCTGATACTATCATCAAATTGCAAACAATAACATAAATAAAAATACAATGTATAGACGAATGTGCACCACAATCTAGACACGATAAAGAGAAAAATCAGTTCCTACTGCAACTTTATGAACAGTATTGTACAGGGGGTATACCCAGAGTCCATTACGTACGTTCTCTGGAATATTAATTCCAGGCTAGAACGGACTTTTCAAATTTGATTTTAAAATTTTAGTGTTATATTTTAATGGACATGAATTTTTTAAATTGTGCTGTCTTGCTTCTATTTAAAAAAAAATATTGATCAATCATTAATCATAAAAAGGATTAAAGCATTGCTCTAAAATGGGCATTGATAATTTCCATTTTCGCTTGAATTGGTTGAAAATCTTGGGCTAAAATGGGCTTTACTTGCCGCTAAAACGTTAGATTTTTTTCTCTGAAATGTCCTACCAATGCGCTAAAATGTCCTCCGCAGAAACAGATACAGATATTTATTTTAATTAGATTCGATAAAAATCTGTTAAGATATTGTATCAAAAATAAAAAATATATAAAAAAAGTTATGGTTTTGCATGATAAGATATTTGCTACAGAAGTCTTTGAGGGCCATGCACATTTACTTTTTTCATATAACAAATAAATTGTAATATAACAGATTATCAATTTGATATAACAAATTATGATAATTTGAAATAGAAATTTATAAATTTGATATATCAGATCCCTTTTGCACTGATTGTGCATAGGTTTTCTCTTCTAGATCTCGCGCATTAGTCTTTGTTTTTAATAAAAAGTTTGCAAACAAAATAAATATTGAAACAAATCTATAAAGAAAATTTCATTAATCCTTGTATGTGCTCATCAAAATTGATAAAGAAGCATGCCAGGATTTTGAGGAAGGGGAAGCATTTTTATCCTTGCATGTTCCTAAGTCCCTAGAAACACACTATTCATTCTTTTGGATGTGAAAATGTGCAATATAAATTGATCCTTTTTCTATTATAATCGTTCGTTCTAAGACACCAGGTCCCATGTACTGAATAGAGAACGTTCAAACTAGTCCTCCAAACTGCCTCAATTAAAAGTTAAAAGGAGAGGGAGAGGGTTTCAGAAACATTAAACCTGTTAAGAATGTTTTGAATAAGCATTCAATGACATATTTGTCGCTGGACGTCAGATAAACAATGAATCAATAGACAAAAAAATGCGCCAATTTAGGTTACGCAGTTTCAATCATTCTCATTATTATAATTAAATCATACTATTGGTAGAGTAATTCACAATTTGTTATATCAAATTGACAATTTGTTATATCAAATTGACAATTTGTTATTTCTAATTGATAATTTTAATATCAAATTGATAATCTGTTATATCAAATTGATAATTTGTGATACCAAATTGATAATCTGTTATATCAAATTGATAATTTGTTATATCAAATTGATAATTTGTTATATCGAATTCATAATCTGTTATATCAAATTCACAATTCGTTATACCAAATTTGAAAAAGTTTCATTAGCATGGCACGTAAAGGCTTCCGTAATTTGCGACGTTAGGCACTACATGTCAAGTTTTACAGAATGTAACGTCAAAACAAGTAAAAAAGCATGGTGTGACATTATGGCTAGACAAAAGTAGTCGCTGACTGTGTCGTTAATATTTCCAACATGTGATCGAAAATGGGTTCAAAAAAATCCCAGAACAGTAGATTTTAATGTTATATAATATTTTTTTGTGCTATTATAATTTCAAATTTCCCCCCTCCAAAACTGTATAATATGACTTATCATACTTGTAACAAAAATGTAAAAAACGGCGTTTTGTGACATTTTGACTAGACAAAAACAAAAAGATCGCGTTTATTTTTTTTTTCAATATTTTCTCTTAAAACTTCGACACAATTTGTTTTCATATACTAAAAAAAAAAGTTTTCACGTTTGAATAAAATTTCATATCGTAAAAAAGACTGCAACTGCCTATTACTTTTCATAAGACACTTAACAAATGCGCCAAAACGTCAGAAAACGGCGAGTGTGACATTTCAACGGATTTAATAAAATGAACAATTTAGGACATAATTCAAACAATACTTACTAATTGAAGACATAGAAAGTTGTATATTTATTGTATGATATTGACACAGGAAGGGTGGATATGTAAATTGTGGTTTGGATCTGCAGCAATCGTTCGAATTTTGAAGAGCTCCAAAATATATGCGAGATTTGGGTTTTGTGACAGAAATACAAATTTCAAAAAATCGTTAATTCTGCCACGATCTTTTGAAATGTTGTAACAAAACTTTTTATTTTTTTTCCTTATTATATACGGAAGAAAAAGATATATCATTTTCGGAATAATCTATTTGAATTACCTTTTAAAATCACTCTTTACCGTTCACCTCTATCCATATTTTTTTTTTCTATTTTCGGCTTGGCCACAAAACAAAGTGAACTTTTCGTCCTGGTCAGCCGCGTCCAGTTAACGATGACGTCATAAATAAAACATACACCATTAATACCAAAGACTACTCTTGCTAGGAGTACAACTTTTTTTTAATAAGTTTAAAAAATTACAAAAATAACTTCAAAGCAACGCTGATCTTATGTTGCGGTGTTACTTGTCTACACGCTCAAAATCAGTGTTATAAGGGATCATTCGAGTAACAAAACGAATAAAAGTATTTATTTTAAAGCATATTCCATTTCTACTTTTAATTACGCACATTTTGATATATACATTTATATAGTTATCAATTCCGAAACTTCTAACAAATGCAATAAAGTCGAACTGGAAAGCAAAACCCGTATTATCACCAACACCGTACGCGACGTCATAGTGTTTCATTTGCCACAACATATTTCGTTAAAATAAATATACATTTTATTTTTGTTCACATTCTGTTAAACACTTATATATATATATACAGTAACTATTATTTTCAGGCTAGTGTAAGGGGAATGGATACCATAGCATCCATTTCAAAACAAAAGACTGGAAATGTCATCAATAAATTTTTCATTGCTGGAGCATCTAAGGTAAAATCAGTCAAAAATTTAGCCCATTAATGTTTAGTCAAACAATAGAGTACCATTTAAATCTTACTTTTTGGTGAATTTACATTATAGAACACAGAAAAATGTATATATATGTAGGTATATAAGATTATGTTTTACCATAGTTAAACCTTTAATATATAATTTGTTTTCTCTCTAACATCATCAAATATGCATTATTTATTGTGTCTGTTTAGTTAACGCATCAATGTAAATATAACGGAATTTGATGAGAAAGTGAGAGGTTTAGCGCTATAAAACCAGGTTTAATCCACCATTTTCTACATTTGAAAATGCCTGTACCAAGTCAGGAATATGACAGTTCTTGTCCATTCGTTTTTGATGCGTTTTGTTATTTGATTTTGCCATGTGATTATGGACTTTCCGAATTGATTTTCCTCTAAGTTCAGTATTTTTGTGATTTTACTTTTTATTCCTAATGAAACAGAAATATGAGTTATCTCAAAAATACAAACATTTTTTACGTTAGTCAATGAAATGTGGGCTTTCTTTTTCATCGTTCAAAAATAAAGCAGTGTTCCCTTTATGTAGCCTATAAATGGTTTCTGAATTAAATTGTGAACAAGTAATATTCAACACGTCTAATTTATAATTTACAAATTATTCCTAGAGAGGCTGGACAACATGGACAACAGCTGCAGTTGACAAGAGGGTTGTTGCTATGGCACCGCTTGTAATGGATCTTCTTAACATGCAAAAGGTAAGAATAACTGAAAAGTATCAAATACATGTATAACAAATATTTTACTGTATTGTAAAAGCACTAAAGTAAAACAAAACATTCTTATAGATAGACAACAAAACATTTTTTTGCCAAAAATATTTCCCTCTTCTCAAAGGAATTTTACCTTTTTCATCTAGCGCACTTTTATCATGCAATAATCCGAACGAAGTATACAAAACTTTTAGAAAAAAAACATGACATGAATATAATATGATTCGCTAAATTCACAGTAAAAGAGACCAAAAATATTTCCCTCTTCTCAAAGGAATTTTACCTTTTTCATCTTTTATCATGCAATAATCCGAATGAAGCTTTGGATTTTAAGTATTTTGGCCACGAGCATCACTGAAAAGACATGTATTGTCGAAATGCGCATCTGGTGCAGGAAAATTGGTACCGTTAATGTTATTACTACCACTGGGTCGATGCCTCTGCTGGTGGACTGTTAGTCCCCTAGGGTTTGACCAGCCCAGTATCCAGTACTTGGGTACTGGCATGAAAATACGGATTTTTTTGTGTTATTAAAATTTGCTGTTACAAAATGTTAGCAATTATCATAAATTAAGGAATGCATCTCCCTCATGCAAAGCTCTGATTCCTTTCACGGATTTGGCTATAATTTTTGGACCTTTCGGATTATAGCTCTTCATCTTTTATATAGGCTTTGGATTTCAAATACTTTGGCCACGAGCACCACTGAAGAGACATGTATTGTCGAAATGCGCATCTGGTGTAGGAAAATTGGTACCGTTAATGTTAATACAAAACATGACATGAATATAACTTGAATCGCTAAATTCACAGTAAAAGAGACCACACCATTCCTTCTGGAAAACAACCAGACATAAAACAAATTAGAACAACGGACAACAAATGGTTCAGATAGCCGGCATAACTTGATACATCCACACAATATGTAGGGACCAAGTCAGTTTCGAGTGCACACATACCATCGCTTTTGCTTAACCATACCATTTATTGTAAAACGAAACCACAATAAATCCTGCACAGCGCAAATACCAAGAGGATTACCTATAACTTAAATAAGAAATAAAGAAATCAGGAATAGATGACATTGTATTTTTTCTTTCCATAGAGTCTCCATCATCATTACAGATCTTTAGATGGTTGGACTTTTGCCTTTGATGACTACTATCATTTAAATTTCACTCAAGATCTGGATAATCCTAACACTACTAAAATGGCCACATATATTGATCCAATTTGTAAGTATTCCATATGTATCAACATAAGTTACATTATTTTTCCCCAAATGTTGACGATTTAAAACAAGGACTGAAGTTATCCAAACCCACTTGTAGCATTATTGTCCATAGTCTCAAATTGACAATATGTAAAGCTGTATTTTCTGTTGTTCTCTTCATATATTTTTTTTTGCGTTGTCGGTCTTTTGTCGACTTTTTGTCAGTTTTTATTCCCCTTGGATACCTCTCCCCATTTTCATCATAATTTTAATTTCAAAGTGCATATTTATATAATCGTTTTTTGTTTCAAACATACCATTGATCATGACTTGTGGGTTTTAATTGCCGCAAACATACCATTGACTTATGTGTTTTAATTGCCGCTTTGTAGCTGTTGACATTTTCAACGAAATATTTATTTTAAAAGAAAGTTTAAAATTTTATATCATTATAATTATGATTATGATTATTTTTGTTTTTTTGTTTGTTTCAAGCATATAATAGCAGGTACACATCAATACCCAAAATGATAGTAACAACTGGTGGAGATGAGTTCTTTATACCTGACGATTCTCATTACTACTTTGGTGAGCTGGATGGTCCTAAACTGCTAAGGTATAAACAGAAGGTTTTGTTTAGTTTTACCAGTACAGCGTATCAGTCAAATACGATGTTTTTGTTTCCACTATAAGATTAATTATGAAAGTTGTCATGTTATGAAACTTCAACTCCAAGTCTCTGGAAAATAAAATAGAAAACGAATTCAAAAATGCAATAAATTTTAATTTAGTTAAACACGTTAAATGCTCAACGCAAACTACACTGTAGGAAATAAAACGAAATTTAAAAAAGAAGTGTAATCTAGAAACGTCCAAATTTGAAGAATTACAGTTACTTCATAAACACAAATTGTTGCACCTCACTAAAAATAGGGTTGACTATCAGAACTATAAGCATGTTTATTTTTCACTATTCACTGAATGAAATATATCTGTGTTCGTGCATTATTTCAGATGGAATGAAACAGAACATATCAAAAAATCATGAAGTTCTTGGAGTTCTTAACGAATAAAAGATTTATTATTTGAATTACAAATATACAATGTTTACTTTTAGGAAAGTGCCGAATGCTGAACATAGTATGGCTGGTCATGAAATAGGTCTACTGTTCTCCCTGAGGGCATTCTTCTTATCTGTTATCACGGTATGGTTATAATAAAATAAAGTTTGTATCTCATTACTCTATATCAATTTCATTTAAACATTAATATATATATATACTGTGTGTGTTTTATTTTTTTTAAATAATAGATAGCTTTGATTCAAAATTTACCTATAAAAAGAAGAGCAACAGCAAAAAAATAGTGTTTTTTATTGTTGGTCCTTATTTTAATGTTCAAATGAGCCCATCAACACAGAAACATAAAAAAAACAATACTCACTTCATTGATAGCTCAGGTCTGCTACCACAGATAGTTTATCTCAAGAACAAATTTGCCATTTAACTGAACAATACTTTTAGTTTGCATTTCTGTAAATATTCACAATGCAATTTCCCATAGGAACTCCTTTTACGGCAAAAACTGTACCAATTTTACTATGAAGTTTTGAAAAAAATCTTATCGTTACCACAGATTTCAATGTAAACAATATGCACATGTTTATTTACTGGTAACATTCCCAAGTTATTATGTCTCCGTGAGATGGAACACAGAGAGCATAACTGAGAGCAAACAAAATTAATTTTCTATGAATATTCAAGCCCAAAAGAGGCGTGTTTTGAGAAACAGCTGTATTTACAAAGTGCAACCTTTAGCACTTGGCATTAATTAAATGATTGTAAATTATGTCGCTAAAACAAATTCCTTACTGGGTATCACTCTAATTACAGAATACAACATTACCAGGCATGGGTTGGCAGAAAGAATTTGTAAGTAGTTTATTTAAATAAAGATAACGTTAAACACGTCTTGGAGAATTGTTCGGTTGAAATATACAAAAACGAAACTGTCCAAATGTCACAATAAAAATGAACCTTTATGTTATACAAGTCATTTCTAGTGAGATGAAGAATAATAAAGATTAAGCTAAATTTTACTAAAATATCACTGGAATCGCAAAATCCCATAATTATTTTATATGTATTTTCTTTTTTTTGACTGCAGATTGAATGAAAGTGTTTGCTGCTCTAGTGCTATATTTATATAAAACTTAAACTTAAATTTGAATCTCTATTACATGTTTCACATCATAGGAGTGTGAAGTACTGATTAAGGATATTAGTAACTTTCAATTTCATCAAACCAGGGCATGACTATAAACTATCCTTATCTGCTTATAGGTATGGAGGAGACAGTTATTCGTGCGGGGGCTTTGGACCTTCAAGATACCCAAAAGCTGAGAATTTCATTGTGCAAAATCCTTTATTTTGAAAAAATACAAAATACCTCTCAAACATGTGTCAAACATCTCGAGTAATTACGATTTTCAGGGAAAATTTAGGGTAATTACCAGATAAAATTTACAGTATTCATTAAATGAAGACGATGATCGGTTGAAACCTGTTTATATCTTTAGTCCAACACAGCTCCGTTGATGGACAGACAGGCACTTTCAACTGCTCCTGCACTTGTTTGATAGTATCAAAAGCACGAGCGACCTTGTGGTGTACATAAGATTCTCATCTTTTCAGTTCTTACTTCTTTGGTTTACGAGCTTTACATTTACGAGCTTTGAAGAGCTTACCTAATGATCAGGTATATGACGATGTGGAATGAGTGTCAATGAGACAACTAGTTTTGATTATAACAGATGTCCATTTTATGTCATCATTATGATTTAATTGACCCGTAAATACCAATTAAGCCAACCGCTTCAGATTTAGGGTGACCTTTTTTTAATTTAATGTCGATCGGTTTTGTTCAAAAATTCAACTGCATTGCTACATGCATGATATATCTGCATGGATTTCTAAAAATATAACTTCTCACAAGTACTGCATTGTCATTTGTCAAAATGACCGAAATCCAAAAGATTGACTGGGGGCAGATATATAACCATCCCTTGGACGTCTTCTTTACAAATTGAACACGTTCGATGTTGCTAATGATAGTTATTATTTCATTTAATTAATAGCTACTGTTGAGGTTTATAACAGTCAAGGAAATCATTAGTTTGATTTCTACCTTTTCATATTTACAGACACCTACGGGTGGTAAAATATACTTAAAAACTGACAGAACACCAAAAACAGTACAGGCATACCACGCTAAAACCACTGATAACAAAAGGTATGTCTAACATTATCATTATATATATATATATATATATATATATATATATATATATCAACTCAACAATGTTAGATCTGTAAATTTGCGAAAGTTCTTCCCTCGCCGGGATTCGAACCCATGCTACTGTGATATCGTGACACCAAATCGCCTGCACTGCAGCCGTCCCGCTAGACCACACGACCACCTGGGCTCTACAAAAATAAAGCTTTCAGTGGCCGTGTGTTACCTTTCCTCGTCAGTTTTAATCTAGCGGCGTACTAAAGTACATGATATATAAGGCATGGAGATGTTTTTGTTACAGATCAGCTCAATATATCTTTTTAAGGACTTATACTGGTATAAGTATTGATAAAACCAAAAAATGTTTCTGGTCAGTAACCTGTATGTTAAAAATTTCCATTCACATAGAAAGTCATTATTATAACATGATTAATTAAAAAAAATGATGTGGTATGATTGCCAATGAGACAACTCTCCACAAGAGACCAAAATGACACAGAAATTTTAAAACAACTATAGGTCACCGAACGAACGAAGTTTATTTTTTTACAAATGCTCTACTGAGTCCCGACTTTTATGGCGTTTCTAGATGCGAGATATCAAACCTTTTCGCAGATTAGAAGTGATTTAACTCGTCCTCCACATGGAATCTGCATGTAGATATGTATTTGTTGAAAGGACATCACATTTAATGTAAAGGCTATTTTAGTTCATATTTTTTTATTTATTTTTTCTCGTTGTGTCTTTTATTCTCAATTATATGCAATCAATACTCGGTGATTCTTTTGTAATCATTATTTAGATATCATATTTAGTAAGATAATTCTCTTTGTAGGCGAGATTTCCGTTTAGTAATCGGACAACCTGGTGATCCGTCTAAAGCTTTCCCGCATATTGTTCCATGGGTTGCTGAAAATGTAAAAGATATGGTCAGTCTTTTAGCTAACCTTCTATCACTTAACATTATTCAATAATTTTCAAAAGAACATACATTACAGTAAAACTAATAAAATCTCAAATTATTCAAATGCTGAGAAAACTTTCCCAATAGCAAAATATTTTCAAGAAGACTTATTTTAACCAACCAACCAACATTTAACTTTTTCATTATTTAGGGTAACAACACTTACATGGCTGAATATACCAATCCACCCAATGGCCGCTGGTTAGCTTTCTTTATTCAGGTACCGTAGTATATGTATTATTCCCAATTTTATTTTAACATGTGGCAAAGATTTATTTATGTACTAAAAGAAGTATGTTTTAAATGATGACAGTAACGAAGCGCTGATGACTACAGAGTTGATACTATTTTCGGGGACTAAAAGTCCAACAGCAGTAGTATCGAACCAGGAACCATTGCTAATAAATGAAAATAACAATTTGAAACTTATGAAATCATGCTATAAACAAATGTTTGCACCTGTCCTATGTCAGGAATCTGATGTACAGTAGTTGTTGTCTGTTTGTGTAGTTCATACGTGTTTCTCGTTTCTCGTTTTTTATATAGATTAGACTGTTGGTTTTTCCGTTTGAATGGTTTTACATTACTAATTTTTGGGGCCCTTTATATCTTGCTGTTCGGTGTTACCCAAGGCTCCGTGTTAAAGGCCGTACCTTGACCTATAGTGGTTTACTTTTATAAATTGTTATTTGGATTGAGAGATGTCTCATAGGCACTCATACCACATCTTCCTATATCTATAAAACTAAGTAGTTTGATGTTGTTTGAGGCTAACTACCGACCTTATCAACGATGAACTGTCCGGTTTTTGTTTTAATTACCCCGGTTTGTCTGAACTGTATTCATTAGTATGGAATATGTCCGTGCATCGGAGTCAAATCAAGAACTTACTACTTTTGTTTTATCTTAACGTTTTATCCTTTCGAGAAGTTCTTGGATGATAGGTGTTCGGTAGCCTTTTCATGTTGCCTGTTTTCAATTTATTCTGAGATCGGTGAACCTGTACTTATTAATTTTAATTTGTTCTGAGATCGGCGAACCGGTTTTATTAAATCGAATTTTCACCTCTAAATGCATGTGTTTTTTGTTTTTAGTGTCATTACGTTGCTGTCTTATTGATGTGTAATCAACGTGTTATTTTTAATAAAAGACAATAAAAACAACTATAAATGTGGGATTAGTCAGTTAACATTTTACCATATAATTATTTCTGTTTTCTATAGGCTACATTTGACGGAATAGACGAAACAGTTCATGAATATACAACAGAAACCATGATTATACCAGACACCTTTCCATTTCCGGACTGTTCTGGGAAGACTTGTCGAGGAACACTGGTTTAAGGGGAAACATGTCATATCTATGCAGTTATATTATATAACACTGTTCGAATTAAAAAAAATGCTCATTTCATTTGTTGATAATTTATGCTACTAGTTTTAGATTAGAATATTTATAATAAATCGTTGTACATATACTGCTTTTGTACTAAAATTGAAATATCGGATTTAATATCATCTATTTCTATGATCATACCTTTACTAATATCAACCAAATAAACAATCATGTGTTAGTTAGAAGAGACTTACTTTAACGAACAGGGAGAAATTATATCTACACTTGCCAAAGAAACAGCATCGTCATACCAAAATTCGATATACATTGAATGAGTTTTAGTATTTTTATGCCTAATTTATTATTACCCATTTATGGGCATTATGTTTTCTGGTCTGTGAGTCCGTCCGTCTGTTCGTTCGTCTGTTTGTCTGTCTGTCCCGCTTCAGGTTGAAGTTTTTGGTCGGGTAGTTTTTGATGAAGTATCATACATGTTCCTTATGATATGATCTTTCTGATTTTAAAGTCAAATTAGAGATTTTACTCCATTTTCACTGTCCACTGAACATAGAAAATGATAGTGCGGAAGGGGCATCCGTGTACTTGGTACACATTCTTGTTTCCCTTTACTTCAAAGTCCTTTCTGGAGCTGTTGATACAGGAGAAACATACCTTTTTAAATAACATTGTTAAATGCACCAAAAGTAATTGCATAGCATACCATTACTCATATTTAATAACACGGACATATACAGATTCCCCGTACTGTACAGACTATATACTTGTGTCATCTTATGTCACAAACGGATGTTAACAATAGTCTACTGGAGTGTGGGGTTCGTGTTGCTTATTATTTAGTTTTCTATGTTGTGTCATGTGTAGTATTGTTTGTTTGTTTGTCTTTTCATTTTTAGCCATGGCGTTGTCAGCTTATTTTCGATTTATCAGTTTGACTGTCTCTCTGGTATCTTTCGTCCCTCTTTTATAAACAAAGCATATCTTTTAATAGTCTAGTATCACTAAAAGTTGAGTACCACTTCAGTGATTTTTGAAGGCTTTCAAACATTTGATTTTACTGGTATTTTAAAATAAATTTCACTTTGGTTCGTGAAATTTAATCACAATGTCTGTTTAAGTTTTGTTGACTAAATTTGTGTCAGGGCTGAAATGCA
Organism: Mytilus galloprovincialis; assembly: GCF_965363235.1. Lineage (NCBI taxonomy): Eukaryota > Metazoa > Mollusca > Bivalvia > Mytilida > Mytilidae > Mytilus > Mytilus galloprovincialis. The sequence goes on from NC_134846.1 coordinate 67,246,202, forward strand.
TAAAACCACTGAAGTTAAGTTATCCAAGGATTTGTATACTATACAAATCATTGATTTATCCAATCGTAGTACATCGCAGGACATCGTAGTGCTAATTCATCGCACGGGACATGCAGACAAATCCGTCCGTTCGGAAAATAAACTTAACTTAAATAGCTAGATACGCATACAGCTTTACCCACGACGGGCCTTTTGGCTCATCATATACAAGTAATTGTAACTTTATCGACCTTTAAAATCATATATTTCTGATCGTGTTTCCCCCACCTATTCTCAGATTTTCAAGCTGGAAAAAGTTACCTCATTTATGATTCATCGACACGTCCTATCACAATGTATATATAGGAAGTGACACCCGCCCAACCCCCTACCCCACCCCGAGAGAGTCACTCTCATGTATATATGTTGGTGTCACGATATCTCAGAAGCACGATTTCGAATCCCGGCGAGGGAAGAACAAAAAAATAAAGCAAATTTACAGATCTAACATCACGAACATTGTTGGGCTGATGTTTAGACGAGTTGCATATATATATATACACATATATCTCGGGACGAGTCAATCTTGATTTTTATACAAATATTAAATTTGAAATTTATTTATACTAAAATCTAACATTCTACATGAAGCATACGAAAATAGATTTGTGTTATCAGCACTGATCAGATAACAATACAATTAATCAGAGTTGCGAAAAAAACATACGAAGTTTATTTTTTGGCTTAATATTCCGTAAATAAATCGTAGCTAGTTCCAGTCTTCTAATAACATAGTTTTATAAATACTTTGTAATACTGAAATGTTCATACATTGTACTTTGCTTACTTTATTAATCGATATTTACAAGTTTTAAATGTGTTATAAATGTTAACAGGGAGGTAATCGATATTTACAAGTATTAAATGTGTTATAAATGTTAACAGGGAGGTAACTCTGGTTTTGTTTACAAATATATCGATATAAATAGTATTCTCTATAAAAAAAAAAAAATTCTTTCATAAAATGATATAACAGAATACGAGTACTATATGAATTGATCATTTGTATTTTATTTAAACAATTATTCCGTATTTTTTTGCAATATATTTTATTTATTTTCACCGTCACTCTGAAAGTACTACAACATTCTCCGGTATAAATAGAGGTCAGTAGTGAAGTACTAATGGAGCGTGTGTCCTGGTGACACATCTGAACATCGATCGCTGTTAATTTCGGCGGATCTGTTTGGTTTGGTGTCCCTCTTTAGAACACATTTCACTTATATGGGACTCCCGCTGCCTAGTCGCACGGTTGAGATCCGTCTAAATTGGCCTCTCGTTTAGGCCCTGGGTATAAACAGTTAACGTTCGACTTCTAAAGTTTCTGAAATTGGGAAGTTGGGGTTATTCTTCACAAACATTTATGACGCTCTAGAACGGCTCTACATGTGGTAGACTGCCATATATTTTTACTTATTTATTACTGTTCCAGACCGTATGAGTATTTGGACCGTACGCGTACGGTCTGGACCGTATGCGTACTTTTTCAAAATACTCATACACGGTCTGACTTATATTAAGAAGTTGGCAAAGTTAATTAGATGCATATAACAGATCAATATAACTTAATTCTCAAATTGATATAAAAAAGTTTAACTGTAATTGAAAAAAAAAACACTTTTATATTTTATTGATTTAAAAAATTCACGCTATTTGAATCTGTTAATCTCTTGTATTTAGCATGTCGATCTCTCAGTAAAATAATTGAATTATGAACACTAAAATTGAAAATATTGGAAGTAAATATAATGTGGGAGGACAATTGTTTTAGAATATTTAGCAACTTTACGAAAATGCAAATGCTAAGGAACATACACGAACTGTAAACATGTAAATGTAAAAAATATTACTACGTTACTTGTGGTAGCAAGTGTAACATTGATTGAGAGTACCAAAATAAGGATCAAGATATATACAGTTAAACAAACATTTAATTTCAATTGTTCATTTGTTTATTTTATCCGTGTAAATGTAATAATATTAATTAATAAACCTAAAAATAAAGATTGTGATTAATGTTAATTTGTTTAAATTTAACCCATATGATCTAATAACATATATAGTTATAGCTGGTTAGCTCGTACTGGACCATACGCGTATACTCATACGGTCCGACCGTACGCGTATGGTCGGACCGTACGAGTATACGTATACGGTCCGGACCGTACGCGTACGGTCCAAATACTCATATGGTCTGGAACATTACCACCCAAGAATAAAGCATATCAGATAATAACTTAAGCATGCAAGAATAGTCAATTTATATAATGTACGTCTTAACAAGGATTTGTATAGTAAGACTTACTATACAAATCATTGGTCTTAACATGCTTAAGAAAGCAAGCATAAATGTAGTTGTTATTATTGTTGACTCATTATCAAAAATGCATGTTGTCATGGTTGTACTAAACCTTAAAACATGTGACTTTCAATTTTAACCAGGAAGAGAAATGAAGTGTTATTATTGGTTCTATTTATTGTGTTGGTCATTATTGGAGAAAGGAAACGGAACATCCGCTGTTATTTATACTTGAATAGAGTGCGTCGTATGATTAATCTCATAAATTATGATACAGTTCTAGCAGTAATTAGTACATGAACCAAACTATCCTCACCATACACATGGAGCAAGCATTTATAATATGGATAACAGCATTATCGTTTGTTGTGGGATCCCCGTTAGACGACTATGTACATACTCCAGACCATCATTACAATTTCTCTGAACTTAATATGAAGAAAGGACCAGGATATACTTTATACGTGTACAATATGACCTCATTGAAATGGAAATCTGGTATGATAATCACATTAAAATAATAAAAAAATAAAATATTTACAAACTAAAAGTTAAAATGTTCATGAGTAAAATCAAAGAGAAAAAAAATAAAAAAAATCTTTGGCAAATTTAGTTTATAAGTGTTTAAATGAAGTTTTTTTTACTGTTAAATTTTCAGATTCCTTTAACATTTTGGCATTCGTAAATCGTTTCATTTAATTTACTTGCTAGTTTCTAAAAAAAACTTATTGAAAGACTAGGACAATCTTCTTACAAAAAGCGAAATAGATTTAACTTTGTCATAAACTTGTCACACATATGGTGGCCCCCCTCACATATCACATTTAAGATTCTTGATTTTTTCAGCTGTTCTATTTATCTTTTTATTAATTATAGAAGCTAATTCAGACCATCCAATATGGTGGCATTATTTAGAAATAACGATTCCGGACAAGATTGTTCATAAAGACACCGCTTTAATGCTGATAGACGGCGGGCACAACACCCCCAAGTAAGCAAAATAACATACTGATCACGTTTATAATGATAGTACAAGACAATTCTATTTTTCAATAGCTGTAGATGTTCTTTATAATGTCATAACGAATACAGATTACTATTTTCAACAAAAATAAAGAATATACATGTCTGTAATTCGTTTGCCTTATGTTATGGTATTTCGTTTTGATCATGTTGATGACAGTACGTATAACGCCAGGTCTTTGTTTCTGTTAATTTATCCACAACTATTTTGGATTTTGAACAATCTATACTCTATAGGTTGACATATTACATGTACATTTACTTCTGATTGTTTATTGGTCAAGACTATGTGTTGTCCTCTAAATAATTTTGTTTCTCGTTCGATTCTTTTTTTCATTTACGACCATATATACTTTTAGTCGTGATATTATTTTTCATGTGTACTTAGTTATAAAAATATAATAAATATTATTTTCTTGTTAAAATTGTCACATTTTTATATATTAAAGATGGTCACCAGTAGATGAGGCATTTGTAGCCATGACCACTGCTTTAGCAGTATCAACCGGCAGTGTTTGTGCTGACTTAAAAATGATACCTAACCAGCCTATTATGTTCAAGGTACATGCGATATTTATTACTTCCTGGTGTTCATTGATATACTACTATATCTTTTCATTGTATTTTCTTACTCGTATATATAGCGGGGGAAATAACGTGCTGACGTTCTGTCAACATCTGTAAACCTTTTGTCAAACTGGTCTGCACACAATGACAACTACTGACGAAGTGTACTTAGTTATAAAAATATAATAAATATTATTTTCTTGTTAAAATTGTCACATTACATTTTCCTATACAAAATATACATGTACAAAGAGGTATTGCCAATTTTCTTAAAATTGTCAATCACAGAGAACTAACTTGAATAATTTAGCGCTCTCTATCCACTACAGTTTTTCGTGGAAGGAGTGATGGTAGCGAGCGGAATATAACGACTGGATTATTCGGGTTAACAGAGAGCGCATTCTGAGATAACCCGAATAATTCAGACCCTCCCCGTAATCGATCTCTCCTACTTGCGAGGGCCTGAATTCCTTACACGATAAAAACTCTTCACGAATCCTGGATTTTGATTGGTGCCCTGTAGAAGAGGTGACCAATCAGCAATTAGCTCAATTTTATCGAGATAGGTAAAACCCGAGCTAATTCCGAATGGTTGATTGAAGATTTTTCATTGTCTATGCATTCAGGCGTTAATGTAGTAAGCGGAATATAACGACTGAATTAATCGGGTTAATTCTGAGATGATAGAACCGATAGACATTATTTGGCGTGAATCTCTCATTGATGTACGCGGCCACGTGTCCGTTCATTCAAATTGTATTGTTAACGAGTCTAAACTCTAGACTAACAACATTTCCAAGACATTTTACTTTATAATCATAAAATAAAACTTAATTAGGGCTTAGTTTTACAATTTTAGGTCCTTTGATAGTTTTTTTTCTTCAGAGAAATTAAAAACTTTTGGTGTTGTTCATAATGAATGGTATACCTGAAATACATTTTCTGATGAAGACTGTTCAGAAATTGGTAGCTAGCCTCTCATCTAGATTTTGATACCACATCTTCTTTTTTTTTTATATATTAGAAATATGTAAATACGCTTTATTTTTGTCATTTGATAGGCGGATCCAACAAAGAGGCATCGAACAGAAGACGCTATTATTGCGTGGACATGGAGGAAATTTGTCGAGAACAATGGGACAGACCCAGAAATAATAATGCAATTTCCGATGACAAAGGTTGTATTGTTTAAATGGTTTCATTGATACAAACACAGCAGTTTCTTATATGTAACAGAGCACATTGAATAATTATCATATGAAATCTTAATTGTGTGATATCACATACATTTAAGATAAACGAAGTTATTTTTTTTTTTATCGAAAATGGGTTATCTAAATTCCACATGAAGTATTCATTCATAGTAATCTTTGAATTAAATAATATTGTTCATCATTAATAAGTGTCATTAATTCAGAAATGTTTTCATAAATTGTTCTTTTTGTAGAATTGCTATTTTAGATAAATTTGATCGTTTCCTTATATATATTGGTTTTATATCAGGCTGCTGTTCGAGGCTTGGACACGATTGCAAGTGTTGTAAAGACGAAAACTGGTGTCAATATAGACAAGTTCGTCGTCACAGGAGCTTCAAAGGTTAGTCTCAAATTTAGAATATATGTTGTCATAACCAATAGTTTTAACCAAAATAACCTTTCAGTTTGAAAATCTAACTTCTATAAACTATCCCATCCTTCACTTAATTCATATTAGAATTAATAAAAATAAGCAAAATAAAAGCCAACATAAAACTAGAAAACTTCAAGTATGTAAGTTTTTTCATTTTGTTTATTTTCTTTGGTTACATCTTCTGACATCAGACTCGGACTTCTCTTGAATTGAATTTCAAATGTGCGTATTGTTATGCATTTACTTTTCTACATTGGCTAGAGGTAAAGGGGGAGGGTTGAGATCTCATAAACATGTTTAACCCCGCCGCATTTTTGCGCCTGTCCCAAGTCAGGAGCCTCTGGCCTTTAATCTTGTATTTTTTAATTATTTTTTTTTTATTTTTTTTTTTTTAATTTTAGTTTCTTGTGTACAATTCGGAAATTAGTATGGCGTTTATTATCACTGAACTAGTATATATTTGTTTAGGGGCCAGATGAAGGACGCCTCCGGGTGCGGGAATGTCTCGCTACATTGAAGACCTGTTGGTGACCTTCTGCTGTTGTTTTTTCTATGGTCGGGTTGTTGTCTCTTTGACACATTCCCCATTTCCATTCCCCATTTCCATTCTCAATTTTATTTTAAGCTATATGTCTAATTTGACTAAATCTTATAAGTCTGTGTTTACATACTAATACAAGATCATACAAGCCTCGTCTTTCCAAGTGATTTATACAATCTGATTTGTCGTTTTAGCGTGGATGGATAACTTGGTTAACTGGTGCTGTAGACAAACGAGTTATAGCAATAGCTCCAATAGTGATGGATTTGCTCAATTTTGTTCAGGTATATATATGTACATGGATAAAATTATTTCAATAATTTACTGGTCCATCAAGTATTCCTTTTAACGATTTAGGTTAAAGTCGTTTATATGTTTGAACTGGATTCATATAGAAATACAGGATACTGTAAGCTTCCATGACACAGCAATTTATCAGCACAAGTTTACTAAAAAGACAGTAAGAAGTGATGATAATAAGAAGTTTAATGACGGACAAGTGATAATAATCTAAACGACGAGTGCTCAAATCACATGAGGTCTAAATAGGTATTATCAGGTCTACATTTAGAGAACCGTGATAATATAGTATATCGATGCATGTATGAATTCTGAACTAAAGAGAATAAAAGAAAATTATATAGATATAAAAAGTATGTCATAATGAGTGTCAATAAGACAAGTCACAACTAGTAAAAGGTAAACCATTATAGGTCGCAGTACGCCTTCAACGCAAAGCCTTGGCTCACACCGAACAGCAAGCTATATAGGACCCAAAAACATAACTAATGTAAAACCATTCAAACAGGAATAATTCAACAGTCTGATCTGTATAAAAAAAAGTAGAAAAACGTATGGACCACATCAACAAACGACAACTACTGAACAAGAGGTTCCTGACTTAAGACATGTGCAAACAAATGCATCAAGTTTAAACGTTTCAACCTTCACCCTGACCAGAAACAGCAGTCGGACATTACAACATAGAATATATATATACGTATTGTATTTGCAGAACTTGCATCATCACTATCGATCACTTGGTGGCTGGACTTTTGAATTCAAAGAATACTATAAAGAAAACTTTACGGGGTATTTAGACAACCCATTAACTCAGAAAATGGCTTCTTATATCGACCCATTAGGTATGCTTGATTTATAAATACGTTTTGTTATATTGCCTTATTTTTATATCAATTATAAAAGTAAATATACAATATTTTTTTAACTGCAACTTTTAAAAATTGAAACAACACTGTTTATGCTGAGTTATAGCATTGATACTGAACCAACAGAAAATTTAATAATCAAAAGCAGTTAACCTTTCCAGGATCACACATCGTCATTCAGATGAACTTTTCTTATTTACTTGTATATGAGTAAGACGTGCTTTATAAGTTATGTATGTTTTAATAAGGATTTAATAATAAAAAAATCTGATGAAACGTGTAAAGCAATATTATTTACATATATTGCTAAATAAGCAATGCTCTGTGTTGAAGACCATGATGACACCTTGTTTTATAATGGTTTAGTTTTATAAATTGCATGTGACTTGGATGAAGAGTTGTCTCATTGGCACTCGTACCACATCTTCCTATATCTATTTGTTACAGCATATAATGACAGATATGAAACAGTTCATAAGATGATAATTACATCTTCTGGGGACGAGTTCTTCTTGACAGATGATTCACACTATTATTACAATCAGCTTGCTGGACCCAAATACCTCAGGTAAATGGCTTACAGGTCATAGAAAGAATATTTTTGTAGCAGTTGTCAGGGTTGTATTGAAGCATTACGTAAATGAAGGTTACTACAGGTTTTTCATAGGCTTAAAAACACAATCAGATGACAATCCACGAATATTTAATAGAGTAAAAACAATTACACTAAGAATCGAAACCCTTAAAGAGTTGGCTGCTCTAGTCCCATACTTATAAATATCTTGACACACAACTAGGGATTGTCAATGAGGGTCACTTGAGACAAAACTTTACCACAAAAAAAGACGATTTCAATTTCCCAATTATGAACGTTCCTTTTCTTTGTAGCAACATCCCATCAGAGCTGGCATATGGAGTATATTTTTCCCTGTTGATACGAATTATGGGGCTTGGGCGTCCTATAATGATTTCCTTGGGGGAGGATAGCTATTCACAAGGAAAATTTTAAACCAGGAGTTCTGAGTGGTAAAGTTGATATCATCCCTTTGAAAATTTTATGGACGCCTTTCCCTGAGTGTGACCTACTGAATTAAGACTTATCACCGATATTGTACTTAAATGATTATTGAGCAACACGATGGTTGTAACATGTTGAGTAGGGTTTGTTTACTCTTCCGGAGCGTATGAGTTCACCCTCGGTTTTATGGCGGGGTTCGTTTTGCTCAGTCTTTATGTTCTAGCATTTGTATTCTGTTGTTTGTCTTTTAGTCTTTATCACTTTTTTTGTCACGTCTTCGTTTGTCTATTTTCTACTTATGAGTTTGTATGTCTGTATATTCCTGTCCAATTATCCATAGTGACATCCTATTATTTCATTTAAACTCCTTTTAAGTTATTTAGTGCTACAAATAAGTTTTATATTTCAGAATTGTTCCAGATGCAGAACATACACTTATAGGTCACCTCACCGATACTATGCTCTCTTTACGTGCATTCTACTTGTCTATCTTAACAGTAAGTATCTTTGCTTTTTTATTTCAACTATTTTATTCGAGTAGTTTTATATCAGACATATATATTTTAATCTAAAAGAAAATTCATTCAAAACATGCCATCAAAATGGTATATATAAGCACTGACTCTTTGACTTTTTAAGAACAATGAACAAAATCGTTTCGTTACTTTTTTTGTATTAAAAGTGTCATATCATGCATATATACCTAATGATTCAACTGCATGAGAATTATTTTTTGTCATTATCTATAGATTATTTCATACATAGTTATAATTTTATGTTTACAAACACTTGTTTCTAGAACAAAGATCTACCGAAGATGTTTTGGAAACGAGAAATTGTAAGTTGATAAAATGTACAAAATGTAGAAACTTCCTTTTTATTTTTTCCTGTTGTGAGAATTGTCGTACGTGAAACGTAATCTTGGATTCTTGTCAAAGGATATATATTGTGTTGTATCTCAGATCTGTTGTACTATAACTTCGAATGAAGTTATATCTATGTCAAACTATACATCTATGTTTAAATCAAAGACCATGTGTAATATAAAAAAAAGTCTTGTACTGTTCTTAATTGGTCTGCTTGGATTTTACGCTTTGAAGTTTCAACCGTTTTTAATTTCTATCCTTTTTGGCTTTTCAAACATTTGAATACAAGGTACATTTGTACCTGGTGAAGTTTATATTAGAAACTCATGTGGTGAATACGAAAATCATGCACTGATTTGTTTAAAGTTGTTTAACATATTTATTGTCAGTTTAACAAACTAAGGGGAAACGATTTCATAATCAACCTATCACATTTAATAGATGGATAGCACAAACCATTCCAATTTAAATTTATTATAAACGTTACACATAACTTTTAGATTGTGATTGGTTGATTGATTGTTGGTTTATTAAGGCCTATAGTAGATAGATTGTTGTGACACTATCACTACTAAATTAAACTACGGTTCTTAAATTTTTCCGTATTGACAACACTCTTGAAAATATTTTGTTTCTTTTTTGCAGACCTCAATTGGTGGGCGAATAACACTTTTTACTAATATGAAACCGAAAACGGTTAAGGCCAAATTTGCAGTTACAACAGACACTAAAAGGTATATATAGCTGTAAACCTTTTTTGTCTGAAGCCATTGATATAAGAGCTTATAAAGTTACTTAGTATTTAAGTAATGTACAGTAACTCATTTATCTTGTAAGGAGGGGACACAGTGCTGTCATAGGAGAGCAGAGGACAGTAGCAAACCTTTACAATGTAAAATATGTTTTTGCTGGCATATGTTGCATTTTAACGGGGTATAATATTGTCGCTGACCATTTTGTAGTGTCAACTCTTGTATAAATACATGGCAAAATATGAAAAAAAACTTGTCAATTATTAATTTTAATATGTAAATCATTTATTTTCAGACGTGATTTCAGGCTGTTTGTTGGTGAACCAGGCAATCCTACACACAAGTATCCTCACCCTGTTCTCTGGTTTTCAGATAAGATTAAAGACTTTGTAAGTATTTCTGTTTAGGCACCTACCATTCTTATCTTTTTGTTGGGGCATAGATTTAAAATTAGAACAGAAGTTTTGAATGTAAATTTCTTCTTGTTTTTAAGATGTTTTTCTTATCTTCAAGAGAGTACAAGAACAATTTGTCTAGCAGAGATTCATTATAAGCACCCATTGGAATGTCATCTGTCTGTTATAAAAACAAATACACCAAATTCAACAAACTATGTAACTAAAAAGTCAATCAATTTGAATATTTCTGTTCCTCTTTTTATCAAATACCTAAATGTTATGTTCGATTGATACAAATGTTATTGGAGTCTGCATGTGCTTGTCTCAAAAATACAAATTGGTATTCAACTTGCAGGGAAATAACACCTTTGTTGCAGAATATGACAATCCACTAGATGGCAGATGGCTGGGCTTTTTTATTCAGGTATAAATAAACATATTACGATATTAAGATGTCAATTCATTGTTTAATTTACATGATTGGTACTAAAGATAGTACTAAATAAGCGGGGCATCTACAAAAAAATAGCTAATGTATTTGATCAACTTAGGTAAAGACTGCATCAGATACTTCTACAAACATTCACTTGATATAGGTGCAATGAAATTTTTTTCAAATGAGAGAACTGCAACCTAACGTTTCTTAACCAATGCACTTGTATGTCTAAGGGTAATAACTCCAATATATATTTGTTTTAATCATTTTTCACAAATACGGTTCCTAGATCTTGCTTGAAATAACCTTTGATATGAATTTCATACAAATCAAACAAGAAAAAGACATGGAACCAAAATTTCAAAGGGACATAACTCATATTACTACAACTAATCAGAACGTTTTGAAGATAAAAGTTGCATGGGAATCTTCATTATCTCACACCTTAAAAGATGCAAAACGATATGTCTAATTTTAACAACTTTTTAAGCAGGAACATTTTTGCAACATTTTACATTTATATTAAGAAACTTATTTGATATTATCTTTTGAAAATAACAATTTTACAAACACAGAAAAAATAACTAATTGAAAAAAAAATTGAAACTTTGCCTTCAAATGGAAGATTATACATAAAAATTAGTTTTGTGTAGGAATTTAAAGTAAAATCATCTATTTTTAATATAGCTGGAAAATAAATACAGAAACTACATCTTTTTCTTCAGTTACTCCTATTTTATGTTATAACGTCATTCCAGTACAAGAAAAATTATAGACTTGGGCACTTATTCAAGAATGTATGAATAAATGCATTATTTTTTTAGGTAACTTTTGATGGAGTGGATGGTTCTGTGGAGGAATACACAACAGAAGCACAAATTATACCAGATGTGTTCCCTTTCCCTGATTGTCATGGAAAAGAATGTCATGGCTCTTTAGTGTGACAATACAAATTGTCATGGAAAAGAATGTCATGGCTCTTTAGTGTGGCAATACAAATTGTCATGGAAAAGAATGTCATGGCTCGTTGGTTGTGACAATACAATGTTTATGTCATGGTTCTTTATTGTGACAGTACAATAAATATTTCTCTGTTGTATTTGGATATCTCAATACTTTTGTTTATTAAAATTGTCTTTGATTATTATTATTAACTAAATTTATTCTTTACCATGTTAACTCTAGATGTTATAATATTGCTTTACGTGTACTTTGTTTTCATGTATTTAATTTATTATACTATTACTCAAAAGTGAGTGGATATAGAAGATGTGATAATCTTATGTAATAAGCTAACAAAAAGATTTAGAGAAATGGTTCTGTTAAGACAATCTAAGAATGTGTTCTGCCAGTTTTCTTATGGAGTTATATACAAATGTGCATTCATTTTTTTTTTTAAATTACTATAATTTCCAGGAAAAAAGATACAAAAATAAAATTTTGTTTTAATAACATGTCAATGCTATTGCACAAAATCAAATAAAATTTTGTGATAATAATTACATCAACATTTGCTGGAACTTTAAAATACATATTACATAGTAAAGCTGCCCCATGATTCACTTAGTACTGTTGTTTTTAATTTGATTATCACATAATGATAGATTGCCATAATTTTTTTTAATTTACGGGTGTTCGGTGCCATATTGTTTCATTGTGCATATCATTTTTTTTTAAAGATTAACACTATTTTACTTTATGCATTTTAATTTACATCAAATATTAATCCATACAAGTTATAAATCAGGTATACCTTATAAATAAAACATATGATTGAACACTTTTATTGTGTTATACTTACATTTACCTTTCTATTCGTAACTATAAAAGTTTAAAGATATTGCCTGCATAAAATGGTGAAAGCCAATAGAAATGCATTTTTCACAACAGTTTTCATAGTTTCATTTATTTTTGAAAACCTAACATGGATTTACTAATGTTATTCAGTGATAATTCTTATATAATATCAAAATAAAAAGAGACTCGTCTATATTTCAAAATTACAAATTTTATTTCATGTTAACAATGAGAACATATGCTTAAATATCAGTTAACAGATGAAAATCAAAGTTTCTAAACATTTCATGCTTAGTACCACATGTCATTAAGAAAAATATCTCATTTAAGCACTAACTTTTCCAGTACCATCTTAAATATTCTTATCCAGAAAATTATATCTCGCATGTACTTTCATTTTTAAATCTCTGTAACATATTCCATTATAACAATTGAGAACATAATAACAATATCAATGTCCTCCTCCTGAACTAAGGAATGCAAGATGGCTTTTATTACACTTGTTGGCATAATGTCCTTTTTCTCCACACTGAAATATAAAGAATGATAGTGAATACAAAATGTATAAGAAGTAAGTTTTATAATACATGTATGTAATAACCATTATAAAATATGTGAGCTTTTGCAAACCGTAGTCCATAGAATCAATATAACACAACAAACTAAATAAAATTGAGAATGGAAATGGTGAATATGTCAAAGAGACAACAACAAGACCAAAGAGGAGAAAACAGCTGGAGACTGAACAACATTACTGCCTCAGTGGTCTCATTGTTGTGTGCTAGTACAGGAGGATGTGGGTTCAATCCAGGACTGGAACAAAACCAGATGATGAATTTGCATTTTCTACTTCCCTGTCTTCCTAACACATATTTTGGTGTTAAAGGAAAGACTGGGTGGCTAAGAGTCAGCATAATATGTCTAAGTATGGTGGCATATCTTCCTGAGGACTGTTACATTGTGAGCTAGCACATTTAGAATCCAAGTCTGCCATTCCCTTAAGTACACACCAAGGTATATTCATATATCATTATCATGTTATCTTCCTGAATATGTATGTTGTATTTGCTGCTGTATGGTAAGCAGTCATCAATCAACCAATGTTTTTTTTTTATTAAAATATATATCATTGATAAATATGTTTCATTCCTTCAAAAAGTAATAAGGGCATTTAAATTTCTAGAATGTGATGCTTTGTATAACATTGGTAATTAAAACTTACAAATTAATGCAAGTTATATCACTTTACCAAATATTTTGCTTCAATGAAAGGGTTTTCAACTTTAGATTATTAAGTAAAACATATTAAAGAACTAGTGATTTATTGAATGTGTGCATTGAAACTAGTTCAATTGTTAAGACAAAGTGTTGCTGACAAAAAAATGAAAAAAACTTGCAAGTGCAAAAATGCACATGATTAAGCAGAATTTAAGTTGTTAACCCTTTCCTCCATTGGAATTATTTTTTTACATACTTGATTTGCATAGGATTTTTTTCAGTAAAAAAAAATCGCAAGCTTTAAAGTGTTAATGCAGTGTGAAAACGTATATTTCATCAATGAATTTGAAGTCAGATATTCTCATGAATCTCCTTTTCATATTGGATACAATTTTTTTAAAGTCTGATGCAGACATTTTGGAGTCAAAGCGTTTCAACTGAGGTACTACACAGGCGTCAAAAGGCGTCATTATGGAGGAAAGGGTTAAATGTAGCTTGGATGCAATTGAATCTCCTTTGACTTGTTTGTTTTGTATTGCCCTTGCATTTGGCAAATTTTTTAAACATATAATATTTAATCACCCACCTTGAAGCATGTAACTTGATCTAAAGGTCTCATTGGGTTTCTGTAATCTGGCATTGGTTTGATTGAACTAGTCATATTCTGTTGTGATCCCTGAAAATTAACCTATGTTTGTGAGATTCATAGTTCAATCATATAAATCGAAAAATACTGGATAGATTTATATAGAATAACATCTGTTCACTGTAATATTACTTTCAATAATCTAATTTACTATAGCTATGCCACGTTAGATGACTGTTGAACCTGCTTTTGAATGCAGTCTCACTGACGATAACATTTCTATTCATAAGGATTTAAGAAAACATTAAATTAATCCACTTTTTTAATTTCAGTTAAAAGTATTTAAAAATGATCATGATGATATTTCTCCAAGTCAAAATTAAACTGATTTGGTGATGGAAATGAAAAGATATTTGCAGAATATTATTTAATTCCTACTTTAATCTAATGAAAAAATCAAATAACTGTTACATGAAAACAGTTTGATTTTTTATGTCATTTTTGTTGCATTACATTTTAGATCTATTGGAATTTTAAAAATATCCTGTTTCAGTTTGTATATTGTATTTCTAATTAAATCTATGGGTAAGTAAGAATTTCATCCTTTCATACCAACCTGTAATTGTTGTTTATCCTGAGCTTGTATTTCTATTTTATTGCCATCTTGAATTCCTGTTGGCATGTGTCCCTGTTTAAAACAACTATTGGCTTTGTGTCCTGTCTCTCCACAAAAATGACATGTGATCATTGGTTTCTTTGTCATTTCTTTTGTCTCATAAACAGGCAATTCAAATTTGGGACTGAAAAAGATTGAAATTTAAGCTTAATCCTGTTCTTGAGAGTAAGAACTACTGTGGATTCACTATTCTTCCTTGGGTACAAACTTTTATAGGTTTCATGGGGACTAATGAATTACAAATTTAAATGTTGAGCGAATTACTAAAGTCCATAAAAGCTTGAATATAAAAATTGGCAAAACCACAAAATCAATTATGCAAGAAAATGCAAGTTTTCCTGAATCCACAAAATTAGTACATGTACCCACAAAAACATATGAATCTACAGTAAAACAAGAATGTGTCCACAGTACACAGATGCCCTTTCGCACTATCATTTTGTATGTTCAGTGGACTGTGAAATTGGGGTAAAAAAATCTAATTTGGTACTACAATTAGAAGATCATATCATAAGGAACATGTGTACTAAGCAGGGGCGGATCCAGCCATTTAAAAAAAGGGGGGGTCCCAACCCAGAGTAAACCTCCCCCCCTGGATCCGCCAATGCTAAGTTTGAAGTTGCAAATATTACAAATATACTTCAATCAGAATAAGGATAACAGCTTTCAATATAAATCATATAAAAAAGAAGATGTGGTATGAATGCCAATGAGACATCTATCCACAAAAGACCAAAATGACACAGACATTAACAACTATAGGTCACAGTACTGCCTTCAACAATGAGCAAAGCCCATACCGCATAGTCAGCTATAAAAGGTCCCGATAAGACAATGTAAAACAATTCAAACGAGAAAAGTAACGGCCTTATTTATGTAAAAAAATGAACGAAAAACAAATGTGTAACACATAAACAAACGACAACCACTGAATTACAGGCTCCTGATACCCTGTTACTTCACATAATTGAATACCTGTAGTACCTCACACATATAATGGTCTAAACATTTCACTTACTGCATAAATTTACATTTTGGACCCTCCAAACAGAAACCATTTAAATAACACTGACAGATAACTCTTCTCACATGTCTATTCTTACAATTAGGACCTACAAAATAATGGAGAAAAATAAACTTATCACATGTCTGTTTTTACAATTACTGGTAGGAGCTACAAAATAATCAAAAAAACAAATAAAAGTGCAGTATAAACATGATCAGTCAAGGGACTTACTGAAATAAGTAATTTTTAAATCACTTATTTGAGTAGCAAATTCAAGGTTTTGTCACAAATTGGAATTTTGTAGTTTTTTCAAAATTTTAAACACATAGGTTTTAAAAATAATATCTTTTAATTAGTAAAATTTAAAAACAATAAACTTTTTGCTTCTTTTAAATAGCAAGGTTTATGACTTTGATGCTATCATTTAGCTGAAAATTCTATTTTAGTTGAAAAAAATGCTATAATAATGGCTTTACATAATGAACTGATTCTTTTTAAAAAGATTTTTCCCACCAGTGGGGGTATTTTTCCTGTGAAGTTCAAGGTTTCATCTTTCAGATTATTTAATAAAATTCTACTGTTCGTGATAAAAATTTCACTGTTCGGAGGTGTTGAAATTAGTGGGGGTTATTAAAAGAATGATACATGTACTTAAAGGAGTGATTTTTGGGAAGGAAATTGAGGTATGATGCTTAAACAAGTGATTTAATGTCATTATCCTAGATTCAGTACAAGGTCATCACCTTGAAATGACCTGGTCATCCTAGACAACACAGATGTTGGTTCTGATAAGTTTAGAAACATAATTAGTCCCTGGGTCATCAGTATTCTATATTTAGAGCTAAAATAAAATTAAATCACTTCTTCTAGTGATTAATTTGTACTACTTAAATAGGTGATTATTAAAGAAAGACAACTTTTAGATTTAGAAAATCACTTATTTAAGTAAATCCCCTGACTTATGATATACAGGTGCATTTAAATTTATAACAAGGAAATTACCTGATGCAATGTTGATTATGAATGACTGTCAGACATATGGTTTATTTCAATTCATTGAACTTTGGTGGAAAGTTGTCTCATTGGCATACGTAACCTGACTTATTTTTAAAGTTCAGTTTGATTTTAATCATATAAAATATTGTAGATTTGAAGCATTTCTAAAGCATTTTACCTTAAGTGTCAATTTTTTTTGCCAAAAATAATACTACATGTAATGTTAACAAGGTATCAATTTTCGTTGCTTTTGTGGAAACCACAAATTGAAATGTTCAGGGAAGTAAAAATTTACTATAGGTTTGTATACACCGGTTTGAAAAACCACAACATTACATGTTTACTTATATAATCATTTTCCTTCATTCCACATAAATTGGTACCCCAAAAAAATAAATGAATCCATACAATGTAGATGATGTATTACTTTAATGACTTTGCCACCATTTAATAGTCAGTATAGATATTTGAAAAACATGACAAAGGCTGAAGTTTAATAAAAGTTAATGCTACATGCATCATTTCAATAAACTAGATTTTTGTTTGGCTTTAACCTACCATGTCTACAGAATCCTCTGTCATACCAAGCACAATCTTTTAACTTTGATGACGGGTCTA
This sequence comes from Mytilus galloprovincialis, assembly GCF_965363235.1. Classification (NCBI taxonomy): domain Eukaryota; kingdom Metazoa; phylum Mollusca; class Bivalvia; order Mytilida; family Mytilidae; genus Mytilus; species Mytilus galloprovincialis. The sequence continues at coordinate 67,263,836 of NC_134846.1, forward strand.
TGTGTAAAAATGGACATTCTTTGTTGTTACATTCACCTGTATAAAAGTAAAAATAAAGATCAATATTTACCTCACCCATCCTACAAGTATCTTGTTCATATAAAAGGTTAGAAAACTTCAGTTTTAAACCTATAATTATTCATACTTATCATGCTAATGGGATTTATTAGTACATGTATTATTTTTAATAGGCAATGATTGACCATCACTCCTGATTAGCAAAAGTGGAAATCGTCAATACTAAAATGGACAACTGTTTTGAAATCAGTAAGAAACATTAAATAAGAAAAGGTGGGAGGAATAGTTCTTAAACTACTGCACAGAATGACATGAAATTGAATTGTATGGTTCTTTAACTATTGCAAGGAATAACATAAAATGGAATCAACTAACAGTTCTTCTGTTATTCCATTGAAATGAAATAAATTGGAAAGCTCTTATTTTTCATGGTTTGTTTTTCTTTATTAAATATAAATATAATGATCATGTACATGTACATATTCCCATATATATAATCATCTCTAAAGATTCAATTTCTGACTGATACTAATAAAAATATGAATAATAATAATTTCCATACCAAATTTTGAGAAAAAGTAGCATTCAGGCATCTTTGTCATGTCATACTCATGGAGAAATTCACAATCATCTCCTTTCTTACATAGACCTCGTAACCAATGTTTACATACAACTGTTCTGTCTCCTTTAACATGGCGGAATGGACAAGCAGCACCTTTACTGCAAACATTACTTAAATAGTATGTACAGATGGCTGCTCCAGATTCTAAAAAAATAAAGATAATTCAGTTATAGCATACCAGGTAATCAGGGCGAAATGTCATTGGAATATACATGTATTGTAAATTTACACAACAAACATGACCAGATGACAGAATATAATTTCATTTCCATATGTGTATGAAGTAAAGTCATAGCATAAAATAGTCAAGGATATAACTCTATAGGGTTATTAGAGATAAATAAAAAAAAATATTGTCATGTACATGTATGTGCACAATTTTGATGTTTAAGTTGAGATTAAAATAAACAAAAAAATCCCGCTAACATGTTTAACCCCGCCACATTATTTATGTATGTGCCTGTCCCAAGTCGGGAGCCTGTAATTCAGTGGTTGTCGTTTGTTTATGTGTTACATATTTGTTTTTCGTTTATTTTATTTTACATAAATAAGGCCGTTAGTTTTCTCGTTTGAATTGTTTTCCATTGTCTTATCAGGGCCTTTTATAGCTCACTATGCGGTATGGGATTTGCTCATTGTTGAAAGCCGTACGGTGACCTACAGTTGTTAATGTCTGTGTCATTTTGGTCTTTTGTGGATAGTTGTCTCATTGGCAATCATACCACATCTTCTTTTTTATAAAAACATTCGTGCTGCAGTGATGATAGAGACCTTGCAGTTTTAAGCAAGTCTAAAAAGGAAAAAAAAGATACCATATCTTTATCTTTCAGTAAATGAGTAATGTCCATATTTTAAAACTGTCGTCCATCAATATCACTTCACTTGTTTAGTTAACATGCTATAATCCCATAAACCCTACTCTGGTACTACGTTATATATGTTCAGTAATTTAAACATGCTACATGTATATTTGTATACTCTATTTTGTACATTCTTTTCTCTATTTTTCTAATGGCAAGTAATGCGCTCACAGAGTGCTTCAAAACTGTTCTTGCACAATGGATCAATGTCAATAGGAGGGTAGTAATGCCCTTAAACATCAGGCATCAAACAGTCATTTTTGGCTACCGTTAGGGCCAAATTGGTTACAATTTTACCATAATTCGTCAAAATATCCTTTATCATGATTCGTCAAAACATCCTTATTGTGATTCCTCAGAGGTCTCAAATATTTATAATTATTACTGTCATTTTTAAAAAAAAAGTTAATGTGATTTGTCAAAATCAGTTGATGATTTTATCGTCTAAAAGAAAGTGTACATTTTATCATTACACCAAAAATTAGTTATCACCATTAATGTCATTTGGCAAGAAATTTTATCGTTAATTGTCATGAATGTACCCCCATTACGGCCCTCCAATAAGCCAGTTCCCGTATATAGTTTTCAGACGAATCTGTCATGTGACTTCCATCACCATGTGACAAAACTGTATGCATCGTCATTTCCAACAAGTGTCATTGTTGAGCAAACAGGTGAAAAAGTTTGATTTTATCATGTTTATACTGCACAAACATGACAAAACATTTGTGAAATTAAAATCTAATAAGATTGTCACTTTCCCTAAGTCGTACTGGAATAAAGATTGCGTACTTACAGAACATCAATTATTTCTATATTACATGTACATGTCCATGATTACCCCTACAGAATGTCGATTATAAAAGTGCTGGAAATGTTTAATACAGCAGGGATACAGGCATGCCTTCTATCTGGTAAATGGCATCATTAAGGCGTGCACAATTGACAATCTTTTTCTAGTGAAACACATGATTCCAGAAAAGACGTACATTGTATGGTGCTCTCTTCATTACAGGTTGTATAATGAATAACAAGTATTGGTATTCGTAACACTTATACACACAGAATATTATTTTTAATGAGAGCACAGAATCATGTTACATGTAGACTGTTAAACAGGAGTCGACTCTTAAGTAATTATGACATTGAGAAACAAGGCCTGTACACATTTATTTTTACCACTGTAACATAAGCCATACAAACCACTCATAACTTACTGTCCATCCCTGGAAATGGAAGGGGAAGAGCACCAAGCTGCATCTCTAAAGATGCAGTTATGTCAAATTGTATGTATGTTACGGGAGCTACAACGTCTTGCATTTTTAGTGATTCTAAGTAAAACCAGCTCAAAATAAAAACTGCGTCTTTCTGACGTTGATTTTTTTATTGGTCTTTCAAATCTTTCAAGCGCTTTTTACATAACCTTGATGAAGGTATCATTCTAAATCACAAAAACAAGTCGGAGAGATTAAATTTTGTGGTTACTGGTTCCTTGCCAGAAACTTGTTTTTTGTTGTTTTCACAGTATATTATATAAGGAAACAGATAGGGATTTTCCACTTTTTTATTACTTCATGAACTTGATGTCAAATTTTCTTTCATGGTCAAAAATGGGGTGAAATGAATCAAATCATCTTAAGAACTCATAAAAGTGCATATGAACCTGGTGAAGAAATATTTGGGTAATTAAACATGTATCTTATTTTTATAAGAGCCTGAAGAGGACATATCATAATTTGCTTGTTATAAAACTTCATAGAGTGACTGAGTTTTTTCTATTCTATCTCTCTCTATATATACATGATATATGTAAATAACTAATGTTCAGTCTAGTTTGGTAGCTTTATACACCTTATCGCTAATCCCGGCTGACCCAGCCGCTTGAACTTTTGACACGTACAACAATCACTTTTTCATTGTGGCGTCAGATATTTTGTATTATGACGTCAAAATTTTACGGGAACCTGTGTGATATCCAGTAGTGGTGGACAAATAGCGATAAGGTATATTGTCCTGTCATGTTTTCACACGTCAAACTTCCGTCATATGTTTAAAGTGGGTCTCATTGGGGTCTAAGCGTGCCAATATTTTATAAGCGTGACACTTGAAAGTCAAATTATTAAGTCATGAAAACAGGAAATGAAGTCTAAGCGTGATACAGGATTGCCAATTTTTTGTAAGCGTGACACTTGAAAGTCAAATTTTGTGTTCCTGAAAACCGGAAATGAAGTCTAGCGGGACACAGGAAATTACCCCAAAAAAATGAGAATTGCTTACGTACATACCATCATACATGCATACCAGAAGCGGGATACAGGAATCTGACAATTTCAGTATACATTGTACTTACTATAAATCTTAGTCCTCAGTTTTCAACTCGCGATATCCTTATCCTGCCAGGAATTAAATGTATATGATTTTTATAAAATGAAGATAATAAAATCTGTCTGACAATGTCTGAAACTTTTAAAGTTTCATTTCAATATATATAAAACAATGTTTTATGTTACAAATTATGATGTATTGTTCTATGTGTATATGTCATGCTGCCCATCAATGCCCCTTGATTGGAATAATAAATATTCTTATTCTTATATTATTCAAAGTGTATTATGATGAAAGACGTAAGAATAAATTTAATAAAACTTACCTGTTCATGTGAAATGATGTGCTGCTCAGCCATTTTTATACGACCTTAAAAATTAAAAAAAATTTGGTCATATGTTGGTATCACGTTGTCGTGACCAGCCTCGTCGTCATCGTCAGCCTCGTCCGAAGATGGATTGTTTCCAGATTATAACTTTATAATAAGAAATAAGAAATCAATAAAATTTAAAACAATGTTTATAACCACAAGAGGAAGCTTGGGATTGATTTTGGGGGTTATGGTCACAAAGGTTTAGGAATTGGGGGCCCAAAGGGCCAAAACAGCATTTATTTAGTTTCAGGACAAAAAGTTGTGTATTAGTATTTCCATTGTTCTGAAATTGTACCATAATGTTTAATACCATAAGTAGAAGTTGGGATTTATTTTAAGGGGTTATTGGGCAAACAGTCTAGAAATTAAGGGCCAAAAAGGGGCCAAAAACAATCATCAGTCAGAGCTCAGACATAAACAGGTCGATTTTTGTATTTGACTTAAAGAAGTCAAAACATGTACATGTATTTATAATAAAAATGTGTTTTCAATTTTAGACTTATCTAAGTCAGAAAATGACAGACTTGTTTAGGTCTATTTCTGTTGATGAAAAAACTGAATTTTAATTTGTGGCCAAAGTACACCACCTATGACAGCAAAAACCTGTCTGAGAGTTCACAAGGACTTGAACTATCTATATTTAATTATCTAAATGAACATCCTTAATTAACACAGATGTTTTACCTCATTAAGTGTGGTTCCAGGTGGTTGCATTGTAAGGTAAATTAACATTATCTCCGATTTTTTAGACTCTCATTCATATTTTTCTTTAGAAGACAAAGCATTGTCTTTCAATGTAGTCATTATTTGATTTAGATGCATGACCTTTTTATAAATATGCGTGGGTCTTGAAGTTAACCAATTTTGGTAACTTATCAACTTGTAGGAGTCGACATTTGCAACTTTTTGATTCTGGTCAATTATTTCTTGCTTAACAATATTTGACTTATTAAAGTCATATTTTATCTTGCATTAAAGGGAGACAAATCCTAAAACTTACAAATTTAGACCTCTATGAGTCAAAAGCAGATTCAGACTTATTTATGTCTGAGCTCTGACTGATCATTTTTCTAGTTTCAAGACAATTATAACTTGTGTGTAACTGTATGGATCTCTCTGACATTGTACCACAAGTTTCCATATAACACAGGGAAGGCTGGGATTCAGTTTTGGGTAAATTTTCTCTAGTTAACAGACAATTACTTCTGTTTAAGTGTATGGATATCTAAAAAAAAAAGATACAAGAAGGTTCAATACCACTAAAGGAAGGTTGGAATTGATTTAGGGGGTTATGGTCCCAATAGTTTAGGAATTGGGGGCCAAATTGTGGGCCCAAAATAATCATTTTTGTAGTTTTCAAACAATAAGTTATGTTTAAGTGTATGAATCTCTCTTAAATTAAACCACAAGTTTCCATACCATGGTTATTTAATGTCTAAAGTATGCATCACTTGGTCAGATTTGTCTTTCTCATTACTGTTACAGGTTTTCTGCAAAACTCACTCACAGGTCTGAGTTGTCTCTAAATTAGTTAGAGTTTCTATAATTTCATATATATATATTATATATATCTTTTAATTTTTCTGGTTTCATTTGAGAGTCCCCTCTTATGTCATAGTTTGGAACCCCATGTACACATGCAATTTTTTTTTCTACAATCATACTAGCTAGTAATCTCTTAAAGAAGGGAACACAATTGAAGTCCACAAAAACATTATGAATTGGGAGCGGTATACATACTCATTCCCTAAATGCAAGGGTTAATATGGAGTGCCACATTGAATCTTTTTAATGTTTTACTGCCAGACATGTCATATACATTTTGTATTTTTATAACACATGGAACCCTAAAAATACAACACGAAATTTCATTTATATAATAAGGTAATAAATGGTATTTTAGTGACCCCTTATATGGACATGTAAATAAAAATAGATTTAGTGAACTGATTATTTTTGATACATTTCAGTGTGGTATACTTGAACATAGCTAATCCTACAGCGGGGACTGGAGTTTGTGTCAGATTTGAAGGTTATGAACATTGTAAGTATATCTGTATATAAGTCATATGTGATACACTTGCAGTTTACAAGTAAAATGATCTTTAAAGTATTGTATAAATGAACTGTGTATATATGCATTTTGAACATTGTAGAGTTTGAGGTTAGATGAAATATGCATCTCCTGGAAGATAAGACTCCAGTGTATTAGAACTGCTTAGCTATAGACATGATAGAGAACATTTAAATTAAAATGAAGTACTGTGATGTTAGTGTTGACTATTCATTTGTAAGTCCCTCTGCGTAAATGTTGGTATTGAAGTAATGCTATAATAATTTGGTCTTTTGTGTGTTTGGGTTGCTATTTTATTGATGTATGCCTTATTGCCTATAATAATTGTACTGTCTTCTTTAGTATTTTATTTATTTATATATATATATATATATAAATAAATAGAATATTAAATTATATATATATATATATATATGAATTAAATGTAAAATAATGATTTTTTTATAGTTATTTATAATTCTGGTATAAGAGATGATCCTGAATATTTGGTAAAGAAGCAGTACATAGACTGTCCATTTGACCTTTATAGATCTCAAGGTAAGCATTTTTATATTACATGTATTATGAATAGTCCTTTTTCAAAAGTAATACAAATGTACACAAAATCAGAGGCTGCTCTGGCTTCCTAACAGTTGGAGCCAGAAAAATCGCCAGCTCCGATATTTGGTTGCCAGTTTGGAAAACTTGGAGCAAACTTTAGAACCAGCTAGAGTCTTTATTTCTTCTACCAAAATTTAAGCTATGTCCAATCTTAATTTCTTATGCACTCAGCCTGCACTTTACATCAATTAACATGTAATACTAAGTAAGTTATTGCAGAGGATTTATATACATACAACAAAACAACAGGTGTACTTTATTTTCTTTTGTCAGTATATATATTTCATATGTAGAAGAATATAAATTAGCTTATGGTCTGTATATGCTACAGAATAGAGAAAATGTCTTTAAATTAAAATATAAACACTAGAAACAAATGGGTAATCATGGTAATTGAATGAAGAAAATTAGAGGTGATTAAATTTACAGAATAGTCAATGATAGTGACAATTGGTATTAAAAATAAAGAATACAGTAAAGATGACAAAAGGCATCCTATCCATACTGCTACTAAGACCCTCTTTAACTCTTTCCATAACTCGAAAGACCTAATCTATAAATTCTAAAGCCTGAATTATGTAGACATATCTTAGACATGTCCAAAGTAGGTATCTCAATGATAGAGAAAAGTAAAATTGAGTTATCTTTCTTTATTCAGGTGTGCTCCTTTTTATGAGGAGAATAAACAGTACGTAGAAATAAGTATGATCAATGCCTGCCGGTTTTGTAATTTTCGTATCATTGCTGAGGGCAGTAAAAGACAAATTTCGTCTGAATAAACGGCAAACAAGTAAAACGATGTTTTTTTAACAAGTTGATTATCATTTCCGACTTCCTGTCAGTTACGCTTTCTTCATACAACTAGGGTAAACATTGCAAATTACATTGTCGTATGAACATTTTTTCATATGAATTATAGACAAAATGCCGACTGACCAATTATATTTGAATTAATTTATTTTGATGATCATTAATAACCCAACCGATAAATGGGATTATGACACCTGATTAGCTTAGGGTGGTAAACAAAGTCATAAACTTGTCGGCAGGTAAAATTTTCTACAATTTATTTTTTGGGATACGATTGCTTTCAGGCAATCTGTAGACTTATACGATTGGCTCAGGGTGTCATGCCCTCACGTCAACCGTTTTATTCTAAACATTAAGGAACATCACAGATTCTTAAGATTGTCTTGCTTTAAAAGGTAAAAACAAGCAAAAGGATTGAACTTAAACAACTTTCCTTTAATGTTCTTTTCATAATCTTCATGTTTGATAATTCCCTTGACTTATATGCATGTTTTTAACAACACGGAAAATCAGAATTAAGCAGTATTTATATTTAGTGTTTTTATAAATTTAGAAACGCGTCACAGGAAATCCCCCAGTTTTGATAACATGCAAGAGGTTTCTGAATTCCGATAAATCTATTTCTGTCATATAAGAACTGAAGTGGAGTTTTTCTTATATGTTACCGTTATGAAACTGATATTTGAGATTGTACTTCAATAAAGAAATAGAGAACCATCTAGGTCGTTTAATAAACATTTAATATACGTTCTTGCTCCAGGGTTTGTTTGGTAATTATGCTTATGCTTATAGTTTTCTTGACTTCAAGGGGTATTAGATTGAATGGTTGCTCTGGATTCCCCACTCAGTTAATTAATTTATAACTCATTGGATCTTTTCTATGTAGGGTTATTGTTGTTGCATAATTTTAAATCATTTGCGTCATTTAAATTAAAATAAATGTAGTCCACATCGTAAAGTTGTAGAACACCCCTTCAGGCGAAATGGAGTCTTCCATATTATCGTTTCGAGTTGTCTCCCTTCCGGAAGTAACTTCTGTGAATTCCAAATCAAAAACAACACGTTGAGTATTAGCTCGTTCTGTCGATAAATGTCGTATTATATTAAAAACGACCACAATTTAAACCGATGAATGTGTACTGAAAGGAGTCATGATCACTGACCCAAAAGAAATTAAATATTTAAAGAGTTAGGAATGGGGTTCCTCCTAGAATTAACGTAGGAAAATAGGTGATAAGATACGAAGTGAAATACCTTCTCTCACTCTGGTGTCATACCACTAATTTGCATTTGATGTCATTGTTCACCTAAACTAACCAACAAATTTGCAGAAATGAAAGTTTTGTTGAAAGAGAAATACAATGTATATTAAGACCATTTTGAGCCAAAATTTACCTGTCTATGAGTTTGCATTAATAATTGAGGATTAATGCGCTCCATAGTATACTAATTTAAGATTTCCAGAAAATCAGGGGTTATTTTTAGTGGTACATTTGTACCTCCTTTCGGAAGCTCTCTGCTTTCTTATATGATTTTAAATGTATGTTGAAAATTGGCATGCAGAAAGGTGACACCTGTACAATTCAGGATATACCTAGTTTCTATGACGTTAAACTTAAGGTAAAATATTTAGAAAGCTGTGAAAATTGCAAAATTTGGTTGAACAGATAGGGACTTTTAATTGGTGGTATGACACCTTTAAGCAAAATGCGGTGAAACATCAAAATCAGAAAACAATTGTTTTTTTTTGTCTTAACTGATCATTTGAGATAATAGTAGCCACATTTCAATCTTTTTGGGGGCAAAATGTCACATATTGCAAATTTAGAGCCTAAAACTTGAATTTGTCCTATTTTTAGCTTTTCCCATCCTGACAATATGCTGTTATATAAAAAATGTCCTAAATAATGTTATAAATGCACAGAAAGTTATTCTGTGGTGTTAAACATTGAAACATAAGTTGTTTACTACCCCCAAAAAAATTTTGTCATGCAGATTTAATGAAATTATTTGATTTTTACCCCTTATAGCATTGTGTCATACTATGTACTTGGCAGATAGCATAGCCTAATGTAAGCACTGCAGAAACTCACAAAAGCACCATTTATTATTCCAAATGAAATTTTTATATCTTAAATTTTATTAACTGATGTAAATAAACACAGTTAAATGACCATGACTGCACTTTTGATCAATTTGTAGTACTTTACTGACACCAGATGAAAAAAAGGGGGGTCAATATTCCTTGACACTTCAATACCTTGGATTTTTTACTAAATTCATTGCAAAAATTGTTGGAAGTCTTTAAAGAAGTAGAACAATAAGAAAAAAATCAGCAAACAATGATCTTGATATTGAAAGTTTATGTTCCTGTAGCCCAAAATGAAATTTTCAAGTATTTTCTATCAAAGTCATACATTACAGTCAGTTTAAATTGAGCTGTGAAATTTTTATTATAAGTCGCATAATGCTCAGATAGGCTGTTTTTAACTACAAATTGACTAAGGATTAAGAATAAAGCAAAATAAAAGATTTCTAATCAACTTTTTTGTCTCTTTAGGTGTCATACCACCAATTACTCCCTCAAATTTAGAACGTATGTGAAAGTAGGCCTACTCGGACAAAAAAAAGTGCATTTGATGTCATTGTTCACCTAAACTAACCAACAAATTTGCAGAAATGAAAGTTTTGTTTAAAGAGAAATATATTAAGACCATTTTGAGCCAAAATTTACCTGTCTATGAGTTTGCATTCAAAATTGAGGATTAATGCGCTCCATAGTATACTAATTTAAGATTTCCAGAAAACCAGGGGTTATTTTTAGTGGTACCTTCTTTCGGAAGCTCTCTGCTTTCTTATATGATTTTGAATGTATGTTGAAAATTGGCATGCAGAAAGGTGACACCTGTACAATTCAGGATATACCTAGTTTCTATGACGTTAAACTTAAGGTAAAATATTTAGATAGCTGTGAAAATTGCAAAATTTGGTTGAACAGATAGGGACTTTTAATTGGTGGTATGACACCACTCTGAGTCTCAGTGACTGCTGTGGAAAGTAAACTTGGAATTGATAGTACAAAAATAAAACACAATAGGCCTAAGTACATTGTTCATACACTTTTATCTGGGATTGGCTATTTTGTAACTATTCAGATTACGTAAATTACATTTTTACTTGTGCAGTTGAATTAGGTAGTTTTGAAAATAATATTATCCAGCTACACGTATACACGATTGTGTCAATAAAACAATGGCAATCCTATCCCTCAGAGCAATCTGCTCTTTGATTAACTTTTACCAATTAAAATGAAGATCGATATTGTCAACAAATAAAAATTTTGGTGCCAGAAAATCGCCAGCAGCCGTTTTTTGTCGCAAGATGAAATAAAAAATCGCAAATTGCAACATTGGCGACACACAGCGCAATTCCATGAAAATATATATATATATATATATATGTGTTCTATATTTTTTTTTGGAACTGTTAATCATTTACATAGATATGAATTGCATGTCATTGTAAATGTTATCTGTTTGAAGACAAATTTCTTTCATTGTTTCTCATATCAAATTACCAAGATGAAAAAAAATCTTCTCTGAAATAAGATGGGTTAATGAAGTCTCTCTACAAGTAATCCTCATTAATGTTGATATGGTGACATATATGATGTTATTGGTGGAACACTGTTCCCATTGCAAGCTTAACATTATAGAAAAAAGTGCTTTGCCAACATTAACAGTATTTTCAGGAATTATATATGAATGGTTCTCTACAAATGATCCATGTTTGTGCTGATCATATCAAGGTAATGGCAACTATTGATTGTTTTTTGTTTTTTTTCAGATAATCTTGGAATTGGTAGTTATGTTTTCCCCTTCAGATTTCAACTGCTAAACGATTTACCAGGTAGGGATTTTAAATATATCATTTTGGTATGTTAAAAACTTTCAATGTGAAAAGTAAAAATAATTAATACAGGCATTGTTTTTGTGTCATAACAAAGATTTTGAAATTATTATTTCCTGCTTCTCTTCTAAGCAAGAGGTATTTAGTAGTAAGAGCAAAAGAGTGTCTGTTTAAGGATACATGAATTCCTCTTATTAAATTAGAGCATTCAATATCTTTCTCCGCATGTCAGTCTCATGAGTACAAGGGGAAAAAAACACTTTTATAATTAATTATTCTTGGATCTGTTTTGATTGATGGACATACTGGGAAAAGATTGGTAAACCTTCATACATACTTCCATGGTGTGCATATATAGAGATATCAGACAGACAGGAGATGGACAACATTCTTTTAAATAGTACATAAAAGGATAACTAAAATTACAAACAATATTTGACAATACAAAATACCACACCAATCACAACACCTCAGAAAGAGATGAACAAAGACCAACAAAAACTATCACATGTTCCAATATGTTTTATGTTCAAAAAGTTATTATATAAAAAATATTCAGAACAATAATTTTGTTATGTATGGTTTTCAGTGTCACCATACTTTATTCTAAAAGTATGTTAAATCAGTCAAAGAAACAGATAGATAACTAGCTATTTTCTAAGATTTACAACTTCAAGCTATGTCAATGAAATAATCAAGGTATATTTTCATTAAAGGTTCTTTTAAAGCCTCTAGTTCAGGAGGGAATAAGTGGTGGAAAGCCAGAATACAGTACTGGATATCAGCAGAATTAATTCATGCTGAAACTGTAAAGGTATAGACCAAATACAATGTAGTAACATTTGTAAGGAAAGAAAAGGTGAAAAATAAAAAAAGAAAATTTACTCAATTTACAATTTGGTACATGTACAAAAAATAGCAGAATTACAGTATCTAACAAAAATATATTTGAATGTATACAATGCATACGTGCTTAGAATTTTGAGTAGACAATCTGTGTCCATTGTTGTCATCTAAATGTCTTTTTGGTATTTTTTTGCTGGGTTGGTGTCTCATTGATGTGCAGTATGTTGTAGCTTTGTTTTTATTATTTTTATTAAAATATATTAAAAATATTCTAGAGTGTATGCTAAACTGCAATACATGTACTATTTTTAGGTGACCCAAGATGTTGTAATAAATCAAGCTTTGCCTAATACAGTAAGACCATCAGGTCCAACACAGAATATAATAGAAACTATCGATATAGCTAAACTTCCATTGTATAGTAGGAAGCTGTCTGTAACTGCCAGGTTAGTTTCTTATTCTTATAAAAAATTATTGTTTTGTTTCCTTGGGTTTATTTAGAAATTTTAAATTAACAAACGAAATATGTTATTTTCAGATACTGTATTTTTTCAAATTTTATCTTATTGATGGGTAATAAACAGTTTCTTTTATTTATCCTATGAATATGGTGATTTTGAATCGAATAATTATTTCCATGACAGTAAATCCAATGTTTGTATGTTGTTTATAACGGTTACACAATAAGGAAAAAAGAGGAAAAGAAATCTGTTGGGAATTCACCAATATTGTTGAGTTATCTCCCATTTAAAAAATAGTGATAACTGACAGAAAATCAAAACATGTCTTTTACATATTAATTTTATTTTAAAAGTATTTTCTATGACGTCACGTACATAACAACGTTACGGGTATTAGAAACTAACAACAAAAGATGTTTTATTTTGACAGTCAAATAATAAAATCTGAGCCACAACGTAGAACTTAAGCATTGTATTTAATTACTTGATGCAAATTCTATTCATTGTCCTTTGAATTATCGATTTTGATAGGTCTGGATGAGAGGGTAACATTCAAAATTGTTACCCGCTAAACCATGTGATAGAGTAAATTAACACCCTTGTATTAGCCAATCAAAGTATGACATTTTAACGTGAAGTATAATAAAAGAATTTGTTACTTATTTTGGTAAAAATTATAAAAGCAACTGCTTTACTTTTAAATAGGTAAATTTTGAATTGAATCCCGGTAGCTATTTTGAAAAGAAGAAAATACTTTTTTCTGCATTCAGGTGTCATTTGTGAAATGTTTTTCATTATTAATTTTCAGGTTGTTTGAACATATTCATACATCTGAAGGTGTAGCTAGATTAAGAATCATCATTACAAATAACACAAAAGTCAATGTGAAGACAATATATGTCAAAGTAAGTACTTCACACTTTTGAATCCCATTATTCCTACCTGCAATTAGTGTCTTCAGACCCAGCAACCCTAGAGAATGTATTTATGTGCAATTTTCATGAATTTGTTTCAAGTGTCTCAGGCCTAAATTAAAATATTGTTTGTTTGCCCTTTTCCGACCCTATGTTTTGAAACAGGGTAGGTAGGTAGGTAAAATATTTTATTTTTCTTTCCCAAAAACAACTTACCTCAGTACATTTTTTGTCATTTGTAGGCAGGTAGTTATTATAAGTTATCTACGTTCATATCCGTAGATATGGATATTTTAACACCCTGAAGTATCCAAGTACACCATGAGGCGTAGCCGAAGGGTGTACAGGGTACTGAAGGGTGTTAAAATATCCATATCTACTGATATGAACGTAGATAACGAATTTATCCCCGGTCTTAGTCCGAATCGGACGAGTTTTATGGAAATTCGGGTACAAAGTGTAACGTGAAAACAACGTTTTTTTCATTATCTAAAAAAGTTTTATTGTAATTTGGAAATTTTACATAGTTTCTACGGGGTGTAGGGTACTACCTTTGGTAGAACCCTACAGGTAGTCAAATATAAGACTTTTTAATACGGAGACAGAGAAACTTGATTGAGTCGAATTTGGCGCTCAATGTTGTGAGAGTTACGTCATAGATAGTGTGACGTCAACGTGGGTCATTTGCATAGCTAGGTCCTTAGTCCCATTCCTTGAAAATGTGGTAGTCAAGTGATGCATTTAATGAAATGAGTGTAAATGATCGGCATAATAGGACAAAATTGTAATGAATTAAATATTTCATTACAAACATCATGGATAATCTACAGAATTCAATATTTCACAAGGAGCAATCATGGAACTAAGGAAAACTTGCGTGAAGTTCCACGGGACAATAGTTAGCAACGTCTGGGGATATTAATTAGCAACACCCAGGGGCTATGGGTTTTGTAACGACGTGCGTTAACCAATCAAAATCCTAGATATATACTAAGCCGGGGATAAAACATTTTATTTTATAGGTCTAAAATCTGCATGATGTCATTTTTCGTCTGTATTGCTTTTGTTTAAGTCTGCTTTTGCTAATAAGTTTCTGGGACTATTAGTATAAAGTCCCAGGAAGTTTTAAAAAAAACTTATCATGTAGAATTTGAAATTAATTCATATGCACTACTATTTTGTTTTCAAATATCAAAATATAGAGCTGTGTGGCATATTTTCAACGTTTATTTGCCTGGAACGTTTTAGAGTTTAACTTACACTAATATTCTGTACTACGTACCTTGTACGCTTACCTCAACCTAAAGGTTTTCTGCAATAAACAACTTTGTCCTGGTAAAATATGTTCGGGGAGACATAAAAATACTAGTAGAAAGAGTCCCTAATGTTTAAATTTTCATGTGTTCCTGAGTTTCAAATAAAAATGTTACAAGACTTGAAACTCAATTGTCACGTATTTTACATCACATTAATAAATGATCTGTATGGAAAATCTTGGCGATTTTACTGCCAAATATTCTCTACCTTACAGACCTTTAGTTAATGTCAGATATAAATAATATATCTATGCTGGTCAAAGGCATCGTTAACATAATCATCCTGATCTACGTATGACCAAAGGCCATTCCTTCATAGGATACATTGTCCGTTTACAAAATATGTTGTACACACGTTGATAATTTTGTATTTGACGAACTTTTTTGAATGAACCCTACTCTTCAAGTATAAAGATACAGAGTAACGTTCGTTGTATCATGATTCTCTTCTTTGCCATGAGTTATGGCGTATAAAGGAGGACATTTGGAGCCTGTATTTTAAAGCTTATTACATCAATTTCAAACAAATGCTTTGAAACTCTAAATACAAGTGTTCATGTCAAACGCTCATGTGATACCAAAGGGACTAAACCTTATATAAAAGATAAAACCTGAGGATTCAGGTAAAAAAGTTTTGAGCGGGAAATACAAATATAAGATTTTTGTGTAGGAATGGAAAAAATAAAATAAAATAAAATCTTGCTGGTAAATATAAATAAAACATTTTCCGGCGGAACGAATTTATAGGGTCGGCCGGTAAAGGGCAAACAAACAATATTTTAATTGAAGCCTCATTTCAGATAGGTTTTTTTTTAACCAGAATAAACCACAAACATCAGCAAGCATTGAATTCATAATTTATTTGACCAAACCAATATCAACACTTTTTTTTAAGACAGCTTTAGATCTTTTAAAAAATAGGACTTTTAATATAATAGACCATCATGAAAGTTGCAATAGCTAAGAAGAAAACTAATTTGGCAAGTCCACATATGGTACAGGATTTATTCTTTAACTCTGAAATAAAAAAAAATAATCATTTAGTAGTTAAATTAAAAGAGAAATTTGATAACTATCAACCTTTTTTGTTTAGCAAAGATGCATGAAGTTCATAACCTGATGATATTGCAGGTGAATAATGGTCTATTTTATATGTAATCAACTCATACAACATCTTTCCTATCCACTGCTCCAGAAACCTTATGTGAAAGCCTGTCATTTAAGTCTTTCATTAATTTTATATAGTTATGTATTTAATTTATAGTTATATGGGGTTTTTGCCCTTATGACAAAAGGAACAAAACTGAACCCAGAGGATCCATGTGTGACAGAAATTGATGATAATGTTATTATTGAACCTAAAGAAAATCCACATCTAATTTGGGAGGCCATGCCAGTCGAAGGATGTAATTCGGAAATTCTTAATACGTAAGTGTAAACAAAATCATATTTTATTCATATTAAATAATGAGAGATAAAGAAAACAATATTCTCTATTTGTTGCACTCTTCAGTATGCATAGCTGGTATGGTTTTTTCAGTTTCTTTCATGTAGAAGCAATGAAAACTAAATTCAATTTATGCCACATGCAATTATTTGGACTTTGTTATGAATTATCAATGAGACAGACATAAAGGCATTTGAAAAGTAGAATGGTGTATTATAAAAGTGAAAAGGTTTGATGTGGTGTCAAGTTGTCAACACAGGACGAAGATGTACATTTTTTCCAAAACTGGAATGCAAGTTTATGTAGGAAAAGTGTTAAAGTAGAAATGATCTGGAATGGGCTCTTCAAACTCTTTTAAATAGTAAAGAGCCACTCAGCCTCATCATCATCCTATAAAACAGTTATGTTTACCACCTCACATATTATCAAACTGATCACATTGATCTATCATTTATTCAGTCTTAGTTTGATTTTTCTTAACTGATTACCTTGATTCTAAGACATGTAAGATATGTTTTGTTATTTTTGAGTGGTTTCAGATTAATTTTCAATTTGTGTACAACATATACTTATTATTTCTAAACAGAAACACAGTTTTATCTAACATAGCTGCCTTTATAATTTGTAATGATTATTTTAACAACAGGGGTATTGACAATGTGCATGTTCCACTACAGTATAAAGATGGCTCCCCACTTCCACCTACAGTCAGTAGTAAATATCATATAAAGGTAATATATTATTGTATTTGAATTTTAAAAAACTTATCAAAGATACTAGGCTGATAGTTCGGTACAATAGATGCTTGTTTTGTCAACATAATCAGACAAGGGTCTAACTTAAATAAGTTATTAGAGAAAAATAACATACATGTTGTTATTGTGGGCTTAAATATCAAACACTTGTGATAACATATGTATGTTACATGTTACAAAGGGAAAATAAACAACCTTTATTTTGTCAAATTTTTCTCAAATTCTATAGATATTATAATTTTCTTTATGTATACTAATCTTTGCAAATATATAACAGCTCATAGTTTACCAATCATGCATAGTTCACCTATATTATTACAGAAAATATATTCCTGCAATAACCAAAGGGTGTTATTACAGCTTCTCTATATCTCTTTAAAGGCTTTGCTCTGACATGCATAACAATGTATTTCAATTCATTGTAAGAAATGATGATCAGAGCTTGTATTGAGGCACTGCGAAAGATTCCAAATGTCTCATTTACTCTCATATAGTTAGTTACATGCTTGTAATAACTAAGCCATGTTATTACAGCTTAGTTTGCCCTAAAAGCCCTTGTCTCATTGATTTACCATGGTTGATCAAAATTGTATTAATGGAAATAGAAAATTAGTTATCAAGGTAATATATTAAGCTACTGCACAAAGTTTTAAGAATTTCCAAGTGCCTATTAAAGATAAAAATTTTTATGATATATTTAATTGATAACAAACATATGTTATTACAGATTAAGGAAACAAGAGTAGACAACTCATGAAAGTGTCTGAAATAACACATGCATGTTATTTTTCTCTGATAACTCATTTAAGTTAGACCCTTGACTGATAAGACTCGTCAGTTGGGATATATTCACAAAATTAAATATGAAAATGACAAGCAAAATAGAAATAAAACAGTATACTACATACTATTTTCACTTTGTTTTATTTCTATATTCTGAGAGTATTTCTTGTGTTTATACAGGTATTCTCAAAAATTTCTGAAATATTTCTGATATGTTCCAATAAAGTCCTGATTATCTATAAAAACTGGTATTGCATTTTCAATTCAAATATGATATTCAAGATGGACATAATAAAACTTTAAAAACAAATCTGCTAAGGAACATAATTTTGCTTCAATGGCTGAAAACTGAATAAATAAAATTCATTTGATTCATTTAAGTATTTTGTAAAATTCAGTTTGTGCAGTATATTAATTTTAGTCAAAGTTTGTAAAATGATTTTCACTCCAAAGAGGAGGCAAACTGTTAACAAGTACTTGGAAATAGTTTCTTTCTATATTTGACTAATCTTTAATTTAAAAGATTTAACTTGACTTATTTGATACTTTCAGTGTACATATAAAATAGAAGTGATAGTTGAGTTAGAGAATTTAAAGAGTGCCTCTCTGATGTTACCTCTTCATTGTGTTAGACACACTCAGGATGACACAGTATGTACTCACTTAAGATTTGTAATTCCTAGTTCACATTACTCTGTTTTCATATACATATCAACTCAAAGTTTGCCCAATACTTACTGCAAACTATATTATATTTGTGAAATCTTTTTTATGTGTGAATACCATTTTAGCCAACTTTAGCTGCTATTTCTTTTTCAACAGTTTCAAATTTAATGATAAAATAAAAGTTTGACATATTCGTGAGGATTTAATTATGTGTTATTTTTCTTCTCGCTAAAATAAATAGCTCTTGAACATAAGCTGATTTGGAGTATACGTTCTATTACATCATGATTATAAATGTACCATAAGTGGTAAATGGTAGTAACTTTTAAAATTGTGTGTCTGAAGAGCTTAATTATCTTCTTTTGAAGTAGCAAATATTTTAGTATCATTAACATAATCCATTGTTTCTCTACAGTGGTCTAAATGGCAGGCTCCACAATGGGTGTATGACACAGAAATACTTACATCAAACAGTCGCTTCAGTGTACCAGAAAATGTTTTAAGTAAGTTTATGTTATCTCAGCTATAATACATATATGTTCTTCAGGTTGATGTAATATTTTCTTTCACTAATATGATTCAGAAAACTCAGCTCTGTTATATCTTTTATTTTGACCTCATTAATATACAATGATACCAATTATTTTGTATTTTGTGGGTATATAGGTGAACCACAAATTTATATGTTCAATAAATTACAATTTTTCTATAGGCTTGTATGCAAACTTTTGCCAAACCTCAAAATTAATCTTTTCAAAAAAGTTTTCCTCAATCCACAAATTTGGTACTCACTGTAAATGAATCCACAGTAGATAGATTTTATCACTAGGTCTCAGGTCAAGGTCACAGTTACTAAAGATAGATTATGTAAGGCAATATTATTGTCTGTAATAGTTACAGAAAAAGCATCGTGAAATCAATAAAGTTATTTCCCTTTATATGGACACATGATTATGTGAGCTTGCAAGGGCCATACACTCCAGAAAATAACATCATTCTGTAGAGGTATTGACATTAAGCGAATTGAAAATATTAATACTGCATACAAACATGCTGCCATTTTCAGAGCATATTTTTATACGACCGCAAAAATTAAAAATTTTTTGGTCGTATATTGCTATCACGTTGGCGTCAACGTCGTAGTCATCGTCGTCGTCCGAATACTTTTGGTTTTCGCACTATAACTTTAGTTTAAGTGAATAGAAATCTATGAAATTTAAACACAAGGTTTATGAACATCAAAGGAAGGTTGGGATTGATTTTGGAAGTTTTGGTCCCAACAGTTTAGGAATTAGGGGCCAAAAAGTGCCCAAATAAGCATTTTCTTGGTTTTGGCACTATAACTTTAGTTCAAGTTAATAGAAATCTATGAAATTTTGACACAAGGTTTATAACCTCAAAAGGAAGGTTGGGATTGATTTTAGGAGTTTTGGTTCCAACTGTTTAGGATTTAGGGGCCAAAAAAGGGTTCAAATAAGCAGTATTCTTGGTTTTCGAATAATAACTTTAGTATAAGTAAATAGAAATCAATGAAATTTAAACACAAGGTTTATGAACATAAAAGGAAGGTTGGGATTGATTTTGGGAGTTGAGATCCCAACAGTTTAGGAATTAAGGGCCAAAAAGGGGCCCAAATAAGCATTTTCTTGGTTTTCGCACTATAGCTTTAGTATAAGTAAATAGAAATCTATGAAATTTAAACACAAGGTTTATGACCATAAAAGGAAGGTTGGGATTGATTTTGGGAGTTTTGGTCCCAACAGTTTAGGTATAAGGGGCCCAAAGGGTCCAAAATTAAACTTTGTTTGCAATTGATTTCATCAAAAATTGAATAATTGGGGTTCTTTGATATGCCAAATCTAACTGTGTATGTAGATTCTTAATTTTTGGTCCTGTTTTCAAATTGGTCTACATTAAGGTCCAAAGGGTCCAAAATTAAACTTAGTTTGTTTTTAACAAAAATTGAATCCTTGGGGTTCTTTGATATGCTGAATCTAAAAATGTACTTAGATTTTTATTATTGGCCCAGTTTTCAAGTTGGTCCAAATCCGGGTCCAAAATTAAACTTTGTTTGATTTCATCAAAAATTGAATAATTGGGGTTCTTTGATATGCCAAATCTAACTGTGTATGTAGATTCTTAATTTTTGGTCCCGTTTTCAAATTGGTCTACATTAAAGTCCAAAGGGTCCAAAATTAAACTAAGTTTGATTTTAACAAAAATTGAATTTTTTGGCTTCTTTGATATGCTGAATCTAAACATGTACTTAGATTTTTAACCGGATTTTTGTGACAAAAATGTCGGTTATTGATTTGGGGATGTACGGCGGGCGGTCGGGCGGGCGGTCGGGCGGGCGGGCGGGCGGCAATCAAATGTTGTCCGTGCATTAACTCATGAACCGTTCACCCAAAGCTTTTAAAATTTTAATATGTTATTACTGACAACTATACAAAGGTCAAGTTCAATAATGGCGATTTTGACTTTTACCATTCAGGAGTTATGGTTCTTGAAAGATTGAAAAATGGAGTTGTCCGTGCATTTACGCATGAACTGTTCTACCAAAGCTTCCCAAATTTTAATATGTTGTTACTAATGAAAGAATGGAGGTCAAGTTCAATAATGACGAATTTGACTTTTACCGTTCAGGAGTTATGATTCTTGAAAGATTGAAAAATGGAGTTTCCAGTCGTGTCCGTGCATTTATGCATGAACTGTTCTACCAAAGCTTCCGAAATTTTAATATGCTGTTACTGATGACAAAATGGAGGTCAAGTTCAATAATGACGATTTTGACTTTTACCGTTCAGGAGTTATGGTTCTTGAAAGATTGAAAAATGGTTTTTCCCGTCGTGTCCGTGCATTTTCTCATGAACCATTCAACCAAAGCTTTTGAAATTTTAATATGTTGTTACTGATGACAAAATAGAGGTCAAGTTCAATAATGACGATTTTGACTTTTACCGTTCAGGAGTTATGGTTCTTGAAAGATCGTAAAATGGCGTTTCCATTCAGGTTGTTGCATTTACTCATGAACCATTCAATCTACGCTTTTCAAATTTTAATATGTTGATACTGATGACAAAATGGAGGTCAAATTTGATATTGACGATTTTCACTTTCACCATTCATCAGTAATGGTTTTTGTGATATAGCCAGGACACAAATAAATGTTAATAAATCCGGTTTGCTGTCGTTGTGACAGCCTCTTGTTTGATTATGGGCCCAGTTTTCAAGTTGGTCCAAATCAGGATCCAAAATTATTATATTAAATATTGTGCAATAGCAAGAAATTTTTAATTGCACAGTATTCGGCAATAGCAAGAAATTTTCAATTGCACAGTATTGTGCAATAGCAAAAAAACTTCAATTGCACAGTATTGTGCAATAGCAAATATTTTCAATTGCACAGTATTGCTCAATACCAAGAAATATCTAATTGCACAATATTGCGCAATAGCAAGAAATTTTCAATTGGAATTATCTTTCTTTGACCAGAATAGTAGTTGAATCAACTTAAATCATTGTTTTATACAATATACAATGTATATTCTCTTTTGCTACCAACTGATAAATTAAAACAATCTTTACCATTCAGTGATAACAAGCACTTTTTTTACATTTCAATAGTTTATGATGTATTTAAATGAGTAGTTATTGTTGCAAACTCTATTAGTAATTTGAATTGAGATCAGTTTTGGAATAAGGGAAAGGGGGATGTGAAAAAAAAATTGGGGGGGGGGGTCAATTTTTTTCATTTCAGATTTCATAAATAAAAAGAAAATTTCTTCAAACATTTTTATACGACCGCAAAAATTTTAATTTTTCGTCGTATATTGCTATCATGTTGGCGTCGTCGTCCGAATACTTTTAGTTTTCGCACTCTAACTTTAGTAAAAGTGAATAGAAATCTATGAAATTTTAACACAAGGTTTATGACCACAAAAGGAAGGTTGGGATTGATATTGGGAGTTTTGATCCCAACATTTTAGGAATTAGGGGCCAAAAAGGGCCCAAATAAGCATTTTCTTGGTTTTCGCACAATAACTTAAGTTTAAGTAAATAGAAATCTATGAAATTTTGACACAAGGTTTATGACCACAAAAGGAAGGTTGGGATTGATTTTGGGAGTTTTGGTTCTAACAGTTTAGGAATTAGGGGCCAAAAAAGGGCCCAAATAAGCATTATTCTTGGTTTTCGCACAATAACTTTAGTTTAAGTAAATAGAAATCAATGAAATTTAAACACAAGGTTTATGACCACAAAAGGAAGGTTGGTATTGATTTTGGGAGTTGAGGTCTGAACAGTTTAGGAATTAGGGGCCAAAAAGGGGCCCAAGTAAGCATTATTCTTGGTTTTCGCACCATAACTTTAGTTGAAGTAAATAGAAATCTATGAAATTTAAACACAAGGTTTATGACCACTAAAGGAAGGTTGGGTTTGATTTTGGGAGTTTTGGTCCCAACAGTTTAGGAATAAGGGGCCCAAAGGGTCCAAAATGGAACTTAGTTTGATTTCATCAAAAATTGAATAATTGGGGTTCTTTGATATGCCGAATCTAACTGTGTATGTAGATTCTTAATTTTTGGTCCCGTTTTCAAATTGGTCTACATTAAGGCCCAAAGGGTCCAAAATTAAACTTAGTTTGATTTTCACAAAAATTGAATCCTTGGGGTTCTTTGATATGCTGAATCTAAAAATGTACTTAGATTTTTGATTATTGGCCCAGTTTTCAAGTTGGTCCACATTTTATCTGTGTCAGAAACCTATGCTGTGTCAACTATTTAATCACAATCTAAATTTAGAGCTGAATCCAGCTTGAATGTTGTGTCCATACTTGCCCCCACCGTTCAGGGTTCAACCTCTGCGGTCGTATAAAGCTGCGCCCTGCGGAGCATCTGGTTATTATTAAAATTGAGAATGGAAATGGGGAATGTGTCAAAGAGACAACAACCCAACCATAGAGCAGACAACAGCCAAAGGCCACCAATGGGTCTGCAATTAGAATTCTTCTTTATAATCTTGTGACAGCCCAGTCTGAGAGAGTTTCTTCTTAAGTTTTAATACGACTGCATAACCAGATCACAGTACACTACCTCTGATGGTTGTGAATTGGCCTTTTTTATTTTAAAAAAAAATCAATGCAGGCATGAAAGTGTTGAATTTCCCCCTGTATAATCCTTTACAAAATATATTTTATTTGATTTCTAGATTCTGTCACCCACCCACATATACCCCATGTTAAAAAGTGATATGCATAGTTTCAACCAAAGATGAAGACCTGGATCTTCCATCACTGTATTGGATACCTAAACTACATAAGTGTCCTTAAAAGCAACAGTATATTGCTGGGTCTTCCAAGTGCGTCACAAAACCTCTTTCTAAATTATTAACATCTATTTTATCAGCAATCAAAGACAGGCTTCAAAGTTATTGTGAAACAGCCTATTCTGGAGGTGGCGTGTGTACAGATGTGGATGCTTAAAAACTCCAAAGATCTTTAAGAGTATATACAGTCTAACTCTCTTTCATCTTGTAATAGTATTAAATCATTTGACTTTTCTACACTTTACACAAGTATTACATATTCCAAACTAAAAGACAAATTGAAAGAGTTGGTATTTCTTTGTTTCATAAAAAGAATGGCCAATGTAGATACAAGTATCTTGTCTTAAGCAGGGATAAATCCTACTTTGTAAAGGATCACTCTGATTCAAACAAAGAATTCACTGAAACTTACATTATCAAGATGCTTGATTTCTTGATTGACAACATATTTGTTACGTGTGTTTTTCAACAGACTGTCAGCATTCCAATGGAACAAATTGTGCCCCTCTTCTTGCCGACTTGTTTCTTTATTTTTATGAGGCTGACTTCATACAGGAACTTCTTAGGAACTTCTTATGAAAAAAGATAAGAAGTTAGCTATATCCTTTAACTCTACTTTCCTCTATACAGATCATGTTCTTTCACTAAATAATTCAAAATTTGGGGACTATGTTGAAAGCATCTATCCCATCGAACTAGAGATAAAAGATACAACAGATACAGTTAAGTCTGCCTCATATCTTGACTTACATCTAGAAATTGACAATGAGGGTCGGTTGAAAACAAAACTTTACAACAAAAGAAATGATTTCAGCTTTCCAATTGTGAATTTTCCATTCCGTACCAACATTCCAGCAGCACCTGCATACAGTGTATATATTTCCTAATTGATACAATATTCCCATGCTTGCATTTCCTTGCATGATAGAGGGCTGCTGCTCACAAGGAATCTATTAAACCAAGAGTTCCAAATGGTGAAGTTGAAATCATCACTTCGTAAATTTTACCGACGCCATCACGAGTTGGTTGATTGTTATGGAATAACGGTTTTACAAATGATATCGAATAAGTTCCTTATGTTGTAACTACAACCCTCTTCCCTTTCATGAATGTGACCTACCAAATTAGACTATTTACCGGATTTGTAATCACATAAGCAACACAACAGGTGCCACATATGGAGCAGGATCTGCTTACCCTCCCAAAGCACCCAAGATCACCCCTAGTTTAGGTTGGGTCTGTGTTGTTTATTCTTTAGTTTTCTATGTTGTGTCATTTGTTCTCTTGTTTGTCTGTTTTTCTTTTTCTTTTTTCATTTTTAGCCATAGCGTTGTAAGTTTATTTTCGATTTATGAGTTTGACTGTGCCTCTGGTATCTTTCGTCCCTATTATAGAACTATCTGTTTGTTGCCTGGTGATTTATTTATCTAAAATGGGTGATCAAACAAAATTTAAGTATGTTTATAAAAAATATCTTATTTTAATTTCAGATGGCCCTGCATTTTCTGGAATACCAAGATTTCAACCTTTGAGCTGACAGTAAAAGATGATGTAAAAACATATTTAACAATTAGTTCAATTTCCATTAATATGCAGCTGTTATTCATCATTTTCTTAATCATAAGAAACAGTTTTTCATTAAGCCATTCATACTGTTTTTCACTGATATTGTAATTCTGATGAACTGAATACAAATTAATGTTGAACTTTCTCTCAATATAAGTGTATTGGCAAAAGAGAGACTATGAACTCTTTCTCATGAAAGTTTTTAGTTGGAAAAATGGGAGACAAAGAATGATTTCTAGTTAACCTTGGTGCTTAAAATTCTAATGAGTGCTGTATTTCATTTCAGTCTTTGAACTTGAACTAGATTTTGGGTCTTAACTGAAAATTTTGACCTTATAAACATAGTTGGTGTCTGTTCTGTTCAGTGCAGTGATTTTCATTTTTTATGACCTTTGCATATTTGTTTTTTAAAAGACTACTGTAACATGTGTTTTACTATCCCAGAATAATATAAATTTAGCAAAAATATGTTTTTAATTTTATTATTTTATATAATTTATAACCATTCAAGTTGTCCCTTTTTAAACAAGAATCATGCAAATGTGCACTTCATCTTTAAACTTTATTCCTCTGCCCTTAAATAGTTATCCCTTTGAGTATGGATACATGTATGCATTTGGGAATTTGAAAGTTTATTTCCTGGAGTAATTTTTTTTTTAAATAATAATTTTATGACTCATAAAACTGGTGCTCCAGCCCTAAGATTTGTCTTCGTTTAAAGAACTTTAGAGATATCAGGAAGTTTTATAAACAAAAAATCAAATTATTTTCTGGTTATGATTCAGTATCTCACTGCACTTTGAATTCATAGCTAAACAGTTTTATATTTAGTGTCGTTGAAATTTTTTTAATAAATGTTTTTGTAAAGCAATACAGATCATAATCTAATGTTGTTGCACAATAATATATTATAGTGCACTATTGCAATTAAAGCTTCACATTAGCGACATCATTGTGACAAAAGCATGTTTAAAAACTGATTTTCAAGCTACGCTTTAGGGACGACATCAAAAGTTCAATGTAGGATAAAAAACTTAATTCACATAGTTTTTTCGCTGACCCCTCTACCCCCCTTCTCAACTTAATTTGGGAAAAATTGATTTACCTATATAGATATATGTAAAATCAATTTTAGATTAACAAAAGTTGCAGCAATGTTGACCCCCTCACCCCCAAACTATTCGATTTAAGTTTTTTATCCTACATCAATCTTTTGATGTCGTCCCTTGCAATACAAAGGTTTTTGCATGAAAATTGGCGAATATAATCAAGTCTTGAATTAGATATTGCACTCTTGCACTAGATAAATCTTATCACAAAAATGTTTACAAGTATTCATGCAATAACCCTGTATAATTGATATCCATCTGCTGCCAAAGGTTTGATAGAACAAAGTCAGCCACTGTTTAATTTATTCATAGGGTCTGAGTTGATATCATACTTTCCCTTTTTTAGCTCACCTGACCTGAAAGGTCAAGTGAGCTTTTCTCATCACTTGGCATCCGGCGTACGTCATCCGTAACCTTTTACAAAAATCTTCTCCTCTGAAACTACTGGGCCAAATTTAACCAAACTTGGCCATAATCATCCTTGGGGTATCTAGTTTAAAAAATGTGTCCGTTGACCTGGCCATCCAACCAAGATGGCCACCATGACTGATAATAGAATACAGGGGTAAAATGTATATTTTGGCTTATATCTTTAAAACCAAAGCATTTAGAGCAAATCTGACAGGATTAAAATTGTTGATCAGATCATAATCTATCTGCCCTGAAATTTTCAGACGAATCAGACAACCTGTTGTTTGGTTGCTGCCCCTGAATTGGTAATTTTAAGGAAATTTTGCAGTTTTTGGTTATTATCTTGAATACTATTATAGATAGAGATAAACTGTAAACAGCAATAATGTTCAGCAAAGTAAGACCTACAAATAAGTTTTTCATGACCAAAATTGTCAGTCAACCCCTTAAGGAGTTTTTGCTCTTTATAGTCAATTTTAACAACTTTTTCGTAATTTTTTGTTACTTGTACAAAAATCTTCTTCTCTGAAACTACTGGGCCAAATTTAAACTAACTTGGCCACGATCATAATTGTGGTATATAGTATAAAAAATGTGTCCGATAAGACCCCACCTATCAAACAAAATGACAGACATGGCTAAAATTAGAACATAGTGTTAAAATGCTGTTTTTTGCGTTATATCTTTAAAACTAAGACATTAGGGCAAATCTTTCAGGATTTAAATGTCCATCAGATGAATCCTACAACCTGTTGTTGGGTTGCTGCCTTAAAATTGGTAATTTTAAGGAAATTTTGCAGTTTTTGGTTATTATCTTGAATACTATTATAGAGATAAACTGTAAACAGCAATAATGTTCAGCAACGTAAGATCTACAAATAAGTCAACATGATCAAAATTGTCAGAGAACCCCTTATGGAGTTATTGTCCTTTATAGTCAATATTGAACAACTTTTCTTCATTTTTGTAACTTGACGTACAAAAATCTTCCTTTCTAAAACTATGGGCCAAATTTAACCAAACTTGGCCACAATCATTACTAGGGTATCTATTTAAAAAAAGTGTCTAATGACCCCGCCTACCAATGGCTGACATCAGTAAATACAGTAACAGGTGAGCGACACAGGCTCTTGAGAGCCCCTAGTTAAACTTCTGAATGGATTTACAGAAAAATTCACATTACTGCCTCATATTATGTCAAGGATAAAGTATGGCTTTTCTTGTGTACTGGTAATTTATTTCAAGGCATTGGTAATAAAAATTCTCATAAATAGCTATGGTAATGCTTACAAAAAGAGTATTAGAAAAATGCTTCCAACCTACATTGCAAGGTTATATGATTATTACGTCATGGCCATATAATAAATGGTTCTGAAGTGCCACTTACTCTTACCATAATCTTTTAAATAGATTTAAAGGAGACCTGGTTTTCATCTTACTGCTCCAGATACCAGATTCAATTAATCAGTTTGACTTGTGTCCAGAACACTTGTTCAGTATCTTCACTACCTGATGAATATATAAAAAAGAAGATATGGTATGATTACCAATGAGACAACCGTCCACAAAAGACCAAAATGACATAGAAATAAATAACTGTGTGCCTTCAACAATGAGCAAATCCCATACTGCATTGTCAGCTATAAAAGGCCCCAAAATGACAATGTAAAACAATTCTTTTGAGAAAACTAGTTCAGTATGAGGAGTAGTTTGGAAAAGAAAATGATTCTAAAAGCTCATTCTTGTCATCCACTTTTATTTGAACCTTTGAAAAAAGAAAAAAAATTAGCTACCATTATATACATAATGACCACTGTTTGCACTTTATCTGTTGACATTGTTTGAAAATAAACATAATAATTCACCTAACATCCTATGTTTTCATTGATGTTCTCTAGAACTATGGATTTAGTATTACTTGTTTGTAACACATTTATTTTCATTGATTTCGTGGGTATGGATGAAACACTAATTTAAATGTTAAATGAAGTATAAATTGACATAGGATTGTATGTACACTAAAACAAAGAAATCAAGTATCAACCAAGATAAAAGTTTATTCAATCCTTGAAATTAAATGAAATAAGTTTTTATTAAACCTATACTCAAAAGAATTTTTCAAGGACTTTTAAAGTAATGAAACTGTCAACATTTGGGAAACAAATTCAAATCCAGAATTCAATTTGAAATTGCTGAGCATGCATTATTTCATCATCACCATTATTTCCATAGAAAAAGTATTTATTCATTTGACATATGTAATGCACATCTTGTACTACTTCACTTATAGGTTTTATTATAGTGAATGTAAAAAAAGTTTTAAATCTCAAGGTAACACTTCAAATGATAGTTTTCATCCATTTGGTAAAATAAATGAAATCATCAAATAAAAATTAAGAAAAAGAATATCCTTGACTAGAGCTTAAAATAAATCTATTGAGTGCATCAAGACTCTGAAGCAGCTTTAGTTATGCCATTTATAATGAATATATAACATAGTTATACACAGAATGATGAAGTGAAGATTTACTATTTTCTTTTTAATAGATATAAAGTTATTTTTATGATATGAGATTGAATTATTTAGATACTATTAAATGGCAAGTTATTATTATTTATTGTCAGTTTTTCCCCGTAAACATTTTTGTGAAGGGATAACAACAGTGTATTATATTTAAAAGGCACTATTATTAATTAGTTAATCCATATGAAGAGAGAAAATAATGATACAGGCTCTTTGCCAGGTGTAACGTTATGATAGTGAAATCTGGCCTTAATGAAAATTGATATTATTGACTGCTTTTAAAATGTCGGTATAAACTACATGCTGTTCATAGTTTTATATTATATTTTGTCATTTATGATATTGTATAATGCATCCATTTTGTATTACATTCTGACATCTGTTACAAATATGTAGATGAACCCATGTGCCTTTGTAATGTGTCAAAAAGAAAGATCTTTCTTATATCAAAAATTAGCAAATTAATGCTTTACTTGAGGCTTTTAGTTGTTAAAAGCAAAGATGCATAGAGGAATGTCAAAAACATTTAACTGCAATATGTAAATATATTGAATGTTCAGGATCTGCTGAAATCAGCATCTTCCAATTATGTACTTGTGATAATGTATGTCTCGTAATCAGCAGGTTAAGGCTCTTTGAGTCTGCTTTCAATATCTGCTATGATGCAGTATGATATGACATGGTTTATATTTTGTAGTGTTTAGTATTTTGTAACATAGAGAAAATTGATTTAAAGCTTCTACTGGTTTAATTTTTACAGTGCATACAGTGCATTCATCCACTAATAAAGGCTAGATCTTTGTTTTTACTAACATCTTTTTATAAACACTAGACAATTAAAAGATTGACAAGTTTGTCAATTGTTGAAGACTGTATGTTGACCTTTATATGACTTTTGGTTGTTTTTTATGGGTTGCTGTCTCCGATTTTATACTTACAATACTTGGTGAAATATATATTTGTTTAATTTTGTTTTCTCTTGATGATTCTGATAACCATCATGTAGTTAGGTACCAGGATTATAATTTAGTACGCCAGATGTGCGTTTAGTCTACATAAGACTCATCAGTGACGCTCATTTCAAAATATTTATAAAGCCAAAGTTAAAGAGCATTGAGGATCCAAAATTCCCAAAAGTTGTGCTAAATACGGCTAAGGTAATCTGCATGTGTTTTCATGTCAAACATTTTTTTGGTGTAATAGTGTTGACTTTATTATCATGAAAATTAATTAGAGCTTCCTAACTTAACACAACAGAAATTAAATAGATATAATGTAAATTAAGTGTTAGTGTAAAATTGCAATTTTATGCTGTTAACTGTAAATTATACCTGAAACATTCCATTATAATTATTGATAAAGATTTATATTTTTATATTATTGTGTTTATATAAATTTATTTATTGAATTATAAAATTTATTACTGTGCCATGAAATATTTTGTTCTATATGCAATGTATTCTTTTGATTATCTTTTGCTTATTATACAATATTGAATTTATAAACCTTTGAAATGGAAATAGAAGCAAAAAAAATCAAATGACAATTAACTTTATGTTAGAATTCAATTTGAAAAGCTCTTGACCATTAAAGTGTGAATAAAAATGCATATTAGGGGGTGTTTGCATGAAAACTATTTCACACGAAACATACATCTGGCATCTGAAATTGATAATCATGGCATCTTTGATCATTAATTGTCAGGCTCTTTCAAGTATCATGTTAAAAAGATAAATTCAATAAAAAATAACTTTATTGAAGTTATGACAAAGAAGATTGATTGTTTGTCTAACAATGATTTAGTTATGTGATTTTCTGATTTGACTGTTTATGATATGTAAATACGAATAATCAATTACACACTATATCATATATAAGCATATTGCAAATATGAAACTCCTGGTACTTATGTTATTACACAATTTTACAATATTGATTAGTTAAATTTTTTTTATATATTTTATATTGCTTTAGAGTTCTAAAATAAATGCATTTAAATATCACTGTTATTTATTTTGTTTGGTTTCAGAAATCAGTTATGCCCTTTCAGTATACTGTTTAAAAATTAAAATATGACTTTGTGTTCCATTAAAAAAGTCATGTAGACTGTTGACTAAACAAAAATGAATACAAAAAATCAGATAACTTTCAACCATCATATGACATTTTTTAAGCGTGTCTATATAAGTGTAAGACACTTGAGATGGTCCTGTTCAAATTATTGACATAATTATGTTGACAAAATGTTAAAAAATCTTTTTGCATATTTTGTCTGGGTTGGTTAGTTAAGTACACCTTACAGTATGGTGATGTCTGGGGAACGAATGGGTAAGTTGATACCTGATTTTGTGTAATAATTCTCCCAATAGTCTTCTACATATTTTTCTGAAACTTTACATGATGACTGTGCACATATTCAAATGATTTATTTGGTATAATGGAATTGTTTGAATGACATAATCTCATTGTCCAGACTGTTAAATTTAGAGTATTTTTTCAGCAAAAAAGTAAGAAAAGAGGGACGAAAGATACCAAAGTGACAGTCAAACTCATAAATCTAAAACAAACTGACAACGCCATGGCTAAAAATGAAAAAGACAAACAAACAACAGCACACACGACACAACATAGAAAACTAAAGAATAAACAACACGAACCCCACCAAAAAACTAGGGGTGATCTCAGGTGCTCCGGAAGGGTAAGCAGATCCTGCTTCACATGATGCACCCGTCGTGTTGCTTATGCAACAATCCGGTAAATAGTCCAATTCGGTAGGTCACATTCATGAAAGGGAAGAACATTGTAGTTACGACGTAAGGAACATATCCGATATCATTTGTGAAACGGTTATTCCATAACGGTCAACCAACTCGTGATGGCGTCCGTAAAATTTAGAACAGTACCAGTTTAGCGAAAACAACTCGCCATGTAGTTTTTACATATCTTTGGAAGGTCATAGAAAAGATGGCACATCTGTTGCAATTTTAAAACTGTTTGTAAGGAATTAATTCTTTAGATTTTGGAGTTTAGTTATTTTTCAGGAAGATGCGAAAAATTATACCAGCTTTGTGTAATCAACTATATATCAACTTCATATCCCTGAAACTATAAAGAAAGATTGCATTTCAACTTCGTACTTTAATTGGCCTTTTAAACTTTTTTTGAATATAGCGTCACTATTGAGTGTTTTGTAGTCGAAACTCGCGTCTGTGTCAAATACTAAATTTCAATCCTTGTATCTATGATGAGTTTATTGCACACATGTTGAAGTTGTACAATTGCTACTATACCATATGGAATTGTTTTGGGATTTCCCCTATTGATCTATACTTCTACAGTTTTCAACTCTTACCCATAAACGTTCTTTAGAAAAAGATAGAAAACATGATAAAGTTGTGCACCGGTGAAAATGAAAGTGTTTGAAGATTTTCCATATTCTGATGAACTTGCAATAGGGAACTCGTTAATTTTTCATCAGAACTTTAACAAAAATGAAACATATTTTATGTAGTTCCAATAGTTTTCAATCCAGATCTTTGGAAACTCACGAGAATGTTTGCAGATGCATTGAAGTTTTGAGTCAGCTGCTATGTTTCCAGACACGAAAACTAAGTGATTTTTAAAAAAGCAAACTTTGCTAAAGATAATACCAATATTGTCTTTTTATTTTTGAACTTTTCAAGTTTATTATCCAAATCTATTGAGGTTGTGCACCATCATATAAGTGTTTTTTCCCACTTTTTAAAAAAA
This sequence comes from Mytilus galloprovincialis, assembly GCF_965363235.1. Classification (NCBI taxonomy): domain Eukaryota; kingdom Metazoa; phylum Mollusca; class Bivalvia; order Mytilida; family Mytilidae; genus Mytilus; species Mytilus galloprovincialis. The sequence goes on from NC_134846.1 coordinate 67,297,300, forward strand.
TTACATTTCCATATATCTAAACGATATACTCATAACAATACAGGAAAAGTCGGCTATCTTTAAAACTTATTGCCAAATCGTAAATAGATGCAGACATTTAGCAAATAAATTATAGCTTTCATTATCTGATTCCAGGTAAAGTAAGTATATCTATATAACAAGAATATGTAATACTCTTACCAATGAGACAACTATCTGCTTAGAACCAAATGATATAGAAGGATAACGACTCACAGTATGGCCTTAATTTATGAGCAAAACATAATGCACAGCAAGCTATAGAAGACACAGAAATAAACCATGTAAAAAATTCAAACGAGAACTTAAAAGATGATAATAGCTTCATTTATTCTTCCGATGAAGCTCCCAAATGACTCGGTCTCATATGAATAAGGAACAAGTTGACAAGAAGAGGAGCACAGTGTGCCGATTGATGTTGAAAACTCCATTACTGTTTTTTTACAAAAGTGAGTAATGAGCGCTTTAATTGTAGTAAGTAAACCAGATACAAGGACAGAGAGATAGGTTGTACATTTACTTTTATGAAGTTAATAAAAAGTATAATAGTTAATTGTCCATGTATCGTAAATTATTTAGTTAAGACTCTTTGTAATTTGGATATACGTTTTCGTATGTAATAAATTAAGGATGCGAATTTGAGTCGAATCTAAAAATATGAATTTAACAGCTAATACTCCTTTAAGAACTTCTGTTTAGTATTTAAGTCGTACAACACAATATTGAAGACTTCGTTGAAAGCCTACACGAACACAAAACGCTTCGCGAGTACTTGCAGTTTGTTTCCAATCATTGTAATAAGATTTTGTATCATTCATCAATTTCGTAATTATTTTTGAAATGCGATATGCGAATGTCCATGATATTAATACATTTATTAAAGTAAGAATCATGTTTTTTTTTCATTATTTCTCCGATAGTAAGAATCAAAAGCTTATTCAAACCGTTTTATCAATATTACAAGTCTTGGAATGTGTAAATATTTACAATTTAGACACGAACTTTGCATCACGTAAATCCTTTCATAGAATGAATTTCAAATTCACAAAAACAGTAAACAACAACACCCATGTTACCAGTTCACTGAATGTATGCCACAAACGACTAGTTGACCGACTTCCACTATTATGACCGTATTAATACAATATGGAAATCTTAGCGTTATGATTTACATCTGGGAGCTGGACATGTGTCGTAAACAACTTGAATATCACTTTACCATGAGCTATATGGTTGTTTGTAATCTATAAGTACATAATGATTCGGGAATATTGTTTCAATTTAGTTCGGGGGTTATTTCTAATGACAATTACGAGGAAAAAAACAGAAAACATGACAAAAATCCTATTCAATTCAAGTATTTATCGAAGACTTCAAATGAAGTATTTGAATATTTACTACTTGTGTATAAAGTTGGCCTTGTTCATTTAGTTGAGTCTTGTATAAAGAACTCATCAATCGTCACCTGTGTGTGTCATCTTTATAGAATCATTATATTTCCCAAATACATGCGAAGATGTGCAAAGAGATTTTCATTTTATTTAGTTTCACTGAAAGGATTGACATTTTCGAACCGCAAATATATTGATACATGTAGTCGAATATTCGGATACGTATTTTCTTTGAGAGCTTACTGGAAAATGAATGTATTAATTTTCAGATATAATACAAAACAAAACTGCAAAAAAAAAAATAACAAAATTGAAAAATCTTAATTGCACATCTACCACTTGTCGACATTGAAATCAGACTCGTATCTACCGAATTGAGCATATAGTAATGTATCAGTCCACATATAATTCGCCGAAAGATTTTTCTTAAACCTGTTGGCTGTAAAAATGATGAAAAGGAAGATAGTTATTTTTTTACTTAGTTTTGGTTTAATATTCAGGTTTTTACAAAATATGTTAACTATTCAACTTTCAGAAGACACCTAAATACTTATTAAAAAAAAGCCCAGAAGAAACGTCATGACAGTAATTTTCGTCTTCTGAGCATCAACATACTTTTTTTCACCACCTTCATGAGTTTTAATATCAAATTTTGCTACATCCTTTCGAACTGACAACTTCCATACAAAAGATTTAAGATGAGGTTGAGACGCAACGAATTTCTCGATCTTTTCTGATACGAGTTCACATATGGTCTTTTCATTTTGATCATTGAGGAATAAGACAAATAATATTTCATAGTAGATTATGCCTTTTTTTCAGAGTATATAACATACAATGGGGTTCTATAAATTTGTGAGGTACATAAAACGTTAAACTTTATAACTTTAAGGCGCCACAAAAGTCTCTCAATGTGTATCTGTTTTTGCTTCTAATTTTTCTAGTTTGAGAATTGTTAACTCGATTACGATCATTGCATATCATTTAAAATAGCCAATTCCGTATTATTACCTGTTATACTATAGAATTAGTAATTATTTAGATTTACATGTTGTCATTATTCACATTTTTGATTCATAGATGGAAATGTTCAAATTGTCATTACAATATTCCGTCCTCTTTTCCTCATACCGAATTCGACTTAATTATAATCGGCCTTGCACTTACATGAACAAAATTGCCTATATAAATATTCTAAAAATAGGATCTTCTGGACTGCAAGAATATTTATGAACTACTGGATTTAGTAATGAATACTGTCTCTCCTATTACCTCAATTTTCAACACTCCCTATTCAGGAACTGAGACAGAAATAATTGTTCTACAATAAATATAAGTTTCCAGTTAATTACTGCACAGGTCAATGTTATATGGCAATCAGCTTCAATAAACCATTTTCTAGACAGATAAGAACCGTTTCCAATACATTAGACATACATGTATGTAATCCTGTAAACATAATTAAATAAGAATAGTTTGAGCTAGATAACAACCAAAATCTAATATTCGTATATGCAAGTTCTTTGTGTTCAAAGGACTATAATAAATTATCCTTTCAATGGTCATCAGATAAGTTAATAATAAAAAAGCCTGAAAAACAGCAACAAACATAAAAAAATATATCATATTTTAACATTGTATCTCGTGTCCATATTGAAAATATACGCATTAATCCTTAAATGTAAACTAAGTTATATAACTATATGGATATCTTTAGACAATTGTTTTTCAAACTGATGGATTAATAAGGTCCTAGTTGAGGAAATTGAGAATTAGAAATAAATATTCTATAATAACTTCCCGTGAAAAGGTTTTATTCTAAGGTGGCTCGTGGGTACAAAAATTTCAGCAAAAAAATTGAACCTTTATTTTTTCATTACAAATTTTATTTATTACACTATTAGTTATTACTTTATGATATGGTAAAAAAATCAACCCAAAAAATCGATTCGGTTTGGCCCCAGATGACTTTTAAAATGTTTATATCATTGAAAAAGCTCCAAATTATCTCCCTTTGGTGCAAAAATGCCATTTTTTGGCATTAAATTTGAAATATCTTTTTTTAACTCATCGGTGACCTATATTTTTTATTTGTGTTTTCATAAAAGCTGTACATAAACTAAATAATTGTAAAATTTAAGCGATTTCTGTAATTAGGTTATTTTTTTATTTCGATATTACCTCTATTTGTCCTATTAGTTCAACAGAAAAAAAAGGACATTAACAAAAATGTATGCTTCTTCCGGAGTCAAATTGTGAGCTTAAATGAACGGTGACCCCATTTTTTTATTTCATTTTTCTTTTAAGTATATGATAAAGGTCATTTATAAAGAAATATAGCGAAATCCTATATTAGAAAAAAAATTTGATTTATACCCAGGAGCCCCTTTAAGTAAACATATGCCTGGCCATTAACTATAACATATGACACCAAATATAGTGCACATCAACATAGGGCAAACGTGATGTTAATGATTTTACCATATTGAAGCATCAACTTAATTGTCTGGTTAAAATACCATAGTTGGTTACCTCTCTACAGCTTTGCTCGTTAATAAACAAGAAATATTGTTGCCGCCAGAATTTGTGGATCGTCTTTGAGAAAATAATGAATAATTCAGTAGACATAACATCTTGAAACTTAACTAATTGATAATACGATGAATGCCTCTTTCTGCAGATCAAAATATTGTTACTACCGTACAGCGTCTGACATATTTTTTTTTTGGGGGGGAGGGGGGGGGGTGTCTATGACTTTTCGCACTGAAATAGTTTAATCATAAATTCTTGTTATTTATAGGAGTCCTTACTTCTTTGACAGTCCTTTTGTCTACTAGCTTTCAATTTTGTCTAGTCTACATCATGTCTCCATGAATGTAGATAGTAAATAGTTATCAAAAGTACCAGGTTTATAATTTTATACGCCAGACGCGCGTTTCGTCTACATAAGACTCATCAGTGACGCTCAGATCAAAATAGTTAAAAAGCCAAACAAATACAAAGTTGAAGAGCATTGAGGACCCAAAATTCCAAAAAGTTGTGCCAAATACGGCTAAGGTAATCTACTCCTGGGGTAAGAAAATCCTTAGTTTTTCGAAAAATTCAAAGTTTTGTAAACAGAAAATTTATAAAATGACCATATAATTGATATTCATGTCAACACCGAAGTGCTGACTACTGGGCTGGTGATGCCCTCGGGGACGAAACGTCCACCAGCAGTGGCATCGACCCAGTGGTGTAAATAGTTATCAAAAGTACCAGGTTTATAATTTTATACGTAAATCCGTTATATTGAATTGTTACTGCACATTTTTCTATTGGTGTTGATGCTGCCATTATTTAGATTTTTTATTTAATTATGAATTGATATAATACTAATTCAGTTTTGTTGCATGTTTGCATTGTATTCCCAATGTCATAGCAAAACAAATATAATATATAAATCCGTTATCACTTAACTATTATGTCACTATAAGAATCACATGTTTTTGTTCAGCAAGTGATCAAGATCATATCAAAGCTGCAGATTAACGTATATCAAACTAGACTTAATCAAAGTTTAATCATATATTCTATATCGGTCATAGTTTTAAAACAAAATCATAAGTTAAATATAGGTCAATGCGACACATTTACTATACAAAAAGATAGCAAGAGGTCAACATAAATAAAGGCAACAGTAGTATACCGCTGTTCGAAAGTCATAAATATTTCTTTTCTACTAGTTTTCATGTTAGTAATAGTTTCCAATTAGTGATACGTGTCTGTAAAATGTATATAATATGAATTGGTAGTAAAGATATATTACATAGCAACAACAAATGGTTGAATTTAATTATATTATCATATATATTGTTTAACGCTAAATATACCTGTACGAATTCAGAAATGTGACAGTTGTTATGGGGATGTATACATACCCTGCCTCATCCGATATATGCTTTTGTTACTGTTTTTCTGCTTTGTATCGATATGATGAAGTAGACCCTTTTCAAATGTTTAGTTTAGTTTGTTCATATGTTGTGTAACACCACTGTCCCAGGTTAGTGGAGGGTTTGGCAACTCCAAGATTAATTAACCAGACACATTTGGTATTTGCCTTTCTCAAGTCAGGAGCCTACAATTCCGTTGTAATCGTTTTGTTCTGTATATCATATGAATATTTCGCTCAGTCTTTTTTTTTTATATAAATCAGGCCGCTTGTTATCTTGTTTGGCTTGTTTACCACCTCTCATTTCAGGGTCTTATATAGATGACTATGTGATGTTGGTTGCTTATTGTTGAAGGCCGTACAATGATCTATATACGTAAACTTCTATGCCATTTCGTCTCTAGGTGTCTGGTGGAGAGTTATCTCATACCACATCTGCCTGTTTTTTTTATATTCTCTATTTTCAATTATCCTTGGAGATCAGTATTTTTGTTATATTTTTTCTCAGCATTAATATAAGTAGACCGTATTTCAACTATGTATTCTTAGTGAAATGCTTTAAGTTTAATCTGTATTTTTGTTATAACCCTTGCTTGTCAAATACATGGCATTGACTCGATAAGTTTACAAAACTAAAGTCATCTTGACGGTAAGGATTATAACTACTTGCTTATTTAATGAATACTATATTTATAGGCACTGAGACAGAGATGAATTGTTCCACAATAAATAGAAGATTCCAGTTAATCACTGCACGGGTCAGTGTTATATGCCAAACAGTTTTAATAAAACATTCTTTAGTCAGATAAAATCCGTTGCCAATACATTAGAAATATGTACTTCTGTTAACATAATTGAATACCAATCGCTTGAGCTAGATAACAGCTTAAATATAATATTCGGATATGAAGTTCTCTGAATTCAAAAGGGGGACGAAAGATACCAGAGGGACAGTCAAACTCATAAATCGAAAATAAGCTGACAACGCCATGGCTAAAAATGAAAAGAAACAAACAGACAAACAAAAGTATAAATGACACAACATGGAAAACTAAAGAATAAACAACACGAACCCCACCAAAATCCAGGGGTGATCTCAGGTGCTCCGGAAGGGTAAGCAGATCCTGCTCCACATGTGGCACCCGTCGTGTTGTTTATGAGATAACAAATCCGGTAAATAGTCAAATTTGGTAGGTCACATTTATAAAAGGGAAGAGGATTGTAGTTACTACGTAAGGAACATATCCGATATCATTTGTGAAATGGTTATTTCATAACGGTCAACCAACTCGTGATGTCGTAAAATTTACGAAGAGATGACTTCAACATCACCATTTGGAACTCTTGATTTAATATCTTCCTTGTGAGCAACAACCCTCTATCAAGAAAATCATGACAGGAAATGCAAGCACGGGAACACCGTATCAACTGGGAGATATATAAACCGCATGCAGGTACTGCCGGAATGTTGCTACTTAGAAATGGAAAGTTCACAATTGGAAAGCCGAAACCATCTCTTTTGTCGTAAAGTTTTGTTTTCAATCGACCTTCGTTGTCAATTTCTGGATGTAAGTCAAGATATGAGGCCGACTTAACTGTATCTGTTGTATCCTTTATCCCTAGTTGAATGGGATAGATGCATTCGACATAGTCACCAAATTTTGAATTATTTAGTGAAAGAACACCAAAGAGTTGTAAAGGGTTATGCCTTCACTGGTCGTCAGATAAATTAAAAATAAAGATCCCGCAAAACAGCTGCAACAGACATTAAAAAAATCATAATTTAACATATTTCTTATAACAGTACTGAAAATTTACTCATTAAACCTATAAAATAAACTGAGTTATTTAACTGTATATATATCATTCGACAAAAGGTTCTCAAAACTGATGGATTAAATGTGGTATGCACACCACCAAAATGCTATGTTGGTCCCTTTTGTTTTTTTATAAATTGAGAATAAGAAATGGATATTCTATAATAACTTTGCATAAAAGTGTTAATAATAAGTGGATAAACGTCAGGCATTCAACTATTTTAAATGACACCAAATATACTGCACATCAACACAGATCGAACGTTATATTAGTGATTGTACATTTCCATGCATCAACATGTGGTGTGATTCTACCATAGATGACTACTCTCAAAAGCTTTGCTAAAGCACATTTCGACAGATTTTAATCATTAACACATAGAGTCAGCGTTGTGTTCAACCAAAACGATATTGGTGTTACGCAAGTAATACTGTTATCATTAGAATTTGTTTATCGTCTTTGAAAAACTAGGGACAATTGCCTTCTTAGCTATACGACGAATGCCGCACTCTGCAGATCAGAATTTGCATACTTATTCAGACCGCCTGACATACATTAGATGTCTATGATTTATCAAAAACTTGATCATAAATATTCAGTATTTATGGACACCAGTTTTTTTTTATTCTTTTGCTTTCCTATAGTGTTTCCGTGAAATAAGATAGTTAATTTGGCATATTTAATTATTGCTCTGATATCTTGTAACTGCACATGTATTGGTTTTGATGCTGTCATTATTTAATTTTAAATAATGTAAATTATTGTTATACTAATTCAGTTTTGTTGAATGTTTGCATTGTTTTTCTAATATTATTCCAATATAAAAAAAATCTTTATCACATGACTATTATGTAACTATAATCTATTGTATATTTTTGTTGAGAAATAGATAAAGATTCGATCAAAGCTAGAGAGATAAAAAGGTCATATTGACTTCGACAAAAATCAAAGTTTTATCATCCATTCTAAATCGGTTATACAGTATTTAAACTAGATCATGTAGCGAATACACGTAAATGTGACAAAAGCCAAACTAACTATACAGAAAGGAAACAAATCGTCAACAAATGGTTTCCAATTGTCTTTGTCTGTTAAATGTGGAACCTTTACATTGGTGGTACTGATAAATTACACCAAAAGAATTTTGTTGCAATTAATTCAAAGGTTTTTGTAATTTTACGCTAGTGATGCTAGTATCAATTCAGAAATATGACAGTTGTTTTCCACTTGTACCGTAAGTTGATTCCGTTTTTTATGTTATTTTTACTCAACTTCCCCATTTTCCAATTAAGCTTGGAGTTCCGAATTTTTGTCAAACTCTTTTTCTAAGCATCATTATAAGCAGACCGTTTGATTACTGTACATAGTGAAATACATTAAGGAATGATTTGTATTTTTTGTCATAGCCTTGCATGTCTAATACAGAGCAATGACCCGATAAAGCTGACACTTCACTATTAGAAGAAAACAAATAGGGTCTCCTTGACATCCAGGGTAATTGCTAATGTCTTACGTAATGAATTGTCTATATGCCATTCCCTTCATTGATTCAAATAATAAGACAGGCTTGAAGTTCTCTACAGTATAGAGGTTATTTTAGTTAATCACGGTATGGGTCAGTGTTATATGCTAATCAGCTTCAATAAAATATTGTATAGACATGATAAAATCAACTTGCAATGCATTAGACAAATACATGTTGATATGTATAGACAAATAATAAAAGTTTGAGCTGGAATATGTTAAAATAGCATAAAACTATAACAATCATGCTAAAGAAATCAGTGTTGCAAAAATATTGAAACTTCCAATGCATTCTTGGATTTTTTTTATACAGAACTATGACAAAGAATAAAATTGAGAATGGAAATGGGGAATGTGCCTAAGAGACAACAACCCGACCATAGAAAAAACAACAGCAGAAGGTCACCAACAGGTCTTCAATGTAGCGAGAAATTCCCGCACCCGGAGGCGTCCTTCAGCTGGCCACTAAACAAATATATACTAGTTCAGTGATAATGAACGCCATACTAATTTCCAAATTGTACACAAGAAATTAAAATTAAAATAATACAAGACTAACAAAGGCCAGAGGCTCCTGACTTGGGACAGGCGCAAAAATGCGGCGGGGTTTAACATGTTTGTGAGATCTCAACCCTCCCCCTATACCTCTAGCCAATGTAGAAAAGTAAACGCATAACAATACGAACATTAAAATTCAGTCCAAGAGAAGTCCGAGATGTCAGAAGACGTAACCAAAGAAAATAAACAAAATGACAATAATACATAAATAACAACAGACTACTAGCAGTTAACTGACATGCAAGCTCCAAAAAACATTACAATATTTCAATAATTTAACTCAGTCTTGGAATTGTTGTTGTAAATCTCTTAAGTAGATTTGTTTAAGTAGTATAGCATTTCAAAATCTGAACATAAACCTTTGAAACGCTTACATTACCACACCCAAAATTATTTCAATAATGATCCAGTGAATGAAAAAGACCCCTAATGAATTTTAGTTCACAAGTACAAAGGTTATGGACACAGCGGTTTTTGATTGATCAGAGTTTTATTTTAGCCAACATACCAAATAACTGACTGCGTGTGCACACATTATACATGCAAGTTGATATCATATTTCGTACAGTTGCCGAGCAAGAGCGTTCTGATCAGAGTTCTAGAAAATTGTTGGTTTCCGGATGAAATCGATTGAACTACAAATTCAACATTTTGTTTCATAATGATAGATGTAGTGAAAAACCTCATTGATTTCGAGAAAATAAAGTCACAGGTGAAGGTCACTTTAGCTATTTATATACTGAATTATCGTCAAAGACTTGGCTTCCAAATAATGTTCTTCAAATATTCTGTTCGAATTTTACAAAACTTATCTAGTTTGAGATTGTTATGTCAGAGATTAATTCTAAAAATGCTAAAATTATTTTTTGGTGAAAAGTTTGGTTTCAGGATTATACCAGTCGTAAAATTTGCCCAGACATTTGCAAGCTTTGATAAAACCCTATTGTTTTTGAAGTCGCAAGTCGCATGAAGTGCCTATCAAAACTCTGACATTTCGAGGAAATTTCACTTTGTCAAATAAGCTTACATGAGTGTCTTTCTATGCTGTGATGTAACTATTGTTTCAGATATGTTTGAAAGTTAGTACATAACATGTTTTAACCCGTTGCATTCGTTTGCAATTGTTTGTACCTGTCCTAAGTCAGGAATGTCATGTTCAGTAGTAGTCGTTTGTTGATGTGGTTTATAAGGGTTCTCGTTTCTCATTTTTTTTTTGTATAGATAAGACCGTTGGTTTCCCGTTTGAATGTTTTACACTAATCATTTTGGGAACCTTTATAGCTCGCTGTTCGATTTGATCTAAGGAACCGTGTTGAAGACCGCACTTCGACCTATAATGATTTACTTTTACAAATAGTGATTTTGATGGAGAGATGTCTCATTGGTACTCATACTACATCTTCTTATATATATTAAACCTAAGCTTAAGCATAACTGCAAAAGTTAAAGTCTTCAAATTTTCAGACTAAATTAATCATTTTATTTTAGCCAACATACCAAAAAAATGACTGCGTGTGCACACATCATACATGCAAGTTGATATCATATTTTGTACATTTGCCGAGCAACAGCGTCTCGTTTGCCAATTATTTGAAACAAAAAGTTTAATAACAAAAATCCGAACTCTGAGGAAAATCCAAAACAGAAAGTCCATGATCAAATGTCAAAATCAAAAGTTCAAACGCATCAACAGAATGGATAACAATGTCAAATTCCTGACTTGGTACAGTCATTTTCTTTTCACACCAGTCGCATAAAATTCCATTATATTGACAACGATGTGTGAAAAAAAAGACATATTAATTAATACATTAACTGTAGAATACAAATTGTCGATTATTCATTTGCTTTCATGGATGAAATGGTTTTATATATTGGTCGGTAGCTAGACAATGAAAAGTCTCCGAGGAAAATTCAAAACGGAAAGTCCCTAATCAAATGGCAAAATCAAATGATAAAACACACCAAACAAATGGACAACAACTGTCAAATAAAGCAAATTCGTCACCCGCCGTGCAGCTACTTCATCTTAGCCGATAGTTTGAATTTCACAACGCCCATTGTATGAAGAAAATTTTCGTCAAACTTTTCTTGGTTTCTTTGGAAGGCAACTTTACGATTTGTCTGCAGCTTGAAAAATTTGAGATGTAGCGTGTTAGTAATATTCTATATCTGTTATGCAACCACGCTCTGCTTGCCGATAGTTTGAAATTTTACAACAACGATAATGTTAGGAAAATTTTCCACAAAACTCAATTATTTTAGGGAGTGATAAGTTTTGCTTCACTAGACATATAATCTCAATCAATTGCATACAGTGACATGGCATAGGTATTGTTACTATTTACTCACTGCTTTTAAATTGTAAGGAAACAATCACCTAACATAATATATATATCATTCCGTTATAGTAAAAGTAAAATGTTTTCGTATGTTTTTCTGTATACAGTGAACACTTAATAAATTGGAATGCAACAGTGTTGTCGGCTAATGTTTAACACTATACTTTATGTGTTTTACCATCAAAACATGTAACATGCCATGTAATAACGATAATAATTCTTAATAACAAACATAATAATACTGCTAAACTCTTAAATTATACTCAGTTAATATAATATCGAAATCATTTCAACTTCATTATATCATAAGTCAACATAAAAGTAGGAATCAATTTTTATCATGAGAAATGGGAATTATAATACTGCGATGTGATTACTTAATATAATAAATTACTACAAAGAAAGTATAGAAACAATCAATGAAACGTTTATCATCAAGAAATAATTATAGACATTTTTTTTTAATTTTATTATCGACCATAATGTTATATCCATTATTTACAAAATGTATCTCTGTTTCTCATTCAGGTTGAAGATGGAAACGAAGCTGCAAAACATATGAAAGCATTGTTATGAACTGTTACTGAGAAGACAAGATACACATTTTGTGATTTTAATCTAAAATAAGTAAACGAAAAAAATGTAATAAACATGTCTCTAAACTCTAATTTTAACTCCCGATATCTTTATATAGTTGAAACGAACGATGACATCAATAAAAATATGACGAAAAAAAAAAACATTAATACGTACAACAAAAACAGAGATAATTTAGCATGAACACATAATATATTGGTTTTAGATTATTAAATAGGTAAAAACAAGTAGTTGCATTGTCGTTATATTTAACAGTTTTACAAGTTGAACATTTATCGCTCTAGTCATCTTTCAAAACCAATTTGTAATTTAACTACCTTACATAAATAAAAAGAGATTTTCGAGAGTTAACGCCAATAAAACAGCAACACAAATACATTCCAGTTCTTGTTTATGAATTGTATCCGACCGACATAAGATCTGAACAACAAAAATAAAACGTTTGATCTTCAAGAAGATTCGCCTGGAATAAAACAGGAATTGAAAACTAGTCCAAATCAACTGAGCTATGATAGATAAAGGCAACAGTAGTGAACCGGTGTTCAAAAGTCATAAATTGATTGAGTGAGAAAAAAAGCCGGGTTACATCGTAAACGGCGGAAAACAAAGGCAAATTATGATCACTGAAGTGCAACATAAAAAAAAACCCGCCAACGTTGATAACGCACAATATGCAATGAATTTCATAGGCATTCATAGACATTTGGTTTGTACTTGCGATTTCCACCTGCTGGAATTTGATAAAAAGATTTTGCCAGAATATCATAATATAAAACAAAGTTAAACCCACCATTTCCTTCCTGTATCGAGTCCGTCAAGGATAGCTTCCCAAACGTTCTGTTGGTTAATGACGTTTGTTTTTGACATTTTTTATGGATTCTCCTGTTTGAATTTTACCTTGTAGTTTTGTTATACAGCTTTTGTTCAATCACAACGTCTGATTTGTTTAGCACATGAACAGCAATTGCTTTATAAATTTAGTAGAAAATGCATACAGATTACTTTTAAGAACAGATTTCATTCTTTGATAAAGAGTACTTGACCATTGTTTTGTTTGCTTTGTTATCTTACTTGCACCTATACTGATTCTAATGTATCTGTTATGTACCTGTTGCAAGCTTTCGGGTCGTGAGTAACGGATGGGGGAATTTTGGTGATTGCAGTTATAAAGATTGCAGTTATAAAACTCTGCTACGTTCTTCGTACTCCTAAAATCAAATATTACTTGGAGTTAACCAATGCTTTAATGCCACCACTATTCACTCAATCATACAAAAGAGGGACGAAAGATACCAAAGGGACAGTCAAACTCATAAATCTAAAACAAACTGACAACGCCATGGCTAAAAATGAAAATTAAAAGACAAACAAACAACAGCACACACGACACAACATTGAAAACTAAAGAATAAACAACACGAACCCCACCAAAAAAACTAGGGATAATCTCAGGTGCTCCGGAAGGGTAAGCAGATCCTGCTCCACATGTGGCACCCGTCGTGTTGCTTATTTGATAACAAATCCGGTAAATAGTCTAATTCGGTAGGTCACATTCATGAAAGGGAAGAGGATTGTAGTCACGACGTAAGGAACATATCCGATATCATTTGTGAAATGGTTATTTTATAACGGTCAACCAACTCGAGATGGCGTCCGTAAAATTTACGAAGGGATGATTTCAACTTCACTATTTGGAAGTCTTGGTCTAATTGCTTCCATGTGAGCAGCAACCCTCTATCAAGAAAGTCATGATAGGAAATGCAAGCACGGGAATATCGTATCAATTGGGAGATATATACCCCGTATGCAGATGCTGCTGGAATGTTGCTACTTAGAAATGGAAAGTTCACAATTCGAAAGCTGCAATCATCTCTTTTGTCGTAAAGTCTTGTTTTCGACCGACCCTCATTGTCAATTTCTAGATGTAAGTCAAGATATGAGGCCGACTTAACTGTATCTGTAGTATCCTTTATCTCTAGCTCGATAGGATAGATGCGTTTCACATAGTCACCAAATTTTGAACTATTTAGTGAAAGAACATCATCTATATAGCGAAAAGTAGAGTTAAAGGATATTGCTAGCTACTTACCTTTCTTCCTAAGAAGTTCCTGCATGAAGTCAGCCTCATAATAATAAAGAAACAAATCGGCAAGTAGAGGGGCACAGTTTGTTCCCATTGGAATGCCGACAATCTGTTGAAAAACACGTCCTCCGAATGTAACAAATATGTTGCCAATCAAGAAATCAAGCATCTTGATAACATCAGTTTCAGAGAATTTTTTGTTCGAATCAGAGTGATCCTTTACAAAGTAGGATTTATCCCTCCCTAAGACAAAATACTTGTATCTACGTTGGCCATTCTTTTTTACGAAGCAAAATCTTTCACCAATTCTCTGTTTAATTGTCGCAAATGTAGAGGCGAACGTATATATTTTCTAATAATCAGCCCAAAAATTGACCAAAATTACATTTACTTGGGCCATACACCAGATGATGTACACATCACAACTAAACGGTTCAGAAAGGTATATCGAAAATACTATCTGTAAACTATAACTGCTTTTGAGACTTATTTAATTTCTTTCTGTAGGGTTTTTTTTTGCAATTTATACTTTTTTCTTCTATTTTTAACATTTGACGAGCATGTGATTGTCATTACTTTCGAAATACACATCTTGTGTAGACAAGTGGTACCGTTAATGTTATGACTACTTATCTATTAATTTAGAAATTCATTTAAATAATTGATATTTTTAGAAATTAAGAGTTTTTGTCATTCGTAAGTTGACATCAATAGATGATTGCGTTACACAGTCCTGATTTTTAGTGTTTTTCTATTTGATTTAAAGGATTTTTTTCCCATAAAAACATATAATGAAGTAAGACGTATGTGTTTAAACAATGGAAAGTTTCATAGAAGAAATGTTCTATAAAAATTGTGTATAATTGTCAACGAAACATAACTTGCATTTGAAGGTTGGATGGCTTTTTTCATCGCAGTTAAAAACAAAATTTGTTTATCTTTATTTCAGGTTGCTGATATAGGGTGTTACAACATTGAACTCTTGCAGAGCGAATTGATGGTGCTTACAGTAGCCAGGAAACACAAATTAAACCAAAACAGAAGACTTCAAGTAGTTTAAGATGATGCTTAGTTTTTCGTGGACGGCGCCTTATGTTGATAATGATAAACGATTGTTCCCTGATTCATGGTATAACATCAAATAAAACGATATATATGAAGAATAATATTACTAGATTCTCTGATTTTATTCAAATCAATCAAATAAGAGCATTTGTACTGAATCATTTCAATGGCAGTCTAAGATATTCATTTATCTCTCTGTGTCAAGGGAGTTTTATTTTTCAGTATGCTACTAATTTGATAGTATTCCAAATCAATTTGATGAGTCAAAACACAGAAAACATTTACACTGAAGATAACATTGTTAGAAGGTTTCGTCCACAAATTCAAAACAGTTTAATGAAATCGGTTATCCGATACTGTATTTGTCTATTAGAGTATGATTAATATTAAAAGGGTAAGAACTTGTCAACCGAGCTAATCCTTCATCTTAAAATAAATGTTTCAAATCTGTTTACACAATAATTGCTTAGAATATCAGTTGTGAATAATTCTTGCAGGGATTAGTTTATTAAAAGAGAAAGCAATAAATGCATTTTATATTTATTTTGACAACTTGTCTCTAAAAGAATATTTGCAATTTGATATGATCGAAATGTGTATCTGAATAACAATTTCATGACAATAGAACAATCTTTTATCTAGATCTGAGATTATTCAATTCTTTCGGTTTATTTAAAAGGGCCTCTCATTATTAACTACACTTATAACAAAATATATATTTACTGGATCATGGCGGGCGGAAGTGTATTATTTGAAAACTTTTAATTTGTTATGGGGTTGACACGAAACACATAAACATGCATACAAATTAGGCCTGTATCGCTGAAATGATCTTTTTGTTTCAAAATTCTGAACTTGACACCTTCGTTTTGTGTGGGAAACCTGAGAGATTTTCCAAAACGTTCGATTTATATAATCCGGAAATTCAGCTCCGTGAAATTTTGGTAGAGTTCTCTATTTTATATTTTCTCCCAAAATTAGGTCATCGTATATCGCCAGCTGGACATTTATCATTTCTTTTGGATATTTTGCATCAAAGAAAAGGTAAGCATTAGTATATATGCAAACATTTCTAGCTGTTAGTGAAATTTGTTCTCAGTTGACCAGTGAAATAATCTGTCTCTTGACACTAAGATTTATCACTGCATGGTGAAGGAAGGACTCCCAGGTCGGAATGCTTTTTCATATTTCAGGTGGATTTAAATAATGAGAAATTATCATTATAGTAGAGGGGTCTGTAGAAGCTAAACTTAGGGAACGGTCATTGTTTATCAGCTGAGGGGTATGTTCAAATTTATTCAGCCCCCCCCCCAAAAAAAAACATTATGAACCAGAACCACATAATGACCCCCTCCCCTTACCATAGCTTCAAAACTTTGACCCCAAACAAAAATCCCAATCGATTGCCGTCAGTGAAATTGGTTTTTAGTGGACCAGTGGAATAACCTGTCTCTTGACTGTCAGATTTAACAGGTGAAGGCAAGGACTCCCAGGTCGGAATGCTTTTTCATATGTTTTCAGTCGGAATTAATAATGAAAACTGGAACCTTACGCGAGGAGAAATTCTCATTAAGTAGAGGGGTATCTAGAAGCTAAACTTAGGGAACGGTCATTGTTTATCAGCTGAAGGGTATGTTCAAATTTTTCACCACATAATGACCCCCTCCCCTTAACACATAGCTTCAAAACTTTGACCCCCAAACAAAAATCCCTATCTATTGTAAGAAGAAATTCTCACTATAGTAGGACATTTCCCAGATCCCAAATAAGGGGTATGTAGAAGCTAAACTTAATATAATTATATATGTTCTTGAGAG
Organism: Mytilus galloprovincialis; assembly: GCF_965363235.1. NCBI lineage: Eukaryota > Metazoa > Mollusca > Bivalvia > Mytilida > Mytilidae > Mytilus > Mytilus galloprovincialis. The sequence goes on from NC_134846.1 coordinate 67,314,444, forward strand.
CAACAAAAACAGTGTGCAAGAGGGTTAGATCTGAAGACAAAGGTACAAAGGTAGTACATATAGGTATAAAGTTGAAAGGAAAGGGGATTATTATTTGATTTTTTGGGGAGGATGATTTTGAAAATGAATATCATATCCACATGTCCACTGAATAAAATAAGCATAACAGATGAAAATGAGTATTCAATTTGGAAAATATTACTTCTGGCCCCCCAAATTATCAAATGGTCATCTAAGCCAAATAATTATGACATCTTGACCATGTTTAAAGGCTATTTTATTTTTTTCCTGTGACACGTTCCTTTGGACTAACGGTTATCTAATTATTTGTCAATTTGTTAGCTATTTTATTTTTTTTTCTGTTACACCTCGCTTTGGACTAATGGTCATCTAATCATTTGTCAATTTGTTATACCTTATATAAATGGGGAGACCTGCAATTACTTCACAATTAATAGGCTGTTTTGAAACATTTCACAGTACTTGCATTTGTTGAATCAGATGAATTACTAGACATAGTTTTAATTGTACATGAGTACTGTCACGAGACTTTGACTCCATAATGGATGACTGGGAGAGTTAAATAGATTAGCTTCTGCATCTGACATGTCTGATACATCCATTTCATTGGAATGTCTTTTTTTCGAAAGTAAAATACATAAGACTCTGTATAAAATCATCAATACCTCTCTCTCTCTATCTTCATGTATCTAGATTTTTTGTGCATCCATGCAAGTGTGTCCACACCAGCCTCGTTTATATACATGTATATATTTATCAAAATTGCATAGACCTTATGTCAAGATGTAGTCCATTTGTCCACACCAGCCTTGTATCATATGAAAATATTTCTCACAACAATGGAGCATAATTCGCAAATTGTAAGATAAGTCTAACAACACATCATAATTACATTCATCCGGTATTAAATTGCAACAAATATACTTTGCAAAAAATGAAAGCATATGACCGATTAATTTTCATAATAAAGTTGAACACGAAGAAATTCATTTATAGGTGGCTGGTGTGTCTCCCTCCATCTTAGATTTTGACGCAGCAATTAGCAAATTGTTTAGATCTTTAATGTGATGTGCTTCTAATAGTAGTGTGCAGTCAGGAGTCTACTTCGTCAAAATTATCTCCCCATTACGCCAGTTCATTTTCACAATCGTAGAAATGGAAGCCATTGTAGGGATGACGCGCTACCAATATTGCTCTTGGAAACCGATAAATTTATCCACATTGCACCATTACGATCCTTATATGTCAGTTGTATTTTAAAGGACAAATGTATCAACTAGCTAATGAGCATCAGTTAATAATCTTGTCTGCATTGATTCAACTTAAAACTATTGTCTGATCGGTTGTCAGGTGGAATTTTCGAAAATTCATAAACATTTAAAAAAATTCTAATTAAATATTTCGTGGAAGGGCAGACTAGATTTTTTTAGTGTATGAAGCCTATAAACCCTAGTAATCACACACAAAAAATTAGAATTTTTCGAAGATATGCATTTTCATCATCCAACTTGAAAGACTGTCGTCAAGTACTTTCAGTAAAAAAATAGCTATTCGAACAAACCTTCTCTGTTTTTGTGACTCATTAGATAGGTATTTCACTTGACCCATATATTTCATCTTTTAGTACTGTGATTTTTTTGTGTTATAAAGTCAACCTGTAGCTTTAATATATAAAAATGATAGAATCTGAAGCGAGACGATATATGAAATATTCTTACTTTGTACGATATCAAGACAAAATACTCAACTCAAACACGCCCTAACATAAAAAGGCGCACTCGATTTTCTCTTTTCGATACAATTATTACCCATTTTTTTGAATTTTTTCTTCAGTCACATAATGGAAGGACAGACACGAAAATTACTGAACTAATAGATTGATATGTTTTCCGTCCGTGGTAATTTTTTCATAAAAATCGGAGGTTATGCATTTTCTTCATCCAACTTGAAAGATACCCATGTCGTCGACTTGATATCTAATTGTTCTGCTTAACTATGTACTAGATAAATTGAAAACTTATGCAAATGGTGTTTTTAAAATAAAACACCTCGTAATTGAGAAGAAAATTGCAATTTTGTTTGTTTCTATTAACTTTTAAAAATTTTGTCACTATAGTAAACAATACAGTAAACATTTATCGCCTTCTCTAACAAAGAGCTTCGATTCTTTTGTTCTGTTTCAATCTGGTTTCCGACTGTGTGTAATTAATGTGTAAGACTTTTCATATTGATGAAGAAAATTATGTGTTTTATCATATTTACGGCTTTACATTCTAAAAAACATAATATTTATGTAGATTATTTTTTTTCCAGCTTTGCCGAAACCGTTGAAAAAAGAAATTGTTGTGAATTTACAAATTTGAATTTGTAGCTAGAAAACAAGTCCGGTGACCCCAATTGTTTTCTTTTTTCATGCATAATCTATACAAAATCTGACAACTTTGCACAACCTATATGGTAAAAATAATGTCCGATCAACCATACATTTTATTATATTTTGGAAACATGCATGATAAAAACTACATTTTCACAAATTATTAAAAAAATCTATGGGTTTCAATTAAGACCCCATATCCACCTTAATAATTCACTGTGTACGGTTGTGTTCGAAATACAAACCTCCAGTACGAGCAATCAGTTTGCAACTCGTAATGTGTATTTTGTAAGACGCGGAAAAAGAATATTGCGATTACCGTGCAGAAAACAAGCTATGCATGTGATGCACAGGAAACTTGTGGTTGGATTACCTTTGAAATTTATGTGTTGAAAACTGGTTCCAAACAGGATTGTCCTAGCTACTTTGGACCACCACTATTCTACGATTGAATTCGGGTACACGTTATTACCTTATTGGTCGTCCTCATGCTAGATAATCTCAAACTAAATTCGCCAGACAATTTACACTTCGGCGGAGCACATTTCACGTCTTTGCCAGACAGTGAGTCAAACTGGATCAATTCAACTATACTTTAGAAATAGTACGGTATCTGTACTCATTCGTTTGCACCGTCTACGCAAACAGTCGAAGCTACTTCATCCATACTTTGACGTGCAGAATGTATAAATATACCATAATTAGAACGTGCATAAACGATTAAAACAACCAAAAAGAATCGTGGTCAGTCGAGAGGCCCAATTTGTGGAGACGAGAACCTTTTATTAGGCAAGTTCTTTTTTGTTCATAACTGGGACAGAAAAAACTTCGTTATGTTCATAATTCGCGTTTTCAATTGAATAGTGAAATTTTTACGTACTGTAAAATTTGACGTAAAATGCATACCACAAAAATAGCAAATATTAGACACGAGCAAAAATTTTGGAAAAAAAAAACCCGACTTTGTTTTTAGTTTACGCCTGAAAAAATAAAATATTGGCAATATTTCACAGAAAACATAAAGACGGTGAGCCTAAATATAAAATATTTTCAAATATTCATTTCTAGCGAAAATCTTTCAGTCCATTCAAAAGTCTATATTCATGACTACAGTTAATTACAATCAATTAACCAAAGTGTAATTTCTATCAGTTTGCTCCCAAGGGTGACTGGGGAATAGAAATATGGTCACTTGGTCTTCTCCCGACCGGCAGTAAAATGCTTGCCGAAGTGGGGCGTCCGTTTGGCTGTGCGGGATGTATCAAGTTCGCAGTCATGTTCGGTCAGAATGGGGACGTTAAATCCGATGCCTCGTGTAAATAGAGTGCCACAGTCTTTGCACGTTAAGAACCCTTGCAACAACTCTTTGAGGGGTCCGTAGGTGGCCTGTTGCAAGGTAAAATTTCTGTCCCTATCCAATATACCCTCATTTTCCAGTGGCAGTCTGAATTTCCCCGACCATCATCCCAGATGGCCCCTCTTGTGACAAGACCTACCTATTGTATTTATTGTGAACTTGTTCTCGTCCTGAATATGCATGAAATATTTGCCACTGGACGTTAAGCAACCAACAATCAATCAATCAATCTATTCGTTTATGATGTCTAAAATTAAAATATTTAGCAATTAAAAAATACTGATTTAGAAGAGAGTCAACAAACTTTATTGTTTAATCAGAAATGACTGCGTACAAACATTAGTCATTTCAAAGGAACAAATCCAAAAGCGATTTTAAGTCGATTCAATTAAATATTTGAGTGAGCCAAGATAGTCCATACATCTTCTTTATAATTAGCATAAGTATGTCAAGGGAATAACCTTACTTTTATGATTTTACCCTACTTCATTTAGTTAGTAATAACTATAATGAAATTCTAATGAATGATGCATTTTCTCCCATATGACACTTAATTTTACAAGTGTAATCCGTTTTTGAATAGATATAATCCTTTAGTTATGACCTCAAGTGCCAATTACAATTAGATTCACAATCAAAACCTTACAATTTATTACATCATAGTCTGTTCAACTAGAGCAATGGGAAATTGTCGTAACATAATAGAAAATATATGTTTTATTGATCAAATTGTGTGTTTCTGAAACGATCAAACAATAAAACAGCTCTTGTATCAGCAAAATTGTTCAGCGATGTACACTTAAATAACTTAAAACTTACCTAAGTAACGACGAGATGAAAACAATGAATCTTAAAGTTTAATTCTTAAACTGCATTACAGCGACAATAGGAGTGACTATCATGTATGTGTGCAAGTTACGTCAAATGGTTAGAAGAAGGCAGACATATAACATTTACATGACAAAATTGTAATAAAAACATTTGACAAATTAATTAAGTATACCGCTGTTCAAAAGTCATATTTCGAAAGGAGAGAAAACAAATCAAGGTACAAACTTAAATCTAGGGAAACACAACAACTATAAGTGGAAAATAAAGGAACATCAGGAACACTGAAGTGCACCAAATATAACGTCAAGTCACATAGAAACGAAATATTTGAAGATGTATGCCATATTCCAGACTTTGAAGGACATTTTAAGAAAAAATGATCGTATAATTCTGGTTTTATGGCTAGCGTAACCTCCCGTTTATATGGCAATGTTTAAACAATATCGTAAAAATTGCACCATAACGTAACAGAAATACAGCAAAAACACACACAAGAACACTTATTAAAGAGAAAAGCACAAACAAATAATATTACAGTCGACACAACATGCAAGCCGCAAACAACAACGAACATTTCCTATCAACGACAGACAGTACAGGACACCGCGAACAGTGACGCACTTACGTAATGAACATGTTATCTTTTAATCGTTCATTTCCAATGACTTAGTTTTTTTTTTTGTCAATTGAACCTTTTTTTATAAGTATTACTAAACTTTTCAGTTAATATCTGTATGGGTGACAAAATAGTGCCTGTACCACTGAGCATGTACTAAAACTAAACTCGAAAGTGGACGATAAATGACTGGCCCGTGATTAGAGATAGCCATATATCTTGCACGTAATAGACACTCTTGTAGATTTTGAAAAAACAGGTGAATGCAGCACTAGCATATGCAAAGTGGAAAGGGATTAATATAAGTGGCAAACTTGTTTCCCAATCCACTACAAATGAATATGTTTAAATTAAAACCATGGATCAAAACTGATATTTGAGTATGACTATGAAAAGTAAACTAACACAAATACAAAACTGCAAGTGAAATTCCCTACGGAAAGTCTATGATAAAATAGCAAAATCGTCAAAAGTTCAAGCACATTAAACAAATGGAAAAACAACTGTCATATTCCTGACTTGGTTCATACATTTCGTCATAAAGACAATGGTGGATTAAACCTGGTTTTATAGTTATCTAAAACTATCTCTTGTATAACAAGAACATGTAAAGATACTTTTTACTAAAAAGTATTGGCATATATATAATAGATACACATTCTATCATTTTTGGTATGAATGTCCTTCAAATTACTGAATTTTCATTATTTGTAAAGAGCATTAAAGAACACTGAATCACTCGTAATTTCATGGATATGGAAACGATCTTCATTTCATTTTAAGTTTTGACCCGAAGTAAACTATTTGATAATGCAATGCTTATTTTCCTTTTCACTGAGATAGTTAAGATCAAACAAGGTAACAATTTTCAGATTATTTAGTGAAAGAACACTATATTTACAGCGACCTTATTCTTTTCTAAGTTTTCAAAGATATTAGCGCAATTAAGTTAAATCAGGAATGGAAACTTTCTGTAGATAAACATACCCAAAGACACATAGAAAATATGTTATTCTTCATAAAACGGTGAATTTGTTGGTATCGAGATGATCTTATATTCGAATGTTTTGCTTAAAAAAGTTTGACAGTATTGTATCCCTTTCTCAATCATTATAACTTTTTTTACATTATCCATTCCTTTATTTTTATGGATGATTTTTGTAAGTGTTTTATTTTCATTTATAAGTCTTGTTTGTTTGGGTATAAGCGTGCTTTAACAATAGAATTTCGAAATCGAAAGTTTATTTTACATGTACATGGTATCTACTTGATTTTTTAAAACTTAAATTCCAAAAATGTTCTGTTAATGAATTAAGGTAGCACAATACAAAGATTTCATACCTCCAATTCCCCAGTTTTAAAATGCTGTAACTTTCTTCATAATGCTTGAAAATTTATAAAAGGGTATCTATGGATAGTTAGCAGATTACTCTTACATAGTAATGCAATGTTAGTATTATACAACAATTATGTAATTAATTATAATGATAACTGTGTCTACAAAATTTTACAAGAAATTTCCACTTTCAATTGAAATTAGCTTCTTCATGGATCCCCCGAGAAGGTTGGTTTCATTATATGTTGTTCATTGAGCCATTATCTACAAAAGGGTGTCGCAGATTTGGATAGAATGTATAGATCAAAATTTACACCTAATTATACATTATCTACGTTTATGTGGTAGGGATGTTTACACTAATTACAAATTTATGAAAGAATGGAATACGATAGCGATAATTTGAGACACCCTTTTGTAGCTCCTGCTGTGTTGATTAAGATAACGTCAACATTTCTTGTGTAGCTATAGAGATGAAAGAGCTAAATTCATTCAAGTACACTGACCATGATTTTGCCATAAATTGCATAATAATTGATTACATAATGATTGCATAGCAAAAATATCGCATTCATTTAAAAGAATAATCTTTTATCTATCTATATATACCTCTTTTATAAATGTATATGCAGTTTTAAGAAAGTAACAGCATTTTAGAAGTTGGAGATTGGATGTTAAAAAAATCTTTGTAGTGTTCTACCTTAAGAAGTCATTTAGGAACTAAGGTTCTCATCCCTCGGACAAAGACCGTAGATGAATGTTGTGGCTATTCTTTGTAGTTCTTTTCAGTCATAAAGCTCTAAAGCGTCTAAGTATTTGTAAATTACTGGCTTTCCAATGCTTAGGTTTGAACATTCATGATAGATTTTAATTCTCAACAGCGCTTCGAATGCAACAATTTTACAGCTCAAGTTAAAGTCACTAACTAAGCGTCTTTTCTGAAAATGTCACTCGCCTATTTTATATCTTTTTGAGGAAATATGGGTTTTTTGTAATCTTATTTAGCAGAATTCTGGTTCTATTTACCATTTTGAAAAAAATGTGAAATTATTTTGTTATCTTAACTGATTTACACAAAAAGTGTTTTTATATTACATACCTAAATCTTATTGGACAATGACTTACAATAACTATATCACATGCCATCTTATTGTTGTGATTAAGATAGGTTTATATTTAGCTAGTTATGGGTTACACTTTTGGGTACATGACATTATTCTTTATGTGCATAAGACGAAATTATCCCCCAAAAATCTTATTTAAGTAAGGAAAACGCAAACTTAATGTGAGATCAAAAGATAAAAAAATATACCTTGATATGATCATTTGTTGACAATTTTCAGAATTTAGAAAAAATGTTTATCTTTGTCACACGATGATGTTTTCTTGTTTTTGTCTCATTAAATATACATACAATAGAGCTAAAAACATTAATATACATACAATAGAGCTAAAAACATTAATCAACAGAAATCGTTAGTCAGATGTACCACGTTTTCTAGTATTCCCTGAGCTATTTTCTTACGTCACAGTTATTGTAAACGATTTTTAGAAAATCCGTTCATATAATTACAAGACTCGGTCATTGACGATACAAGCGTAGTATCTATTGTAATTTCCTTTTCATCTTATTTGATTAATAAGCATGATAAACATATAAATTATATTTTCTTTTCATTAAGGAAGACTTATGACATTATACTACCATCAGTGAACTATGTGCTTATAACTGGATTACACTGTTCTATAACGTCTGCACAATATTCCTTTATAGACCTTTATAGACTAAATGGCTACATAACTGTCCTATCGTACAGAAACCAAAGATCTTTTTCCTTCACAAAATATGATAAAACTAATAATGAAAAATACAATAAATCAAGGCTAGATCATACATCTACAAGATTTAATTTGATTTACATGTAGAAATGAATGCGATATGTAATTCCAGGAACAAGACGTTGATCAATTTGATTTGCGTATTGTCAAGGCTTTCATATAAGGTTACCGTCTGATAATGACAATACAATATACTGAATACAAAAACTCCGTTTCTATTGAATAACAACTGATAAACGTCATGAATTGTTTTTAAAATAAAAAAGTTAGATCGTGGTACGTTGAAAAAGGGTGTATCGTTGCTTCTTCCATTCTGACACCCCACAATAAAAGGATACAAAACATGAAAAAAAAGTAAACTTTAACATTAAAGAAAACTATTGGTGCTTTGCTTTTTACACAAAACGTCTGAGAATGTTACTGTCATGTTGACATTTCATTCATTCTATAGATATAGGAAGATGTGGTGTGAGTGCCAATGAGACAACTCTCCATACAAATAACAATTTAAAAAGTAAACCATTATAGGTTAAAGTACGGCCTTCAACACGGAGCCTTGGCTCACACCGAACAACAAGCTATAAAGGGCCCCTAAATTACTAGTGTAAAACCATTCAAACGGGAAAACCAACGGTCTAATCTATATAAACAAAACGAGAAACGAGAAACACGTATATATTACATAAACAAACGACAACTACTGTACATCAGATTCCTGACTTAGGACAGGTGTAGTCTATTATACAAAATTTCCAGCCTGGTATTTCAATAATTTTTTAGTCATAATGACGTTATTATAAGGCCAAGTTCTTGGTCGCGTCAATTCGAAAATCAAAAGTAGTTTGATTCTTGAAATTCAATAAAGAGGTAGGGCCAATTTGTTGGGATTTTTTTCACAGAAGGGCCAATTTCAAAAAGTGCCGACAGAATAAAATTTACTATAAAAACAAAAAATAAAAATGCTTTTTGATCAATATATCGATTTATGTATATTATGATATGTGAGATCAATAGTTAAATTAACCCTCAAAAAGGATGAAAGTCCAATAGGCGGAATTTCGGGTGTTTTTAGGTGGGAAAAACAAGGAATACCCCCAGAAGGACATTTCAAACCAAACAAAAGTTATGTTTTTTATGACTGTTGAAATTCATACTACTTTTTCACTCAAAAATGAAATTGGTTTAGTGTGTCCGTATAACATAAAAATCTACTTATTAAAGAAAAAATTGTAACATCGCTAAAGTGTACCGATATAGCTTCTTAATAAGAAGTACATGGATAAGTATCGCCGTGGCTCCATCAGTAGAGCACAGAACTACTAATGAATGATGGTTTAGAAGAAGGGGTTCGAATTTCGCTCAGAAGAGTTTGCATTTTTTGTGTTCTTATATTAAATTTTAATGTTTCTATCATAATTTTTCGGATGTTTGTTTGATTCATACAGTCATTCTGGTTCATTTTGACTATATAATTTACTAGTATATCATTTTACATGTATTAAAGATAAAAATAATGTATTGCTTATTGTGTGCATTCCTATGACTGTCCATACTCTTGACTTGCTTTCTATTCATGTGTTTACATTTATGACATATATTCAAGGAACAACTGCCGTCAAACTGATGTGGGTGCCTGTATATAGCCAATAACGCGAGAATTGATTCTATAGCAATGAAGCCCAAATATTTCGGGTGTAATAAACACATATTGAACTTAAAATAAAGCCATTGTATACAAGTTTAAAAAAACACAAACAATTTTTCGAAATATTTTTTGAACATGGACGGTATTATATGTAACAGATGCAGTCAACGGCAATTTTGTCGCCAATTCACAAACTGTGTAGATACTAGTACTGAAATTTTTACCACCTTCACTACACCAGTACCTAAGTCATCAGAAAATAAAACAACACAACAGAACAAATCGATTACACTACAAATCGTGATTGTAGGTAAAACACCAAGAAGCTGTTGCATCTGTATCACAACGAAGGGCGGATTTGTTAAAATCCCAGAAAAGGCAATATAACAAGTGTTAGTAACACAGGGTGATCTATGACCAACTCATGTTCTCCGGTTAAAATATATACAAGTATTATCTTATCTTATCTTATAGACGATAAAACCTTAAAAGACCAGGACAAATACAGATATACATATATTCAGAATGAGAAAAACACGATTTGAATTTGTTTGATATTATTTGGCTCCTTGACAAGTTACAATGCACGTGCTATGGCACCTTGCATAAAGGATGTTTATAATAAAATAAAATCAATATTAAAAAATCAATAGTCGTGGCCTTGTTTTTGTAAGAATACCTGTTCAAGGTATGAAAATAGATAATGTGACGTATTTTCATGTACTATAATTAGCATCTATCGGGCTATTTAAAACATGATTTACCTATCTTATCGAATGAAACAAATTTCCGGCAAATTGGCTCTACCTCTTTGCAAAAGTTCTTGACCTGAGAATATTAGGTGAGTAAAGTATTTGTGTGTGTGTGCATGCTAGGATACAGTTACTTAATATTTCCAATAAGTAAATATAGAATTGCCAATATACTTCAAATAAGCCGTCATGATAGCCATGTAAGTGACATATGTACACTAAGGTATCCAATAATGACAACAGTAGTATACCGCTGTTAGAAACTCATAAATCGATTGAGAAAAAACAAATCCGGGTTACAAACTAAAACTGAGGGAAACGCATCAAATAAGAGGAGAACAACGACACAACAGAAACTGATACTGTTTATTAATTTGTCAACTTTTAAAATTAGCTTAATTCTAAAATATTTAGAGAATGCTACTGTTTATTTTTAATGTTTTACCATCTCTTTCTATTAATATAATCCGCCCGACATCTTTAAATACTATTTCAAGAATCCTAAGGTATTGATTTAAATATAAAGGGAACAGTACTATACCGCTGTTGAAGAGTCAAAAATAAATGTAACTGAAACAAATCGGGGTCACAAAACAAACATCATGACAAAAAAAGGTAAAAACGAAAGGACAATAAACAACAGTCTATAAAACTAATACTAAACAAAGAAAAACTGAATTTTGAACAAATAAACTTATCTTGATCTGAGCGTCACTGATGAGTCTTATGTAGACGAAACGCGCGTCTGGCGTAATAAATTATAATCCTGTTACCTTTGATAACTATTATCATAGATACCAGAACTTTTCATTTGGAAGTGTTGCTACCATTTGTAAGTGCTGTTTGTTTGGTTATAAGTGTTACTTATCAATAAAGGTTTCGTAATCAAAAGTTTTATATGATATGTGCATTGTACCTAGTTGATTTGTAATATACATGGTTTTTTTTAAATTTCCTGTTAATGAATTAAGAAATCGTCGTTATGACTATGCAAAGTTTTTGATCCAATCAATTCGAAAATCAAAAGTAGTTTTACTCTACCAAAGACATTCTTAAAATTCAGTAAGTTTGCAAATTGTTTAACCTGAGAAGATTATGTGAGTATAATATTTGTGTGAGTGTGAATATTTAAGTACAGCTATTTATAAGAACCAGGCAGAGTGCCATATACATGTGATTTATGAGGGTTTCAGATTTTATCTATAAATGGCCTAGAGGAAGCAGTAACTGAATACTGCTAAAAAAAATGTGAATGGGAAAATACGAGTGGTTGTCATGGTAACGGACACTCTATTTTTGGTTGTGAAGCATAGCAAAATCTTTCAAAAATCAGCTAAATCACTACAATTCAGAGCCTGACTATGAATAGAATGAAGCAGTTTTCATTGATTTCATATGTAACATTGATGCAACTTGGTTTACGTTTCATTTTAGTTAAGATTGCATGTAAACCAAATTTGTAAATTGTTTGAAAAATTTTGCCAAAAAATGAATATTTTCAACTTTGCTGAGTTTGGGATTTTTGCGAAATTATCAACTTTTCTCTGGTGTTTTTTAGAAAAGAGCAAATGTGTACAGCATAGTTAGCACTGAAGTTTGGATAATACTTAACCAAATTGAATAGAAAAATGTGTGGGACTTTCTTTAGTTTTATCACTATAGCAACCAATTTTTTTCTTGAAACGGAGTTATTATTTGCAGAATATTGCAGTTTCAGAGCTTAAATGTACTGAAATGTTTCATAACTGATAAAAAAATACATATAAGTATAAGCTAACTCTAAATTACCATCGTTAAGAGTTGCTGACTTCGATAGTTACCATGGAAATACATATTACCCATAGCAACATCTATTTTTAAATGTATCAATAGAAATTTATGTAAAAAAATACATATATAGAGGGTGTTTATATTTAAATTGGAATATGACTGCATGCTTTACTTCACTCACAGTCTTTTCAGAAGGTTCAACAAATGTAATATATTATGTAACATTGAGGTTGGAAGCGAAGGTTTGGAAAAAAGGGGGGAGGGGTAGGTTTATTTGAAAAAAATCATACATGTAGATTATTGAAAAGATAACGTTTGGTCGGAGAGTCTGATTAGGAATAGAATCAATTTTTTTTTCCAGAAATTTCATATATACCATAGATATAACTTGTTTTTAGCTTCAGAGCTTAGTTAATATTGAAGTTCAACCCCGACTTTTAGATTTTTTGTTAAAATATACTAAAAAACATTATTTTTTTCCGAATCATGAAGTTTTGTGAAATTATCAAATTTTCTCTTGTGTTTTTCCGAAAAATGAAAACATGTAAAGCATAGCTAGCATTGTAGAAACAAAGTTTGAATACTACTGGACCAAAATAAATAAAACATTGCGTGGGGCTCTCTTGAATTTTATCACCATGTTAACGTATTTTCCCCTTGGAAACAGAGTTATTATTTGTTGAATTCTGCAGTATAGGGAATTCAATGTGCTCAATTGTTTCCAAACCTTTATGAAAATACATAGAAGTATATGTAAACTCTAAACTACAATCGTTAAGTATTATCACAACAGTTGCCATGGTAACAAATAATACCCATAACAGCCAATCAAATGATATATAATATAATTGTTTGTAGAAAATAACATATAATTATGTGAATAATGTTAATTTTTCTAATAGGAATATTACTGCATGCTTTGCTTTGTTTCACTCTTTGTACTGTCATGACTGTCTTTGTTCATTGACAAGACTCAACAAATATGAATATATACACTGCAGGGAGGAGTGGAGGTTGGTTAGTTTTTGTTTGAATCTTTCATAGATCCTAAAAGGAAAATTTAGAGGTTTAGCTATAAAACTAGGTTTAAAGGGGCACCAGCTGTCAAATTCATGTTCACCGATTTTAATCAAATTTCTAATATTTGATTTATAACAATGTAAAACATTTATCCAAACTATTAAAGTCAAAAATAAACGATAAACCCGGCACTGGCATGAAAATACCTAGCTTCGTTTCGTTTTTATTTTAGTGTAGCACGTTCTAGCTTTTGTCAAGGTCCATATAATTTTTGAAAGTATTGCTCTGACAATATAATGTCCTTTACCACTAGTTAAAAATTTAGAAATTTTGGCAAAATTCTAATGTTCCTAGCGCAATAACTCCGTCACAAATTTAATCCAAACAGCAAGAAAGTCAACTTGAAATCTCACTTATAAATATAAGCTTACAAACCAATAATAGAAACATTTGGTTTAAGCATTTCCTATAACTGAAACTGAAGTGAATATATATGTGAAAGTTTCAAAATGACATTTCACCCAATTTAAACATTTTCCCGCCAAAATTTGGGTTTTAAGTCAAAATATGTTTTTTTTCTTACCAGTGACCTATGTTTTTCTTAAAAAATAAAAAATAAGGCATTTCTGATAGAAACTTCGAATAGGCGCGAGCCACCTTAAGAACACTTTACACATAACAAAGGTAAAATCTTTTTGTAATTACTGTGCCACAATCAGGATAATGCACAGATAAGGTGTACATTAGCTACCTCAGATATACTGCACAGTTCAAATGTACTCTTACCTTTAGGGGCTGAACCTGGACTTTGAAAGGTGTGTAATTCCATAAAATAAAAATAAACAGCTGCACCATGAGAGCATGTTACGCCCGTCCCTTTTTCAAAGAATAAAGTTTATTAACTTCTCAATGTCATATCACATATTCATGAAAAACTAAAGGAGGGTTATATCAATAGATATAAACCCGTCACCAAAGTTTCATTACTGCTCAAAGCATTGTCTGAAAACTTGAATATCCCCCTTTTTTATGAATAAAATCACATTTCTCCGTAACCTAAAACGTATACAAATTTAAAGTTAGCTCCCGTCAAAAAATATAAACAATTTATTGAACGAAAAATGGAAAAAATAGGGAGAGTTTAAGATTGGAAAGTGAAACTTTTTTTCTGTTTATTTAACTTCTAAATTGAAGTACATTTCTCCTCGGTTCATCTTTCTCTAAGCATATTATTCAGGGAAAGAAAAGCACATATTCAGTTATGATTTTTCATACACCTATTTGAAAGTACATCAAAACGAAATTAAAACTGTAGGAGATATAGGTTATACGTCAATGACACAGCAATCAAACGATAAAAACAACTAATGACATTTAGCAGGCAACATACAGATTTCAACAATACTAGTAGTCATTGGTTGCATTTCTGTAAATATTGACAATGCAATTTCCCATAGGAACTCCTTTTAGAGCTAAAACTGTACCACTTTTACTATGAAGTTTTGAAAAAATCTTATCCTAGAATTGAAAGTTCATATGCACCACCATTTTTTTCAGAGGTCAAAATATATATTTCAAAGTTTATATGCCCTGAACTTTTCATAGTTTAAACTAACACTAATTTTCTTAACTACTTCTACTTCCAATGAAAGGTTACCACAGATTTCAATGTAAACAATATGCACATGTTTATTTACTGGTAACATTCCAGGTTAAATCCAATATTTTCTAAATAAAAAGAATATCTGTACCAAGTCAGAATTATGACAGTTGCTATTCATTCGTTTGGTAAGCTTTGGCTTTTCCCTTGGGATTCGTTTTTTTTTTTTTTTTTTTTTTGTAATTTAGCTTTGACAGTCTCAACCATTTAAGGGGCTTTTGCGGTTCATGCGATTCTTTAAGAATTAGTTTTGTTCTTGGTGGATATATGACTCATTATTTAAGCCTTATTCTGGAAAATATTAAACAAATAAAAAGATTCAGAAAAAGTTTAGATTTTTAAATGATTTATAGTTTGTCCAATAACAGTTGTCATTATGAATCTGTTCGTAGCACTTCAATTTTCACAAAATACATGTATGTCGTACAGTTACATAATCTATAAACTGAAAATCACTAAAATAGACATAACTAAAACCCAAAGTCATTTAGATTAGAATCAAAGAAATCAAGGTATTATTTTTCGAAAATCACATAACTCCTTTTTACTATACACCGAGTATCAAATATGAACAAATATGAAATGCCAAATTAAATTAATTATTTTTTTTCTTCCGGTGTAATGAGTTTATATAAGAACATGATTGCGATTAACTTTTTTTCAAAATATAGTTATTAAACATAATCAATGGTAAAATGCAATTATGTCGTTTTGTTTATTTGGAATGCTTTTATTGGTAAGTAATCTTTTTCGTAATTTTCGGTTTCATATAATTATTTGTCCTGGATTTGAACATTCATTTGGTCAGTGGATCGCAATTTTTATCAAAATGATATAAACGCATTTCGAAAAACTAGAAATATAACTGTTTTAAGTGTTTGCCTATTAGAATACAATATATTTAAAGTATAAAAAACGTTGAAATGTGTATTTAAGATTATGATAATAATTTGCCACAATACTGAACTAACCCAAAGCTAGCTAACTACCTTTCACTAATATTGGGCTGCAATCAACAGTTATTAATTATTCTGAAGGGTTGAACTCGAACTGCAGCAAAATAAGTAATTGCCAATAGGTAATATGTAGGATCAATGCGTCTTGCATATAAATAATCAAATTTATGTATATTATTTTATATGTGTGTCATGTCGACGATTGTCTCGATCCTTTTGGATTTCATTCAATTCCCCTGATTATTTTTTTTAACCTTTGTGAACGTTTTCTTCTTGTGGTTTTTAAGATTTGAATATCGATAGACTACTGTTGCCTCCTATTCGTAAAACTAAAATGCAAAAAAAATCCGTATGAGAGCAAGTGAACTACTTAAATTAAATTTTATACATTAATACAATAGCTACGCTGAATTTATGCAAGCATTTTGTTACATATAACAAACACTTTCTTATTGTTAAAGAATACAGTTTTTGTAAAAGGTAAATCACAAATTAAAACGAAAAGTCCCTAATCAAAAAGCAAAATCCGGAGCTCAAACACATCAAACGAATGGATAACATCTGTCATATACCTGACGTGGTACAGGCATTTTCTTATGCAGAAAATCTTGGCTTAATACCGATTTTATAGCTAGCTAAACCTCTCACTTATATGACAGTTGCATCAAATTCCATTATATTGACAACGATGTGTCACCATATTAAACAGACATAATAGGTTAAAATGTCAAGGAAGGATATTTGAAAGGATAGATATTGGGAAAAGTAGAAGAAATCTATCTTAATGCATAGTGTGTCTCATAAAATCAACAGTGTAATGGTTGACCACAGAGGGAGAACAACTAAGATCGGAACAACACAAGGTTAACGGTAACCATAATAAAAATCATGAATATGAACGTTGGGAGATGCATACATGGCAGAAAACACAAGTTTTGTTTTTACCTGATTTTATATTCTTAGGGGATTTAAGAGATTTGATGTGTAATATTTGAACCAAGTTATGTCTCTGTGAGATGGAACACAGAGAGCATAACTGGGAACCAGTAAGTAAACAAAATTAATTTTCTATGAATATTCAAGATCTCCCCAAAAGAGGCGTGTTTTGAAAACTGCTGTATTTACAAAGTGCAACCTATACAAACATTTATTCAAATAGAAAACTCTCTAAAATCAGTTTTTCTCACATTTATACTCATTTATCAGAATTATAGAAATCACTGCGTTTACTCAAAGTTTTTCTTTACTGTACATTTTATACCCCTTCCCCTAATTCAAATTTTTAAAGAATTTGAAAACAAGACTTTAATTATTGCCAGCTTACCATATATGCATATTTTCTGATAAAAAATGCCTAGAACCTGTTTAAAACTGTTTTGATAACATATTGAAAGCATATCAGAATACTATAGCAGTCAATCATCACAACATTCAAGATTATATAAAGTATCCAATCCAGCCTCTGTCTCCAGTCCACATCTTACTGTATGCCTATTTGTCAATTAAAGTACCCATTTTTTGCCTCAAATGGTCAATTTAGAATTTTTGTCACAACAATATCATCTGTTACCATATATCTGACACAATTTAGCTAATATACGTACTAGAAGTTTAAAAAAAAGTCATATTTGCAATAGTTGTATGTATGCAAATACCAGTCTGAGAATTAAAATTCACTTAAAATGTTACAGAGATGACTGCTTACATCTGATTTTTGCATAACTTCCAAGCATAGTTATTGTTTTCTATATCAAGAGCTTTAAAATCATAAAATCATAACATTTACAAGTTAAATTATTTGTTTTATGACCCAGGGGTAGGCAATTTTCTATGTTTTTTGCCCCTGGGGCCTCAAATTTCCTAAATCATTCTTCTGTTTTTAGCAATTTGGAATATTAAGTACATATCCAGGATTGAACACACTATTGTAAGTTTTCTTGAGATATTTTTGTTTTTCTAGCTTGTATTTATTATGCCGTGGTGACAAAAAAGCAGATTTAGGTGTTGCGGCTTACGTTTGGGTTATCGGAAGGACACAAACATCCCATAAATAATATTCAGGAAGGATCTATGAGTTTCAATGACTGCGAAGAGTAAATATAAGCACTTCTCAACAGTTTAACTTACAAATATGCAAATATTTTTAAATTAATTTTGTATCCAGGACTTTAAGTAAACTATGCATACTGTAGACAGTGAATTTATGCTGGGTCATCATATTTAAGGCCCAGGATTCTATCAATCTTCATTAAATATTTATAAACTTTATATTTGAGTTAATCTCTTTAAAATCTGTGAAATAAAACAAATTTGGTTAAATTCTGAATGTTCCCCCTTTTCACTCTATATAGGTGTCTACACAATATGTCAAATTCTTAATCATAACTAATTTATCCATATAAAGATTTACTTGATAATGAATTTATACATAGTTGGGATCCTGCTTACATATTTAAACCCGCCACATTCTCTATGTATGTGCCTGTCCAAAACCAGAAGCCTGTAATTCAGTAGTTGTCGTCTGTTTATGTGTTACATATTTGTTTTTCGTTCACTTTTTTTACATAAATAAGGCCGCTAGGTTTTCTTGTGATTTGTTTTACATTGTCATTTCGGGACCTTTCACAGCTGACTATGCGCAATGGGCTTTGCTCATTGTTGAAGGCATATGATAACCTATAGTTGTTAATTTCTGTGTCATTTTTGGTCTCTTGTGAACAGTTTTCTCATTGGCAATTATACCAATACATTATCTTCTTTTTTATATTCCAATTGGTTATAAAGGTTTTCCTGAAATGATAGAAATTAAACTTGAGAGATAACTAGGAAAGTCATAATGGCTTTGAGTTGGGCAGATCAACATTAAGATAACAACGTCTTTCAATAGATGTGTCACTGGAAAATTGTTTCTCGATGATACTGTAAATTCAGAAATTAGAAAAGTGAAAACAACACGTTTAATAATTTCTTGCGTCGGAAGTACTTTTCTGGATTTACCTTCATCAGAAACGCTCAAAGCCAAACATTTGAAATGCGAAGATGTATAAGTACCACATGCATTTACTTCTACGATTTTAGACCAAAATGCAATCCCATGGTTACCAAAAACAGATCTAGTGTTAACTATCTAACTGTTGAGTATATAATTCAAACACCATTACTTATATGTATCAAATAACTAGAAAACCATGTATTTGATGCTTATTCTGAATTAATTTAGCAATTTCAGACCGGTTGTTAGGGCTTTTGTATGTTGCTATGGTCTTTCAGCCACTTTTAAATAAAAGCTAATATATTTTTTTTATCATTTTTAAACAAATTATAAGTTTTATTGTCTGCTAAATTACATTAATATAATAAAAAGCAAAAATCTTGATAATGAACAAGTATTGTTTTTTTGTCATTTTTATGAATTTTACCAATTTTTGTTTCCACAATAACAAAAAATTATAAAACAAAAACGGATGTTTTTTCCCTGTTTTGAATAATTCAATATATGAACTTTAAGCTGCTATCATAGTTTATAATGAACTTGTCTGCCCAATGTCATTTTTTTTTAAATTTAAAATATGATATTTAAGCTATTTTCAGAAAATGTCAAAATACAGATTTTTGCACCTTTTTAAATATTATTTTAGCCTTATATCCAAAAAAATTTTCACAACCTCAACATCAAAACATAAACTTCAAATAATGCTAAATGATAAGTTTTGTTTTTTTTTCCTTGAAATTGTCATTATCATAAAATTGCTGCAACCAAAAAGTAGACATTTTCCAATTTTCATGTCTGATTTCATCATAAAAGTTATCAAAGGTACCAGGATTATAATTTAGTACGCCAGACGCGCGTTTCGTCTACATTAGACTCATCAGTGACGCTCATATCAAAATATTTGTTAAGCCAAACAGGTAAATAGTTGAAGAGCATTGAGGATCCTAAATTCCAAAAAGTTGTGCCAAATACGGCTAAGGTAATCTATGCCTGGGATAAGAAAATCCTTCGTTTTCGAAAAATTCAAAGTTTTGTAAACAGATAATTTATAAAAATGACCACATTATTGATATTCATGTCAACACCGAAGTGTTGACTACTGGGCTGGTGATATCCTCGGGGACGAAACGTCCACATGCAGTGGCATCGACCCAGTGGTGTAAAAGTTATCAAAGGTACCAGGATTATAATTTAGTACGCCAGACGCGCGTTTTGTCTACATTAGACTCATCAGTGACGCTCATATCAAAATATTTGTAAAGCCAAACAGGTAAATAGTTGAAGAGCATTGAGGATCCAAAATTCCAAAAAGTTGTGCCAAATACGGCTAAGGTAATCTATGCCTGGGATAAGAAAATCCTTAGTTTTCGAAAAATTCAAAGTTTTGTAAACAGATAATTTATAAAAATGACCACATTATTGATATTCATGTCAACACCGATAAATTCCTCAAAAATATTGCTGCATGTTTCCATAGCAACCGTTCAACAAAATTAAAAAAAATAAGCTTGCAAACTTTTTTTCAATCTTAGCTGCCTATCATATAAAAGAATAAAGCAGTTCTGAGAAATACATGATTCACCCCAGCCTGGATCTTACAAATAGCTGTACTTAATATTTCCAAACAAGTATAAATAGAATTGGTAATATACCTCAAATAAGTCATCGCGGCTGTCATGGAAGTGACATAAGTGCACTAATGAATCCAAATGATACTATTTATTTATTTATCAATTTAATTAGTTTAATTTTAAAATATTCAAAGAATGGTACTGTTTATTTAATGTTTTACCTTCTATTTTTAATTACAAAATCCGCCTGACATCTTTAAATTTTATTTGAAAAATCCTTATGTGTTTATATATGGCCTTCTGCTGTTAATATATTGTTGTATGTAAAGGGAACTGTAGCATACCGCTGTTCAATAGTCAATTATAGATTTGACTGAAAGAAAATCCGGTGTCACAAACTAAAACTGAGGGAAACACATAAAATATAACAGGAAATACTGAACTGCTACAAAAAAAAAACACACACACACACAAACATGATAGAAACGGACTATGTGATAATAAAAACTGTCATACTCCTTACTTGGTAAATGAAAATGCAAATCAAAGTTCGTCTTGCATGACATATGCACGTTTTGTTGGCACTGTATTATTCATCCTATTGACAGAAATGCCTTTAACTATTACTATTTTAATCAAAGATCAAATAAAGGCAACAGTAGTATACCGCAAAACTTTTTCATTTCATATAGATGTATCATGGACGATAAACTTACGTTTGCTTTCGTATAAAATATGTATCATGTGAGATCAAACTCCTTCTCGTGCCATAATTATATGTGTGAAATGTATAAATTCAACTCCTTTTGTTTTTTCAAACATAAATACAATCAACACAAAATAGAATTATATGGCTACAGTATTATATTTTATGGCAGACAAGATAAGTCAAGATGAACATACAAACCGCCGAACCATTATTTTGGCAAGCCTGTGCTTCACTGGTAGGCAATGAAAGCTACATTCATTTATGTTAAATGCTTAATAGAGAGGTCGCGTGAGAGGATCATACAATCAATAAATGCATGATTAACAAGAATATAAGTTTGCTAGTTTAAACACTGTTTAACCCCTGTATAAATCATTTTTTTTTTTTGGTGACAAAAACATATTAGATAAAAAAAGGACATTTATATTCCCAGTCTACTTTCCTTGATTATTAAATGTAAAATGATGTTTTCTTCAATCACTATTTGAGACCAGATTTCTTGTGCTGTAGTAACATCAAACATCCATTCAGATTCTTGAATAAGAAATGATCGGAAGATGATTTTGAAGGGAAATTCTTAAAACAAATAACAGTAAAAAAAACTTCAAACGTAACGTCTTGAGTTCTATCAGAAGTCAGCAGTTCTGTATTGTCATGGTAATCATTGACCAAACTCATTTTTTTTTAAATTCTATTTATTGAAAATAAAAGATTTTTTTTTTATCAAAACATAAACAAGGACAAAAAATAAAACCTTAGCTAGGCAAACAATCAGAATTTGGTGTTAGGGAGGAGATATATCATTTTTTTGCAAATTATTTTCAAAGCAACTGTAAAATTAGAGATACCAATATTTATCTAAAAAGAACAATTAACTGTTCGATAAATGATGGATATTTTCTTAGTGTCTTGAAATTGAAACTGGAGTAATATTATGTCATTTGTGTTATGTTTTAATTTAATTTCAATACAAATATGATAACGTCTATGTTCTATTTATTTACAATTATTATAGGAAAATGCTTCCTTGTATGTCATGTCAAACTGTTCAGAAGCAATCAGTAATTTCCCATATTCAAGGTCTTATTTTGATGTAACTGCGATCCATGTAAACAATAAGAATCAATCACACAGCAGTAAAGAACGATATCAACATAAGATGGAGTAACAATTCTCATTAACTATGATGTACACTGAAGTCAACATAGATAACAAACATGTAGAGACAATGTAAGGTATCAATACCTAGGCTCATTTAAATATATATTTGGATTTTTAATAATGAATACTAGTTTAAGCATTTCATCAAACAATTGTTATATAACAAATTCTGAGAAGAGTTTCGCATACGACTCTTCAAAACGTTTTATTCAGAGATGAATAATATAGTTAACTGATCTTGCAATGACATTTGTTAAAAACGAAATACGTTGATACTCAACAACCCACAAATATAACAAACAAATAAGAACAAATATAGCATTTGTAAAAATAAGTATTAAAGTAGATTAAAAAGAAGGAGAGATAAAAAAATAAACAATAAAGAACAGATAACATTATTGCAAGAAAAATCGAAAAAAAAACAAAACAATAGTAAATATATAACATACTAAACAGCCTAACGATTGAGCAACACGAACCCAAAGACTGGACGAACAAAAATGCCTTGAACATTTGTTGAAGCGACCTTGTTGAAAATTGCAGGTTACATTTCGATGATAGGTTGCATCTGGACGAGCCACAACCGAATGGAACAGAATGCGATTTTGACTATGCTAACTTGGAAATGTCCAAAGTTATCAACAACTCAGATATATTATCATCGCAAACAAACTGTCCTTGACAACCATAGAATAAGAAATAAGATATATCATATAGGATAAACATTATAGACTTCAAGGCCGTACAGTGACCTAAAGTTGTTAATCTCTGTGTCATTTGGTCTTTTATTGAGAGTTTGCAATCATACCCCATCTTTTTTATATTCAAGAAGGTAAGTCACGTCAAGTTTTGCACTGTGGGATCTAAGTTTAGGCAACGGTTTTGGCAGTAAAATGAGAAGCTCAAATCTCGTAATTGTTTAAAAACCAATGTAACAAATACTGAGGAAATCGCACGAACTACAAAAGGTGCGAGACAGCAAGAGCCGACTGGATAAGCTTATTCTACTTTGCATGCAAATCTTGCCACATTCGGGAATAGTAATCATTGGTACCAGGATTATAATTTATTACGCCAGAACACATTCGAAACATTACCGATCAAACAAATGTACACGTATCTTTTAAGATCTAAGAACGCAAAATTATGTCGCTCGTGAGTCGAGACTCCGCTACGTCGTACTACTCAAACAAAACGCGTTAATGGACAAGGAGTAAACACCTGTTAATGAAATCAATAGAGTATAATCATACATGTACTTATCCTATATAAGTATAATTATGTGAACGCCATACATTTCGGTAAAGGGTATCTTACTGTTCAAAATGGAAAGGTGAAATCATTACATTTGTTGAAGTGGACCATCGGTTTTGACATCAAAGACACGATCAAGATGTGAAGTAGACCTTCTACTGTTGTGTATATCCTTTTAATACAAGATGTCAGCAAGTATGACACGTAAATGATTGAATGACGGAATATCATTAATACAATTGAAAGTGAAATGAAAGTGAAATGAAGAACTTTTTTCTTTTTGTATTTGAGGAGGCATGAATGCTGCTAAAATTAATTGTAAAAACAAGCCAGCAAGTACTGGTGCACAATAAGTACCAATTGGAATATCAACTGTCTGCTGGTATATCAACCCTACACACTAAACACACATGATTTCAATTAGGGTTTTATATTACTAAACGTGCAAGAATATGAAATAACGAATTTATCTTTGAAGTTATCAGAAAGTGCTTTGTACAGATTTTCTGTTAAAGGTCTTGCTTTTATTTATGGCATCCAAACACTTATTAACGAATTCTGCTATAACAAAGAAAAATGTTTTTATCGTCTTTGACAATAGATGTCACGGGTTTGGTAATTTCCTTATTAAAGAAATATATTTTTAGTCAATAAGCCGTATCAAGCTAATTAAGACAATTAAGTCATGTAGTATATATCTCACAATTGATCCGTTCTCTAGCTGGCATTCTCTTTCGGGATTATCATGATAAGGAGTTAATGCTTAGTGCACAAATGAATGTTGAAACATTGCTCTGGGAAAAAGACTACGGTAAACGAATAGGTTGATATCGCATTACTTTAAACAAATCATATTAAATTGAAAAAAAAACGATACAGAATGAATGTTTATAGGACAAACAAACCTAAAAGCATAAGATTTAAAAAGTGTGTAAAATGTAAAGTAATGTTCTATATCTTGAAGGTATTTGAAAGAGATTCAACCATTAACTGAATAGACAATTTTCACAGCAAGGTATATAACTATCATGTCTTTTTCTGTAGATTTGATCGGTGTTGTTTTGTTATCTGTCAGTGAAAAAGCATTGCATAGTTAACACAACTGATGACGTCTTTCTACAATTTCAATCATTCGTTGCTTGCCAAAAGACTGTTAACGCTAACACAAAGATGTGTAAGATGCTCGTAAAATTCGTGCTCAATTTATATTGTAATACATTCCTTTTGATATCTTTATTATACTGTAGCTCGTAATTGATAAAATAATATTTTCTGCGCTAGCATTTGTCTTCGCTATACGTGTTTAAATTAATATAAATTGAGATTAGACTATGATTAAATAATAATTAATTTCACCATTATTATAACCTTGGTATCGTCAAAAGAGTAATGAAAAAAATAGCATGGGACATACAACATTTATAAATCGAAGTGAAACTGACATGTGCACAAACAAAACCGAAACAGAAAGACGATAAAAAGAGAAACACGCTCATGAATATGACCTACCAAATGAGACTATTTCCCGACTTTGTAATAACACTAAAAACACGACGGGTGCTACATGTGGATCAGAATTTGCTTATCCTTTTGGAGTACATGAGATAACGCCCAGTTTTTAGATGGGTTTGTTTTACTCAGTCTTTATTTTTCTACGTTGTGTCTTGTGAACTATTGTTTGTTTGTTTGTCAATTTCTTTTTTAGCCATGGCGTTGTCAGTTTTTTTTTTTCGATCTATAAGTTTTAATGTCCCTCTGGTATTTTTGACCCGTCTTTCATAGAAACTTTGATATATTTAACATAAGACTTAGCAGCACGAACCCACAAACGTCCTGTGATGATATCAGGAAAGTACAGATCTGCTAGCAGCGTCTGTCATGTTGCCCTTAGTTAATACATATTTGGTGATACCACAATCGAAGAAATCTACATGTTTATATAATGTTTATATAATTACTTTTACGTTGGTGCTACTGCTTGGTGGTTTTTATTTTTAGAAATATGATTTGCTCAGAAGCCAATGATACCGTACCAACATGATTAAAATTAAAGATGCTAAAATGTCAATTGGATAGAAGGTTAATGATGCTTTTCGTTGATCTGTTGATCCAGATTTCTTTTTTGTTGTGATATGAACGTAATCTTATCTTGTATGCAAGGACAAACGAAATGTTTCATGCTTTGGTCAACCGTTATGGAATGTCTGTGTCACAGATGATCAAAAATACAGTCCATGTTCATGGCATTACCATTTCTACTCGTATGAGCTTTGCAACGGTGAGAATAAAATTGAGAATGGAAATGGGGACTGTGTCAAAGAGACAACTACCCGAGCAAAGAACATACAACAGCAGAAGGTCACCAACAGGTCTTCAATGCAGCGGGAAATTCCCGCACCCGGAGGCGTCCTTCAGCTGGCCCCTAAACAAATATATATACTAGTTCAGTGATAATGAACGCTATACTAAACTACACAAGAAACTAAAAAGAAAAATAATACAAGACTAAAAAATGCCTGCTTATAATTTTAGAGCACTTGGTTGGTTGTTTGTTGTCCAATCTTTATTTTTCTATGTTTGTTTTTAAACTTGGGTTTTTTCTCTTCCTATTTTCAGAAATACATTGTGCTATCTTTTCCCGATTTATCCTAATTTCTTTCTACTGCAGTTAAAGTATGTAATGGTAAATGAAAACACAGTTGCGACTCATTTATATACTGATAAATTCGATTTAAGACGCTTGTGTTGATCTGTTAAGGCTTGTAGAGTTTCTGTTCTTAAATATTATGGTTTTATGGATATACGGACTAAATTATGCCTGATGCAAAATTATTCCAGAAACTCATGACGTAAGCAGTGTAATTAGTCTTACGTTTGGTTCCATAATATATCCCATAAAAAGGCACATCATTCACCTTTTTATACCGTAATGCATCAACGGAATAAAAATATAATAGAAAAATACTCATGATAATTAAATAAATCTAGTTATAAGTATTTTGATAGGCAACTTAAATAACGTCCGCCGACATAAATCAAATTGAATTATTTAGTTTCTTCGATTGATGCAGTAAAGTTTCTTATCGTACCATTATTTCTAAAAATACTCTAACCAAGATTTCTAAATCTTTATGTATTCAATATCAAAGACAATTAAAGACAATTATGACTCTAAGAATGTGCTATGTGTTTGTATGAGTCGACAAAAACGATTACATCATGTTGTTGTTATTATTGTTGTTAAAATATTATTTTGACACCGTACTCAATACACTTTGATCATTTTATCGGATTACTGTGATAGAAAATAACTTAATAAAATCTACATGAAACTGAGGCAACAGTAGTTTAACGATGTGTAACAAGTATCTTGATGTTAGGTCGTTATCATATATTAAAGACAATACTGAAAGAGGGACAAAAGATACCAAAGGGACAGTCAAACTCGTGAATCTAAAACAAACTGACAACGCCATGGCTAAAATTGACAGCTGAAAGCTGTTTTCTGGATCTTTTTAGTTTGTCAACTCAGGTTATAGTTTAGTATGCTTCATACGTAGTTTTGATTTGGGGTTATATAAATTAGCATATAGTAGTTTTGAACAATACACTGTACACCTTTGTCTTTGACATATTCATGTTTCTTTTCACACTTAAATATAATTCAAAGTAAAACGTTTAGCGTTTGCTAAATAACCATAGGAAATCTGGAGTTCATGAGTTACACCTTGATTTAGAGACCTTGAGTGAGATATATCACTTAACATAAATAAATAATTTAAGAGAGAATATTAACATGCTGATTAAATATAAAAGATTTACGTAATATTCGATGAATGTGTGAAAACTAACCATATACACTTATCGGATATACCATCATTTGGAACACTCAAACTGAAACATATTGTTACCTTCAGGACAAACGCTAATATCCAACATTTAAAAACTAGGGATGGATTAATAAGTAAAACGTTAAGAGCTTAATAACCAAAAGGGACCTAAAAGAATAAACAAATGCATCAATGGTAAACATTGCCTGGTGTAGTTGTCATTTCTTAATTTATCATTTGGGAATTTTAAAGAACATATGTTATCATTTGAATTATGTCAGTACAGCGGCACTTACTCCTAACTTTCCGGGATTAATAGTCCAACAGCAGTGTTATAAATATCATCAAAGGAAAATGAAACAGTATAATGTTCGTGCGTATAAAGTCATAATGGATACGAGGATTAGAGTTTTGTAAGCCCGTTTCGACTATAAATGACTCATCAGTGACGCCCGACAATATGTTAAAAAAAGACCAAATGAAGTACGAGGTTTTGTCAGATACTACTTGGGTAATCTCTTCCTGTGGTAGACCATCCTGAGTATTTCGAAACTTTCAAGTTTAAGTAAACAAATAAAACTATAATTATGATCATATTAGTGATATTGCATTTCAACACGAGGTTGAAGAGCATTGAGTAAAATTTAGGAAGCGCTTGTCATACTTTATCTTCATCGGGAGTCAAACATCTGGACATTTTGAAAATCAAGATGTATGCTAATACGTAAAAATATTGGGAACTATTTAGCGAAAAATGACATAAATGAAATGTTTCTAAAGTCTACAATTGCTGACGGATTTGAATTCTTATTTTTTGGGTAATTAATTTATCATTTCATCAACATGAAATTGTATTCAAAAAGTAAATAAGACATCATAGTGTTTCTGAAATACTACTGAGCTGTTGATACCTTTGGGGACTAACAGTTCAGCAGTCGTGGTTTCAACTCAGTGCTAGTAAGTGTAAATAACACTTTATTAATTTCGTGCGTCTACAAAGCAATATTTAAGTTTTCTCGTTTGAATTGTTTTACATTTTTTATTTCAGGGCCTGTTGAAACTTACTATGCCGTTGTGTTTTGTTCATTTCCGAAGGCTGTACGTTGACCAATTATTGTTAATTTCAATGTCATATTGGTCTCTAGTGAAGAGTTGTCTCATTTGCAGTCATACTACGTATTCATTTTTGTATGTGACAAATAGTCATTTAGCAATAGCCAATCAATTCCATGCTAACTTTGCCTGTAGGAGTTTTAAGTCTAGTTTTTTAAGTTTTCATATTTATCATAAGGTTAAGTTTAATGTTGTTGTTGTTATTTGTTTTGGTAGGCGGCTTACTTATGTAGTAATTGCGCCTTGAAGTTTAATGTCCTAACGGTTGACCTTTGCCTATATAATAAAACCTTTTTTTATTAAACATGTTGTGTCAGTGAGAGAAATTTTCAATTAATAGAAATTACCACTTGCAGACAGACACTGCCAATGTTATTAGTGTTTAGACTAATTCAATCAGTAGTCGTAAGGTTAAGACAACATCAGCCAGTGACCTGTATACTAGAGCAATCGTGATGTCAGTCTTAATAAACTTGCTTTTCCATGTGTGAAGCGTATTTATATTTTGTAACCAAGGACGTATAGTAAGTCTTTTTATAATCATTCGGACGACAGCATCAAAGTGTAGATTATATGGAACTCTTTATAAAATGTCTTTTAGATTGCTTCACAGTTTGTTATCTCGAGGTGTTTTAAATCCAACTATACTTATTTCAAAAGGTCCATGACAGTGATGTGTAGTTGATTACATACTGAAATCCTGTAGATAAGGGCATAGTGGTGAATTGACAACTACATCTCATTATTTTTATATTAAGAATTTCTGTAAAACAGGCAACATATTTGACCTGTTCCTTGTAATTTATTCAATGATCCTTTGTCTTTTTTATTTATTATTTCTACTTTTGCTTTTTCCCCCGTTATCTGTTTTACCATCATCAATTGGTTCACCGATAAATGTACGATGCCTCCGTCTCAACCCACTATTGTCAAATTATTTTTTGCGATCTTAAATCTTTCGATTGAATTTGATATTGAGTCTCATTCCTGATTAGTACATTTTGATTGATCGAGATTGAATTCAATTGCTGGTCATGCATGCTTAGTCGGAAATATTTACCCTTTATCGCTCTTTTCACGTGATTTACTCAGTTTCGATTTTTTGTTGTTTTTTTTGAAAATTGCAAAGCTAAAAAAATATGTACCCACAAATGCATTTGCACACCATAAATATTTGGGAAAATAAAAATAACTTCCTCAATTATTCAAGCTATATATTAAAATTACATAGGCTTATAGTTGGATTGAAAATGAAGTCAACCAAAAATGTGATTACATATATATTGAATAATTAAAATATAACAACAACGAAACAGGAATGACCTTTGGTATCCATTATCTGTTAAAAAAATCTGAAAAAGAGGAAAATTATGGGTTATAAATAGGCCTCCAAATATTGACAGTAAACATTTAAAACCAAATATAGTCGGTCGATGTCTTTGCAACTATATTTTGCAGTCTGTTGATAAGTTATATTCGTATCAAAAAGTAAAATGATTCAAAAAGCCATGATATCTATGTTGATTTTCTGGTATTGAACTATATTTTTTTTAGAATTCTCAGAACACATAATGTTTAGTGTATAGAAAATAGCCATATCAACCAGTTAATCTTTTAGCCATATGTATACTAGTAATCGATCCTACCTACAAAACTCGTAATAAACCAGTATACCTCTACATACTATATCTTGA
The DNA here is from genome assembly GCF_965363235.1 of Mytilus galloprovincialis. Lineage (NCBI taxonomy): Eukaryota > Metazoa > Mollusca > Bivalvia > Mytilida > Mytilidae > Mytilus > Mytilus galloprovincialis. The sequence continues at coordinate 67,344,945 of NC_134846.1, forward strand.
AACCGATAAATATGATATTGGAAAGTAAGTGACAGAAGATACCAAGGAGACAACCAAAAAAGCATATGTCGAAACACCAATGACAAACAGAAAAACGACGAAAAGACAAATCTTAGTTTAAAAATACGTTGACACAAAATCAACCATTGAGCAGCTCAAAATTACTAGAAATAGGCAGCAATATGTTCATAGTATCCGCACAGGTATTTCAGAAAGAATAACTTGTCTTAAGATCACGATCGGTGCTAAACCATTTATTTAAAAAAAATGTTAGAATTAACTTCATCATCGCTATTATAGATTGATCATAGAAATACCAAGAACCATGTCCTACATTTTTGTAAATTGGAAAATTATTCTGACCAAATCGGATGGGTATAAATTGTATTCTTTATCTAAATGTTTGTTCTTAAAACCAAGATTATTTCGAATATGATATTTAATCAAAATATTTCATTTTCCAGTATTACAGTTAGCACAGTAGAATAATCTTACGATGATTGCTATATATGTTGTTTATTAGAGACCCAGTAATTATATATACTGCATGCAAGCTGATCATTATATCACTTTGACACGAAATGTGAGAGCAATGTCCGAGATGAAAGATTAGGGTCTATTTTTAAGTTGTTTTGTTGACATAGCAAACCATTTGTAAATGCAAAATGAAGTAAAAAAAACCAATCATATTGCGTTGTGTGCTTTTAAAGACTTATACAAACTGCTATATATTGACTTATTACTGTGGTTTTGTTAATTTTCTGTTAATTAATTAAGGCAACAGTAGTATACCGCTGTTCAAAACTCATAAATCTATGGACAAAAAACAAAATCGGGGTAATAAACTAAAACTGAGGGACACGCATTAAATATTAGAGGAGAACAACGACACAACATTAAAATGTAACACACACAGCAACGGACTAATCATTAGACAAAATCCGATGAGAATAACCAATATAACATCAAAACCAAATACATGAATTTGGGATAGAAAAGTACCGTGACACGTCTTATAGTAATGTGAATTCACACTCAATAGGAGAAAACAAACGACACAACGGAAACACAACGTAAAAATGTTACACACACAGAAACGAACTATGATATAACAATGGCCATTTTCCTGACTTGGTACAGGACATTTTTAAAGAAAAAAATGGTGGGTTGAACCTGGTTTTGTGAAATGCCAAACCTCGCACTTTGATGGCATTGTTAAATATAACATTAAAATGACAACATAATAATACAGGACTCCAATACAAATAAATAGGAGAACGTATTAGGCAAAGAAACACATGAATAATAGATAACAAAAGACATCAGGTTTAAAATTACATATGTCAAAAACGCGCCTCGTCCACACAAGACTTAACAGTGACGCCCAGATATAAGAAAAATGGTACAAAGTTGTACAGCTCTGAGGATCAAAAGTTGAAAAAGTTGCGCCAAATATGGCTAGGGTTTTCTGCTGGTGATAAGAACATCCTTATTATATAGAACAATTTATGCTATTGCAAACAGTAAATTTTATCAAATGAATATAAAAGATTTACATAAGAAAACTGACGTCTTAACTAATTACAGAAAACAAAACCCGAATACATAATACATTGAAGACCAACACAATCAAAATGTTTAATTTGATAACTGATAAAATATAAGACAATTTTCGTGATATAATCAAAGCCGGTTGACCAACGCATTTTTGTGAATATGATGAATATGAGTATACTTACGGGTGTCACAAGAGGAACAGGAACAGCTTACCTTTGCGGTGCACCTGTTTATTGCCCTGGGTTTTTTTGTAACCGCGTTGATTAATCTTAGGATTAGTGTTTGATTGTTGTTGTTTGTCTTCTCGGCATGGTCATGGTGTTGTCTGCGATATTTTTAGGTTTTTATTTGTCCCCTTGATATTTTCTCTGTCTTCATTCAAAAACAATTTAAGAGCAAACTATTGTTTTGTTGTCATGTATTAGGAGTGTTATGTATATAAATATATTACAAATCAGAGAACGTATTTTGAAATTAATGCTCACCACAAAAATGATAATTTGAGCATATTCTTTCTTCATTGACAGATGTCTTAATTTTATTCTATTCAATTGATCTGGTCCCAACAACGAAATGTATTCTTAAATTACAACGGGATGAATGATTTACATCGATGTTACCATGCACTACGATCATCCGACAATGTGCTGTCTTTACTTGTCTGTCGCAATGTCAAATGTTTAGGCACCCCAGAAGTGGTCACAAGACTGACATCGTTCTTAACGGAATGGAAACCATTTCCTACTCGGCACGATTTAAAAGTACTTTGTCGCCTCATTATGACACTATCACGTGTACTTGAACTGTATTGTCTTTTCGGAATAACTCGTCTTAGGCATCCACAACATGGAAACCACATGAACATCAAAGTTGCTAAGTCAGCCTGTAATATAGAAGAATTGTTAACTTAGTTTTGATATAAATGAATGAAATAAAGGGTTAACGCCAATCAGACGCAAAAGAGGGACGAAAGATACCAAACGGACAGTCAAACTCATAAATCTAAAACAATATGACAACGCCAAGGCTAAAAATGTAAAAGACAAACAAACAACAGCACACACGACACAACATAGAAAACTAAAGAATAAACAACACGAACCCCACCAAAAAACTAGGGGTGATCTCAGGTGCTCCGGAAGGGTAAGCAGATCCTGCTTCACATGTGGCACCCGTCGTGTTGCTTATGTGATAACAAATCCGGTAAATAGTCTAATTCGGTAGGTCAAATTCATGAAAGGGAAGGGGATTGTAGTTACGACGTAAGGAACATATCCGATAACCTTACAGAAATAATTGTGCTATTATAATTTATCAGCCTTTGTTTAACTTTAGGCTTTAAAGTTAAATGACTGTATGTGTTTCTGCTAGCATCATATATTGAGTTATTTTATACCAAGTCTGTAGAAGACTAGAAAGATACCAAAAAAGCAGCTAATTCGGAAGGAAAAAACAAATATTATCGAAAAGTCCAATGAAATTTCAGAACAAAAGTTATCAAACAATTCAAAACAACTAGTACAAAACAAAACTCGGCCCCATTAAATACGATTGCCTTTGATGTCTTTAATAATACGAGTTTTAAATCATTTCAGATGCACTGGAAGTGTATGATAGCTGTTTAATCGTATGCAATAAGCAAGGGTCCACAGACAGTGTACAAGGCTTTGAATATTCAGCTATTTAATGTTATGGTGTCACTTTACTTTCTACGGTTCCATTTATATATTTTTTAGTTATACCAGTCAGGCGATTTTCTGTGGATAAACTCATTATAGATAGCAGGGTTAAATTTTGTATTTACGCCAGACGCGCGTTTCGTCTACAAAAGACGTATCAGTGACGCTCGAATCCAAAAACTTTAACAAGGCCAAATAAAGTACAAAGTTGAAGAGCATGGAGGACTAAAATTCCTAAAATGTTTGCCAAATACAGCTAAGCCTTAAAGGTAATCTATTCCTGAGGTAGAAAAACTATTTCAAAAATTCAAAAGTTTTGTAAACAGTTATTTTATAAATATGATCATATAAATGTTCATATTATCCTAATTTACCTCAATGGAATGTTATGGTAGCAAGTTTCGGGAAGTTATTTTCTCAACGCTTTAAAGTTAAATCTAAATATAATCATATGATTGTTTTCTTATTTAAAAGGTTAACATGAATGTATTATTAGTTTCATTTTCTGGACGCATATTAATTGGCAATGCTTAACAGATTTAGATGCATTTCTAATGCCCGCGTCACACTGTCCCGATTTTTATATACGATGGATACCCGAATGCGAAAATTGTAAGTTCGTACGAAGTTGGTCCCGATCTCGTTAAAATACCAAAAAGTGACCGAAGCAAGTACGATGAATAACGAAGTCTATACGATGGTGCCGAAATTATATACGATAGCAAAAAATTGACATACGAAGGTTAACCGAAGACGGGTATTTAAGCTTCATATCTCAGCCGAAGCCTACACGATGGATCACGAAGGCTACACGATGAATTACGAAGGCTACACGATGGATTACGATGATGGCGCGATGGCCATACGATGTCTAAAAGATACAAACAGAATTTCGACCACATATCGTTTCTGTACAAGTCTGCCATACATGGCGAAAAATCGATCTTTTTGTCTAATTCTTATAAAACTTAGTTTATTATCCCCTCGCCTACTACATGTAAGTTGCGTGTAGATAAAATTGTTATGGACACTCTAGAACCAAAATGCTCAAAACTTGGTATGGTGTTACTCGTTAAGAATATCTTAAAGTTCAAAGGTCAAGGTCACAGTGGCAGTTGTAATACAAGGCAATATCACCCTTGTGGACACTCTAAAACCAATATGCTTCAAAAGGTTTTAACCACATTTGGTATATTGTTCCTCCTTGTAATGATCTGACATTTTTTACGTTCAAGGCCAAAGGTCAAGGTCATGCAGATGGACTTGTTTTTTTTTCTCCTTGAAATAGCATAATACACAGGAAATTGGTTGCTCATTTTTTAACCTGCTGGTTCTAAAGACAATATTAAAGGTATTTCCAGTTACTGAATGTTTTGGTTGATTTCTAAAAAAATAGTTTATGTATCAAATATGCATATTCAATTTACCATTTTCTGCATGTGTCATATACAAATATAGTGTCCATACTTGTCCCCAATATGTTACATACGAGGGGATGCCACGCTCGGCATTGCTTTGTTTGAACTGTAAAATGTGTGCACTGGTCTGAATAATCACCCATAAGTATGCCCATGTTTACGGATCTACATGTATCTTAAAGGTAAGGTAATGGGTTCGTTGATCCCTTTTATTCAAAAAGAGCTCTTTCAGGAGAATATCATAATAATATAGACAAAAGGAAGAATGTGGGGAAAGCAACAAATGCGGTAAAGTATGACATATAGAAAACAAAATGGTTATGTAGTAAACATTCGTGTGACAACAACTCAGACGATACATAAAAAATCAGAATAATGAAGAAAAAGTTGGTTTCCCTATATACGTGTACCTGCAGTGTTGGTGTACGAGGCGCGTTTATGATTTTCATTATGTTACTTGATATGAAAAGTTGACAAAAAATAATATTTTACTTGTAAAAGTAAATCCTGAGCCTGTAATGACTGCTCTTCTTGTTCCATTTGAATTAATAGAAACAACGCTGTCGCCTTTCTTGTTCTCATAGAATCATATGATATGAGCTCCATGTTTTGTGAACGTCTTTCTTAACTGTCGTATTAGACTGACCAGTGCATATCGCGCATGGCACTTTAAATGTATTTTAGCGCGAAAATTAACTTACATTTAGCTGGATTTATTGCCGTCGTAGTTCTATCTTGTCGCCTTCGTACTTTTATTCGATGGCAACACGACGGGATTACGAGGTCTTCACGAAGTCGTGTTGCCATCGTAAGACCTTCGGGTATCTTCGTGATTCATTCGTGTAGACATCGTAATGTCAAAACTGCCCGATGGGAACGATGGAAACACGAATGCAATACGATGTGCAAAGATGCATTCCCGGGGACATTACGATGGTGAGGATGGTGATACGAACTCAATACGAACCCTCAACATCGGACGCACCTTCGGGGATTTTTTAACATGTTAAAAAATTTAGAACCCTTCCCGAAGTTGTCCCCGAAGGCTAGAAAAAGTGGCCGATGGTTCTACGATAGTTAAAGATGGCACTACGAATAGCCCGATCTGGATACGATCAGTCCCGATTTTGAAAATTTCCATTATCGTGTTGCCATCGGCGTAAAAATCGGGACAGTGTGACGCGGGCATAAAGAAAAACATGAGATCGGGTGCATTTTTGGCAATAACCATTCGGTAGTTGAGGAATGCATTGCACTTGTTAAACCAAGAAAATGTTTGAAAAAGTGTACCATATATCATAAAAACATCAAAACACTAGAAGACATAAAGTACATTTTACTATACAACTTCAACGCATATTGTTAGACATATGGAAATCCCGGATGATGGGTCACGTGCCTTAAACTTTAAATTCACATTATGTCAATCAAACAGTAAGGTATCTCCTGAATGATATTGATGAGTAAAACATAATTAACCATTAAAAGTCAATGTATATTGCATATGAAATAACTATGCACCAAAGACCAATCTTTGACAAAGATCACCGTTCTTCAACAATGTGCAAAACTATATATTATAAACAATCCGTATGTTGGACCGTATTGCAAGAATTTAATCAGTTGTACAAATGTACTTGTATAATCATTTTTAATATTATTATTAGCATTTTTAATTTTTGAAAGTATGAAAGTAACTCCACAACTTTTGCAATTGAATGGTGCAAAACCGAAAAAAAAAACAGAAGAAAAGGAAGTTGTAGTACACATTTTGTTTCCATTTCATTTCTGAAGTCCTGCTCAAAAACATACAAGTTTACGTTAAAACAAAAATGTTGAAAAATATCAAAAAATCTCTCCAATAAAAAGTACATTGGAATAAAATCAAAATCGGCAGATCAAATTATATTAAAATATGTTGGTTTATTCGTTCATGACCTTACAACCTTATGATTGAGAAATTAAATCGATAACATCTTCAGGTCACCTGTCTATAAAAACTCTCTTTTTATAACTGTTCTGACAAAACTAGACATACAAGTACCTTCCTGGTTATAGCTTCTTACCCTAAAATTTGCATTTGTAAATCCATATATCAATGGATTGGCAAAACTATTGGACATTGCTAGCCAATGAACACAGAGATAAATAGTCATTAAAGTCATGGCGTCTTCCATTGTTTCGTAATGAAGTATTTCCGGCTTGAAGTCCAAGATCATTGTAAATACATGAATAGGGAGCCAGCATAATCCGAAGACTGCAACTACTATAACTAGCATCTTTACGATCTGAAAAAGATATAAAATGCAAAATAACAAATAAACCTAATAATACCAATTAATCCTGATGGTATGCACTCGAGTTTGATTGCTTTGTACCTTTCACCTGTGGAGTTGATAAAAATATTCACTACATTGTGTTGGTTCTTTCACAACACACTTACATGTTCTATAATTTCTCGATAAAGAACATTTTGATGCACAGAAAACACAATTGGGTTCATACGCAAAAGAAAAACAAAAAGGCATATAGACAAAGAACATTAGCAAAAACATGAGACAAGAATACAAAAATATACCATAGCACAATAATACAATGACGGGATGTATAAGTAACGAGCCATGTCAAATGTGATGTTCCAAGATGAAATAGATCGCAACATATACACCCAGTATTAGTGAGTAATAATGAACGTACACCCAGTCACTATATTAGAGAATAGAAGTGAAATCTACTCCAATGACTCGACTCGGATGCAGACAGAATTAATGGAGGTACTTAATATACTGATCAGACAGTTATTTACTTAAAGTTCATCATGTATATATGGTACGTTTCGTCTTTGTAATTCTACTTAAAATAATTTGAAATTAAAAGGAGGTTAGGATATCAGAAACGAGTTTAACGTTTTGTAAATGTCAAAAAATTTGTCAGTGGTTGTTCTAAGATTGTGTGGAAGAACTTCAAAAGTTTGTTAATTTACTTTGTTGTTGCCTAGCCTCGAGTCTATGAAAAGCTTGACAAATAATACTCACAAGTCGAGAAAAAATTATAAGTGTTTAAAAAAAACGTTATTTCACAATTTTAGATGGCGATTTTGACATTATTTAATTACAGATCTAAAACACATTAGTCAGTTTCATTTATAAATGATTAAAACTTAAAATCTGATCGGTTGATTATTGAATTATATTCATTGAAAGCTAAATTAACCATGATCATTAAAGCAACTTTTATATTTCTTTTAAAAAGGTCAAGATATGAATAACACAAAATGCAAACACGCATGCACATGTTTTTGCAATGAGATGTTTTGTTTTAAGATATAGTATTTTCAGATCTTAATGTTATCAAATGTTATTGTTATACATTGCATTGACTCTAAGTTTACATATTTACTTAAAATGAATTTAGAATATTTAATACGCACTGTATATATGATCGCATACTTTTGAAATCCATAAACGTTTTTGCACGAATGCGCATTATAAACAAAATCTATCTAAAGAAACAGTATTTTCGTGATTTACTGATTTAGGTATACCTCTGGTAAAAAATTAAACTCAGAAAGAAGTCTTTTTCTTATCACTTATTGAGATATATGACTGTAACGATGAAATGCATACACATTTTTAATTAATTGTTGAATCAGCTGTGTATTGGAATGTGGCTGTTATTGAGAATCACAGGTGTACAAAATAGTAACAATTATTTTATCTAGCCCACTTTATAACGATATAAAAGAAGTTCCTCTTACCGTCTACAGAGATAGTTTAGACGTTTGACATATCAACATACAGAGTTTCATGTAAGTCCATTAGATATTCGGTATAATTCATAACGTTTAACTGCAAAATGTATCCAGTGTGACAAACAAACAACACAAAAAGTTCAAACAACCATATCGAGATAACTATATACAAGAAATAGACATACATAATGAAAATAACACTTTTTATTTTTTTTTAATCAGAAGCGCTTTTCTAGAGTCCCTTCATTGGGAAAGCTCAGACCCCAAATTTGTTAACTTAAAGAATGTATAATTGCTTGAATTCGTGAGGATAATTGCGATTAGGTTTTGATTGTATCTGCTCTTCTACTATTTCATCCTCTTGTCTCTAGTTAGTAGTTGTCGCATTGGAAGTCATACCACATCTCTTTATGTATACATTCTAGTTTAAGTCTTCATTTCTTATATTTATTTATTTTTGTCTTGATCTTGTATGTGCCTTTTGAGATTTATAATGTTAGTTTACTATTATCATACATACACGCGTATCTGTTTTTCTTCTTTCTATTTAATAGTAGAAATAAGAGCACTGTTATATGTTATTCCTTTATTTATTTGTATTCTGTAATTCAATCACTGATTTACATAAACAATATTAGCGGTAATTATAAAGAAACAGAATCGTGCATGTAATAGCTTCTACTAGTAAACGATACAGATTCTTGCATTAAGTAATAACATCTACTATCAACAGACGCATCTGATAATGGTTAATATGTCCAGTGTTGTATTGTCATCTTGGAAGACCAAGTAACGGCCTCGCAGGTATAAATATTTTGACCTTTCTTTCATGGACTACAGCCATATGTACCATTTAAAACATAGATAAATGTAATAAAGTTGTTTGTTGTAATATCTGTTTTATTTTGTTTTCAATCTCAAAAATCAATTGCTTTGCTTAAAATGCCCCCCCCCCTTAACACTCACTTCTAAAGTTGATAAAACCTCATAAAAGAGTTGCTGCTGTTGAGACGAAATCACTTACACGAAACAGTGAAATATTGATTAACAAAACAACTGGTGATAGGTTTATTCCCAGGATAATACTGAAGGTGTACCAATCTAATTGGTGTATTAGTTTCTATTAATTTCTGACATTCCACTAATTGTCATATTTACATCATGTCAGGCAATCGGAGTTTTTTCTAAGGTTACTTATATAATGGAGATTCATACTTCATTACTTTCGCCAGAACAGATCAAAGTGTCTATATATCATAATGTTCGTATAGAACGTTTCACGATTGTGAGATTATGTTCTGGGCGTTTGGTAATCAAGTGTGCATAAAATTATTATGTCTGTTTTATCCGTGTTTAATGATTTCAACAAACTAGATCATTATTTAGATATTCGATGATTGCGATGTTTGATATTTGTACTCAACCGAATTGCTTAATTGCTCTAATATTCGAAACGATATTAGTAGATACAATATACATATTTAACGAAAGCAAAATGTTTATTCAACTTATTTTTGATAAATATTTACACTTATGTACTTGTAAAAGCCTGGTTGTGATTTTTAACAACTTCTATGACGAGGGGAGAATAAATGTGTCTGAGCCCCAACCATCCCTCTCGATTAGTTTGAGATGGTTTAACGCCCTAAAATTTGTTGACAACATTAATATTTTTGATTCGAAAAATCATTTTCTGTTTTACACATGTGAAAAAAAGGGTAGACTTAAAACAAATATTCATTGATTTTTTATTACGGTTTTTATCCCAAATTAGTTTATGATGAACAAACTGAAAATATATCGTTTTAATTATGTTGTAAAACAACAAGAAAGATGGCCTTATGTTCCCATTCCCCTAGAAAAAGCATTCTCCAGATGTTAAGAGGCTATCTTATGATACTTTGTTTGAACAGCATATTGGTAGTTAAGTTTTTTTTTCATTTTCATTCAATTGTTTTTCCCCACATTCAAACAAAATAGTGCACAAAACTGTAGCTTTAAAACAATCTCGTGACAACAACTATTTTTCAGGTAAAAGTAAACAGATACTTTCCAGAAACATATTATCAAACTTTATCAACCAAAGTGATTTTTGGTTAAGAATCCCTAGCCACTTAAAGTGTAAAAACTTACTTTATAAATGGAAGTCTAAAATGAGATAATTTGAGTAGTGCATTTTAGACTGCAAACTTTTATAGAAAGTTTAAAAGAATCAGTAACATGAGATAACATTAATGTACTCAAGAGAACAATTCGACACAAATTGACAGACAAAGCAATTGTTATCGTAACGTCGTTCAGTGCAAAGCTTTTGTATACTTTTAGTTTTATTCTACACTGTATGATCATTTAATAGAGATCCAATAAATTGAAAACTGTTTGGTTGTATTTGTTTTTTTTTTTTTTATCTGTTGATAAATATACAAAATATTCTCGTTCTAACAAGATATCTAACAAATTCTAGTGATTTGAATAGAAAAGACACAGAGATAAAAAAAAATAGTAGATAGGTTGAAGGAACTAGAAATGATACTACTTAATGTTCTTAATGAAACTAAGTTTCAAAAGAACATCGAAAACCTGTTGATCGTGTCGCAAAAAAAAAGTAGATACAAACTAACGTCAAGTACGACTAGACCATGACGGTCATCTGGCTGCATGTCATATATTAACCATGGAGTTGTACTTTACATTGCGAACGAAAAGTTACCTTTATCATATTCTTCAAGGTAACATATATATAATTGAAAGAATTCAACAAACACAAAAAATCAAAGCGAATTATTTTGGTGCCGATGGAGTAACACATATCAGAAGATTAAAAACATATAAATATGTTCTTATCAATGAAAGGATAAACTTCTTATAAGATTTCAATCAGTTCATGAAGACAGTAAAAAGAAATACAGAATATTTATTACATACATGTTGCATTATTTTGTATATCGTCAACGCTTAATGTTAACTAAAAACTTGTCAGACTACTGTACTTAAAAAAAGACGCTACAGCCGTCGGACAGCGAAACTACATTTAAAACATCGATTTATTAAGTGTACACCAAAAATACATAATTCTCTGACCACTGCAAACAAATATAGAAAACATCATATATAACATGCAATTAATACTACTCGAATTGTAGGGAATTGATAATATGACTCAAATTTCAAGTAATACTAGTGATGAAGATTTAGCTTGTTTGTAGCTAGAACACAAATCATAAAATTCTCAGAAGTAAAAAAAAATGTAACCCATAATAATCCGATTTTTTTATACTGGTTGCTATTTCGCATTTTATTTATGAGGTATAAAATAAACCAACTATAAGTGATGTTTGTCTTATATTTCCATCTCGTTACATACACTGTTTCTTTGCTGTTAATGAATTTTAAACACATTTGAGATATCTTATCAGAAAATTATTTACTCTAATACATGTATTCTTTCCATGCAATTGCAATTTCATAGATATTTGATAACCCTAACGCGAAAAGTTAGAAATCAAATTGGATTTGATAATTTTTCGTAATTTAATTTATTGCATTTTCGAAAACTTGGTAATGTTTAACATTCTTAAGTTAATGGAACTTAATTTTTTTACAGGATGGTCTGATTGATTGTTATGATTTACCCATGCGCTTTGGTTAAGACTCGAGCTAAATACAATACAATGATGATATAAACATTGTAATAATACTAAGCTTGTAAGCAGACTCAATTATTTCCGTTTCTTGTGGTACATATTAAGTAGAACATAAATAACTGATTATTGTTTGGCACTAGGTCAGATTCTATCTAAAGCTGAAATATACATTGTATTATAAAAAAGGTAAACTACTGAACTGACGTTGACTCTAAAACAAAAGTTGTATCAATGACCATGTTCAATAAACTCATCATAGATACCAGGATTGAAATATTGTTTTTGCGCCGGAAGCGCGTTTCGTCTACAAAAGACTCATCAGAGACACTGGAATCAAACAATTAAAACGGCCGAATTACGTACGAAGTTGAAAAGCATTGAGTTCCTTAATGTTTTCGAAATATAGCTAAGGTAATATATTCTTGAGGTAGGAAAGCCTTAGTATTTCAAAAGTTTAAAGTTTTGTAAACAGTTCATTTATAATTATGATCATATCAATGATAAATCAAGTCAACATAAGAGTGCTAAAAACTGGGCTGGTGATACCCTAAAAATTAGATCAAAGAAATACTAATGGACTTTAAAAAGGCCGATCGTTTAAACCCGATTGGCCTTTAATGTAAGAAGCCCATTAACTGATAGATCGTAATTGATTTTATTGTTATTATTAGAACCGATCGAAATCGATCCTGATTAATTGCATCGATTAATATCAACGGTTGCTAAATTAAATGCTTTTTCGCGTATGTTTAAAACTATCGCGATAGTACGAAATGATTATTTTACTTCTGTATTTGGAAATTTTCGATTATCGATAAACCTCTCTCTTAGTATACATAAGAAATGAAATTGTAAGAGTAAATTTAGAACTTAAACCTTTCGATCAAAAATTTAAGATCTTAATATCAATTACTACAAACACATATTTGTAGATAGATGTTTTTGTGTTCTGTTATATTGTTCCTATTGAATTTGTTACACGATGATGACTGCTGTGCCCATATTTTGACTATTTTATTTATTATGTCTGCTTAGTTCACGCATCATTGTAAATATAACGGAATTTGATGAGACTGTCATCAAAGTGAAAGGTTTAGCGCTATAAAACCAGGTTTAATCCACCATTTTCTACATTTTAAAATGCCTGTACTATGTCAGGAATATGACAGTTCTTGTCCATTCGTTTTTTATGTGTTTTTTTTTTTTTTTTTGTTATTTGGTTTTGCCCTGTGATTATGGACTTTTCGATTAGATTTTCCTCTGACTTCAGTATTTTTGTGATTTTACTTTTTTCTTATCTTTTTACACACACTAATGGATATCAAAGAAATGTTATACAGTGGCGGATCCAGAAATTTTCATAAAAGTAAACTGACCACAGATACCAGGATGAAATTTTTATATTTACGCCAGACGCGCGTGTCGTATACTAAAGACGCATCATTGACGCTCGAATTGAGGACCAAAATTCTTTAAAGTTTTGCCAAATACAGCTAAGGTAATACTTTCCTGAGGTAGAAAAACCTTAGTATTTCAAAAATTCAAAAGTTTTGTAAACAGTTCATTTATAAATATGACCATATCAGTGATAATTCATGTCAGCACAGAACTGTCTGCACCCAGAGGGGCCCGCTCTAGCCGTGTTTCAGTGAATAAATAATCAATCAAATTTTTACCCACCTATGCTATATAAGTAACTTTGATACTGTCCCGCATTGGCGTCTGTGCTGTTATAATAGTCTCTTTCGTACCGAACCCCGACAAAAAATGATTTATTTTTTTTTAAATATAAATGTATTAGTGTGAGCCTGATATAAAGGAACAAATGCGAGGCTCTTTGATTTCTTGTGTTGTTTTGGAGTACACTGTATATTGATTTTTTTTCTGCAACCAAGCACTTAGTTAAACGTTGAGTATACAATCCATAGCCGTTGTCGTTATTTATAAATCGACATATGAGGATGAGGAACACTGAAGCTACACAATAATCATGACAATGAAATATGACATAAATAGTAATTCAACTTTTTACACCACTGGGTCGATGCCACTGCTGGTGGACGTTTCGTCACCGAGAGTATCACCCGCCCAGTAGTCAGCACTTCGGTGTTGACATGAATATCAATTAAATGGTCATTTTTATAAATTTCCTGTTTACAAAACTTTGAATTTTTCGAAAAAACTAAGGATTTTCTTATCCCAGGTATAGATAACCTTAGCCGTATTTGGCACACATTTTTTTGAATTTTGGGTCCTCATTGCTCTTCAACTTTGCACTTGTTTAGCTTTATAACTATTTTGATCTGAGCGTTACTGGTGAGTCTTATGTAGACGAAACGCGCGTCTGGCGTATTAAATTATAATCCTGGTTCATTTGATAACTTTTTTTCGACTATAATCGTTCGCTCACAATAGAAGCACAATTGAAGATTTTATTTTTGAACTAAGCTAAAAATCCTATCGTTGTTTGTACAATTTTGTGGATGGGTCGAATGGCAAATTGCATGATAACGATTGATTGCACAAGAAAGTTGTGACCTCCTTGGATAGGATAAAAAAAGTGTCGCGCCATTTGTGTATTACATATGTTTAAAATGAAAGTAAATTATTTTGGTATTTACTATCATAGAGTGGAGTGTCTAAATAAAAGGATATTGGAAAGTCGTTGGTTCTCATTTATACTGGTCTTTCTATTCACTTCATTATTGATCAAATATCATGTAGGTCGAAATATTGTAGCTACCATGTTTCCCTATTTCAATTACTTAATTTCGAGTGCATTAGTTTAACCTTTTTACATTGTTGATACATTGCTTGTTCTTTTTTAAATTATTTTTGGAAAGAAATTAATTAGTTCAAGCGAATATAACTAACTCTGATAACAATAGTGTAAATCTGTAGTGTAAGAAACTCATCATTGTTATTATGGTGGCCAAGCATGATGTAAAACAAAGTGTTTTTTCTAACCGATTTGTAGATATACACCGAAGTTTGGAAACACAATCATGTATTCTGGTAAAGCCATTGTTATAAAAACTGGTTATACGTTAATTAGTTAACCACCATTTTTTTGTCAGGATTGTACGCTTAAAAAGAATGGAATGTAAATAACTTGATCAATTCTGAAAATGAGAATCATTTATTGTTATAACTGGTCGTAATTGTGTCATTGTTGTCGTTTTGATGTGACTTATTTTCATTATATTGCCTTAAAACTAAATTGTTTACAATTTAGCATGAAAAAGGGTAAGTGATGGTTGAATCTAAAAAAGGGAAAATCGTATTGTATCGTGCAATATTGGTTTCAAACGTTCCTGTTATTAGTGAATACAGACAGAAGCTTACAATGTAGAACACTAATTCGGTTTGACGTAGTCCGCACTTAAAACAATATCAGTAAAGATAACAACGTATTCTTATTTTCTATTAAAGTAAGTTAAGATAACGAAAATAGTTGACAAACATTGTCGCACCAAATTCAGTTAGGAATATTCTTAACTAGATGGTTTTAGTATCAAATGTAAAAGAAACCGGGACATATTTGTGTAAGAAAAAAATTTTGATACATATGAGATACAATGTATACGTACTGCATGTAAACACATCATGACAAATAGTAAGTATTGCTTTATGTTGTGCAGTTAGATCACGCTTCTAGATAATGAGAAGGTTTGACGTTACAAAATATCTTTAAACAATTTAAGCAAGGAGAGATCCGTCATTAAATGTCCTCCAATGTCTGTCACTTTTGTTTTTTTGTTATAATTTGGCTATTAAAGAGACCGTTCATTTTTTTTTTTCGCTTATATTTTCTCAATGTTTGTCATGTCGGGACTTTTTTATAGCCGACAATGCGATATGGGCTTTGTTCATTATTTTAAACCAATCTGTGACCTATAATTTCTTAAATCCGTTTCATCTGGATTCTGATAGGT
The DNA here is from genome assembly GCF_965363235.1 of Mytilus galloprovincialis. Lineage (NCBI taxonomy): Eukaryota > Metazoa > Mollusca > Bivalvia > Mytilida > Mytilidae > Mytilus > Mytilus galloprovincialis. The sequence continues at coordinate 67,360,929 of NC_134846.1, forward strand.
ACTGTAATTAGCGTTATCTCTTTGGCAATCATATATTATTTTCATATTTCATTTTTGTATGTTCGTGATTGTATATATTCAACAATGTTCCTTACCACCTTGATCCTGCATGTGTTGGTAGAAAACAAAGAAACGAAGAAAAGGCGATTGTGGTTCTATTTGCACGAAATCTTATATATCAACGTAATCATATTCAATCAGCCTCCTTGATCAACAAATTAAATAGACAACAACACGTGTGAATTAATATTTAATACCAGATATGCAATATATATAAATATTTAATAGAAATAGAATATACGATCACGCTACAGGGTCTTCTCAAATAATAAATTGCATTGTGTATGTTTTAAAAAGCATTTACGTAAAATTAAAACTGAGCAACACGCACCGAAACCTGAATTGGGGGTGATCTCAGGTGCTCCGGAAGGTTAACAAACGGGCTGACAAAACATTGATAGCTTTTGAGTAATAAGATATTTTATTTAATTTCGGCAAACGTATATTTATAACAATGTAACTCATTAACTGTAATGTAGATGTTTTGCAGAATGATACTATTCATTTTGATGATCTCCTGTTAAAAGAGATATTCATCATCATTCAACAAATCTGTAAATAGTATGTTTTACGATCCATAACATGCAATCACGTTAAAACATAAGTCTAACAAGGTTCTCAGTCCGCTTCCTTTCATCAGTTAAGTCGAAAAACTCCTTGATTAAGAAATGTTTTATCAATAATTTATATGAAAGTACTTGTATCAGAGAGAAAAACATGAACTTTTTAACTGCGTTCCTTTGTTGTTTTTACAATTACATATTTATTGATGGTTCGACGTTTTAATGGTTTCTTAAGGAAATCTCGGAAGGCTTCATTTAACATAAAACAAAAGAATGTGAAGGGAAGACTATAGAAGTATATCTTGACAAATTGCTGATTTGGGAAAACCATCTCGTAAATTTTAATTATTAACAACAACGTATATTTAACTCTAATTTTCTTTTTTAACATTACATGCCAACTGATATGTGACAATAAGACGTTCAATCAATATACACAATCTTTTTAGTCTATAATTATTTTAATTATTAATATAACTGCTTATCATGAAGTAAACTGTATCAAATCCCTGTAATATCAGCTATAATTCTCTAGTAGTACAACTGAATAATTTTGAAATTTACACTGAAAATCCAGATGTTTATAAAGTCTCTGACATTTTTGTTAAACCCACGGCACTTAATCGCTTTACATTCTCCAGAAAAATGCAAAAACAAATAGTTGGCTACCGGCGAAGATAACGCATATAAACAGTAAAGTGTATGAATTTAATACCTATCATTGCTCTGAGTAATTTTGCTGAGAATCACTCACGTCACTGTATAAAACGTAAAATCACAAAATACTGAACTCTGAGGACGATTCAAAACGAAACGTCAATAATGAAATGGCAAAATCAAAAGCTCAAACACATCAAACGAATAGGTAACAACTGTTATATTCCTGTCTTATGTAGAAAATGGTGCATTAAACCTGGTTTTATAGCTAGCTAAACATCTCACTTGTATGGGAGTCGCATAAAAATTCCATTATTTTCATATTGACAACGATGTGTGAACAAAGCACACAGACAAAATAGGTAAAAATATTGGGTTACAACAGTAGACATTCGGTTATAATCCTAATCATATAAATAAAGGCAATAGTAGTATACCGCTGTTCGAAAGTCATAAATTGATTCAGAGGGAAAAACATCCGGGGTATAAACTAATAGTTATCAAAGGTACCAGGATTATAATTTAGTACGCCAGACGAGCGTTTCGTCTACATAAGACTCATCAGTGACGCTCATATCAAAATATTTATAAAGCCAAACAAGTACAAAGTTGAAGAGCATTGAGGATCCCAAATTCCAAAAAGTTGTGCCAAATACATCTAAGGTCATCTATGCCTGGGATAAGAAAATCCTTAGTTTTTCGAAAAATTCAAAGTTTTGTAAACAGGAAATTTATAAAAATGACCACATTATTTATATTCATGTGAACACTGAAGTGTTGACTACTGGGCTGGTGATACCCTCGGGGACGAAACGTCCACCAGCAGTGGCATCGACCCAGTGGTGTAAATAGTTATCAAAGGTACCAGGATTATAATTTAGTACGCCAGACGCACGTTTCGTCTACATAAGACTCACCAGTGACGCTCATATCAAAATATTTATATAACCAAACAAGTACAAAGTTGAAGAGCATTGAGGATCCAAAATTCCAAAAAGTTGTGCCAAATACATCTAAAAGAGGGACGAAAGATACCAAAGGGACAGTCAAACTCATAAATCTAAAACAAACTGACAACTCCATGGCTAAAAATGAAAAAGACAAACAGAAAAACAATAGTACACACGACACAACATAGAAAACTAAAGAATAAACAACACGAACCCCACCAAAAACTAGGGGTGATCTCAGGTGCTCCGGAAGGGTAAGCAGATCCTGCTCCACATGTGGCACCCGTAAGATAATCTAAAACAGAGGGGAACTCATCGACTACATGTATAAGAAGAAAACAACGAAACAACAGAAACACTGAAGTGCAACAAAAATCAAAAGACAATGCAACACACACAGAAACGAACTATTTGATAACAACTACCTTTTTCCTGACTTTGTGAAGGACATATTAAGAAAAAATGGTTGGTCAAACCTGGTTTTGTTGCTAGCCCAAGTTCGCACTTTCATATCAATGTTAAATATAACACTGGTATGACTATAATTTATAGAATCGCCTACGTGCAAAGTTATGCGAAACCTTTCAATGCACCAACCACTACGATAACGGAACTCCTAAAGGTCTTAATAATTTAACTAACGTTGATCTCTCAAAGTCAAGTGTCGGCACATATAGAAGATTTATGGTTGGAATATAGGCGGACCAGACATGAATTTGACATTTTGGTTTACTTCTTCTAAATTATACTAAAGGGCCTTTCAGGTTTTGCCTCCTTGACAGTTTATCTTTATTCTAAATTAAGGTTTACCCTCGTCAATTTAGTAGTATTTAAACAATGGATAATTTTCGAACGTGATCGCTTCTGATTTAGGAGTATGAATGGGATTATTTCCTTTTTCGATCTTATCTTGTGCTCTTTAGTGTTGTTTTCCAAGCAATCACAAGCCAATACCTTAAGGATTGGATGTTTTATAAAAATACATTTTGATAACGCGAAACCATTGATTATATGTGTTTCGTGGCTTCCTATTAATGTGGACATCAGACAGATCTACTGAAATAGGGAAAAGAGAGAAGATAAAAGTACGTTTGTAGGATTTCAGATTTCATAATTAATTTTTAAACAACACTTATACCGCTTTGGCATTGCAAATCAATTCAAGGCTATTATATAACTACATTTCGACATTTCTAACATTTTTATTATGCAAGATCATGCACATTTAATTGGTATTTAATTTCAACATAAACATTAGTTGAATCAAACAAAATAGCATTTTTTGTTTGATTTTCTAGTAAACTGATCTTACTTGAAACGTTGTATTATATAGAATTTTATATATATAATTGAACTTGCTTCTTACTTAAACACATTCATCAATTACCTTTGCTTTCTGTAATGTAAATTAGCAGTTTGTGTAACTTGTACATCAAACATAATTAGCATAACATTACCGTGTTCTGTAATTTGCATTCCGTTTTAAATAATTGACTTTGAAAAGTATTTTCTTTCAAACAACATAAATAGCATCAGACTAGTTTACCTATCAATAATATTAAGTATGTCGCGATGATTTAAACAATCAATTTGGCTGCTGATTTATTTAAGATTTATTTATTTGTCTTCCAGTCAATTCAAAACAAACTTGACGTTATAAAATTAAACTCTCATATTATTTATCTTTTATAATACAAAAGATTCGATTGCGACTGATTTTCGTTTTGTTTATGTTTATGTTTTCTTTTATCTGCTTTTGGTTATTTGTTGTTTTGACAATCAGATAATTTGTTAACGTTCCTTTTGTGATTTTTTTCAGCCCATAGTATTTGAGCAAAATGTATGCATATACATTAACATTATCAAATTTCAAGTTGAATCAGAATTATTAACCGGCTCGTTTTTGTTTATACATGAAAATCAAAATTCAAAAACATTTTAGTCTCAATAGTTTTCTTAGATAACTAACCACCCTGTTTCAAACCGCCCCTAAAATATGAAGTTTCACAACAACTTTATAGCTCAGCTTTGATTGAATTCATTTCAAATTGCCAGAATATTCCTTTGAATGTTTTAAATTGAGGATAAATAATTAACGTAGTTAGTTTTCTTTCCGGTTTATTTTAAAACAAATGTTTCAACGAGTGTTGCACTCGTAAATGTGTAAACTAGAGTTCATGGTAAAATAAAAGAAAAATATAAAAGTTCGACCTTGAAATGTTTAGTTAATGAAACTCTACAGATTTGAAATAGGAGCTGTTTAATTGTATTTCATCCTTTGAACTAACACTACCTAGACGTATTTAATTACTTCTAACATTATGGCTTAATAATTAACATGAAATTGTCGTTCCATAAAAACACTACAAAGACAGGTAAAGGTCGAACAACACGAACCCCTCCAAACATCTGAAGGGAACTAGAACCTTTCAGAAGAGTAAGCAGTTCCTTTTTCTCGACCGAAAGTGTTTGATACATTATTATTATCGCAGTCAATAAAAAATCTTGTCCAATTGTTACAGTTGTTCGTATCGCGAAGCCATATTTTTAAGATTTAAAGAAGTTTTACCAGTCTAATCTGATTAAGCTTTATTAGTAAAACCCCCGTCTTACATGTGCAATGAAAAATTTGGGAAAACATTTCAAAGATACTTTTTTTTTTATTTATATGAATATTTGATGACAATTGTTTGGCTGATAGATACTTTAAAGAAAATGCTACAACTCGCACATGCATAACTAAATTTAGACAAATTCGATTTTCTGTGAACTATAAAACAAAAAGAAGATGTGAAATGACTGCCATTGAGACAAGTATCCACAAGAGACCAAATGACATTGAAATTAACAACTTTAAATAGTCCATTTTATGTTTTGATCCTCCACAATAGTACATGTATGTGTATTTGGATTCCTATAGCATATATGATGCTGATTATAAAAAAAAGAATGATGAAGGTTATTCCAGATTAAAGAGCCTTGTGCAATGACTCCAATATATTGTTTCTATCTGACGAAAGATGGCTAGGATAGATCAATTCTTTAAACAATAAACTAAGTCTCTTAATTCTTAAAGACTGTTCACAGATTTGACCTAAATTCAAATTGATAAACGGCATTAGGTCTCATTTAAAGTACTTCTGTGATTCGGTATTAATTGAAAAACATTTATAAAAGATACAATCAATACGTTATAAATTAAGTTAAAATAGCTTTATCATGGTGATTAATGCTGTTTTCTTGTTTATCTGTGCATTAACCGTGTATACCTTATAACAATTCCGGTCAATTAAGATGTACCATTGTACCTATATCGTACGTTTTGGGTTAGTTGTGAAGGACGATAACCAAAAGAAATTACGAATACAAATAACTTGCCGTTACTGCTTCATTTAGAAACAAAACATCTGAGTAACATTCTTTTCATTGCAAGAAGAACATTTCACTGTAATATTTCGGCACATAATGTGTCTCTTACAAGATTTACAAATCGTTCAGTGTCTATCACATATGCAGGTAAACGCAAAGTTCAACAAAAGAGTTCTGTTAAGCAAAAAATCTTTTAAGAATAAACAAATATGATCGAAATTTCAATACAAATATTTCAGGTATACGAATTCCTGCTTGTTTTTAAAACAAAAAAAGAACAAAGTAAACAGAAGCAAATAATTTATTTTCCGGTTAAATGCGTTCAGTTTAACAAGTACCGATATTAGAAAAATTTGTTAATCCCAGAGAACTGAGTACAAATGTTTTAACATTAATGATTTGGTAAAGTGAAGCAATTTTAATACACCTTATTGCTATTTGACCGCCATTACTGGACATCACAAAGGTTCTCGTCATAATACAAAATATCTGACGCTACAATGGCAAATTAATTGTTGTATGTCATCAATAGTTAAAAAAGCGCAAATTTCTGGTCAACCAAAGCAAGTTTCCAAATCACGATAAGTTGTATTCGTAAAGTAGGCACCTTAAAACCATGTAACTTTCCTTCCAGTATTATCGTATCTAAGGTAAGAATGTTCGTCTATCTAATTGTAGCAATCATTCGTTACCTTAGAAATTTGCAAAAAATCATTAAAGGAATACCAAAAATACAAAATAACGAACTCAAAGGTAAATTCAAAAACCGGAAGTCGATAAAAACAGACAAAATCAAACGGTATCATTCAAGGTAACGAGTGTTCAACAATTCGCGACGACGTAACAGCTTCAACATACAAACTGAAATTGTTTGCTTCAAAACCAACTACACCAAAATATTTTACTTTTATGTTAATTCTAGTAAAAATAGACTCATTGATCTGTAAAAATAATCTACTTCAATAAGAACAGAAAGTAACTTATTTCAAAAAGCATTAAAATTGTGAAGTACAGCCAGATTTTTTTCGACATCAGAAGATGTCAGCTGCAAATGTTGTTTCTTGATAGAAATTAATAAACATACAAAAATGCTGATAATTTAAGTAATAAAAGCAGCCTTGATTGATTATGTAAATGTCATTATATATTGAACCGTATGATGTTTTTCGTTTTAAAACTGTAAACAATGTCGTTTTTTTACATATTTGTGCCCACAATTATTTATTAGATTTTATTTGGTTTACGTGCAGTATCAACACAATTTGGTAAAACCATCTAAAAGTCTGTTTGTTATATCGTTTGTATATAATGTTGTCCTCTTTGCTAATTGTAGATCGGAAGTTAGATGTATGGTCATTGCTATTGTAAAGCTTTTTGTATTCCCTGTGGGAAAACAATATTATTTTTGTCGCACCATATTCCTCCAAACTATTAAAGAGTTTTCATGGCAAAGATAAATAAAAACGTAAACGAGTCGACAGGGGAATATGTATGTAAATATTTGAAAGTTATGTTTATGGAACTAATATTTTAAAATGTTTATAAATGTGATAATGTTATTAAAAAGTTAAATACGGTTCACCTTGACACGATGTAATGATGCCGTTTAATTTCAACAGACGTAATGATGGTCCTTACACTAAGTTATTATACCAAAACTGATTAGAATTATAAACTGAGCTTTAAGTTTACAAACACATTTGTTTCTACTTTTCCGATATATTATTGTTGATCACTTAGCTTCATCAGTCTTTCGTGTCATTAAAATGACTGTAAATTCATCGCATACTATTAATACCGTAATTACTATTATTGCTGAAGTCACCTAGTCACGCATCATTGTAAATATAACGGAATTTGATGAGACTGTCATCAAAGTGTGAGGGTTAGCGCTATAAAACCAGGTTTAATCCACCTTTTTATACATTTCAAAATGCCTGTACCAAGTCAGGAATATGACAGTTTTTGTACATTCGTTTTTTATGTGTTTTGTTATTTGATTTTGCCATGTGATTATGGACTTTCCGATTGGATTTTCCTCTAAGTTCGGTATTTTTGTGATTTTCCTTTTTAGTGAATACTAGACAGTACATTTTGTAATCAAGGTACACACTGTCCAGTAGTTTATCTACGGCACTGAGATGGTTAACATGAATTTCAAAATTTGCTGACAATCTACTAAAGTTGTAGAACTTTATCTGAACATGAGGCCATTCCTCTTCATGAGAAAACTATATTTGACTATTTTATATAGACTTCAATTTGGTTTTGGTGCCTCAATTATATAGCTATCTACCATATGTCTCCAATAAGTGTCAAATAAAGAGTGCGATTCAAATGTTTCCATTCATAGATTTACTGCTTCAGCTTTCCTTTTTTTAACTTATATTGTTCTTACATTAACGTTATGTAACTTTATCAGTTACAGCCCACAATTGGATCCTACAACATTTCGTGGACTTATAGAACAAAGAATGGAAACGGTAATGTAACCAAGAGACCACAATCCGACCAAAGAGCGGAAAACAGCCCAACGCCACCACTTGATCTTCAACGCACCAAGAAAATCGCGCTAAGAAAACTAAGATATTTGCGCCGAAATGTAGTTGGTTATAAGCAATTAAATCAAAGAATGACTTTCAAACAAGAAAAAATAGCATAAAAACGGCAGTTAGTAGCTTTTATGTGCTATTTCTTCTTTAAATTGTTTAAGGTTGAAAGGATGTTTTCTGCTATACAAATGTTAAAAACCTTATGATTATGTTTTTTTTTATTATTAATTAATGTTGTGCATTCAAACAGCATTTTAAGCTTTTTGTGAGTTTGCAGTATACTGTTATTAAGAAATAGATTTTTAGTGTTTGAATTTTTGTTGCCTTCACAATTTGTCATGACAACTACATGCAGATAGCATTTCATTAGTTTGATGAAGACTTGCGGAATTGACTAGTACATATGTACCAAGCATGCACGATTAATAGCAATCCAACATTCTTATACCCGGTATAAATGTGCGTTATAATAAGTATGGAATGTTTGTAACTTCGCTTGTTATTATACATACATGTTTAAGCATGTTAATTACAGGGTTGCTACTCACAAGGAAACTATTAAACCAAGAGTTCCAAATGGTGAAGTTGAGATCATCTTTTCGTAAATTTTACGGACGCCATCACGAATTGGTTGCCCGTTATGGAATAACCGTTTCACAAATGATATCGGATATGTTCCTTACGTCGTAACTACAATCCCCTTCCCTTTCATGTGACCTACCGAATTAGACTATTTACCGGATTTGTTATCACATAAGCCACACGACGGGTGCCACATGTGAAGGAGGATATGCTTACTTTTCCGGAGCACCTGAGATCACCCCTAGTTTTTGGTTGGGTTCGTTTTGCTTATTCTTTAGTTTTCTGTGTCGTGTCATGTGTCCTATTGTTTGTCTGTTTGTTTTTTTTCATTTTTAGCCATGCCGTTGTCAGTTTATTTTTGATTTATGAGTTTGACTGTCCCTCTGGTATCTTTCGTCCCTCTTTTTTTCCTATATTGATGAAATTGATATATAGTTTTTTACAAGAGCTAAAGCTTGTATTAATTATTCTCATTATTTTGTTTTGAGTTAGACTGTCTTCGTTCAATTGTCATCTTATGTGTTGTTTACCGGCTTTGTTCAGACTTTGCCTGTATATTTCATGATTGCTGTCTTTATGTTGCCTTTTTATTTATTGGCGTTATATCAATATTTATTAACATATTATGAAAGCATCAATAGCAGAGTAATTATAGGAAAGAAAACGAAATGAGAAATTTGCCAAAGAGTCAACAAATAGAAGTAAAAAGCCTAAGGTCAGTTCAGAGAAAATCCCTTACCCAGTAGCGGACTTCAGATAATTCATAAACAATATTGTATTATCGTTCAGCAAAATGGACGCCACAATTAACTGGGAAAAATTTAAATAAACCGACAAAAAAAACACACTAAAATAGTAAAGGGTAGCGGTTAGTGACACTGGAAAGACCCAAAAATGTGACAAAGTTAATCACGTTTTGAGAGATCACAACCATACATCTAGCCAATGTGGAATTAACAAACACGCAGCAATATGCACAGTAAAACTCAGTTAAAAGAAGTCCGAGTCCGATGTTATATTAGCTAACAGGAGAAACAAAAGAAATGTCAACATAAATTAACAAAAGACTACTAGTGGATATTGACATGCCAGCTCCAGCACCTCAATTAAACTGATCATGTCTGTATCATATAAACATCAAGCACAATCCCTCTCGTTAAGTCTTGGTAGCATGTCATCATAAATTATACGAGATAAATATCATGCAAACAACTGTTTTTAAAGTATTTAGGTGTAATGCTCTTCGTTTGAACATAAAATGCGGTTTGCATATACGAAATATGCGTTTTATTTGTATAACTAAAAAACTATATAAATATGCATTGCTTACATGATTATCTCATTGCCCCGAGGAATCCTTTCATTATATTGGAGCAGTAATGATAGCAATATGTTTTATTGAGGACTTAGATATTGCAAAGATACATATTGCTGAAATTCGGTCAACAGATTTTGTTCTTTGTTTCAAGTAATTTCATTTCACCTGAATTTCGTCAACCTAAGCGAAACAAGTCTGCCAGGAGGTTAAATTAAAAACAGGCCTAGCTAGAATTTACCCAAAAATATCATTCAAATATTTGTTTGCATATTCTTTTTCTGGAACATACTTTTTTCAAATACTACTCGTCCTGATACATTACCAATAACAACATAGTTAAACAGGTACGGTAGTTAGTTTGCTTTTCCATGTTCCAAAAAGACTTTTAACTATATGAAAAGTATCGGAAGCCTTCTATTTTCCTTATCAAAAGACCATATTAGACTTTAAAAATGTGTGTCTTGAATTAATGTAACATTCCTCTTCTTTCCAATATCGATAAAGTCATGAATACAAAAATATGCAAAATAATAATTGCAATCCCAGATATCCCAGAGAATTGTATCTTTTACCTTTTCAAAATCATAACATGATAACATCATAACATCATATTTCATATTATGTGAACAAATTATTTTGATAAAAATTAACAGCCTTTTATTTTTTTGTATCTAACTTTCGAAATGGGAGTAGGATAATATAAAGAAAAAGTTAAGTGTTGTGTAAATTGTTTCTTTATGGTATAAATACCACAAGCTAAATTAGTTCAGACACCTGGACTCCATAAATTTTACAAGTAATCATATATTTTTTTTTTCATATATATAAATATTATGTAATGATATGCTATTCCTAATGGAATCCAAGGGTTTTGCATATTTCGGTACAATTTTTGTTGTATTATTTGATTGTGCAATAACATACGCAGTAGAAGATCACACGTGTTGTAAATAAATATATTACTTATGATACACTAGATTGAAATACATGTAAGCATTGTATTCTTGTAATTATCGTAAACAATAGGAGGTACTTAGCTAGATAATAGACAATGATATTACCAGAAGTTTATTGTTTCGGATGATTACATTTATCAGTAAGACAATACAACATTTTCATAGTTTCATTGACAAAAACTATTCGCTTTGACGTCAGAAGTAATGGTTGATTGTCCCTATTGCCATTTCTACTTCGTAGTATCTAATATAATAAAAACTTATAGTCTGTAGAAGTACAGACTTGGTTATATTAATTGGAAGGGGTGTGTCTAGCTTAGTGTAACTTACGCTTAAGCACTGACGTAAGCCATGATTGCATACGATTTCTTAACTCTTTCACCAGCTAAAAAGGTATCTCAGTAAACTACTTTTGTCCTATTTCATATACGAGAATTTTACCAAGCCTGTATCTCGAAAACAAGATATGTAACTATGTTTTTTTATTGTAATATTTTCACAGCTTTAAAATCACAATATAAACTACATGTGGACAAGGTATATAAAAATTCAATCATGTTTTATCTATATACTATAACACTATCTTAAAATTTTATAAGATTCCAATATACAATTTTCCATTTCATTTCATATTGTATGAGATATGTTTTGATTAGTCTAACACATGCTTCTGGATTATGACGTAAGACAATATTTTAAATATACCTATAAAGATAAATTTTGAAACAAAATAAAATTATAAACTTACTCAGTACTTAAGCTTTGCATCTGCAATACCATGAAGCTTTTTATCCATTTGAGGTGTGAGAGGTTTTGATTTAGGCATTGATTTTACGTTTTGAATTTTCCTAACAGTTCGGTAATTTAATCATTCTATTTTTATCGAGTTCTTTTCCTTGTTTTGGTATTCAGAACAAATAAGAGGCCTGCATTCCCATGTTTAAGCGATATGTTCAACATTGAGAGAAATAAATTCAAACCAAACTAATTAAAACAAATCAAACTTTCCGAATACTAACGTTCCACAGAGTTCCATATCGGTCATTCTACCGTTGTTTTAGAAGAAAGATTCATTTTAAAATTATATTCCATTTGGATATATTGCATAACAATCGACAAACAGGGAAGTTTAGACAAGAAACTTGTTTCTAAAGAGTGTACTACTAAGACTCTCTTATAGTACAGAAAACAATTGTAAATGTATTTTACATTATTACTTACTTTTAACACGCGATTTCTATATTATAGCTAGATACAAGAATTTATTAGCTGCACATTCATCATATTCCTCTACAGGTACTTACGCACGTAATTGAGCCATAAACAAATAGAAAAAACATCAAAGTATAGCGAGAGATAAGAGTGAAATCATACTTAATTATATTTTCCCACAATAAGGAAGCAATTCAATTGAATTAACACGTCTAAATCTTCTTCATCATACCAACATTACAAGATTCCTAGAAAGTAGATTTTCATCATTGTTTATTTGGTCTTTGTGCTGTCGTCCACTAAAAGCCTTTTTGTTTAATAGTAAACTGAATGTATGGCTGATCACTTTTGTTATTTACTATCATATGTTTTGAGATAATAGATAATGAGCAAAAAACACGAAAATTATTTAAAATTATCATTTAAGAGTGCATTCCAATAATTTCTATCGTTTTAACCTTTTTTGTAGAAATTTGGTCTACCTATTTATTTAAGCTTTCTAGGAAATACGCAAATAAATGCAACAGTAGTATACTGATAAATCAGTTAAGCGAAAACAAATCTGGGTCACATACCAAAACCGATGAAAATACATCAACTTTATATATAATAAGAGGAAAACAACGGAACAATAGAAACACTGAACTGATACAAAACACGAAACTGGGCCAAATTTTCATTCAAGAAAGAGAACTCCTTATCAAGTCTTGCAATGGTTTCTGTGGTATTAGCATTAGCCTCTTGTTATGCGGAAAATATTCTATAGGAACAGTTTCTATCTATTTCAATAGTTTTTTTTTAGTTAATAAGCATGCACTTGAAAATAAACGAACATTCGTCATTGAAGGGCAAACACTCGCTCCCTTTATTTACAAATAATTTTCGTGAAAATTTGAGGTAGATAGATCTTGACATCCTGAAAATTTGTTAATTTTTTCGTTTATTCTGGTATTCACGATATGAGACATATAATGAATCGTATGTTCTCTTTGTTTAATTATGGTGGCAAACCGTCTGGCGACTGAACGGAATTGAGCACACTGTATACTAGATACACAAAGGAGTATTCGCCTTATTAATAAGTTTAGTAAACATTGCTTCAGTTGTTTCAGAGGTGATTGCATGTAAAATTTTTAACGACGACGGGCGGACAATAGATGACGGATGACGACGAGTGTCAAGTGATCATAAATTCACACAAGGTCATAAAGACAAGGATTGCTACAAAGCACAATTCGGGATCAAACAGTTATTTTAAGAAACATCCAAGGTGACCAGATCTAGACACAGACTGTTACACTCGGTGTTACACTGACATCCCACCTTCAGATGAATGTGTGTCGTTACATACTATCAGTAATCTACAAGACTTGATTAATTCCTGGCACCTTTGATGTTGTATGTAATTAAATGATAAATATCACATGACCTTCGTTAGAGGTTTGCACCTTTTGATATATCCATGCAATTGCCTTGATTACTTTTACCTGACTCTTATTTATCAAAGACCGGTAAATAAATCATATAAATAAGCAAGCAACATTGCACATCTTTTTTTTACTTACCACACATCACGTTTGAATAGATTTAAGGAACTTAAGTTTTTTCTTTCATTTTTGATTAGATAGGATTGCACCTATGAGACTGTAAAAAGTATTCTGCTTCATACTTGGCACAGTCTGAACTATTTGCCCTTACTATGCTGAAGGTGGCATTTAGTTAATTGTTTTCAGACTCGACAATTCCTGGTAGGTTTGCTTGCATAGTTAGTTTTGTTAAATGTTTTGCAAAATTTAGCAACAGATAGTATAAAATTGACAACAAATGAATGTTTGGTGTTTCGGTTATATATTTGCGGATAACTTATATATATATTGGTATTTAAGAGTTAAAAATGTCTGAAGTTAGTGACATATTAGCATTTAATATACAGGTACTGTTTTACACACAGTCACACTTAACTTTACAATATCGTACACACAGCAAAGGTTTGAAGATAACTGTGAATAATTGGTAATTTTATTATCAGTATTAAACAGATAAATTTTTATTTTCAGTGTAAATGTTAAATTTTTTTCGTAAAAAATAAATCGAGTGCTATAAACCAACTTATTTTCGCGAATATTTAATATCGAATTTATCCTTTTCTGTACCACTTCGCGTAAATTTAATTTCGCCATTTTCGAATTTATTTGCTGTATTTCAATACACCTTATTGCTTTCCCGGCTGATCCGATAATATGTCCTGTTTGAACTGTTTACGTCATACAACAATCACTTTTCCATTGTGGCGTCAAATATATTTTGTGTTTAGACGTCAAAATTTTACGGGAACCTATGTGATGCTCAGTAATGGCGAACAAATAGCGAAAAAGTGTATAAAGGACGTTGAAAGTTTTATATATTCGCGACGGTTTATATCTAGTGTTATTTTTCTTGTCGCTAAAGTCGTAAATATAATTGGCTCCCGAAATTTGTCTGTATACCTAATGTTGTAAAGCATATTTTTTGTTAATGAGGAAACATATATTTGTAGTTCTATAATCTTTTTGCATGTATTTCATTTATTGTAAGGGAACAGTTTAATATGATCCGCAAATTTTTAACTTAAATGTCAGTTATGATGCCATTATGACGCCATATAAATGATACAATCATTTGAATGATGCTACAATGGTTATGTCATGGTGCCGGATTGGATGTTTTACTTTATATAGTGCCGAATGAAACCGTCTCTCGTCTTGCAGAATCAATCCTGGCGATGTTTAAACTATTTATTTTCTTATGAAATGATATGCAATTTAAAGCATAGACTGATTTCCAATGTGAGAGTATGTGAAAACCTGAGTAAAACCAAAGATACAACTCAAAACAAAACGTGAGCACAGACAACTACACTTGAGAGTATGTGAAAACCTGAGTAAAACCAAAGATACAACTAAAAACAAGACGTGAGCACAAACAACTACACTTGAGAGTATGTGAAAACCTGAGTAAAACCAAAGATACAACTAAAAACAAGATGTGAGCACAGACAACTACACTTGAGAGTATGTGAAAACCTGAGTAAAACCAAAGATACAACTAAAAACAAGATGTGAGCACAGACAACTACACTTGAGAGTATGTGAAAACCTGAGTAAAACCAAAGATACAACTAAAAACAAGATGTGAGCACAGACAACTACACTTGAGAGTATATGAAAACCTGAGTATAACCAAAGATACAACTAAAAACAAGACGTGAGCACAGACAACTACACTTGAGAGTATATGAAAACCTGAGTAAAACCAAAGATACAACTAAAAACAAGACGTGAGCACAGACAACTTCACTTGAGAGTATGTGAAAACCTGAGTAAAACCAAAGATACAACTAGTAACAAGACGTGAGCACAGACAACTACATTTGAGAGTATATGAAAACCTGAGTAAAACCAAAGATACAACTAAAAACAAGACGTGAGCACAGACAACTACACTTGAGAGTATATGAAAACCTGAGTAAAACCAAAGATACAACTGAAAACAAGACGTGAGCACAGACAACTACACACAAATAATTGACTATCTGAAATCCACTTGAAACCATAAAAGATTTAAATCGGCATAACGTGCATCGGAAGAGATAAGATATACTGGTCTGCTCACTAGACCCCTGTATAATTTTTGATGACTGGCTGAGAAGCGTTGGAGTCAGTAATATGGTCCTATCAATATCAACTTCGAAGAATAGTCAACAATTTTAATACTATTAATGATATTGTTTAAGGCTAGTTTTGTTCCGATGCATGATTAGAACGTGTTGGATATGTTTATAGAATTATAAATTATAAGTGCTCTTCAGACCACTGATGTGTCTAGTGAAGACACAACTCGTATCTGGCGTAATAAATGATAAGCCTGTTCATGTGTCTTTGATATAATTTGTCAACTGCTGGATTGGTAACATTGCTGGTAGAAAATTCGTCGTTGACCGGTAATTGGCAGTCCAACAGTAAACGTTACTGTGTTGATGTGAAATATTAATGCAATCATGTTGTTTAAAATTGATATTTGTACAACTAAGAATAATTTGAAAACACACGTCTTGCATACTAAATCATTAGTTGGCGTTTTTTGTTTTTGGATGTCCTCTTCCAGCAAAACTTACCACGATTTCTATGATAAGGCGTCAATGATCTGCATTTTCTTCAGTGAATTGATTTCGTTTAAATCTTCTGTGTTACACTGATCCATTATGCTACTATGTACATCTTAAGGGTAAAATATGGGCATATTCTATGAAATTCATTATGATTTATAAGGTATACAGCCATCTAGCATTCTAAATTATTTTCCTTTTAAACGCCAAAAAGAATGCTCTTTTACATATGGATTTTATAGTAGCATCCACCATCTACTTTACTTTCTTTATTGCAATTTGTACGTATTATTTAGTGGATTTGGTATTGGTTTGACATGAATTAAGATTCGATTGATTCATTTTCGTTTTTATTGGAATACTTGTTTCCGAAGCAATGCAAGATGAAAGTAAGCACAATGTTAAACGGTTATACATAAATTTTATTGAAGTGTTGAAAAGGATAAAAATATTTATATACCATCGGTTTATGATGCTTATAGACATTTGTAAAAAAAGATTACTCCATAATATAATCACAGAAAATATATAAGAGCTATAAATCAATATTGAAAAAAAGAATTTTGTGGTTAAGACCAATCTAAGATGATTATGACATCCAAATTATTCACTAAAAATGAAAATAAACTGTTGATTTTTTTGGAATAGCGTTTCGGGTGAGGGATATTCTGTGTTTGTTTTCTAATGTTTCATAATTTGGGCTTTCCAAACTTTTGGTCTAGTTCGCACCCAATGGGAGTAATAAAAAAAACGAAGGGAAGTCAGTATCATACTTTTAACCCAAAGTGATCCTCGAAAATAGCAAAACAGTACTTTTTACTTTTATCTGATACTACTTTGTCGATATAACTATTGGTTGGTTGTTCATCCAGGAGGGCGCGAATCCCTTTTTTTTGTATTGATATTTGTTTATTCCTCGTTAGATTTCGACTTTTTTGTTGAAGACTGATCGAGAAACGGTATTTTTGAATTTGATTATGTTATTTTAGCAAACTAAATTGTATCTATATGTAATTGTTAGATAAAAGTTTCTTGTCCAACATTATTCCTATGCTGCACAAGAAAGCATTCTTATCCAGTTATTTGTCCTGAGAATACAGCTGCCTGTGTTGTTTTAAAAACATGCATTTTAATTGCTAGAAATATGGTTTTTTTTATAATTACGGTGATGCAGTTTTGACCGCAACATACCGTGACTCAAACGACAGAAATGACTTTTATCAGACTGATTATGTAACTTAAGCAATCATTGCATCATACACTGTTTCGCGAAATTATATTTTAATTGAAAACAAAACAATTCGTGATCATCAATATCCCATCTTTATTAAAAGAGAAAAGTCAAGAAGAGACACGTCATGTTCGATTTGAAGAAAACAGTGTTCCCATTAACTTATAAAACAAATGTAAATACGATTGACGTTATTATATTTCGTTAAATAGTTTCTGTTTTTGGAACAAATAGAGTCAACAGATCGGTACAACATTTCAAGTAGAAAGAAAGCCAAACGGCTATAAGAGGGTTATCATTTATTGCTTGCATCGAATGTGATCATATATATTAACCGACATTAGGAACCAGATATGCTTATCAATTAATTGTTTACCTAGAAGAACATTGTTATACATTTGTAAATTACAGATACATGAAAAAACTATTTACGTGAATTGGAGGTAAATAAAGTTGTCTTTAATAATGCATTTCAATGTAAACAATGCATTGGAACGATGAAAATCATTCAATGAAGAAGGTTATAAATCGTAGAGAAATAAATGTAAAGGTAAATTGAAAGTATAAGTAAATAAAAACCAAATATAATCAAACAGGATTACAAATGGTTAAAACAGATATTTCGCCATGTTCGTTTTTATTATTGAACCCGATTAAAAATTCACTATCTTCTGTATACAGACAACTATAAAAAAATCTATAGCACTAAGATGCTGCAGTAAAATTGTAGGCTTCGATGGATAAGCATTAACATATTGTAAGCTTGAATTAATTATCAACAAAGATAATGCATGGTAGCAGCACATAGCACTACTATTTTGAGTGAAATGATATCTGAGTAAACAGTTTGTATTCTGAACAATTGTTGTGGTCTTTAATTGTCACTTCCTTCAACTTCAAGCATTTCCTTAATTTACCCAGCATTAAAATTTATTTTTAACCGAGGATGCCGAACATCAAAGATAATTGAAATTGGTATAACAAAATACAGTCGATTTATTTTATGTACAACCTTTCAATCATTTCATTGACAAAATGTCAGTTTCACCGCAGGAAATAGTCGTCAGAAATTTGTATTGTAGCAGTGTTGTTTCTGTTGGACAATAAAATAACAAATCAACTTCTCTGATTGTTTCCTTATATCCACAGATATAGCTTTAATTATAAAATAAAATGGTCTCAAAAGGAAAAGATAAAGTATTACACTGGTAAGAATGTGTATCATATTCAGATCTATTACATAAACACTTGTATTTATTAGTGAGAGCTTTAGCTACCTATAAGACCAAATTGATCCGCCGTTATCTACATCAGAAAATGTCTGTACCAAGCCAGGATTATGACAATGCTTTCAATTATTGATGTGTTTGAGCTTTTGATTTTGAAATTTGATTGTGGACTTTCTGTTTTGAATTATTGGGTAAATTATAATCATCCTCTATGTTTGACTACTTTATACACGTTATTTGACGTATTAACTCATTGCCTTAGAAACACCCAATATTAATTGACTACTCGATAATCATCTTAAATTGAGTGACTGCTATTCAAATCAATACCCTCTATTATGGTCTGCTTTCATTCAAGTAATAATAACATTGCATTTATGTTTCATTATGATGCGTTATTTTGATTGGCTAACCGCAATCTCGCGTCCTTCTGAAATTGACATTCATTACACAATGAAATATAACATTCATGATGACACGAGGTCAAACAATAGAGTGAACAGGTAAATTAAAGAAAAAACTTCAGCGCTTCATACAAAATGTACTTCGGTCAACGCTTTTACACCCCAATGAATATACAAAAGAAGCATTAAATTCTTAAATACATCAAAACACAAAAAAGTAAATTCATGTGTTCATCACAGGAAATAGTCGTCAATTTTTTTTTTATTGTAGCAGTGTTGTTTCTGTTGTACAATAAAATAACAAATCAACTTCTCTGATTGTTTCCTTATATCCAAAGATTTAGCTTTAATTATAGAATGAAATAGTATTAAAAGGAAAAGATAAAGTATTACACTGGTAAGAATATATAGTTAGTTATCAAATGTACCAGGATTATAATTTAAAACGCCAGACGCGCGTTTCGTCTACATAAGACTGACGTTCAGATAACAAAAAGTTATAAAGCCAAACAAGTACAAAGTTGAAGAGCATTAATGACCATAAATTCCAAAAGGTTGAGGCAAATACGGCTAAGGAAATCTGTTCTTGGGATAAAAAAATCCTTAGTTTTTCAAAAAATGCAAAGATTTATAACAGAAAATTTATCAAAATGACCATATAATTAATATTCATGTCAACACCGAAGTGCTGACTAATGGGTTAGTGATACACTCGGGGACGAAACGTCCACCAGCAGTGGCATCGAACCAGTGGTGTAAATAGTTATCAAAGGTACCAGGATTATAATTTAAGACGCCAGACGCGCGTTTCGTCTACATAAGACTCATCAGTGACGCCCAGATCAAAAAGTTATATAAAGCCAAACAAGTACAAAGTTGAAGAGCATTAATGACCCAACATTCAAAAAAATGGGCCAAATACTGCTAAGGTAATCTGTTTCTGGGATCAGAAAATCCTTAGTTTTTTCAAAATATTCGAAGATTTGTAACAGGAAATTTATAAAAATTATCATGTAATTGATATTCATGTCAACACCAAAGTGCTGACTACTGGGCTGGTGATACCCTAGGGTACGAAATGTCAACCAGCAGTGGCATCGACCCTGTGGTGTAGATAGTTATCAAAGGTACCAGGAACGCACGTCTACGAGGTCAAGCTGTGTTGTACAAGAATCTTTAAAATATTTTAGGATGCTATGAAAGACGTTAAATTCATTCAAATGTGGACATCACAGTATAGAAACTAATTACATAATAATTAATTATGTAATAATTATGTCATAATGAAATTATCACAATTTAAAAGATCAATCTTTCTTCTTTCTTTTGGTACCTCATTTATAAAATATAAAGAAGGATGAAATGAATTACATCAGTTTAAAGTTGTCTGATTGGGAGTGAAAAATCTTTGTATTGTGCTACCTCAAAAACAATATGTATTATCTCATTACTTAACAAGCACTCTGTATTAATTGATTACTTAACAAACTTCCTGTATTTTTTGACTTCTTAAAAAACACCTCTTATTAAGTGACTGTTTTTCGTATAAACACCATGTATTAAGTGCCTGCTATACCAGTAAATAAATTAGAAAACAAGAGTCGATACGATTCAGGTACCAGTTATTGAAACATGAGGTATTTTCAGTTCTCTTTTGTTGGAGAGACGTTTCAGCAAGATGCAATATATTGACGGTGTCCCATTCACACTTCGAATTTTACAAATTGATACATACAAATTGCTGAGAAACTAATCATATTCATTTTTTGTTCTAAATTTGTTCGTATTGCATGTATTATCAAAGCTGCGCTTACACACCGAATCAAACTTCGTATTATGACTCGCAGTTTATTTACAATATCTATGTTCAGAAAACCAGATAATCGGTAAATATTAGCTAACATTGTTATATATGTTCTTTAAACATCTTAAAGATTCTAGAGCATAAACTTCTTACTGCTTCTAACACCCAGCTGTAAAATTGAAATATGCACACACGCAGGTATTCTAAAGTGTTACTCATAGCCTATCAATAATGATTTGTTTTTGTTCTGTTCTCGTTATAAGGATATGTTACAAATGATCGGTCTAAATACAGACATCAACAAAGAAGAAATATTTCTTCATTTAAATACTGATTTAAAGCCAGTAAACTTGAAAGAAATTTGTTGAATTAAATTCAAAAGGGGAGCTTTGCATGTCATGTAACATGTAGGTCATTTTAGGTCTCATGCATTTGAAAGTACGTCGTATCAATTATTGCATTACATTTCATCACCAATTATACAATTCTAATGTATAATAAATGATGACATTTGAAAAGCTTCAAAGGGAGGTCAATGTGATCACGCATGAATTTTTACTGATATTATAGATCATGATATAGACTGATTTGTTGCAGATTTCTAAAATAAATCATTTTTCCTGAAAATGGTTATTTACTTTTTCTTTTATTCAATCAAGAACAAAGCTCAATTTACTTTTTTCTCCATTAGACTTTGTAGCGTATGTCGTCTGCGATTACGTCAAAAATGAATTTACCCATGATGATAAGAAATAATAAGCTTAATATCAGATATATGGTTTTGACAGCAATATGGTCTTTGTGTTCTAAATCATTAATTCTAATTGCAAAAGTAACACAGTAAATTATCCATAAGTTAACTGTTTTTTATTTATTGCCTTTTTTTAACGCTGCATCATAAAATATCTTTCTTCGTTTATTTCAACCATCGTCATCGTATTAGTAACATCATTAACAAATTAATTATACGTATCTAAGCATATATTTTGTACTTTTGCATTCTGTAGAATAACGGTAACTTTGTATTGTAACAGATGGCTTTCATCCGCTTTGATGTAAAACTACATTGGAGGGCATGTTTATTGCATAAATGATGATTACATGCATTTTATGACATCGGATACGATATTTTACTGTCATCGAATAGCTTCCCCTAAAGATGTAAACCATTCATTTAACGTAATTACAAAGTTCTTATTTCTCGGATATTGAAAACTTTTTTATCGACTATAACATTTCTAAATTATCCATTGAACATTTTCACCTGCAACTATGTTTAAATGTATTTGCTTCATTCTTACAAATGGAAACACAAAATTGTTGGTACATGTAACCTTTACCAATATGACAATCGCCACTATTCTAAATTATGGTGATGGTCATGAGTATATTATAAGGAAATGTCATATTGTATAGAATGTCAATAAATTTTGCTTCGACATCAAAGAGATGTCGGTTTTTTTTAAAGGGATCGTTTAAAGTCAGGCATTTTTCTGAAAAAAGATATTAAGGATACTAGCCTATTGTCATTTTTAAACAAACCATAATTGCAATTAACTTAACTGCAATTTATACATAACTCTAAATTCGTACTACAAATAATTAAACTAAACGTTCTTAATATAAGTTTCTATCAGATAAAGTAATGAATTTTCAGGTTAGCTTTAATTCGCGAGCTACGTGTAAAATTATGATGGCATTCCATTTTCTATTTACACATTTGTTTATATCTGATATATATTTTAGCGTTATATTAAACTAATTACGCCATTCCAGTAATATAATACAAATGTTGAATTCAGAAATCTGAGACATATTGTGCATTAAATTTACTGTTAAAAGGAGGTAAGACAAAGAACAAATATTACCCTTGAATAAGCAACCGTCAAACTTTATTCACATATTATTAGTTATATACGAAAACGAGGGGTACACTCTCACAAACATCATAGATTTAAACGTTATGCAATATTCGATTAAATCAAGATGCCACACGTAATTGTATTAATCTCAGGGAAATTCTTGCAGAATCCCTTGGTAAGCAAATTATCATGAAAGAGGTTTAGTTACACCCATTGCATACAGCTATCCTTTCATTGGTATTTGATCACATTAAGAAGCTGTGAGTTTACATTGTACATAGTTTTCCGTTACAAGTTTACAGATTTCTAAAGCAGTTACAGTACTGTATAAACTATTATAAATATAAATGACAGAAGATTTGATGAATATTCAATAATACAATAACCTAGTAGTACCATACTAAATCACATTAATGTCAACAGGTCTTCAACCATAGACAAGTGGCTACACAATGTATCAAATACTCACAATTGCTCTCGTCTCCACAATTAATGTACAAGTTTAATAGAGACGTCAAAGAAGAACATAAACAGTAAGATGGACACGGAAATCTGAATAATACGGTTTTTGTCACTTCTATTGGTTCGGTTCAGATAATGGTGGACTTAAAAATTCCCCCAGTTGCCAGTACTTTCGTATTCCAGTAGTTATAAGATACTCTTGGTTTTTGAATTTCAAGTTTATCAACTTTATATGTGTTCCTGTAAAAGTTGCAACTCCACTTGTGTCATGTTTTATCGAATGTTTCATATTAAAAAAAAAGGTGTTGTATGATCGCCAATAGGACACAAGAGACCGATAGTTTTAGTGTTCCATCTTAGAACATTGGTAAAGGTGCGTGTTGAGCACATGAAACTATAAAACATTAAACAAGAAGCATCGAACCAAAGTCAAAGAGGCATAAGAGTTCAACAGATATTCTAATGGCAACTTGACCTAAAAAAAATACTACCATAATTTGAGAACAATTTAATATTTAGTCAAATTAGCAATAAGTTGCACTTTTAATTAATTTTTTATCTGAAAAAACACATGCGAGGGACTGTGGGCTGAACACTTGCTCCTGCTTATTTCCGTCCTGGAATTAAACATATGTTTATAAAAGGAAAAACATTTTATTATAATTAAGTTACCTTTATTTTAGATTTCAGCCGTTGTCTGTCTCTAGCGTAGTCTTCGTTTCCTGGCGCCGTTCTCTTCCATAAAATAATCCCAACAATAGTATACGTTATGGCTAATATCAATAATGGGATAATATACGTAAAAAGTAATATGAAAATAGTATATATACGACGAGACTCCGCACTTTCCCAAGTCTCTATACATTTAAGGTTCCCACCACCAACGTCAACTGCACGTCCTTCAAAGAACTGAACACAAGCTAAGGAAAATGCACAGATCCAAATGACGCTGATGACGTACTTTTTCCTCGAAAATGTCACACGTAGGTGAAGAGGAAATGTTACTGCTAAAAAACGATCTATTCCTATGGCCATGTTTGTTAAAACACTTGCTGTCACAGCCAGAAGCTGTACAAACAAAACAATAGGGCACATTGGTTTTGAAAATATCCATTCGTTTAAAATGACGTCAGCAAAGGTAAATGGCATACAAAACATTGCCATTACTAAGTCTGCTACCGCTAAATTGACCAGAAAGTGTCTCAAATCCGTCCTAGAATGGCGCCCCTTTGTAAAAACAAGGACGGCAAAGGTATTTCCAGTCACAGAAAACAATGTTGTTAAGGTATAAAGTACGATGAGTCCAGCTAACGACTCGTCTGATAAACTTATCTCATGGCTGGAACCATTCGACGAGCCGTTCAGAAAATTCGTTTTCGTTCGATTCCAAAAAGTATACTCCAAAGTTTTTAAAGAATTTGCATTTATAGTTGTCGCCTGTAATTCCGAAAAATATTTATTCGTTGTATTTTCAATGTCTATTTCACCAGCCATATTATGTATCAGTATGTGTCTAACTACCTGTTGACAATAGTCAATTGCAAATAAATATATTTTGAATTTATATTCCAAAATTTAGAATACAAATTTCCATTTTTAGACAACTATCAATTACGGTATAAAAACTTTGGATTTTTTATTTGCTAATAAGCCCTCGTCTTACTTAAAGAAGTGAAATATCTGGCGTAATTCTCAATTGAGAAATTCTTCTTACTTTCACACCTCTCCGAACTTTCAACGGAATCAAGTTGTTTTCTGTCGAAGGCGGGACAATCTCCACGTGGATGCCAGATCAATATAATTATCTAAGACAATTCAACCAATACACACTCATGACTAGAACTCCTCATTAACAACAATAATGATTATCACTTTCTCTCAATACACATCTCTTATGTTGTCTATTTCCTTTTCTTCCACTTCGCTGTCTGTTCATTTACTGGATCAATATTTGATCGCTAGTAATATTTTTATAAACCGTGTCCGTTTAATTGCAATTCAAGATTATCATTTTTTTTAATCAACGTTTAGAAATTGTGACATATGTATTTTCTTGTTGCTTAATTTGCTATTCACTTAACTTTGTTTTTATATATATCGGGTGCTTTTTCTTAGTTTTCGCCAATCGTATACCTTCAAGGACATAACATTCGAGATAACATAAGACTTAGCCATCACCAAATAGAATATTTATTAACTGACTGGGTAAAAGCTCTAGATAAGCCAGCAATAATTTCAACCTTGTTATTACATATACCTACTAGTATATAGTTGAAATCAGATACACAAAAACGTCATATTATAGTAGATCAGCTTCTATTTTTTCCACTTTTAGACTTTGCGATTTGCAGAAAAGAAAGCGTGAGATCTAGTAATGGTATTTGATAATTCTGATCATTACTAACGCAAGGCAATGCGAGAGTTGATAGTACATTATTACTAAAAGATTAAGTGTTGCATTGTCTTATTCCATTTCTTCTGCATGCTTGACATAATCGATTCGTTTTCTCTCAGTTTTAAATAAAATTTATATTATATGTCCAGTGGGGATAATTCAATCAAAGCAAGGTTATTGTTTTATTGATAACATATTGTTCTTCCTATTACTATTATAATTGTTTATTTATAGAATAACGTTTTATACCATATTTAATAACTGACTTGAGTTTGAATAAATCTGCCCTTTCTGTGACATCTCTTATTAAAAAATAACACACATACTGTAATTTTAGTCAAGAAAGAAGATGAATGAAAAATTATTGCCATCTAAAGTGATGAGTTATCTAGGGAAAAGTTTGCTTAAACCAGTTTGGCCTCTCATAACTTGATATTTTTCTTTCCAAACTATACGTCTGGTGCAAATCTAATCAGGTTGGTCTATTGCATACCTAATAAGGTTATTCCATAAACATCAGTCGTGGGCACTGATATTGGTAGTATTCTTTTCTATTGCACAAACTGAATATGTACAAAGCGCATTATGATTCTATTTGAAAGCAATTGAGGATTTGACAGATGCAAAATATAGGAGCAAATATACAATTTACAACTCACTCGTCAACACCCTCCCCCTAAAACATAAAATAAATATATAATATATACTACCAAATAAAGAAAAAAACAAATTAATTATCAATGGTAGTGTGATCGCTTCGAGTGTTGGATGTTGGGGTTGTTGCTTCAACGTTAGGCTTGTGGTATTTAGGAGTTGAGTACGGACCATTTGAAGCAAGTTAGAAATCTGATTAATCATGTCGGTCTAGTGCAAATGGATTTATATTCATATCACACGAACTTGTTTTTATCCTTAAATATTGTGTTAAACATTCTTCCATTATCACCAACATCCCCATTAAATGTGAGAAAAAATTCACGTGTTACCTAATTGTATAAAAACGATGTCGCAAAAATGGACATTACGCCATGACAGTTGGCCTTAATTAATAAAAGCATACACGACAGCAAACGAATTAATGAAAAAATTAAAATGTATAGTTATTTTTCTATGGACATTATTTAGATCATACGGGTAATTTTCGGATAAATCACAACTCATTTCGAAAATACTCACAGTGACTCGTTCTCCGAACCAAACAGTGGAGCAAGCTACATACTGAAATTCTTTGCCTTTGACATTTTGCAAAAGTGTGGGTGTATCTGTTATCTTGCCTCCTTATGGTCCAAATAAAATGCCTTTATCCTGTCGATCCTATTCGACACAAAGATAGAACAAAAGCCCTAGTGCCTACTGTTATTGAAGACCGTATGAATAAAGAAGCAAGAATACATGTTTAGAACGGTTTATTCAGAGTATTCTATTATTTGACAGTAGAGATATTGTGATTTGTAAAGAAAAATCCATAATCAATATTTACAATACTTTTACCAATATTTTGATTTGTAAGTAACAGTCACTTTATTTCATTAATCATGTAACAATGATTTCAATATCAAGATAAGACATTCAATATTTCATTTTTAAAACTTATAATTTGTGGCATCTTGAAGGGTATTCTTATGCAATTTACAATAAAAGTAACTTTTCAACGTCCATCATTAAATACTCATATTCCCCATAATTAAAAAAATAATATAGTACAGTTACGAAATAAGAATAATAGTTTACCATTATTAAATAGTATTTCCAATAAATATTTTGTAAATCAGTCAAGTTTCTTTTTTGAACAACAAAATCTTGTCTTTTGCAATACATATGAAGATTCCATGCTTCTTGAAGTATCCCGTTCCATTGTAGAGATTATTAGATATAACTTGAAAACATTAAGGCATTATATTGTTGATAAGCATTCATTTTTAAACCTAAACGATGTATAATCTCACTTTCTGAAATTTTGAGGACATTCAAAATTAACATAGATTAAACGAATATGATGTAATGAAATTTAAAAATATTAATTAGGAAAATAAATTCATCAATAATATCATGTATTAAGTAAAATATATAAAAAAACAAAAAGAGTAAAGGGAAATAAATAATAATAAAAAAAATAACATTTCAAAAGCTCCCAAATAGTAAAAGTTAATATACACTAGCGACTTTCTTGGAAATATTTCTTCATTCGAGCACAGTGAGAATATACACGACCTTAAAAAATGAAAACGAATCTTTTTGTTATTGCGTTCGAATCCCGATTTTTGAATTACGTGCACTAGGAACGTCTGCAGCCGAATATTTGACAGCCAATGATGTTGAAGAGCCCGAAAAATTTGAAGAACTGTAATATCAAAAAGTACTTTAACATAATAGCCAAATCATTAAATGTCCCGACATAGTACATGCAATTTCAAAACCTCCCACTCATAATACACCCATTTCAATTTAATCTTACTTCATCCATTTCGTTTTACTTTTTGAATGACGTACGGTGACATGTAGTTAATATCCTTGCCGTAGGAGGATACATGTTTTGTAGTTGTCTCATATTATTGTATATATTTTATATGTACCTTTCCATGTCAGGAGCCTGTAATTCAATTTTTTGTCGTTTGAACTAATTAGATCGTAAGTTTGGGTTTTACTCATTGTTGAAGGCCGTGTGGTGAACTATAGTTGTTAATTTCTGTGTGATTTGGTCTCTTGTGGAGAGTTTTACCATTGGCAATCATACATTTATTACAACAAGTGTTGTCTTCTTTATAGTTGGTGGCGAGTCCTGTTGACTGCACTTTATGGTAAAGACACTAATGATATTGGAAAAATAACCTTTAATAGTGATTCTTGGAAAGGCTGATCTGGCAGATTTCTAGACAGCAGCTTTGTTATCAATATAGAGAAAGTCGTTCAGTTCGAGTGAATCTGATTTTGGGTGTTAGGCAGCAACCATTTGATTTTCTGGGGGGGGGAATAATTTGTTTCTGATCCTGAGAAAAAGAAATTGTTTGTTTCACCCTCAGAAAAAGAAATTGTTTGTTTCACCCTCAGCTGCCACTATATGTAATGCTAAAATGGAAAGAAAAAAATTGTTTTCGACTTCTCGCCAAAAAATAGATTGTTTTTCGCCGAAGGCGAAAAAAAAAGTTTGTCCAGAAAAAAAATCCATAGCCCCCCAGAAAATCAAATGGTTGCTGCCTTAGCAGTCTTTAATAGTGCAGAGAATGTTAATTGCATTACTGACTTCCCCAGTAAAATTGCAAAGATCTCCATCATTTTCCATCAACAAGTTCGGGTATATATATAGAGTGAAGAATGTAAATGAGTTAATACTTTCTTTCCTTTTTAAATTGCATGCATTATTTCTAGATTTATTTAAAAACTTTATAGAGAAAATGTTATTAAAATAACAGTTTTGACATTTGTTTAAAATAACGTATTATTGTATACATATTTTATAAATCAAAAGTGTATTCATCTTTTGATTTAAAATACTTTTTGTTATTCTATTATAAAATTGATATTAGATATGCAATAAATAAGTCTTGATTATTTAGCAAACCAAACAACAGTTATCTTGTTAAAATCTAAGAACATTTTCATGGTCAAAACAATCAGGTACAAAACGTCGCATTCATAAATTGAAAAACTGTGAATGATCGACCAAATTCCGTTTTCAGAGACAAAGATGCTGTCTTCATGCATAATAAGTATTCGCAAAGCTTCAAATCATATTGTCTTTGTATGTAAATTTGTGAAAGTAATCCATTTGAGGTTAAAGTACGGCATTCAGCGGGTCTTTTTATTTTATTTTATTTTATTATCTATTCTGATAAGCTGAGCGTTTTAAGATTACAACAATAATTTCACATATGTTTTGATCACGTCTTATAATTACTCCATGTGCACCATTTCCGCATTTGTGCAACTTCCATATTTTTTTATGTGTCATCATTATTATAAATCCCATAGTGGTGAAAAGTTCGGTTGAACAATACTAAAATCTTCATTGGAAACTAGTGAGAAATGATTAACCCCTTTTGTGTTTTATATCAGGATTTTTTTTCACATATTTTCATTGCCATCATCCAATGCACTAATATACATATATGTATTTTTAAGTTAAATTTATTCAGATTGTTCCACTTCATCTTTATTGGAAGTATGAAAAAAAGTTTAATTGTGGAATTGTGATTTTTTTCGTGATAATAGCCCAATAATGGGTATACAAATTGATAAATAAAATGGGAAAATCATCAAAATTGGGTATTTTCAAAGGGTCGTAGCAAGAAAAGAAGTGCACCCCAATACGATTTTTTCTTCGCTTATTATTTTTTTACAGTCATATAAAACCAAAAATCAGCCTTAAGAAGATGTTGGCTTCTCAGAGGTGTACATCCTTAAATACATCAAGTAAATTTGAGAATCTCGAAATTAAATCGCCGCGAAAAGGGCTATTAAGGGCTAAACGCGAAATGAAATATGCGAGAAAATAAGTTGGTTTACAGTATATTTCAAGCTTTGGAACTAACACAAGTCAGGTTAGATAAGATGTGCATAAATTTAGCAGAGATCTTCCATTATCAGGATTAATTTTCTCCATTTTGATGATGGCTTGTCTAAACTAAAAATAGAGATAAATACAGTTTGTATTTTCCATTGAAATAAAACACAAGATGCATTATGTTTCAATACCAGAGATCACAAGATATATGTTTGGACTGAATCAATCGGTTGTCAAGAGAATTGAGAGTGTGAAAATAAAGCGTTCAACATGTAATAAAACTTCTTCGTTTATTTGTTTATCTTCATGTAAATAAAATTTGATGATTTACGGAAGTGTCTTGGGAGCTAATGTAATAACCCACTGTGGAGGGAAAGTTTTGAGCTGCTATTATACATAACAGTTAAGTGCTAAAGGTTAGATATTAAAAAAAAACTGATGTGTTTTTTTCACGTAGGTTCTGACATTCTTTTAGTGACAAGAGTATTGAAATTGTTATCTTATCAGTTATAATGTCCGAAGATGTAATTTCAAGATCAACGGAAATACTTCAGGTTATAAATTGAAAGTATGCCTCTGATTCGACTGAATTCTTTCTTTTGTCATATAGAGGCCGAGTACAAACAGAACAAAAAATAATAAAAAAAAATGCATATATTAATATGTAACCAACACCAATAAAAAAAGAAAAAAACATGAAATTCAAGCAGCAAATTTCTTCATAAATTACTTTATTTTAGATTGTTAGAAATGTATGCTTTTTCAAATCAATTAATATTTTTTGCAGGGTTTTTCTCCTCAGATTTAGGGGGGTCTTTTGGGACTCAATAGTAAATTTATTATGTTTAAATGAACACATTGCAGAATGCGCAGCTTCCTTATTTTTTCATCTGTTACGTCGCAACATAAAAAGATTTTTTTTTTTGTAACTTTTCGTAAGTTGGTCTGAACTTAGATACCGTCATCATAATTGGAATGGACAATCATATGATAACGAACTTCTGCCTCGGTATTTGTTGGAATAGACTTTACATTCAGTTATTGTATTACGACGCTGCTAATGAGATTTCCAAAATGTTAAGTTAACACCTTGAGATGTATCTTAAATTGAAATATGTTGGCTATTTCTGAACAAATTCACTTTCAAGGTTTTGAACCTTGAAATTATCGCTAATTGAAACTAATGTAATTGTGTGCGTAAACAAAAAGAAAAGCATAATGTATACGTCGGAAAATAAAAGTTTTTAGATAACATATACAGGTAATTGGCCGATAATTTGGATTTGTTAAACATTTTGTTTGCATTTAGAACTAATATGCATTTAGTTCTGAACTGTAACTACTAAGGGGACGACCATTTGATATTCTGGGGGGGGGGGGGGGGGGCAGGAGGATTTGTTTTTGATCGGTTATTTATTTTTGGAAACTAAGAGGACAGATTATTCATTTTCTGCACTATTGAAGCAAGATTTTTCATTTTCATTAAAGCAAGGGACTGATTATTCATTTTCACAACTATATATGATATTCGAAAACATACAATTTTTAAATGATATGTTCATGATAAATAATACATGTATAGTCAAGTCATTTTGTACCATTTAATCAGAATTAATCATCCTCCTCTTCATAAATGAATATTTTATATTCCCAACCGCACATGTATGTATTGCATACACACATAGTATTAAAGTTTGACTGTAACTAACCTCTTTTAAAAGTATTGGCAAACATATTTTGTCGAGCGGAGCGAGGGAAAATTTTTTTTGAAGGGTTTTGGAGCCACTTAAGGCCCAAGAAGCTATTGAACAAATGATGCAAAATCATGCTTTCTGGGTGTTCCAAAGACCCTTTTATAATCTGAAAATGCAAGTTTTTTTTGACAATACTTTGGTCTTAAAGCAAAATGTATAAATTCAGTGTAAGACTTAAGTTTCTAGGGACAACATCAAAAGACCAATGTGCATGATAAAGCAAAAATGGAATTCACATAGTTAAGTCTGTGCCTGGTGTTTTTTTTTTTTTTTTTTTTAATTTAAACTCATGATCAAGTTCATAACAAAATTAATAGATTACAAAAGGAATGCAACACTAACAGAATACAGAAGGGCAATCAATGAACAAAAGACAAATAAATAAGAACCATTGATCCCGAAAAATCAGGGCTACGTCTGAGGGAAAACAGAACTTACTTCTTGCAAGGCACTCGCCGTGAACACAATTTGATATGGAGTCAAGCGTTTGATTTTGAAATTTCCTACATGAGGCATTTACTGAGTTACGGCCCTGTTAAAATAAAAGTGAGGTAAGGTTTCCTGAGACAATAATATACCTCAAGTTTAATGAAACCAATTTCAAGTAAATTTAAATAATATTTATACTTTTATCATTAAAAAAATTGTGTTTCTCGATTTTTTTTTGAGAAAAAAGATGAATTTATGAAAAATCTGGTGCCATCTCATACTTTGGATTAGACCTGTTGAGTTATTTATTTTCAAAAAATTGCAAGTCAGGTAATTTATTTACAAACTACCACAGAACAAACCATTTATTTTAGTGATTATCAAGACTGAATTATTTATTTTCAAAATCCTCCTGTCTCCCCCCCCCCCCCCCGAAAATCAAATGGTCGTCCCCTAGATTATAACAAGAGTGCACACACTAAAATGTCTCGCCTTCTTTACTAATCATTGATATTATGTTGATAGTCCTAAGTATAAAGCTTTATTACAACTGTCACATAAACTTAACATTAACCAAGATAGCTAAGCAAAGACCAATGAACCATAAAAATGAGGTCAAGGTCAGATTAACCATGCCAGGCAGATATGTACAGCTAACAAAGCTTCCATACAACAAATATAGTTGACCTACTACTTATAGTTTAAGAAAAATAGACCAAAACACAAAAACTTAACACTGTGCAATGAACCGTGCAATTGAGGTCATGGTCAAATAAAACCTATGACATATAGATCATAATATAGATCATAATATATTTCCATACACCAAATATAGTTCACCTTTGGCATATAATATTAGATAAAAAGACCAAAACTTAAAAACTTAACTTTGACCACTGAACCATGAAAATAAGGTCAAGGTCAGATGACATCTGCCCGCTACACATGCACACCTTACAATCATTCCATACAACAAATATAGTAGACCTATTGCATAAAGTATGAGAAAAACAGACCAAAACACAAAAACTTAACTATAACCACTGAACCATGAAAATGAGGTCAAGGTCAGATGACACCTGCCAGTTGGACATGTACACCTTCCAGTTCTTCCATACACCAAATATACTAGCCCTATTGCTTATAGTATCTGAGATATGGACTTGACCACCAAAACTTAACCTTGTTCACTGATCCATGAAATGAGGTCGAGGTCAAGTGAAAACTGTCTGACGGGCATGAGGACCATGCAAGGTACGCACATACCAAATATAGTTATCCTATTACTTATAATAAGAGAGAATTCAACATTACAAAAATTCTGAACTTTTTTTTCAAGTGGTCACTGAACCATGAAAATGAGGTCAAGGACATTGGACATGTGACTGACGGAAACTTCGTAACATGAGGCATCTATATACAAAGTATGAAGCATCCAGGTCTTTCATCTTCTAAAATATAAACCTTTTAAGAAGTTAGCTAACACCGCCGCCGTAGCCGCCGCCGTAGCCGCCGCCGTGCCGCCGCCGGATCACTATCCCTATGTCGAGCTTTCTGCAACAAAAGTTGCAGGCTCGACAAAAATGACAAATCTTCGTTACAGACCAAAGGATGAGGATTTGAACACCTAAATGACACTGCACTGCCTTCAAAAATGAACACACTCCATAATGTATTGTAAGCTATAAATGGTCCTAGTATGGCCAAATGTAAATTAGCCAACAGAGAAACCCAACGGGAAAAACAGTATCACAGGTTTACAGGCTTGGGACAGTAAATATACAAGTGAAACATGTTATGGAGCGCCAAATCTTCTACTAACATCGGACAGTGCTGCTTCAAAAAAAAAATAGAAAAACAGCAGTGGGGAAAAGGCGTGACTCATCAAAGGTATTATTTTAACACAAAGTAAACAAAAGAAAAAGACAAAAAAAAAAAAACAAGAATCGATTGAAAGAGCCATGCATGCAGTTGCTGTCACCTAATTCACAATCAATTCTAAATAAATGTAAAACATATTTCTCCAAATCACAAAGTACACATCCCTATGATATAGCATAAAGACGCTATAAATAATCTTCGAAAAGCGTATTATCTTTGTGCATTGCGAAAATATAGGTGTACGTATTGAGAGATGTTTAAAGCATTATTTTCATACCAGTTAGCCCTTTGCAATACACATTTTGGAGTCTTTCTTACAGAATTTCTAGAATTACTATCTACAGTTGGTATAGATAAAAGTTCATAATCTACTCAAGATCAATACTACTCATGGTCGTTGTTTAGATATGTTCAATGTTATTTGACGTATATTTTTTTGCACTACGCCTACCGTCTTTTGTTAGACTTTTAACGTGTTGGATCTTTCATTTAATAACTATTCAAAATACAAACAAATGAGAAATGTCAGCATTATACTTCAAAGAAAGCAAACCAGATCAGCTAAATTGTTTTAAATGTCTCAAAGTACAAAGAAGACACGTAACAAACTGATTAAACACATAGGGATTGTCAGGCATGATGTTAGTTCTCTAAAGAGTGTATCTGATTTCTGTAGTATATAACGAAGTAAAGTACAGAGTGTTAACTATATTTACATAGAAGTTTTATCGTTAAAGTTCATCTGAAAGAAGATCAGATTTTGGTTATTAATCCAGAAAAAGTCGATATAGTACAGCGATTCATATTGCCATACAAAAGCAGTGAGTGATAAGGTATGGATTTGATGACAGAACAATAAACGCTATTCAGCTTATTCCAAATCAAAAACTACAAAACATCTTCTGAAAGTATAATACATCTGGAAAATTTGCGATAATGACACTTTTTTCTGTTTTATCAAAACTATAATTGCGCTTTTTAGAACAAGAGAAAAGATCAAATAAAAAATGCTGACGCTCCTAAGAAATGAGAAGCTGACATCTTATGCATGTATAAGATATATACATGAGGTTGTAGGCCCGTTCTATGATTGAAAACTGCAGAATATATCACTTGAATGTCAATAACCCGTAATGTAATAAAAATATAAATGATGAAGAATTAGTGTATAACGTCCAGTGGCAGATTTTACATGTATATCAAGACAAAAAATGTAATATCAACTAAAACTCTCTTACTAAAACGATTTAAACGTGATTGTTCACAAGTAAGAATGTACTAGAGTCCTATCACATTTTCTTACTTCTAGCCATTTAGATTTTTTGTTCTCTTACTCGTAAATGGCGCATGCATAGCGGAGAAGCAGCAAATATAAAAGATGATATGGTATGATTGCCAATGACACAGAAATTAACAACTATTGGTCACCGTATGGCCTTCAACAATGAGCAAAGCCCATACCGTATAGTAAGCTATAAAAAGCCCCGAAATGACAATGTAAAACAAATCAAACGAGAAAACTAACGGCCTTATTTATGTATTAAAATGAACGAAAAACAAATATGTAACACATAAACAGACGACCACCACTGAATTACAGGCTCCTGATTTGGGACAGCCACATACATAGAGAATGTGGCGGGGTTAAACATGTTAGCGGGATCCCAACCCTCCCCCTAACCTGGGACAGTGGTATAACAGTACATCATAAGAACTTTCAAGTCTTTGAATGACACGGTCGAGATCCAAACATCGACATCTCGCACTGTAGTATCCGAGGTTCTGTGACTAAAGGGGATTGTTGTTTATACTTCAATTAGACCACTATTACAAAGAATCGAAAGACAACTGTTTTACGTTTTTTTTAAATGACTAAAGTTCAAACATATCACAATTTTTAAAACGCGTATTCAATCACGGTTTAAACTTAAGATTTGTCAAACTATATAAACGTTATGTGTTAACAGATATTATTTAGGAGAGCCAATATATTACTTTCTAATCAGTAACACAATACTAATAATTGAGCATTAAAATGCAAAGCACTGGATGGCGGTAATTGGCAAAGAAGTCCTGATTTACCCAAACAAAAATCCAAATAAAGAGATCGGGTATGATTACCAATGAGACAAATATACACGTGACACAAAGGGACATGAATGTATTAGCAGCTATGAATCGCATATGCTAAAAAAAGAATTAACGTAAATCCAATATTGCAAACAGCAGCCATAAATATTTATTGACATGTAGGCTCCTGACTTGAGACGGGTTGGCGGTTGTTATATGTAATACAGAATAAGGAGATGTCCTATAAAACATATGTGTGTACGCTCCACCTCCCTGCAACACGAGACAGTGGTGTATATGTAACAGTACAACATATTAAGATCAAACTGTAAAAATTAATTGGAAAGGGCTTGACTGATAGATCAAACTGTTATCATGGCAACGGATTTAATGCTCTACTGAGTATTATAAGACCCTTGCAGTATTGTGACAGTATAGACATTTAATTTGTATGATGTGCTGGCTTCCTGAATATTCATTAGATTCCGTCCGCCATAATATCTTGGTATTAAATTTGACTTATAGCGATAAAAGCTAATTGGAGTTGTTCCTGCATTTTCATGTATTGCTTTGAAAAACTATTGACCAAGGTGGTCAGAATAATTGGTAATTGGGTGACTAAACGAAGGGATTATGACTTTTTCTACTAGGTCTATTAACATTCTTATACCAAATGTAGGTGTTCTGAAAGTAATAGGATAGTCGTATAAAAATGTCCATTGCAATTGAACAAATTTAAATAGATTGTCAAAATACAAATAAAAGATTTTTGTTTGTTATGCGTTGGTCAAGAATAACCTTCAATCCCTAATTTCTATTGGGATTCATAGTAAAAGCACCGTATGTGGTCAAAGCTAGTTTTTCGTGTTTCGGCTGACCATCGAAACGATATATTCAACTACATTAAGGATGCAAATCCTGCATGCAATATTAACCTCATACACCACTTATATAGACAATAACTGTTTAGTGTCTTTAAATATCAGCTGTATTTGTACGAGGCTAGGAAATAAGGTGTATGCGAGTTTTTAGCGAGCTACTACACCTGTTTCGAGCCGAGTACAAATACAGCTGATATTTAAAGACACTAAACAGTTATTATCTATATAAATGGTGTATGAGGTTAATTAATTTTGTATATAATTGTTTGTGTTTTGAAAGACAAAAAAACTAACATATTAAGCATTTATTTTCGATTTGTAATCCCTTGAGGCCCGCGTAGTAATATCAAAATCACACATTACGCTGAAGACGGGTTCGCAAAAAAAGAATCTCCAATGGTAAACAATAATACATCGCTCAAGGTGAATAATTATCTATTTTAACATAACAACTAATTTCAACAGTAAAAACAAATAACAAAACATTGTCAAATTTAAAACAGAAGTGAACGAATTGTCTTACGCTTCAGACTTGACATTCACAAAACATGCATGCTGAAATTGACATGGTTGATTTTATAACACAATCATACACGTTTAAGTTTTGAAATCGACAATTGTCATCGTCATTGAAATGAATACACATTCTGATGTCACACAGGTTCAAACAATACTCCGTCCGGCAGTGGGCGGAGCTTTAAAGCGATATCAGGGCCGCGTTCAATATCGTAGCTGCTACGTAGTGCTATTTAGATTTTGACTATTGAACGTGTAGCTATAGACTAGCTGCTATATAGATATTGATAGCAGCTACGTAGCCGCTTCGCAGCTGCTACGATATTGAACTTAAATCCTGTATAGTATACAGATACAGCATAGCGATATATGTAGGGCTGTATCTGTATAGTAGGACACCCAATTGCAGGGTAGTTGTTTATTTCGGAACTTTTCTTATGGCATAAACCATTATATCTATATTTTTGTTTTATACAAGTGTGGACACAGATGAGTGTGGATAGTATGTTTGAATGTTTGACAGTGTTTTATGATAAATGTAGTTCTATGATTTTCCTATATGTGTTATTAACTGTGTTGCACGATGACAACCAACCGGAGCATTAGGAGTATTGTTTATTTTATATTTAGTTTAGTTTTTATGTTCAAGACAGGCATGGAAGAGACACTAATTGCATCAGTTACCAAATGATTATGATAGAATATATTCCACATCTTTGATTTTGGATACATTTTATAGCTAGGAGAGCAACACATAATAGGTTCAATTTTTCGTGATTTTTTTTTAAATTGGGAGATGATATCTGAGAACATGATATAAGGAGCCTGTAATTCAGTGGTTGTCGTTTGTTTATGCGTTACATATTCGTTTTTTCTTTATTTTTTGTACATAAATAAGCCTGTTATTTTTCTCCTTTGAATTGTTTCACATTGTCATTTTGAGACCTTTTATAGCCGACTATGGTGCATTAGCTTTGCTCATTGTTGAAGGTTGTGTGGCTACCGGTAATTGTTAATTTCTATGTCATTTTGGTCTGTTGTGGAGAATTGTCTCATTGGCAATCATATCACATCTTTTTTTATATGTATTTGCTAACTATTTGTATGGTTCTATTTATATATACTGAGTGCCAATGAAAACGCAACACTTGGTTTTTCAAAAATAAAATTTATATTAGAAATCATGATCTTTCAAAATGAATTGTTCTTGAAAATTAACAATTCTAACAATATTATAGATCGATATCAAACAAAAATGTTTCATTGTCATCTTTCGGGCGCAATAGATAAACGAAACATCCAATGTCGAATCATCAAATCACAGTCCTAACAAAAAATGTTACAACCCTGTTGTGCAGTGCAATCTCGACAGCGCCGTGGAATTGATCATCCCGGACGGTTAATGTGATCTCGAGGAATGTTATTCCACTTGTCCCGCAAAGCAAACTCAAGCTGACTTTTTGATATTGGTGGTGGTTTTCATCGTCTAAACCATGTCAAATCTGATGCAAAATTTGCTCTATCGGACCTAAATCTGGCGAAACGCATGACTTTTGGCCAAGGCGGGTGCCAAACGTCTATGTAACCACCACTGACGATTTTTGGTACATAATGAATGATTTTTGGTCTACAGAATTCGATGTTTACGCCAGACGGCCTTTAAGATGTCGGCTGTGGTGCTCTTTAACTGTTGAATTTCTGTGCAAATGGTGCTTTACTGAAATTGCTCCAGAGGATCTACCGTGACCACCATTGAACTCTCCTGACCTTTGGTCATCCATCAGAGTCGATATCGGATATGTTAAAGACCAAATGTATCGGTTTTGCTGAGCGTTTCTTGCTTTTTGAACCCCGGGATGTGGCTTATCATTAACTGATCCATTTTTGTTGAATTTGTGGATGATTTGGGTTATTGTAGAGGCTACAGTCTTCTCGAAATTGTATGCTGTGAAAGGCTTCATTGGATCATGCCGGAAACTGCATGTCACTGGTTGTCAGAAAGTCCTGGCATTTACTCAGATGTTTATTGCAGTTTCCTTACAATAAGGGCGGGAAAATTCATGACATTAGCCAAGCTTTAAATGACAAAATCGTGAAAATGGTGCGTATATTGAAAAGCGGTGAACTCGGTTTATGTCCGTTCAAAATAACCCTTACTTCGCATTTGTTCCAAAAATCACCCAACCGTAAAGTTGTCGACAATTGTCTTTAAAGTCATTTTCAAACAACTTTACAAAGTTGTAATATAAAAAAAAAAATAAAAATTATCAGACTTTTTTTAAGAAAAAAAAGTGTTGCGTTTTCATTGGCAATCAGTATATCTTTGTGGTGGCTTGTCAGTATCATAAGTAAAACACTTTAAAATGTTGAATTGATCCTCAGATTAGAAGAAATTTATTGGTTTTTAGTAATGACAATGCCTAACATGATGCTTGGGCCTGATGAGCTAGAAAGTAAGCTTCTGTGCTGTTTTCTATCAATTCTTTGATAATATCTCCTTCAAAGCTGGTGAAAGCAAAACAAATTTGGTCAATGGACAAATAATGTTTGGTTCAAACAAAAAATAAAATGCTTTTATCTCCCTGTTACTTACACTGTACATAGAAATGATAATACTTGGAGACATCCTTGTACATGAGAGTTGTCTGTAAAATCTTTATTTCACAAAGAATGAATTGCATAACAATGAACCGAGCTCAAAGCAAAGCACTTTAATATTACACTTAGACAGAGAGCTCAATCCAGTGATATACTTTGTACTACAGGTCCTTCATGAACATCCATCAACCAGAATCATATCTCAATAACATGCCATTCTACATGGTTGGATCAGAAGTCCTGAAAAAGACATGATTTTTTTTATCGTATTTAAAGTATATATGCATAGGTTAAAACTTTCACAAATTTGTGGTATAATCATTCAGTGTCTGGCAACTATCAATCGCTTCATGCACAAACTGATATAGGTTGAGCATGAGTGCCCCTCTGTTGGAAATAAAAACATACCTCCACCTAATTTTAGTCAACTGATGAAGAAACATTCAAAACTATAAAATGTTATCCAAGACTTGTCAGTGTCTATATATAGCTATTCACCATCGCCACTGAATCAGTGATATATGTACACATAAATACATGTAAGACTAAAATTAAAGTACATATATAAGACTAAAACTGACATTCGGTCTTTACCTTCATTCCCCAAGTCCTGTTCAAATCTAATTCATGATAAAATAAAAATTACAACCAATGAAATCAAAGGCGAATTAAGAGGCCCCCCCCCATGTCTGAAAAAATATGGTTGATTATTTAGAGGACCACTGGAGCATGAGCAGAGTGGGCCCTCTCTTAGGCAGTCAGAGGGCCAGCACTTATGAAAATTTCTGGATTCGCCACTGGAAATATCCCTCTAATAGATAGACTAGCGTTTAAATCCCAGTTTTCTAATATGGTAGCTAGGTGGAACCTAAAACTAAAAAATTTGAAAAAAATATTTTAAATATATTTCAAATGCATGTATATGTGATAATATTATTCTCCAAATTTCACTGTATTTTCCCTTTTGATGTTTTTCAACTACAGCCAGTTTGGTGTGGGTTGATGTTTGATTGTTGTACATGTTATATATCGACATGAGATTTGTTCATATACATAATACTTATTTCCCTAAATGCAAATAAAATAGATGTGAGATTAAAGGAAACCATATGCAAATATTAAAAAAATAATTTGCATTTGTTCTGTTGATTGATAGTGGTACACATATGAAGAAATGGTGAAATCACTTATATATAGTTCTGATCAAAAGTTTCATGATAGACATGCATGGTAAATAAGTAGTAGGTTGTTTGAAGTTTGCAGCATATTCAACTTTGAAAATCTTTTTCAGGTCTACAATCCATATAAAAATTTGTAAGGGTTCCGCGGAACCCAGTGTCTCGCCTACTTTTGCTGTTAATCGCAGACTCAACAAAATGAGGAAAAACATCAATAAAAATTTCCCTCTCGATACTGTCTTTTGATTGAAAGAAGCTTCCAAGTTTGGTAAAAAATCCAGGATAGTTTATGAATCTAATAAATGTTGTATAAACTTTAACTGCAGACTGTATGTAATGTTAACTGGAAGAAAAACTAAGTCCATTGATAAGTAAAATACGGAAAAAGTGAATTTTTTTTTACAAAATTTACTTCTGAATAATATCTTATGATCAGAAACAAGCTTCTGTCTAAGTTTGGTAGAAATCCAGGATAGTTTAAGAACATTATAAAAATTTTAAAAACTTAAACCACAGAGTGAATGTTTTGTTTCTGGCAAAAAAACTAAGTCCATTTATAAGTAAAATACGGAAAAGTGGAAATTTATTTTTACAAAATTTTCTTCTTGATACTATCTTATGATTATAAACAAGCTTCTGTCCAAGTTTGGTACAAATCAAGGATAGTTTATGAAAGTTATTAAAATTTTAAAAACTTTAACCACAGAGTGAATGTAATGTTTCCTCGCAGAAAAACAAAGTCCTTTTATAAGTAAAATACGGAAAAAATGGAATTTTATTTTTACAAAATTTACTTCTGGATACTTTCTTATGATCATAAACAAGCTTCTGTCCAAGTTTGGTAGAAATTCAGTATAGTTTAAGAAAGTTATTAAAATTTCAAAAACTTTAACCACAGAGTGAATATTTGTGGACGCCGCCGACGCCGACGACGACGGAATGTAGGATCGCTTAGTCTCGCTTTTTCGACTAAAGTCGAAGGCTCGACAAAAATCTGTATATATGTGGTATAATTTCCAATGAGACAGCTTTCCAGAGGTTAAAATAACAAAGTAATTATAGGCAACCATACAGCCTTAATAAGTGAGAAAAAAACAGTCTAGACATGTTAAGTAAGCAACAATTAATGTAATGGCCTGATTTGCAACTTATAAACAACAGGTTTGGAACCCTCCCCCCAAAAAAATCAAAGAGCAGATTGCTCTGAGGGATATGATTGCCGTTGTTTCGTTGACACATGTACATGTATACATGTAGC
Source organism: Mytilus galloprovincialis (assembly GCF_965363235.1). NCBI lineage: Eukaryota > Metazoa > Mollusca > Bivalvia > Mytilida > Mytilidae > Mytilus > Mytilus galloprovincialis. The sequence continues at coordinate 67,403,745 of NC_134846.1, forward strand.
TGGATAATATTATTTTCAAAACTAATTCAACTGCACATGTAAAATAGTTACAAAATAGCCAATCCCGGATAAAAGTGTATGAACAATGCAATTAGGCCTATTGTGTTTTATTTTTGTACTATCAATTCCAAGTTTACTTTCCACAGCAGTCACTGAGACTCAGAGTGAGAGAAGGTATTTCACTTCGTATCTTATCATCTATTTTCCTATGTTAATTCTAGGAGGAACCCCATTCCTAACTCTTTAAATATTTAATTTCCTTTCGGTCAGTGATCATGACTCCTTTCCGTACACATTTATCGGTTTAAATTTCGATCATTTTTAATATAATACACTTTATTGACAGAACGAGCTAATACTCGACGTATTGTTTTAATTCAGAATTCACGGAAGTAACTTCCAGAAGGGAGACAACTCGAAACAATAATATGGAAGACTCCATTTCGCCTGAAGGGGTGTTCTACGATGTGGACTATATTTATTTAATTTAAATGATGCATATGATTTAAAATTATGCAACAATAATAACTTTCAATAGCAGACATACATAGAAAAGATCCCATGAGTTTAAAATTAATTAATTGAGTGGGGAATCCAGAGCAACCATTCAATCGAAAACCCCTCGTTACTAAGTAAACGACATTTATTTTAGTGAAAAATCTGCATTCCAGGTGTAAATTGAGGCAAATAATATCATTGAGTGCATTTTCTTGTCAAGTGACCAGCAGACATTGAAATCTACCTTTTGAATGAAAGGAGAACTCATTAGTTGAAAATGAATGATGTAAATCTAGATTCTAATAATAGCAAAAGGGAGCTCACATTCACAACAGTTAAAGCATTGCTGAGTTAGTGAACAGAGCATTTTTCTCATTAACTTAAATCCACCTATTGGAATGGATAAAACCCGAATTTTAAGACACAAGTTATAAAATATCTGATAAAAAGCAGTACTAAGCGTGCATGTTACGCTAGAAACATATTCAAAGAATACAGTTTTATAACTTCTTAATGTCATATCCAATATTTATCAAAACCTAAAGGGGAGATACATGTGTACATGCACCTTACTTCCTATTTTTTTCCGTGGATGTCAATACACCTAATCGCTATTTATTCCATACCGGATAAGTTCTAACATTACACAACTTTTTCATCCAGTTGAAGCTATCTGGGGGCCGTTGAAACAATTCACCATGCACAATACTTTTTAATGAAAACCCTTTTAACTTACCGTAAATACTTAAAACAAAATAATTTTTACTTCAATTTAATTTCGAAAAAAGTGGATCATACTATATTAAAGTTTCTTGATAATCGCTTTCTAAAGTTTTTCCTCCCTCAGCTCTCTACTGAAAAACCTCTATTTTCAGCCGCATGACCCAAACAGGAAGTTTTACATGTGACTGGTTTTGCCAGATTGGACTAAATAGCAATAAGGTGTATTTTCTGGGATTGTTGAAAACTTGCAAATTCATCACTATCTGATTTTATGGGTATAACAATCCAGACAGACAAATAGCAATAAGGTGTTTAGGAAAACATGACCTAAAGCCTCCTTCATATAAGTCAAAAACTTGGGAACTCATACTGAATGGTCAAATGTGTTCAATATGAAAATTGCAGTTAAGATGGTAAAATCACAAATCAGCCGTTAACGAAATGGACTGAAAGTATGACTTTTGCGCAAATTTAAAAGGGAAACAGAGGCGGATTTAGAGGGGGGCCCGGCCCCCCCTTTTTGGGAAAAAATTTGGTTGCTTATATAAGGAATCACTGAAGCGTGACTGGAGCGGGCCCCCTCTTAGGTCAGTCAGTGGGCCCCCACATATGAAAATTCCTGGATCTGTCACTGGGAAATGACGGGGAAGGGGCAAATTAACATTCAAGCAGAGCAAATGCTGTTTAAATTAGTATGCGGGTTTTAAATATAGAGTGAAAGTGGAGTCATCTTTTTAAACTTAAGTTAAATATAACTTATGTAGACTTACCTTCTAATTCAATAAAAAAAAAACACACACACGACTCAGAACTATGTCTAATTCACTTGGACTACTAATATGCAAACCTAAAAACAAAAAGAAATATATCATAAAATAGTGATTGAAAAATTCACAACACTTTGAAAGGATAATCCAGACACGTGTTACACGGGGAGCATGTTTGTTTACAAATAATAATGTCACGTGATCGCGCACTGACCTCGCATGTTGCATCGCCCTTACAATTCACCAATACCTGGGAACAGTATATCTAATATATATGTTCCTGCCAATACATAACCATTTTCATGCAAACATGCAACGTGAATGTGATTGGTTATCAAATAATACAAAAATAATGCATGAACCGTTGAAGAAAAAGTTATTTCATCAAATAGATGGATTTTCACTTTCGACACGAATAGGTCGAGTTGACATTTCTGTCATCGGAGATAGTATTGAGATAAATGGGATCACGGGATAAAACGGACCGTCAAAAAGGTCTAGAGAAGCACATCAGTAGAACCTTAACATGAATAAGTAATACTTACAAAAAATTCTCTAATTGATAAACTATATGACTAAAATTTCACGAAAATAACAATAAATAATTTTGTTCTTCGTGATGAAACTGCTTAAATTGGCGCGAAAAAATTTTCTTATTCCTACTGCTTCACGTAAAAAAAAATGTATAGAATTGAATTCGACTACAGTTCAGCATAAAAAAACGTGAATATGCAAAAGTCTGATAATATGATAATGAAAAAGTGTGTATAAATTTTCGTAAACGAAGTTACCTGTATACTTCACCAAGAACTACATTTGAGCGCAAAGATCGTATATGTGATTCGGCTTATGTAACAATCGTCAATCGGAACTACTCGGCTATTCACTTCGTGCAACCAGAAAGGCCGAGTAGTTCCGATTGGTAACAAAGTACAACATGAATGGAATTTTTTGCGTTGCTATTAAATCATTGAAACCACGTGATTGAGGCCATCTATTTTTATTGCGGGTTCCACATATCTAAATCGGAATTATAGAAAAAATGGAATTTTGTGAGCAGAATCAAAACAGAAATGATGAACACTGCAACATTTCCATCAAAATAAAAATAGGATGGAGGATCTGTGTATTCACATTATTTGTAAAACTCTCCTTCTTCCTGTGAAGCGTGTGCTTTACATCGAGGCTTATTATGCTAAGCATCGACGCCACAGTACTTCAACCAATCAGACAATGTTTATTTGGGGCATTCTATCTAATTTTACTCAGATTTTGGAATATTTTAATCGAAATTATAGAAAAATGGAACATTGTTAGTACATATAAAATAGAAAAAGATGAATACTTTTAGCTGGAGATAATTTGGATGGGGGTTCTGTGTATTCACATTATTTGCACAACTCTCCTTACTGATGCCATATTTTGGAATTTCCGTGACCTAAATGGTTCGCGAAAATTAATATTTTTATATATAGTATAGTAACAACTTCTGGTTTCGAGCGTACCAAAAGGAAACTATTTCAGATACACGTGTGCGTACGGATTACCGAGTACCACCACGTGACTTTGCACATTCACATCACCTTAATTGATAAATCAATATGATAATTATGTTCAACTGTTTCTAGAGCAAACCATAGGCCAGATACCTGTACAGCGACAACTTGTTGGGCTTGTTGACAGGAAATCAGAGAAAAAAAACCGAAAGTATTCACGTTGTTACTGGCTAACTGCATGAAAGCTTAGTCGTGACCTGCTTAAAGATTCATGAAAATATATGTCATTTTAACTGACAAAAATGTGTATAGTATTCGTTTACCATCAAGCATTGCACAAAAAGAGTTGATATACTATTATTCTATAGGAATCTTATAGATGCATTCCATTTCAACTTAATTTAGTATTAAAAATTTCAAAACAAATTAGTAAATTTTAACAATACTATATGTTTGTTTTGTTTGTTTAGACTGGAAGAGGCAACTGGTGGATAAACTATTTATTTCAACTTGACCTTTTAAACACTGTCCCTTATCCGGGCCTGGGCCGTTTTTTCGTGGTGCTGTTCTAATGCAAACCAACGTCATAAGATTGAAATAAATTATTCTCAAGTAAAGAAATTTTGCCAATGTCACAGGTGCAACCAATCAAAATGGTCAAATGCTGTAGTTCCATTGGAACACAAAAATGAGCATACTTGTATGATACAAAAGCCAATTACGGTAGGAGTTACAAAGGACAATGCAATGGACTAGATGCCCTTTAGGTCCCAAACATGCCTTTTCTGAGGCAGGTAAAAACTAGTCGAATTGTATATTTTAAAAGTATTTAGTAAACAATAATATGAATATAAAAGTTATGTTAGTTACTCTGTATTACGTTAATATTACAGAAAAAATAACCTGATGCTTAAGGTGGTACCCAACACCTTCACTTAAATTAATTTGGCTCGTTTAATTTTCATAAAATTTTGACAAAGTATTTACTTTGACCCTTTAACAAAAATGTAAAAATTTCAAAAAATTTGAACCAACCAATTGATCAGAAAAAATACACTGGTTATATAGCAATTTGACAAACACCAATTTTAATCATTGAGAAGCTTAATATCCCTTTTACAACACAAAGTAATTAAAACGTTTAGCTAACTTTACAGAGTTATCTCACTGTAGTGTTAGGTACCACCTTAAAGAAGTTTTTAAAAAAGATTTGACCTTTAAGGATTTCCACTGAGTTTATCAATCTGTGTGTTAGTATATGGAACTGCAAACACAGATTTGATCATTCAAAAATATACATGGAGACAGAAAATTGGGAAATATTCAAATTAAAGTACTTTTAATCCTTAGCACTTTTCATATAACTACCACACACAATATCAAATGATTTTCTCAGAACCAATCTTCAATAAAGGGAATTTGATTTCCGACATCCTGAAAATAAAATTGTTAGATACATTGTGTAATGTTCCTAAAAGAATTTCACAACGTGAATAATTTCAGGGAGATGTAACGAGGAATCAGAATAAAATCAATGGGTGTTCCAACATCAAACTAATTTAAATAATCTTGAATATATAAATACAGGTTCACGAGTTAACGCATGTTTAGTATGTATAATTGGCACAAAAAGTCGATATACTCTTGTATATTCCGCGTTTTACATCAACTTCGTGGGTTTTCAATTGTTCTCTTATATATAAAAAAAAATAACACATACATGTGCTTGCTGCTTAAATATCTATTCAGACAATGATCCCATTTCAAATGGGCAATATTTTTTCATCTTGTGTAATAGTTTAGAAAAATAAAGCCTCCTCTGTTTAAAAAAACATTCAACACCCCGTTAATGAGTTGAATATAACATAAGGCTGTGTCTTTGTGAAGTAGCATATTCACAAAGCATAAGTATTAACAACTGGATTATAATTTTCAAAAACTAAAGAACCTACGAATACTCAATGACAGACATAACTGATAGTTTAGATGTTCAACTTAGAGATTTTTTATTGGCTATACAACTTCCCATATGCATCCTCAACCATGACATTATGAAGGTATATTTCAAACAAACACGACAATCACAAAACTTTTCGTACGTTTCAGTTTTATTTTGGAAATCTGCACAACAGATACGAGAATATTGCAAACGATACATTGTAACTAAATGAACCTTTCACAGTTGTGAATTCTTGACAACAATGTTTTCAGTAAGCTGTTATTGTAGTTTTGCTTTCAACGGCTTCGAATAGCGAGCAAATTGACGTTTATAGTAAAATACAATATGTATTGTATCATAATTTACTTACGAATTAGATATACTTAATCTTTCGACGTATATATTGCTATTTCTGACATTTTTCTATCTTAAAAATGTTTTAGTTATATCATATGATAAAGACATGTGGCTCAGTAATTATTAGTACATGTTAAGTAATAATAAATTATACATTTATTTTTATCAACAATATTGTTTCAATTTACGTTTACCCTTTTTACAATTATCTGAGAAAAAAGTCAAAACATATACTAATATAATATATATTAGTATAATTAAGTTCAAGTTTAACATATCAAAGTAAGTTACTTTTCTCAATCCAAACTTTATAGGTTTTGTGTCATGTTTTCCACTACACAGACTGCTCTACTATCCTTTATAAAGTTTAAGGCTGAATTTACATATACTGATGATATACTTATCCTGTTTCATCTCTTACCCTAACCTTATCTGATTGGAACTAGAATTCACTATACTGAATGATTATGGATGACGCACGTCTGAGGAGATTCACTTTGACTATTGAAATACTATTATTTTAGAAAGAAAAAAAAAACGCAAGAAAACTTACTAGAAGAAAAGCAAAACAATAGGGATTGGTTTAATCCGACTAGTCCAGTCGTTATATTCCAACCAACTATTGATCGCTAAGTTAACGAGAGGACACTGACCAATAAGGGGCGCTGAATCATTCGAGTTAGGATTGGTTATATAACTCAGAAAGGCGGGAAATGGTTATACGATCGTGTTGGTCTGTTTCGTAATGACTTGTCATGTACAAAGGAGAAAAATGATATATTTGTATACATCAACCTTGATTTTTGTTCAGTTTGATGTGTGTATTTGAATTGACTGCACGTATTATGCCTCCACGGCAAAATGTCCGTCCGTCCAGATAAAGATACATGATATGTCTGGCTATCTGCTCCTTCAATTTTTGAGCTACAGCTTTAATGTAGGTCATTTTATTGCATAATAGAGGTGTTCAGGTCCATGTAGGATTTTGATTTTTAAAGTTAAAATTCCAGGTATTTTGATTAAGTCATTTTTGGTACTGGCTGCCTCCTCCTATAATTTTTGAGTCACATCATTCCTACTTTGTAGGTTTTGTACATGTAATGACTATCAAGTTTTACATTCCAAATTAGACAACATAGCTTGTTTGAAAACTGGATTTCGATCACTTATGTTTACAAGCATTAACCTTTCAAAAAGGGCTAGTCGACTCTTAGCTGATGAAAATGGAAAGTGCTCTCGCTTTGTAGCCACGTGCATCAATCAACAAATTTTACCACACACGTGAGCATGGTGAGGTCACACGTTATGAAGTAGTATATATCGTTTAACGTTGTTGTTTACGAAACTCCAGAAGATTCGACTATTTATAGATAAAAGTTACCTGTGTACCAATATCATGAATATGCATGATTAATGACCAGGCAAAATCTAATTGCTAAAATAGAGAGGACAAATCCGATACTCTACGGGATTGAAGGACATTTACTAGGTTTGGATTGTCCTAACCAATCAATAAACTTTGATTATTCACGTCTCTTAATATCTTCCAATCAGGTAGCAAGAAAAATTCACGCACTGACTGTCCATCGTTCAATTCTTAATATCGACTCCTAGCGATAATAGCGATAATAATATCGACTCTTTGAGGAGTCGATAACAACACTTCATGTCACGCATGTGTCTGTATTCTAAAGCACAATAACGTTGCATATGTTGTTTGTACTATAAATTTATGACGATGATTTTGCCTTGATTCAATGAAAATAGACTCAGAAATGTGGATGCAAGAAAGTTCTTGTATAACAAATTTGCGTGAGAAATGTACTCTGACATGTGTTGTCCTATCAAAGTTCGGCATTATTCTGCAATTATCAACACAGTCTATGATGAACGATTGGAGAAAAAAAAACAATTTAAAAATATTTCCGATGATAAATATTAAAAATCGAATGCTATAATCAAAATGAAATATAAAGGTTTATGATAATTCGACATAAGAACGCAAAGTTACCAGAACGCTCAGAAATGTAGCAGTGGCGGATCCAGAAATTTACATAAGTAGGGGCCCACTAACTGACCTAAGAGGGGGCCCGTTCCAGTGACGCTTCAATGATTCCCTATATAAGCAACCAATTTTTTTCCCAAAAAGGGTGGGACGGTTAGAAAAAATCCTAATTGAGTAACTTATCATTTTCTCAATTGTTTTTATAGAAAAGGAAGTTACATCATGATATTATAGGTGGTGGAAACGAAAAATACACAAATAAATTTAATTTTCAAACAATACTAGACGATAAAACAATTATCCCATTTATTGTTGGCAGTTAGTTGAACTATATATCATATGTTATAACACCTTTATAAATAGTTCCGTAGTGTATTATAACAATTCCTTTATACAAACGAGTGAAAGTAATGAACATTTGTGTAATGTATTAAAGTGTAAATGGAGTTAATATTGGTCACCTTATAATAAAAGTAACAAGAAATCAACGTATTGCATGTATTTGTTTCCTTGGTCAATTAGATTTTAGTTTAAGCTAAAGTACTAAACAAACACTATGCAGTTTTAGTTTGCAAGACTACAAAATGAGATTATATTAATCTATATAGCTGTAAAGGGGCGCTAAAATTGTAAAATAATTTGGAAATATCCTGAGAATATTATTATATTTATCAAAGTTGTACATATATCGATGCTAGTTTGTTTTGTTTGGTAAGGAACATGTGTTTATGCTATTTATAGAAAGGTCTGTTTGGTTGGGTATATAAAGTATGCGGGAAGAATTTCATGCATGGGTGGTTTGATAGTAGTTAAAGTCATTCGAGTCATTGCAGTCAAGTGCTCTAGATGCTTTTTTCCAAATAAATAATTATGAGAATTATTTATTTACAGGTTGATAGTCCAAGAAGAGTCGCAAATATGGATGTTGCAGTGCTAGTTAGAGACAAGACAATTTTCATAATTCTCATTGATAAAAAATGAATTACGTGTACTTATTACCTGAATAAAAATGCACTTGACTTTTGCAAGTGGCTACTCCCATGTGAGAGTTTTGTATTATATTGATAAATGTTTTATGTTCGTTTGAGGTTACGAATTAGAACATAACTGAATCATTTATGAACATTTTCAGTTCTTGAGAGTTCTAGAACGGAAAAATGTGCTCATACAAATTTTAAAAGAGTTGTATAGATATTCGACTCCAGTAAGTCTGTGTTCTGATAGAATTGGTGGGAAAGTGAACTAATTGTGTCACTGGTGAGGCTTTATTATACTCTTCGTAATTTAACAAGGGATGAATACATATGCACAAGCTTAATAAGACGTGATATTGGAAGCTCACCTTAAGTATTAAATAAAAAAAGTAAAAATATATTTAAAAAAGATATCAAAGGTTTAACAAACCCAGCATTATGTTTATTATTTACGAAAGTAATGACCTCGGAAACTATGCCAGTTTTCGTGTTAAAATTTGTGTGTCCACCTATTTAAAGTAATTAATTCTACGTATTATTATAAAGTGATGCACTGTTTGTTATAAATATAACACGACCGATATAGCTGCAGATACTACTCTTCTCCTATCTGTTTTACTGCATCATTTGTACATCTTGTACTTCCAGTTTGTCGTGATCGAAATTAAAGTTGGAAGGGTGCAACAACTATATAAAAAAAGGAAATGTGGCATGATTGCCAATGAGACAACTATCCACAAAAGACCAAAATGACACAGACATTAACAACTATAGGTCGCCGTACGGCCTTCAACAATGAGCAAAGCCCATACCGCATAGTGAGCTATAAAAGGCCCCAATAAGACAATGTAAAACAATTCAAACGAGAAAACTAACAGCCTTATTTATGTAAAAAAATGAACGAAAAACAGATATGTAACACATAAACAAACGACAACCACTGAATTACAGGCTAACCTTTGTTTTCATTTGTCTGTACTCATCCAGATGTTCATAAATTGTCTGTGAAATCTGGTATTAATTCAGTACTTGTTTCTCCAAAACATTCTAAAAACAAAGACTATAGCAATAAAAACAACATATGATATAGATACAGTATTAAGTTCAGACTTCGATTGGAAAGTTTCGTAGAGTTGTCATATTTACTAGTGTGGATCTAGCCGGCGTTAATATTCATGAGGCTAGCCGTCAATAATATTCATGAGATCAAAACCGCGTTCGATGAAATGTTTTGGGTAGTTATTAGATTGTGACAATAAAATAACTTTTGCTGTTAATATCCAATATGGTTATGCTATTTATAGCAATATAAAGTAATTAGGAAATAGTAAGCCAATAGGTGTCTTCTGCAAGGTCCGCGTCATTTAAAATGAAAGTAAATGAAAAGTTTAATTGCATTGCCTCACACAACACAAAACAATTATGAACATTAAAATGTTGTTATTATTGAATCAATGTAAACTATAGTAATTAAAACAAGATGATTAAATATAGGGTAATTAAATGGAATTAATTGTCATATGGGCATTCCATAATCTGTTCGTTGTCTACAAATATAGTCCAATTCTAAAACTAAAATATACAATACATACGATAGTATCACACAATTAAAAAGATCAGAAAAACAAGAAACATAGTTTATTGAAGGAATATAATAAACAGAAAAATAGAAACTGTCAATTACTATTTCAATGACATAATTCTTCAAAATTACGGAGATCAATCAGAGTCTTTAATCTCAACATTACCAGTCCATTTAATTGCCTCTAAAATGGCCCATAGCACTTATGCCCTAGACCCGTACGAGTTAGTCAGAAAAGGATAAGGGGGGTACCCTGGTATATCACAAATTCGAAAATGAACTATTGCCGGCTGGCCAAACGAAGAGATTCTCCACGTGGGCAATGATACCAGAGGAAGAGGTACCTATTGCCTTTAAAATGGCCCATAGCACTTATACCCTAGACCCGTACGAGTTTGTCAGTAGAGGGTTCAAAGGGGGGATATGGTATCCCGGATACAACGAATTCGAACTGAACTATTGCCGGCTGGCCAAACTAAGAGATTCTCCACATCGACCATTATACCAGAGGTAGAGGTTGGTATTGCCTCTAAAATGGCCCATAGCACTTATGCCCTAGACCCGTACGAGTTAGTCAGAAAAGGATAAGGGGGGTACCCTGGTATATCACAAATTCGAAAATGAACTATTGCCGGCTGGCCAAACGAAGAGATTCTCCACGTGGGCAATGATACCAGAGGAAGAGGTACCTATTGCCTTTAAAATGGCCCATAGCACTTATACCCTAGACCCGTACGAGTTTGTCAGTAGAGGGTTCAAAGGGGGGATATGGTATCCCGGATACAACGAATTCGAACTGAACTATTGCCGGCTGGCCAAACTAAGAGATTCTCCACATCGACCATTATACCAGAGGTAGAGGTTGGTATTGCCTCTAAAATGGCCCATAGCACTTATGCCCTAGACCCGTACGAGTTAGTCAGAAAAGGATAAGGGGGGTACCCTGGTATATCACAAATTCGAAAATGAACTATTGCCGGCTGGCCAAACGAAGAGATTCTCCACGTGGGCAATGATACCAGAGGAAGAGGTACCTATTGCCTTTAAAATGGCCCATAGCACTTATACCCTAGACCCGTACGAGTTTGTCAGTAGAGGGTTCAAAGGGGGGATATGGTATCCCGGATACAACGAATTCGAACTGAACTATTGCCGGCTGGCCAAACTAAGAGATTCTCCACATCGACCATTATACCAGAGGTAGAGGTTGGTATTGCCTCTAAAATGGCCCATAGCACTTATGCCCTAGACCCGTACGAGTTAGTCAGAAAAGGATAAGGGGGGTACCCTGGTATATCACAAATTCGAAAATGAACTATTGCCGGCTGGCCAAACGAAGAGATTCTCCACGTGGGCAATGATACCAGAGGAAGAGGTACCTATTGCCTTTAAAATGGCCCATAGCACTTATACCCTAGACCCGTACGAGTTTGTCAGTAGAGGGTTCAAAGGGGGGATATGGTATCCCGGATACAACGAATTCGAACTGAACTATTGCCGGCTGGCCAAACTAAGAGATTCTCCACATCGACCATTATACCAGAGGTAGAGGTTGGTATTGCCTCTAAAATGGCCCATAGCACTTATGCCCTAGACCCGTACGAGTTAGTCAGAAAAGGATAAGGGGGGTACCCTGGTATATCACAAATTCGAAAATGAACTATTGCCGGCTGGCCAAACGAAGAGATTCTCCACGTGGGCAATGATACCAGAGGAAGAGGTACCTATTGCCTTTAAAATGGCCCATAGCACTTATACCCTAGACCCGTACGAGTTTGTCAGTAGAGGGTTCAAAGGGGGGATATGGTATCCCGGATACAACGAATTCGAACTGAACTATTGCCGGCTGGCCAAACTAAGAGATTCTCCACATCGACCATTATACCAGAGGTAGAGGTTGGTATTGCCTCTAAAATGGCCCATAGCACTTATGCCCTAGACCCGTACGAGTTAGTCAGAAAAGGATAAGGGGGGTACCCTGGTATATCACAAATTCGAAAATGAACTATTGCCGGCTGGCCAAACGAAGAGATTCTCCACGTGGGCAATGATACCAGAGGAAGAGGTACCTATTGCCTTTAAAATGGCCCATAGCACTTATACCCTAGACCCGTACGAGTTTGTCAGTAGAGGGTTCAAAGGGGGGATATGGTATCCCGGATACAACGAATTCGAACTGAACTATTGCCGGCTGGCCAAACTAAGAGATTCTCCACATCGACCATTATACCAGAGGTAGAGGTTGGTATTGCCTCTAAAATGGCCCATAGCACTTATGCCCTAGACCCGTACGAGTTAGTCAGAAAAGGATAAGGGGGGTACCCTGGTATATCACAAATTCGAAAATGAACTATTGCCGGCTGGCCAAACGAAGAGATTCTCCACGTGGGCAATGATACCAGAGGAAGAGGTACCTATTGCCTTTAAAATGGCCCATAGCACTTATACCCTAGACCCGTACGAGTTTGTCAGTAGAGGGTTCAAAGGGGGGATATGGTATCCCGGATACAACGAATTCGAACTGAACTATTGCCGGCTGGCCAAACTAAGAGATTCTCCACATCGACCATTATACCAGAGGTAGAGGTTGGTATTGCCTCTAAAATGGCCCATAGCACTTATGCCCTAGACCCGTACGAGTTAGTCAGAAAAGGATAAGGGGGGTACCCTGGTATATCACAAATTCGAAAATGAACTATTGCCGGCTGGCCAAACGAAGAGATTCTCCACGTGGGCAATGATACCAGAGGAAGAGGTACCTATTGCCTTTAAAATGGCCCATAGCACTTATACCCTAGACCCGTACGAGTTTGTCAGTAGAGGGTTCAAAGGGGGGATATGGTATCCCGGATACAACGAATTCGAACTGAACTATTGCCGGCTGGCCAAACTAAGAGATTCTCCACATCGACCATTATACCAGAGGTAGAGGTTGGTATTGCCTCTAAAATGGCCCATAGCACTTATGCCCTAGACCCGTACGAGTTAGTCAGAAAAGGATAAGGGGGGTACCCTGGTATATCACAAATTCGAAAATGAACTATTGCCGGCTGGCCAAACGAAGAGATTCTCCACGTGGGCAATGATACCAGAGGAAGAGGTACCTATTGCCTTTAAAATGGCCCATAGCACTTATACCCTAGACCCGTACGAGTTTGTCAGTAGAGGGTTCAAAGGGGGGATATGGTATCCCGGATACAACGAATTCGAACTGAACTATTGCCGGCTGGCCAAACTAAGAGATTCTCCACATCGACCATTATACCAGAGGTAGAGGTTGGTATTGCCTCTAAAATGGCCCATAGCACTTATGCCCTAGACCCGTACGAGTTAGTCAGAAAAGGATAAGGGGGGTACCCTGGTATATCACAAATTCGAAAATGAACTATTGCCGGCTGGCCAAACGAAGAGATTCTCCACGTGGGCAATGATACCAGAGGAAGAGGTACCTATTGCCTTTAAAATGGCCCATAGCACTTATACCCTAGACCCGTACGAGTTTGTCAGTAGAGGGTTCAAAGGGGGGATATGGTATCCCGGATACAACGAATTCGAACTGAACTATTGCCGGCTGGCCAAACTAAGAGATTCTCCACATCGACCATTATACCAGAGGTAGAGGTTGGTATTGCCTCTAAAATGGCCCATAGCACTTATGCCCTAGACCCGTACGAGTTAGTCAGAAAAGGATAAGGGGGGTACCCTGGTATATCACAAATTCGAAAATGAACTATTGCCGGCTGGCCAAACGAAGAGATTCTCCACGTGGGCAATGATACCAGAGGAAGAGGTACCTATTGCCTTTAAAATGGCCCATAGCACTTATACCCTAGACCCGTACGAGTTTGTCAGTAGAGGGTTCAAAGGGGGGATATGGTATCCCGGATACAACGAATTCGAACTGAACTATTGCCGGCTGGCCAAACTAAGAGATTCTCCACATCGACCATTATACCAGAGGTAGAGGTTGGTATTGCCTCTAAAATGGCCCATAGCACTTATGCCCTAGACCCGTACGAGTTAGTCAGAAAAGGATAAGGGGGGTACCCTGGTATATCACAAATTCGAAAATGAACTATTGCCGGCTGGCCAAACGAAGAGATTCTCCACGTGGGCAATGATACCAGAGGAAGAGGTACCTATTGCCTTTAAAATGGCCCATAGCACTTATACCCTAGACCCGTACGAGTTTGTCAGTAGAGGGTTCAAAGGGGGGATATGGTATCCCGGATACAACGAATTCGAACTGAACTATTGCCGGCTGGCCAAACTAAGAGATTCTCCACATCGACCATTATACCAGAGGTAGAGGTTGGTATTGCCTCTAAAATGGCCCATAGCACTTATGCCCTAGACCCGTACGAGTTAGTCAGAAAAGGATAAGGGGGGTACCCTGGTATATCACAAATTCGAAAATGAACTATTGCCGGCTGGCCAAACGAAGAGATTCTCCACGTGGGCAATGATACCAGAGGAAGAGGTACCTATTGCCTTTAAAATGGCCCATAGCACTTATACCCTAGACCCGTACGAGTTTGTCAGTAGAGGGTTCAAAGGGGGGATATGGTATCCCGGATACAACGAATTCGAACTGAACTATTGCCGGCTGGCCAAACTAAGAGATTCTCCACATCGACCATTATACCAGAGGTAGAGGTTGGTATTGCCTCTAAAATGGCCCATAGCACTTATGCCCTAGACCCGTACGAGTTAGTCAGAAAAGGATAAGGGGGGTACCCTGGTATATCACAAATTCGAAAATGAACTATTGCCGGCTGGCCAAACGAAGAGATTCTCCACGTGGGCAATGATACCAGAGGAAGAGGTACCTATTGCCTTTAAAATGGCCCATAGCACTTATACCCTAGACCCGTACGAGTTTGTCAGTAGAGGGTTCAAAGGGGGGATATGGTATCCCGGATACAACGAATTCGAACTGAACTATTGCCGGCTGGCCAAACTAAGAGATTCTCCACATCGACCATTATACCAGAGGTAGAGGTTGGTATTGCCTCTAAAATGGCCCATAGCACTTATGCCCTAGACCCGTACGAGTTAGTCAGAAAAGGATAAGGGGGGTACCCTGGTATATCACAAATTCGAAAATGAACTATTGCCGGCTGGCCAAACGAAGAGATTCTCCACGTGGGCAATGATACCAGAGGAAGAGGTACCTATTGCCTTTAAAATGGCCCATAGCACTTATACCCTAGACCCGTACGAGTTTGTCAGTAGAGGGTTCAAAGGGGGGATATGGTATCCCGGATACAACGAATTCGAACTGAACTATTGCCGGCTGGCCAAACTAAGAGATTCTCCACATCGACCATTATACCAGAGGTAGAGGTTGGTATTGCCTCTAAAATGGCCCATAGCACTTATGCCCTAGACCCGTACGAGTTAGTCAGAAAAGGATAAGGGGGGTACCCTGGTATATCACAAATTCGAAAATGAACTATTGCCGGCTGGCCAAACGAAGAGATTCTCCACGTGGGCAATGATACCAGAGGAAGAGGTACCTATTGCCTTTAAAATGGCCCATAGCACTTATACCCTAGACCCGTACGAGTTTGTCAGTAGAGGGTTCAAAGGGGGGATATGGTATCCCGGATACAACGAATTCGAACTGAACTATTGCCGGCTGGCCAAACTAAGAGATTCTCCACATCGACCATTATACCAGAGGTAGAGGTTGGTATTGCCTCTAAAATGGCCCATAGCACTTATGCCCTAGACCCGTACGAGTTAGTCAGAAAAGGATAAGGGGGGTACCCTGGTATATCACAAATTCGAAAATGAACTATTGCCGGCTGGCCAAACGAAGAGATTCTCCACGTGGGCAATGATACCAGAGGAAGAGGTACCTATTGCCTTTAAAATGGCCCATAGCACTTATACCCTAGACCCGTACGAGTTTGTCAGTAGAGGGTTCAAAGGGGGGATATGGTATCCCGGATACAACGAATTCGAACTGAACTATTGCCGGCTGGCCAAACTAAGAGATTCTCCACATCGACCATTATACCAGAGGTAGAGGTTGGTATTGCCTCTAAAATGGCCCATAGCACTTATGCCCTAGACCCGTACGAGTTAGTCAGAAAAGGATAAGGGGGGTACCCTGGTATATCACAAATTCGAAAATGAACTATTGCCGGCTGGCCAAACGAAGAGATTCTCCACGTGGGCAATGATACCAGAGGAAGAGGTACCTATTGCCTTTAAAATGGCCCATAGCACTTATACCCTAGACCCGTACGAGTTTGTCAGTAGAGGGTTCAAAGGGGGGATATGGTATCCCGGATACAACGAATTCGAACTGAACTATTGCCGGCTGGCCAAACTAAGAGATTATCCACATCGACCATTATACCAGAGGTAGAGGTTGGTATTGCCTCTAAAATGGCCCATAGCACTTATGCCCTAGACCCGTACGAGTTAGTCAGAAAAGGATAAGGGGGGTACCCTGGTATATCACAAATTCGAAAATGAACTATTGCCGGCTGGCCAAACGAAGAGATTCTCCACGTGGGCAATGATACCAGAGGAAGAGGTACCTATTGCCTTTAAAATGGCCCATAGCACTTATACCCTAGACCCGTACGAGTTTGTCAGTAGAGGGTTCAAAGGGGGGATATGGTATCCCGGATACAACGAATTCGAACTGAACTATTGCCGGCTGGCCAAACTAAGAGATTCTCCACATCGACCATTATACCAGAGGTAGAGGTTGGTATTGCCTCTAAAATGGCCCATAGCACTTATGCCCTAGACCCGTACGAGTTAGTCAGAAAAGGATAAGGGGGGTACCCTGGTATATCACAAATTCGAAAATGAACTATTGCCGGCTGGCCAAACGAAGAGATTCTCCACGTGGGCAATGATACCAGAGGAAGAGGTACCTATTGCCTTTAAAATGGCCCATAGCACTTATACCCTAGACCCGTACGAGTTTGTCAGTAGAGGGTTCAAAGGGGGGATATGGTATCCCGGATACAACGAATTCGAACTGAACTATTGCCGGCTGGCCAAACTAAGAGATTCTCCACATCGACCATTATACCAGAGGTAGAGGTTGGTATTGCCTCTAAAATGGCCCATAGCACTTATGCCCTAGACCCGTACGAGTTAGTCAGAAAAGGATAAGGGGGGTACCCTGGTATATCACAAATTCGAAAATGAACTATTGCCGGCTGGCCAAACGAAGAGATTCTCCACGTGGGCAATGATACCAGAGGAAGAGGTACCTATTGCCTTTAAAATGGCCCATAGCACTTATACCCTAGACCCGTACGAGTTTGTCAGTAGAGGGTTCAAAGGGGGGATATGGTATCCCGGATACAACGAATTCGAACTGAACTATTGCCGGCTGGCCAAACTAAGAGATTCTCCACATCGACCATTATACCAGAGGTAGAGGTTGGTATTGCCTCTAAAATGGCCCATAGCACTTATGCCCTAGACCCGTACGAGTTAGTCAGAAAAGGATAAGGGGGGTACCCTGGTATATCACAAATTCGAAAATGAACTATTGCCGGCTGGCCAAACGAAGAGATTCTCCACGTGGGCAATGATACCAGAGGAAGAGGTACCTATTGCCTTTAAAATGGCCCATAGCACTTATACCCTAGACCCGTACGAGTTTGTCAGTAGAGGGTTCAAAGGGGGGATATGGTATCCCGGATACAACGAATTCGAACTGAACTATTGCCGGCTGGCCAAACTAAGAGATTCTCCACATCGACCATTATACCAGAGGTAGAGGTTGGTATTGCCTCTAAAATGGCCCATAGCACTTATGCCCTAGACCCGTACGAGTTAGTCAGAAAAGGATAAGGGGGGTACCCTGGTATATCACAAATTCGAAAATGAACTATTGCCGGCTGGCCAAACGAAGAGATTCTCCACGTGGGCAATGATACCAGAGGAAGAGGTACCTATTGCCTTTAAAATGGCCCATAGCACTTATACCCTAGACCCGTACGAGTTTGTCAGTAGAGGGTTCAAAGGGGGGATATGGTATCCCGGATACAACGAATTCGAACTGAACTATTGCCGGCTGGCCAAACTAAGAGATTCTCCACTTCGACCATTATACCAGAGGTAGAGGTTGGTATTGCCTCTAAAATGGCCCATAGCACTTATGCCCTAGACCCGTACGAGTTAGTCAGAAAAGGATAAGGGGGGTACCCTGGTATATCACAAATTCGAAAATGAACTATTGCCGGCTGGCCAAACGAAGAGATTCTCCACGTGGGCAATGATACCAGAGGAAGAGGTACCTATTGCCTTTAAAATGGCCCATAGCACTTATACCCTAGACCCGTACGAGTTTGTCAGTAGAGGGTTCAAAGGGGGGATATGGTATCCCGGATACAACGAATTCGAACTGAACTATTGCCGGCTGGCCAAACTAAGAGATTCTCCACATCGACCATTATACCAGAGGTAGAGGTTGGTATTGCCTCTAAAATGGCCCATAGCACTTATGCCCTAGACCCGTACGAGTTAGTCAGAAAAGGATAAGGGGGGTACCCTGGTATATCACAAATTCGAAAATGAACTATTGCCGGCTGGCCAAACGAAGAGATTCTCCACGTGGGCAATGATACCAGAGGAAGAGGTACCTATTGCCTTTAAAATGGCCCATAGCACTTATACCCTAGACCCGTACGAGTTTGTCAGTAGAGGGTTCAAAGGGGGGATATGGTATCCCGGATACAACGAATTCGAACTGAACTATTGCCGGCTGGCCAAACTAAGAGATTCTCCACATCGACCATTATACCAGAGGTAGAGGTTGGTATTGCCTCTAAAATGGCCCATAGCACTTATGCCCTAGACCCGTACGAGTTAGTCAGAAAAGGATAAGGGGGGTACCCTGGTATATCACAAATTCGAAAATGAACTATTGCCGGCTGGCCAAACGAAGAGATTCTCCACGTGGGCAATGATACCAGAGGAAGAGGTACCTATTGCCTTTAAAATGGCCCATAGCACTTATACCCTAGACCCGTACGAGTTTGTCAGTAGAGGGTTCAAAGGGGGGATATGGTATCCCGGATACAACGAATTCGAACTGAACTATTGCCGGCTGGCCAAACTAAGAGATTCTCCACTTCGACCATTATACCAGAGGTAGAGGTTGGTATTGCCTCTAAAATGGCCCATAGCACTTATGCCCTAGACCCGTACGAGTTAGTCAGAAAAGGATAAGGGGGGTACCCTGGTATATCACAAATTCGAAAATGAACTATTGCCGGCTGGCCAAACGAAGAGATTCTCCACGTGGGCAATGATACCAGAGGAAGAGGTACCTATTGCCTTTAAAATGGCCCATAGCACTTATACCCTAGACCCGTACGAGTTTGTCAGTAGAGGGTTCAAAGGGGGGATATGGTATCCCGGATACAACGAATTCGAACTGAACTATTGCCGGCTGGCCAAACTAAGAGATTCTCCACATCGACCATTATACCAGAGGTAGAGGTTGGTATTGCCTCTAAAATGGCCCATAGCACTTATGCCCTAGACCCGTACGAGTTAGTCAGAAAAGGATAAGGGGGGTACCCTGGTATATCACAAATTCGAAAATGAACTATTGCCGGCTGGCCAAACGAAGAGATTCTCCACGTGGGCAATGATACCAGAGGAAGAGGTACCTATTGCCTTTAAAATGGCCCATAGCACTTATACCCTAGACCCGTACGAGTTTGTCAGTAGAGGGTTCAAAGGGGGGATATGGTATCCCGGATACAACGAATTCGAACTGAACTATTGCCGGCTGGCCAAACTAAGAGATTCTCCACATCGACCATTATACCAGAGGTAGACGTTTGTATTGCCTCTAAAATGGCCCATAGCACTTATGCCCTAGACCCGTACGAGTTAGTCAGAAAAGGACAAGGGGGGTACCCTGGTATATCACAAATTCGAAAATGAACTATTGCCGGCTGGCCAAACGAAGAGATTCTCCACGTGGGCAATGATACCAGAGGAAGAGGTACTTATTGCCTTTAAAATGGCCCATAGCACTTACACCCTAGACCCGTACGAGTTTGTCAGTAGAGGGTTCAAAGGGGGGATATGGTATCCCGGATACAACGAATTCGAACTGAACTATTGCCGGCTGGCCAAACTAAGAGATTCTCCACATCGACCATTATACCAGAGGTAGAGGTTGGTATTGCCTCTAAAATGGCCCATAGCACTTATGCCCTAGACCCGTACGAGTTAGTCAGAAAAGGATAAGGGGGGTACCCTGGTATATCACAAATTCGAAAATGAACTATTGCCGGCTGGCCAAACGAAGAGGTTCTCCACGTGGGCAATGATACCAGAGGAAGAGGTACTTATTGCCTTTAAAATGGCCCATAGCACTTATACCCTAGACCCGTACGAGTTTGTCAGTAGAGGGTTCAAAGGGGGGATATGGTATCCCGGATACAACGAATTCGAACTGAACTATTGCCGGCTGGCCAAACTAAGAGATTCTCCACATCGACCATTATACCAGAGGTAGAGGTTGGTATTGCCTCTAAAATGGCCCATAGCACTTATGCCCTAGACCCGTACGAGTTAGTCAGAAAAGGATAAGGGGGGTACCCTGGTATATCACAAATTCGAAAATGAACTATTGCCGGCTGGCCAAACGAAGAGATTCTCCACGTGGGCAATGATACCAGAGGAAGAGGTACCTATTGCCTTTAAAATGGCCCATAGCACTTATACCCTAGACCCGTACGAGTTTGTCAGTAGAGGGTTCAAAGGGGGGATATGGTATCCCGGATACAACGAATTCGAACTGAACTATTGCCGGCTGGCCAAACTAAGAGATTCTCCACATCGACCATTATACCAGAGGTAGAGGTTGGTATTGCCTCTAAAATGGCCCATAGCACTTATGCCCTAGACCCGTACGAGTTAGTCAGAAAAGGACAAGGGGGGTACCCTGGTATATCACAAATTCGAAAATGAACTATTGCCGGCTGGCCAAACGAAGAGATTCTCCACGTGGGCAATGATACCAGAGGAAGAGGTACTTATTGCCTTTAAAATGGCCCATAGCACTTACACCCTAGACCCGTACGAGTTTGTCAGTAGAGGGTTCAAAGGGGGGATATGGTATCCCGGATACAACGAATTCGAACTGAACTATTGCCGGCTGGCCAAACTAAGAGATTCTCCACATCGACCATTATACCAGAGGTAGAGGTTGATATTGCCTCTAAAATGGCCCATAGCACTTATGCCCTAGACCCGTACGAGTTAGTCAGAAAAGGACAAGGGGGGTACCCTGGTATATCACAAATTCGAAAATGAACTATTGCCGGCTGGCCAAACGAAGAGATTCTCCACGTGGGCAATGATACCAGAGGAAGAGGTACCTATTGCCTTTAAAATGGCCCATAGCACTTATACCCTAGACCCGTACGAGTTTGTCAGTAGAGGGTTCAAAGGGGGGATATGGTATCCCGGATACAACGAATTCGAACTGAACTATTGCCGGCTGGCCAAACTAAGAGATTCTCCACATCGACCATTATACCAGAGGTAGAGGTTGGTATTGCCTCTAAAATGGCCCATAGCACTTATGCCCTAGACCCGTACGAGTTAGTCAGAAAAGGACAAGGGGGGTACCCTGGTATATCACAAATTCGAAAATGAACTATTGCCGGCTGGCCAAACGAAGAGATTCTCCACGTGGGCAATGATACCAGAGGAAGAGGTACTTATTGCCTTTAAAATGGCCCATAGCACTTACACCCTAGACCCGTACGAGTTTGTCAGTAGAGGGTTAAAAGGGGGGATATGGTATTTCGGTTTACAACTAATTCGAACTGAACTATTGCCGGCTGGCCAAACTAAGAGATTCTCCACATCGACCATCATACCAGAGGTAGAGGTTGGTATTGCCTATAAAATGGCCCAGAGCACTTATGCCCTAGACCCGTACGAGTTAGTCTTGAAAGGATAAGGAGGGGGTACCAAAGTATATCACAAATTCGAAATGAATTATTGCTGGCTGGCCAAACGAAGAGATTGTCCCCGTAGGCAATGATACCAGAGGAAGAGGTATTTATTGACTTTAAAATAACCTATAGCACTTGAACCCTAGACCCGTACGAGTAAGTAGGTAGAGGGTTAAAAGTGGGGATATTGGATACCGGTTTACAACAAATTCGAACTGAACTATTGCCGGCTGGCCAAACGAAAAGATTCTCCACGTGGGCAATGATACCAGAGGAAGAGGTACTTATTGCCTTTAAAATGGCCCATAGCACTTGTACCCTAGACCCGTACGAGTTTGTCAGTAGAGGGTTAAAAGGGGGGATATGGTATTCCGGTTTACAACGAATTCGAACTGAACTATTGCCGGCTGGCCAAACTAAGAGATTCTCCACATCGACCATCATACCAGAGGTAGAGGTTGGTATTGCCTATAAAATGGCTCAGAGCACTTATGCCCTAGACCCGTACGAGTTAGTCAGGAAAGGATAAGGGGGGTACCCTGGTATATCACAAATTCGAAAATGAACTATTGCCGGCTGGCCAAACGAAGAGATTCTCCACGTGGGCAATGATACCAGAGGAAGAGGTACTTATTGCCTTTAAAATGGCCCATAGCACTTGTACCTTAGACCCGTACGAGTTTGTCAGTAGAAGGTTAAAAGGGGGGATATGGTATTCCGGTCAACAACGAATTCGAACTGAACTATTGCCGGCTGGTCAAACTAAAAGATTCTCAACATCGACCATTATACCAGAGGTAGAGGTTGGTACTGCCTCTAAATTGGCCGATAGCACTTATGCCCTAGACCCGTACGAGTTAGTCAGGAAAGGATAAGGAGGGGGTACCCAAGTATATCACAAATTCGAAATGAATTATTGCCGGCTGGCCAAACGAAGAGAATGTCCCCATAGGCAATGATACCAGAGGAAGAGGTACTTATTGACTTTAAAATGACCCATAGCACTTATACCCTAGACCCGTATGAGTAAGTAAGTAGAGGGTTAAAAGTGGGGATATGGGATACCGGTTTACAACAAATTCGAACTGAACTATTGCTGGCTGGCCAAGCTAAGAGATTTTCCACATCGACAATTGTACCAGAGGTAGAAGTTGATATTGACTCTAAAATGACCCATAACACTTATGCCCTAGACCCGTACGAGTCAGTCAGCAAAGGGAAAGGGGTTTATTGAACTGTTGCCGACTAGCAAAACTAAAAGATTCTCCACTAGGGCCACGATAACAGGGACAAAGGTAGTTATTACCTTTAAAATGGATAAAAGCACTGATGTCTTAGACCCGTAAGATTTTTCAGAAGAGGGTTAAAAATGGAAATTAACTATTGTTGACTGGCCATACTAAGAGATTCTCCACGTTAGCCATTATTGGTTAACCTATCGCGGGAGCATAACGTCCGATTTATTTTACTTGTCCATTGTCGACGTCGTACTGTCAGTGACTTCGCCTTGGAATACGAATATGTATATTTAATGTACTGGCTGAACAGTTGTTGTAGTACATATTGCCTTAACTATCATCTTTATTTATGATACCGTGACCCGGATCTCGAAAAAATGAAATCAGTCAGATCGGAGAACAGAAGACAGAAGCGCTGTTACCAGACTATTCCGAAATAGAATTACCGAAGAAATAATATCTCGGAAATACGTTGTGTGTCGCTTTCTCAAAGTCGCTTGCTACAGTAATCCTTAGAGTTTTCCGAAACGTGTTTATCCCAATTCAATCCACTTTTCCATAGATCCTGTATGAGCTTCTTTGTTCGTATTGTGACCGGGCTAAGTATTCTAAGTGGATCGTATTTTTTCGAAGAATTTTCAAAATCTCACTTTTTGTTACAATGTCTAGTATTGGAATATCACATTTAGTCCGGCGGCCACAAGTATATTTCAGACGAGTTGTGCACATCCTGATATAAGCATGAACATAGGCATAAACCTTCCTGAAACTCTTTTATTTCAGAAAAGAAGGCATTTGAAAAAAATGTCTCACTGCCGGTTAAATAAAAAATGGCGGACATCATACTTTAATCGGCCCAATATAGAAGGCTAGTACTGTGGATTCATTTATTTTCGTGGGTACCAATTTTCGTGGATTCAGGGAAACTTACATATTCGTGGATATTTAATTTCGTGGTTTTACCGAAGTCTGCATACTAGTACAAGCCTTTGTAAAATTTGTCATTCGTTGAACATCAAATTTCGTGGTTTGCCTGTACCAACGAAATCCACGAGAAATTGGTATCCCACGAATAATAATGAATCCACAGTATGTGAAAAGGATCTATCAGCATGCTGCTATAATAATATTTGGTACAAACCTTTGTTATGTAATACTTTTGGATATATTATATAGATAAAATGTCTCTAAAAACCCTACTTTCAGTAGAATCCAATATGGCGGACAATGACTAAAATAAGCTTATTTTTTAGGGAGGGGGATTGAAATGTGTTTTAACGTATTGTTACTATCATTAAATTGTACAGGAACATTTCTTTGATGCTTCCAAGGGATACAATGTATAAGATATATGTCTTAAAAATCCTTTCTTCCGGTAATATTCAAAATGGAGGACATAAATATGTCATTTTTTTATTTTGATATTTATCTTTTTTTCAAAATGTGAAGAAAGTGGGTTTTCTTTGTGGTAGTCATCAACTTTAGGCTTTAATTTATCCTCTAAACCACTTATCATATTCTGTAGTTAATATTTAAATACAAAGTTAACACTTCCGGTAAAAAAAAAAACCAATTTGGCGTAAATGTCAAAGATGAGTCCTCACTCCATATGTTCGATGTAGAGCTTTGGATAGATTGATTTAATCAAAATAAAATCACTTAAGTACTAAACCTTTTAAAAATTACCACTATTTGGCTAAAAAAACTTGTAAATTCCCAGTTACCACCACATGTACACGACGCAGGGCACGGGAGACTTGATTTTCCTCATAAAAACAACCGCGACAACCTTTCTTACATCCACAATGTGCAAGCTTCTGACAACATGATGAGCCCTCAGAAAGAGTTTTTTAAAAGTGATCCTCTTTGTCCCGTCGTCATCCATTAGCGCCTGGACTTGGTAGCATACGAGCCAATTTCAGGCTCGTCCCCTAAACACGTGTCTTAGTATATTGTACATTTTGCATGCTGAAAAAGACTAGACTAAGTTGATAACCTCAATTAACCTACCCTTTTGCGTAAATAGATATTTCTTGCTTTGTTAACCATGCTAACCCCATATGATTATTTTTTGCTATCTTACAGTAAACACCGATGATTTAGGCGGATCAATTATCATTCTTTAAGTTAAAGTCACATCTTCAAATGCTATCAATGTCTCCCAAACAGTCTTTTTCCCCCTTTTCAAGAAAACAGAGAACCGTATCACAACCGGAAAATGGATCACAATATTTGTGTGTGATCCCTAATCGCGAGTGCATTTGGAAGGTCATTTATATATATTTATCCAAAGCTTTTCCTCCTCTTAAACACAATCCATAGTTCGTCTACCCCTATGTCACGGAATAGCGAAACAGTAATGACAGCATCATCAGTAACAACTGTTCGAACAATGACTTGTTTAATTTCGTGTTTCACTGCATCAGACACATGCACCATGATTCTAGTGTCAGCCTTTTAACACATATGTATTAATATGGTGTTTAACTTGAAACGCATCACGGCGGTAAAGATAGAATATCCTGAACATGTGTTGCTACAACTGTCATATGCATCCAAGACTTTATCATAATAGTTTCATGCTTTTTAAGATAAGGGCATAATACCCTATCAGCATACTCGTTATGAAACAACTTGAAACTGTAACAGTGGATGAATGCATATATAGACAATACTGGTAGTTTGAATGCTGCCACAAGAAAAAAGAAATACACTTAGGGGTAAGAGAATACAAAGACGAATCCAGAGTCGAAACAAATCTCAAAATTGGTAAAGTTTTCTGAGAGATGACGACATTAAGAAAGAACTTTTTAGTTTTTATTAACAGGCGCTTGCTCAATATATTTTGAGGAAGAGTTAGTTGTATCAACAAATGCTCAGGATGTTTTGTGTTATTCACCACATGATGGTGTTTCAAGTTTAGCCCCATGTTAAAATGAATAGGCTTATACTATAGAATCAATATACAAAAAAAAACATGTGTCTGATGCAGTGATTCACAGACTTAACTGACTCATGACTTGAACAGTCGATACTGATGCTGCTGTCACTGCTGTGTCATTATTCCGTGACATGGGGGCAGATGAACTTTGGCTTGTATTTGGAAGTGGAAAAAGCCTTAGATATAATCTATCCGTGACCTTTCAAGTGCACGTTTACTTGAAAGGGAACTTCGTTGTTGACATGGATGGCGTTTGAAGATGTGACTTAATGATTTAGAATGATGATTGATCAGCCAACATCACCAGATATGGATTTGATAATGCCATTGATAAAACGATACGTGGTTTTGTAGTAAGATCGAACAAACTTATTAGATGGGGTTTACGAAGCAAGAAAACATGTTTTTGAAAGTGGAAAGACTTATTGATGATATTTGAACGACTCGGTCTAATGTTTTTCATCATGTAAAACGTGCAATATACCATGGCGGGTGTGGATGAGTAACAAGCTTGAGATTTGGTTTCTAGACGCTTATAATGGCGAGGAAAATATGAAACATTGGAACCCCTTTGGACAACTCTTTGTGAGGCCTCTTCACCTTATCAGGAGCTTGTACATTATTGATGTAAAAACCAATACCGCCGCTGTCTTAGTAAATGAGGAAAATCAGCTTTCCGATTGTGAATATTTGCGGCCATAAATGATCTGTACTTTTAAAGATGTTTTAGTACTACAGTGATTTTATCTTATTTTCATCAATCTATCCAAATAAAAGCTCTATTTCGAAGATATGGACTGAGGACTCATCTTTGAAATTTACTCCAAATTGGTTTTATATACCGGAAGTGTTAGCTTTGTATTTAATCATTATCTATAGAATACAATAGGTGGTTTAGAAGATAACTTAAAGCCAAAACCAAATGGTAACTGACCAGCACAAAAAAAAACAGTTTCTTTACATTTTGAAATTAAGTTGAATATTAAAGTAAAATAATGATGTTTCATGTCCGCCAGTTTGACTATAACCGAAAGTAATGCTTTTAAAGACATATGTCTTATGTATTGTATCCATTAGCAGCATCAAAGAAAGGTTCCTGAACAATTTAATGATAGTAGCAATACCCTCCTTTAAAAATAAGCTTATTTTAGTACAATGTCCGCCATGTCGGATTTTACCAAAAGTAGGGTTTTAAAAGACATCTAATCTATATAAAATATCCAAAAGTAGTACATATCAAAGGTTTGTTCCAAATATTATTATATCAGCATGATAAAAACCGCTTTTCACACACTTACACTAGCCTCTGATATTTGGATGATTTAAGTATGATGTCGGCCATTTAAGATGTTTACCGGATGTGAGACATTTTTTTCAAATGCCTCCTTATCTTGAATAAAAGAGTAACAGCTGAGCTGAGTCTATGCCAAATTTTATTCCTTTAGCATGATTTGCACAATTTTTCACAAAGCGGCCGTATTAATTTCTGGTACATTAGATCATCGAATCAGCTATTCCATAACATACCAAGTACTTTTGTGTTTTTTCCGCATATAGTAGTACTTTTTTCCGTTTTAGCTAGCTTACGTATATCCACACGGTTTGACGTCCAGGATCGTAGATAGAATCCAGTTTCCTCCATCA
Source organism: Mytilus galloprovincialis (assembly GCF_965363235.1). Lineage (NCBI taxonomy): Eukaryota > Metazoa > Mollusca > Bivalvia > Mytilida > Mytilidae > Mytilus > Mytilus galloprovincialis. The sequence continues at coordinate 67,431,878 of NC_134846.1, forward strand.
TTGATCTCCCTTCCGTATAGTCAGCCCACCCTCGTTCTGTAAACTTAACAGAATGTTGTCCACATACAAATCAGTCATTCAAACTTTGCGAATTATGCGATGTCGACAAATGCATTCGTAAACAATTTTGATAGGCATAGTGCTTGATTCCTTCTGTACAGGATGATAAGGAATGTAGTGATACTTTTCTTAAGTTCATCTGTTTCATCTACCTTCTCTATGAATCCTCTTCGTTCCTGTTCTTGTATAATGTTCCCGTACTTCTTTAACATATCTGAGTTTTGAGTAAGTCTTTGAAGGACGTTTTCTGTCCTTCTGTTCGTGACTGCTTAATTTATAGGCAATGCATCACGTTTTCAAGGTAACATAGCGGAATATTTGTTTTCTCAGAACTCAATTGATCTGTCCTGATAGACTTAAATATATGCATTGTCGTCTTCGTCTACCTCCCTACTATTTATTCCTATTGAATCTAAATTCCAAAATCTCTCCAGATTGAATTCTTTAACTTTGTGTGATACTAGAACATTACACATACTAGTCTTCGACGTGTTTGTTTTCTTACCGTATGTAAGTACCGAAAGCATTTATCCGATATTGGATTTCACGGCGGTCGGATCGTTTACACGGACTATATAATCGTTAACAATGTCCCCGTAGTGATATGCGCCTACCAGCAACGATATCTCGAATGAATCGTGCTTTGTCACCGTGTGCGCTATCTTTAAACCACGCAAATAACCGTTCTGTGTATCAATATTACGTATGTGATTCATATATGGCATCCCGATCATCTGTACTATCAGTACTTTGATTGACAATACGTGTCCTACATCGGTTTTCAGATAGATTGTTGACTTTTCTATGTGTCTCACGTTTTTCTCTGCACCTCCAAATGCCGATTAATATATTATTTATGTTCCCGCTATCTGTAAATTTAGTTAAGTTTTGCGTTTCAAAAGATGTTTGCCCTCCTTCGTCAAACAGAATATCCGTATCGATAAAGAACTGATTTGAGCCTACTTGTGCCACGGCAGTTTTCAAAAGTACATTCGATTGCAATTCTGTCCGTTGAGAATACAAAATAGTAGTATTATGTTCCGTATCATCAATGTCATTCACGAGTTGAACGTTGGGCGAATTCGAAGATAGTGGGTTTAACGTGCATTACATTAGTTTGTGTGGTGTTTCTCATTACAATGTGCGTTTAGATTTACATTCGTTTAGTCTGTGTATACCAAGGTAGTTAAAGATAACAAATTTGTTCATACGGCATTATGTGTCGGCTGTTTTACTGCAATGAGTTGGTGGATGTATTTCGTGACAGTAAACGCTAGGTCTAGTCTCAATATTCTTGTAAGATTTAGATTTCACCAATTTCGGATGTCGACTCTTTTGTCCTGTGTCCGGTATAACGATATCGTCTAATATGCTTTCAGGGAGGTCCGTTATACCAACGTTTTTGTTCTATGTCCTCGCGCGAGATATTTTCTGACTTCAACGGGTAATTTGTTGACAATAATGGGAAGAAGTAGTGTGCCGTATGTTTCATGTGTCTTACCCAAAGTTTCTAGACCTTGACGCTACCTCCAATTTGATCGTAAAAAAACTTCGTAAGCTTGTTTACTGATTTATAGGCGAAGGAATTTCTAAATCTAGTGCTTCGTGTTCTACTTCATGAGCTTTCAAGCAGTTACACTTTTGTATATTTGTAAGTAACTAGTTAAGATGTACGGACGACTCACATGAGTCCCAGAAGGTTTGCCATTCTGAAATCGTGCCTTCGAAAGTTGGAAGCGTAAGTTTTGGTACGTTACTCTGATTAAAAGTTGCAGGAAATGTACTTTATTGCGTGTTGATTGTGAGAATGGCTTGGGCAAACTGGTTTTCAAACGACAGTGCGTTGTGTAGGTTTGCTATGTTTTGCGTAGAAACAAACGGTATAGTTTTTGGATTTAAAGTGTGCGTACAAGTACTTTAGTATTTCATTCAATGTGACGGGACTGCAGGATTTTGGACATTTGTATGAACTTACGTACGTGTCAAATCAAGGTTATCATATTAACCGAAAATTCATCTGAATGAAATAATCTAATTTACCACATCTTCCGGTTCCGTTAACTTTAGAATTTGTTCATTCAAGTCCTAAAACAATGTTTGTGTTTGCACAAGTTTTCCTAGTGTTGTAATGACTTCTACTTGATCGAATTTTGTATTCTCCTTTGTTTCATCTAATCTTCGGTATACCTTGAACTACACGTATTTTGCGACTGACTATCTGAACAACGGAACCGAAATTACGTTAGTGATTACGAAAAGCAGATTAGCGCAAGTGAAAACCCTTACATAACCGCAACTAGAACTTATGGCCGCAGTTATTGGAACTAGACTAGCTTTTCATGTAAAATCGACCTTCTAATGTAAAAACGTGGCTTTCTGGTCGGATAGCTGTATAGTATTGCACTGGTTAAATCATCGAAACTGTTTAAACGATTTATTGTGAATCGAGCGCGAGGAATAACAAAATCTACAAAATCAACATTAATGGAGATATTGCCCAAAAGAATGCAACCCAACCAATCTCTTAACACGAGGAATTGACGTCGATCAATACATCGATAGTGTCCTTTAAAAAAAGACAGAATTAGTTAACGGTATTGACAATTACAGAAAAAAACGAAGACGAGGAATTTCTAAACAATGAAGTTCATACTGATCACTATGATATCAGTAACGTTATAGACAATTGGAAATATTGAAATTTTCAGGAAAGTGATTTGAGTAACTGCTTACGTTCAGCGGTTCATATTTAACTACCAATATACCGATATACCAAACATCTGAGATAAAAACACAAGGCAATATCCTAGCACTAGACAATTGTGACTCTTCCTAGATGACGGTAGCTTTTTGAGATGCAATGGAAGGATTCACAGCGGAATCATTTTAGAGAATACCAAATTTCAGTATTTATTACCTGCGAATCATTTACTTACCAAACTGATAGTGACAGACGCACACGAGCGTTCACTTAATTCGGACTCAATGCTACGCTTACTTACGTATTACAATCGTATTGGGTACCGATACTTAGACAATATGTTAAGGAGTAATTGATCAAGTTTTCGCTGTTGTTAATCATTGTAATGTTACGTAAGTGTCACGTGTTGACATTAGAGTCAAAATAGATATACATACATTCTATTCACTTTTGTTATTGTTAGCTATATAGTTGTCCGATGTAACCTCTTAACGATATTGGTGTCAAGTGAACCTCTTAACGATATTGGTGTCAAGTGTCAAGTTATATCTAATTCGATTATTACTGGTCAATTGTCGATGATAGAATAGTATGAGGAACAGGACCTACTACCGTCAAGTCGGAAATCCGTAACCTTCTGTGCGGCACAATCAATTGAATACCTGCAAATCCAGATCACACACTTACGTCAATGATGAACATATTAGTAGGTCACAAAGTTGAAGAGTAGAACTTTTATAATGTAGAAATTTGTGGAAGTTGAAGTTGCTAGTATAAATAATAGTGACAACAAATCTGAAAACAGAAAATTCCAAGATGTATATAAATCAAATGGTAGAGGTTACCATATGGAAACATAAAGATATGTTGATAAGTTACCTTGTAAGGAGGAACACCACACCTTACTAGACAACAGAAGTATTGAATAACGGAGAACAGAAAATGTCATTAAGCGTCTTAATCGTGAACTTACACTTTTACAGAAAAACGGAAAAATTATTAATGAACAAGAAAAACGTAGATTTATCGAGAGAGTTGATGAACGATCAGCCAAAACAATTGTTCATTCCATACCGCACCATCATTTCCGTAAAAAGTCGTCAACCACGCCAATCAGAATTGTATTTGACTGTAGCTGCAAACCTTCACCTATTAATCTAAGCTTAAATGATTGTTTGATGGATCTTTGGCCAAACTTTAATGATTTAACCGGAATTTTTCTCCGATTTAGAATGCACAAATACGCCGTCTCGACAGGTATAGAAAAAGCCTTACTTATTATGGGCTGGATGAAGAGGATCGTGATGTTACCAGATTCTCTTATGCGTAGTAACCCGGATGACCCAAATAGTCAACTAACCGCAAACAGATTCAAGTCAGTATAATTTGGAGCAACTTTCTCTCCGTTTATCCTAAATGCTGTTATACGTAAACATTTGACTGCGATTCAACAGACTGGACAGCAATGTTAAAGAAATACTTTTATGTTGACAATATTATATCGAGCTTTAATTAACAAAGAGCTTTGTTAGACTTCTTCCATGCATCACGTTTAGTATTTGTAAATGATTTGTATGATGCGAGAGCATAAGAAATTGAACATTTATCAAAATCATCATGTAACCGAGAATCTTAATCCTTATGGAACAATTTTGTTCGGTGGATGGTGGGAGAGATTGAGAGGAATAACGAAAAACTGCATTAAACGAGCACATATGGACAATAAAACACTCAACACGATAATGACTGAAGTAGAACGTTTACTCAGTGATCGCCCACTAACATACGTTTCATCGGATCAAACGCGGACGACGAACCCCTTACTCCGTCACATTTATTATATTGAAAACGGACCAAGACGCTACCGTATAACGGCCTTAAAGACTGTAGTTTACAACCAGGAACCAAAGACACTACGCATGAACCAGTAACTGGCTAGACAATCGAAGTTTCTTTCATTAATTCTTAAAAACTACATAAAAAGATGGAAGCAGGAATACATAAATTTGCTTAGGAAATATTACCGATACACAGATCGAAACACATAGAACATTAACGTCGGAAATATGTAGTTCAGATTCAGGACTATGTATCTAGAGTAAATTGGACTTTGGCGATCAGTGACAAATTTTTTTACGGCAAAGATGGACTTACACGATCAGCCATAATTCGAACAAAAACTGGTTTGATATCTAGACCAATCATCAAACTTGAATTCTTTGGAACTTGAAAATATAGCAGCTCAGAGTGAGGAAAAGACGAAAATAAAAACATAGACTAACATGTGTTAAATATAAATCGTGAAAAGTAAAATGATAACGCGTGATTGGCATATGGACATTAAAATGAATTTAAACCGTGGGCTGTTAAATATTTTACATATAAACTTTAAAATTTTACTAGTAATTTATTTTATTAGAACTTTAATAATTAATGTTGTGATCACTTTCATTTATTTTAAAGAAATTCATGTGCGGCCCAAGTATGTTAAGAGCAAAATCACAAACGCAACGTTCTCGCTGCCCATATTCATTGTAACATGTGTGACATGTTGACATTAGAGCTTGAATAGAAAGAATTATTCACATGAGTCATTATATCAGAGGGAGAGGTATCCATTGCCTCAAAAATGACAAAAATCTTTAATGCCCTAGACTCGTACGACTTAGCCAGGAAAGGATAAGGTTGGTACCTTTATATATCACAAAGTCGAAATGAACTATTGCCAGCTGGCCAAACCAAGACATTTTCCACATGGGTCATGACACAAGAGGTATATGTAGTAGTTGTATAATGGCCCATAGTACTTATGTCCTAGACCCGTACGAGTTTGTCAGGAGGGGATAACAAGGATTGTGGTACTCCGATTCATCACGAAGTCGAAAAAAACTATTGCCGGATGGCCAAATTAAGAAATTCTCCACGTGGGTCATTATATCAGAGGAAGAAATAGGAATTGCCTCTAAAATGACCCATACTACTATACCCTAGACCGTACGACCTAGTCAGCAAAGAGAAAGATGGGCACCTTTATATATCTCAAAGTCGAATTGAACTATTGACGACTTGTCAAACTAAAAGATTCTCCTCGTGGACCATGATACAGAGGTTAAGGTACTAATTACCTTTAAAATGACCAGCAAGTAAAAGTATGTTTGAATATTTTGATATACAAGAGTACTTCCCTTACCCTTTTCCTACCAATACGTAAGGATCTATGATATACGATACATGGGCCTTTTTAGAGAAAACACCTACGCTAATCTTTTTGTTAGCCCACAAGGAGAAACTCTTAGTTTGGTCTTTGTGATATACAAAAGTACTTCCCTTTGCTGTTCAACAGGTACGAGTCTAGGACATAATAACCATGGGTAATTTTCGAGGCAACATTATTCCATACATCTGATATGTTTGACAACGCAATCAGGGTTAGTGCTATGGCCCATCTTAAAGGCAATGGCTACCTCTACCTCTGCTAATATGGTCCACGTTTAGATTATCTTAGTCGGTCAGCTGGCAATATTTCATTTTGACTTCGTTGTACACCGGGATACTATATCCCCCTTTAAACCGTCTGCTGACAAATTTGCACAGGTCTAGGGCATGATTGTTATGGGCCATTTTAGAGGAAATGCCTACCTCTACCACTGGTATAATGGCCCACGTGGAGAATCCCTTAGTTTGGCCAGCCGGCAATAGTTCAGTTCGAATTCGTTGTATCCGGGATACCATATCCCCCCTTTGAACCCTCTACTGACAAACTCGTACGGGTCTAGGGTATAATTTTTATGGGCCATTTTAAAGGCAATACGTACCTCTTACTCTGGTATCATTGCCCACGTGGAGAATCTCTTCGTTTGGCCAGCCGGCAATAGTTCATTTTCGAATTTGTGATAAACCAGGGTACCCCCTTATCCTTTCCTGACTAACTCGTACAGGTCTAGGGCATACGTGCTATGAGCCATTTTATAGGCAATACCAACCTCTACCTCTGGTATGATGGTTGATGTGGAGAATCTCTTAGTTTGGCCAGCCGGCAATAGTTCAGTTCGAATTCGTTGTAAACCGGAATACCATATCCCCCCTTTTAACCTTCTACTGACAAACTCGTACGGGTCTAGGGTACAAGTGCTCTGGGCCATTTTAAAGTCAATAAGTACTTCTTCCTCTGGTATCATTGCCCACGTGGAGAATCTCTTCGTTTGGCCAGCCGGCAATAGTTCATTTTAGAATTTGTGATATACCAGGGTATCCCCCTTATCCTTTCCAGACTAACTCGTACGGGTCTAGGGCATAAGTGCTCTGGGCCATTTTATAGGCAATACCAACCTCTACCTCTGGTATGATGGTCGATGTGGAGAATCTCTTAGTTTGGCCAGCCGGCAATAGTTCAGTTCGAATTCGTTGTAAACCGCAATACCATATCCCCCCTTTTAGCCTTCTACTGACAAACTCGAACAGGTCTAGGGTACAAGTTCTATGAGCCATTTTAAAGGTAATAAGTACCTCTTCCTCTGGTATCATTGCCCACGTGGAGAATCTCTTCGTTTGGCCAGCCGGCAATAGTTCATTTTCGAATTTGTGATATACCAGGGTACCCCCTTATCCTTTTCTGACTAACTCGTACGGGTCTAGGGCATAAGTGCTATGGGCCATTTTAGAGGCAATACCAACCTCTACCTCTGGTATGATGGTCGATGTGGAGAATCTCTTAGTTTGGCCAGCCGGCAATAGTTCAGTTCGAATTCGTTGTATCCGGGATACCATATCCCCCCTTTGAACCCTCTACTGACAAACTCGTACGGGTCTAGGGTATAAGTGCTATGGGCCATTTTAAAGGCAATAAGTACCTCTTCCTCTGGTATCATTGCCCACGTGGAGAATCTCTTCGTTTGGCCAGCCGGCAATAGTTCATTTTCGAATTTGTGATATACCAGGGTACCCCCCCACCTTTTTCTTTTCTGACTAACTCGTACGGGTCTAGGGCATAAGTGCTATGGGCCATTTTAGAGGCAATACCAACCTCTACCTCTGGTATAATGGTCGATGTGGAGAATCTCTTAGTTTGGCCAGCCGGCAATAGTTCAGTTCGAATTCGTTGTAAACCGGAATACCATATCCCCCCTTTCAACTTTCTACTGACAAACTCGTACGGGTCTAGGGTATAAGTACTATGGGCCATTTTAAAGGCAATAAGTACCTCTTTCTCTGGTATCATTGCCCACGTGGAGAATCTCTTCGTTTAGCCAGCCGGCAATAGTTCATTTTCGAATTTGTGATATACCAGGGTACCCCCCTTATCCTTTTCTGACTAACTCGTACAGGTCTAGGGCATACGTGCTATGAGCCATTTTATAGGCAATACCAACCTCTACCTCTGGTATAATGGTCGATGTGGAGAATCTCTTAGTTTGGTCAGCCGGCAATAGTTCAGTTCGAATTCGTTGTATCCGGGATACCATATCCCCCCTTTTAACCCTCTACTGACAAACTCGTACGGGTCTAGGGTGTAAGTGCTATGGGCCATTTTAAAGGCAATAAGTACCTCTTCCTCTGGTATCATTGCCCACGTGGAGAATCTCTTCGTTTGGCCAGCCGGCAATAGTTCATTTTCGAATTTGTGATATACCAGGGTACCCCCCTTGTCCTTTTCTGACTAACTCGTACGGGTCTAGGGCATAAGTGCTATGGGCCATTTTAGAGGCAATACCAACCTCTACCTCTGGTATGATGGTCGATGTGGAGAATCTCTTAGTTTGGCCAGCCGGCAATAGTTCAGTTCGAATTCGTTGTATCCGGGATACCATATCCCCCCTTTGAACCCTCTACTGACAAACTCGTACGGGTCTAGGGTATAAGTGCTATGGGCCATTTTAAAGGCAATAAGTACCTCTTCCTCTGGTATCATTGCCCACGTGGAGAATCTCTTCGTTTGGCCAGCCGGCAATAGTTCATTTTCGAATTTGTGATATACCAGGGTACCCCCCCCTTATTCTTTTCTGACTAACTCGTACGGGTCTAGGGCATAAGTGCTATGGGCCATTTTAGAGGCAATACCAACCTCTACCTCTGGTATAATGGTCGATGTGGAGAATCTCTTAGTTTGGCCAGCCGGCAATAGTTCAGTTCGAATTCGTTGTATCCGGGATACCATATCCCCCCTTTGAACCCTCTACTGACAAACTCGTACGGGTCTAGGGTATAAGTGCTATGGGCCATTTTAAAGGCAATAAGTACCTCTTCCTCTGGTATCATTGCCCACGTGGAGAATCTCTTCGTTTGGCCAGCCGGCAATAGTTCATTTTCGAATTTGTGATATACCAGGGTACCCCCCTTATCCTTTTCTGACTAACTCGTACGGGTCTAGGGCATAAGTGCTATGGGCCATTTTAGAGGCAATACCAACCTCTACCTCTGGTATAATGGTCGATGTGGAGAATCTCTTAGTTTGGCCAGCCGGCAATAGTTCAGTTCGAATTCGTTGTAAACCGGAATACCATATCCCCCCTTTTAACCTTCTACTGACAAACTCGTACGGGTCTAGGGTACAAGTGCTATGGGCCATTTTAAAGACAATAAGTACCTCTTCCTCTGGTATCATTGCCCACGTGGAGAATCTCTTCGTTTGGCCAGCCGGCAATAGTTCATTTTAGAATTTGTGATATACCAGGGTACCCCCCTTATCCTTTCCTGACTAACTCGTACGGGTCTAGGGCATAAGTGCTATGAGCCATTTTATAGGCAATACCAACCTCTACCTCTGGTATGATGGTTGATGTGGAGAATCTCTTAGTTTGGCCAGCCGGCAATAGTTCAGTTCGAATTCGTTGTAAACCGGAATACCATATCCCCCCTTTTAACCCTCTACTGACAAACTCGTACGGGTCTAGGGTACAAGTGCTATGGACCATTTTAAAGGCAATAAGTACCTCTTCCTCTGGTATCATTGCCCACGTGAAGAATCTCTTCGTTTGGCCAGCCGGCAATAGTTCATTTTAGAATTTGTGATATACCAGGGTACCCTCCTTATTCTTTCCAGACTAACTCGTACGGGCCTAGGGCATAAGTGTTCTGGGCCATTTTAGAGGCAATACCAACCTCTACCTCTGGTATGATGCTCGATGTGGAGAATCTCTTAGTTTGGCCAGCCGCCAATAGATCAGTTCGAATTCGTTGTAAACCGGAATACCATATCCCCCCTTTTAACCTTCTACTGACAAACTCGTACGGGTCTAGGGTAAAAGTGCTATGGACCATTTTAAAGGCAATAAGTACCTCTTCTTCTGGTATCATTGCCCACGTGGAGAATCTCTTCGTTTGGCCAGCCGGCAATAGTTCATTTTCGAATTTGTGATAAACCAGGGTCCTTTCCTGACTAACTCGTACGGGTCTAGGGCATAAGTGCTATGAGCCATTTTATAGGCAATACCAACCTCTACCTCTGGTATGATGGTTGATGTGGAGAATCTCTTAGTTTGGCCAGCCGGCAATAGTTCAGTTCGAATTCGTTGTAAACCGGAATACCATATCCCCTCTTTTAACCCTGTACTGACAAACTCGTACGGGTCTAGGGCACAAGTGCTATGGGCCATTTTAAAGGCAATAAGTACATCTTCCTCTGGTATCATTGCCCACGTGGAGAATCTCTTTGTTTGGCCAGCCGGCAATAGTTCATTTTAAAATTTGTGATATACCAGGGTACCCTCCTTATTCTTTCCAGACTAACTCGTACGGGTCTAGGGCATAAGTATTCTAGGCCATTTTATAGGCAATACCAACCTCTACCTCTGGTATGATGCTCGATGTGGAGAATCTCTTAGTTTGGCCAGCCGGCAATAGTTCAGTTCGAATTCGTTGTAAACCGGAATACCATATCCCCCCTTTTAACCTTCTACTGACAAACTCGTACGGGTCTAGGGTACAAGTGCTATGGGCCATTTTAAAGGCAATAAGTACCTCTTCCTCTGGTATCATTGCCCACGTGGAGAATCTCTTCGTTGGGCCAGCCGGCAATAGTTCATTTTCGAATTTGTGATATACCAGGGTACCCCCCCCCCTTATCCTTTCCTGACTAACTCGTACGGGTTTAGGGCATAAGTGCTATGGGCCATTTTAAAGGCAATGATATACATTTTTAATGTTAAGATTAATGACTGAGATTGGTCTCCGTAATTTTGAAGAATTATATGTCATTGAAATAGTACTTGACAGTTTTTATTTTTCTGTTGTTTTTATTTCTGCAATTAACTATGTTTCTATTTTTTCTGATCTGTTTAAATAGAAAATACTGTCTGTATTGTATGTTTTAGTTTCATGATTGGACTATATTTGTAGACAACGAACAACGAACAAATTATGGAATGCCCATATGACCATCAATTCTCTGTAATTCCTAAATTTCTATACTAGTATTCAATCATTTTTTTTATTTATTGTAGCTTACATTAATTCAATAATCACAAAATTTTAATAAGAACTGTTCTTTACTTTATTTGTTTGTTGTAATGTCCCATTAAATTTCTATATTTAATTATATTTATTTCAACTTGTTATTGCTTCAGTTTACATTATTTCTCTTATCACAGAATGTTAAAAGACCATTACTTTGTTTTATATTTATGGAAGCATTTGCATTGTTTTTATTACATTTATAATGTTATTTAAAGACGCAGACCTAGAAGTCCTTGAAGAAGACCAAAAGTTAATTTAGTAAACGCGGACCTCGAAGAAGACACCCATTGACATGCCTGTTTGAAGTAATATCACATATAAATAGGAACGTTATTTAATCATAGTTATCGTTCATAGTTTCTAACAACACTTCTTCGAACGCAAGTCATCTCATGAATATTATTGCCGGCTCATGAATATTATTGAAGGCTGGCCTCATGAATATTAACGCCGGCTGCTATCGACGGCTAGATCCACACTAGTGTCATATTTAGCTGTATAAATCAAAACATATTGATTTTGAATGCATGTCTGCAAAGTTCCCCATTTCCATTCTCAATTTTATAGTAAGTATTTATCAAAAACTCTAAAATGACTGTTTACAATTCTTTTTTTAATCGAAAAAGTTAGGATTGTCTATCTCATGAATAGATTACCTAAGATGTATTTGGTAAAACCTTTCGCAATTGTCTGTCCTCAATACTCTTCAACTTCGTACTCTATTTTCTTAACGTTTGGTGTGCAAAATTTTAATCCTGGTGTCTATGAACTGCGCTACAGCCCTAGATAAAGCCGACGAGCCATGCATCACGTACTAACGAAGGCTGTATAAATACATCCTAGTTGGTCGATTGGTCTAGGTTATATGACCGCCATGGTATTGTTTTCTGAACCCAGTGCTGTAGGAGTTGCTAAGATGAAACAGAAGCATGCATATAAGTTCAAATCTTTGATGACAAAAATTTGCTAATTTGCAAATCTTAGTACATACGTTGTTGGGCTTAATCAGAACAAGTGTTTAATCTACATATAACATTTATCCATCTACTTTCCAACTTTGTAGCCAATTTACGCACCCTGGCTTTCAAATGTCTTAACGTTAATGAAGGCTAACCCAGAAAAAAGACCACGAAATTTATTTCATTTGTTATTTTTAACTACTATCTGACCATGTAGATTGAAATTTCGGAAGTGCATGTTTATTTCATTTGCCAGCACTGTGTTAATACTGCATGCTGCTGAAGGATGTTTGTCACACAGGGTAACTCAGGGTATCTTCAGCTCAGTGGACGGTGCTTCGATACTGATTCTTTATTATAACATTTATCACTCCCCGTTTATAAATTAAGAAATGATTAAGAAACAATAGTTTCAGCTACCTCAAGTTAATTTAACCATAGGTAAATTGATAATGTCCTGTTGGTAAAATAGCTCTTGCGGTTGGATTCAATTTTACCATTGATGTATTTGGCTCTCTTCTTTTAAAGATAACTTTTTTCATTCATAAGTCTGATAAAGTTGGACAAGAAAGCACATTTTATGAATGGAATTGCTAGTATCTGCATTTCTTTAATACTTTAATAGTATTATGTTATTGTTTTGTCGAGAAGGAAACTTGAGTGGGTGGCAGAAAGTCCTAATGATTCTATAAAGAACACTTGATGTAAATTAATTTTACACTACTATTGACAATCTTGTAAATTAAGACAACAAGTTAATATCTTTATTCGCTAAATTTAACGTTTTCCACATCGACAAAGAGACATTTTCCTTATTAAATCACAATTTCTTACTACGCACAGGACATTTTATTGTTAAAAGTACATACAATTAGCTTTCATCCTATTGAGAGAGATTTTTTAAGTTAATTTATGACTATTATATTATAACTTTAAATATCAGCTTGGACTGAGTAGGTACTTCTAACTTCTTGTTTTGTCAATTGTTTTGCATTTCCTTTGTATACATAATGAACTATGGGTATCTGTGTCATTTAGAGACTTCTTACATTGAAAATAGTAGGAATGATGAAGCTATGTAGATTGTAAGTTTTTATCCCCATCAATCGAATGTGCTTTAGGCCTCAGTGGCCGAGTGGGGTAAGTAGCTAATCTGCAGATTGAGGCAGCGAAATAACGGTCTCACCAAAGTTTCGATCAAAAAGATAAAAAAAAAGAGAATGACAGAGAGGCAAAATATACAAAAGTATTACACATTATACCAGTGAAGATGGTCGCAATCTTTCTCCATCCTTAACTTAGTGAAAACGTCAAAGAATATAAAGTGCATCTTTGTTTCATGAAAATTACTAACATATACATGTAGCTACAAATACATAAGTCCTTGATTAAGGTAACACGATACCGAATGACGTTACGCCACGAGTCACCGTTCCTGACGTTATCGAATAACGTTCAAACATACAAGCCAATGCAGCAGGTTTTGCAATCACAAAGTGAATTAAAAATAATACTATGTGACATTTTTAACGGAAACTTATTATAGATGCAGAGTGCAGAGAGTTTTGATGCAATATATAACGGTTAACTAATTTGCTTTATCGTTTTCCGGCAATTCTACTACTCATTGTTAATCTTTAAAAATGTATTACTTTACTTTTAAATAGTGTTGTCAACGATTAACCGGTTAACCGGTTAACCGGTCGAACGACCGAATACCGAATACCAAAAACACTAACCGGTTAACCGGACATTTTTTTCAATTTTAATAGATTTGATATAAATTTGTATCGAAATCATTAAACAGTTATGTTTTATTTAAAAATTGTCGTCGCGGTAATTAATTTGACAGATCAATTGTCCAGTCTATTGATTGCTATTGTTTATCCGAAAAACATAAAATTAATTAGAACTTGTCGCTCAGCTTGGGGCAAGATCTTAATGAAACATAATTAGTATACTTGTTATTTTAACAGTAACTTTAAATCAGTAATTACGGTTAAATTTTACGATTTACTTCATTATTTTAATATTGATCTAATAGCGTGTAGACCTACTTCTAAATATGCAACCTCCGTCGTGTAAGGCTTTGATATACTTTAAACTGAATGTTAATTAAAATATTGTGAAATGCAAACCAATGTGAATGTACTAAATGCATATGTGATAGTACGAGTAACATGCTTAATCATTTCAAATTGAAACACTCCACATTAATATCGGAGGCAAGAGAAAAGGAAAATATAATCGGTTTCAGACATATTCGCTTCTACGAGATCAGGAAGTTTTTTTTCTATTTTTCAATCTGAAGTTGATACAAACGCCATAGTTGATACGGTGTATCTGAATATTACAAGTCAAACTTCGCAAGGAATCCTCACAAACAAGCCTTATAATGCTTAAGGACAATAGGCGTAAATGTATGACTTGGATGGAAGGTTGTTACCACATCTTATAGCTATGTGTATGGTACTAAAGATATAAGGCTTTCAAACACCAACTTAAACTACCGGTTAACCGGTTAATCGGTCGAACGATTATCCGAGTAACCGGTTAGGTAATAGTGTATGATTTGACAACACTACTTTTAAATATTCTGTTTCTTTGAAATTTAAGCACGATTTATCTATATATGTTCCGATGCATAATAGACTGTGTTTTACATGTATTACTTTATTTTAATATTCTTGGTTTATTTTTGCAATAAATACTTATTCTTCATGCACGCCGTATCGCCCCCTTTTTTGTTTTGAAACTAGGAATCTAATCTATAGAAACTTGGTATTATGTGTAAAAACACAGGCAATTGTACATCTATTAATTCGTGTTAAAATGGTCGTTTAAAACACCGCTCGGGCAAAATGGAAAAAGGAAATTTATTTGGATGAGAATACGGATAGAATAAGACAAAAAAGCACAATACAAACAGACTTTGAAACTCATATAGACAATAGTTTGTTAGTATCGAATGTAAAAACAGGGTTTAATTTAATAAATATTTTGCCGTATAACTATCTCTGTGTTCCAGTGTAAACAAACAGTCTCTGAAATTCATTGGTTTGTACAGAGTAAATCCGATATAGTTTCGGAAACATTTTAAAAATAAAGTGCTAGATTTGTAATCCTTTAAACCAATGGTACAGGTCCCGTTACAGTTTGATTAAAGCCAGCCCCAAGTATCCACTTGCGCCTATAAACGCAAGTTGATAGTCGGGACTGGCTCTAATCAGACTGGTTTCATTACAAATTTTTCTCTCGAAATTTACAAGCAAACGACTGACTAATTATTATTCAAACGACAGAAAGAGACTGAAATAGCTAATTCTTGAAATCATTTAGATTTTATATTTGTGTTAATTTACGCTTGCATGGGTATTCGGTGGGAGTGTGTTTTTTTTTTTTTTAGTGATTAATGTTGGAAATAATATACATGTACAAGTTCGGAGACAAATCGACTGAAAGAGAACTAACATAGTTGCCTTTTTAGGTCCTGAGCGGCATATTGCTCACATACTAGTCGTCGGGAAAAGCCCGAGGAGTTTCACAGTCTTAAAAGGAGTTTTTAGAACAAGTATGCAACGTTCATGTAGATCTATATACATGTGAAAAAAAGAACTGTATGTATTTCTTTGTGTGGATAAATATACTATTTATATATAGATGTACATTTTATATTTCTGACAATGTACATAATTTTTATATTTGTGTATATCCTACAATTTACACCCAAGGGTAATTAGAGATAGAAATATGGTCTCTTGGTCTTATTCCGACCGGCAGTCAAAATGCTTCCAAAGTGGGGCGTCCATTTGGCTGTGTAGGATGTATTATTTATTGTAAACTTGTTCTCGTCCTGAACATGCATAAAATATTTGCCACTGGACTTTAAGCAACCAGCAATCAATCCTACAATTTACAACCGTCATTTGAAACTTAAGTTGTTAAAATTTAGATCATTGACTCTTATTTTTTTCAAAGAAATCGACAAAGTTTTACGAACATTTACGCACAAAGACTTATCTACGTTACTGCTTGCTCATTATGGAAGTTGGGTGACATGAGACTTTATTTGTAAACGTACAAATACAAAGAAAAAGTATATGGAATATGTAATATGTACAACAGTTTTCTGTTAGATTGATAAATGGAGATATGGGATATGCACTTAATAAGAAAGCAACATATGGACATTTAACGACATCAAAACCAAAGACATCAAGCAAGTTGTGATTAATGCTAATTGGACGAGTATCTTTTTATTTCTA
This sequence comes from Mytilus galloprovincialis, assembly GCF_965363235.1. NCBI lineage: Eukaryota > Metazoa > Mollusca > Bivalvia > Mytilida > Mytilidae > Mytilus > Mytilus galloprovincialis. Next base: position 67,448,314 of record NC_134846.1, read on the forward strand.
ATTTGTAGCCAGTTTAGTGAACGTTAGGCCCCTAAATTGGAGAGTTTAAATAAGTATGTGGAGTATAATTATCACAGTAACATTTCAGTCTCTTAGTACATATTTGTTTAAGTCTTATAACTTTTGTTCTTCTGGAGAAAATTCAAACCATAATGAAATAAGGAAGTGAGGTAAAATTGCCAATTAATCAACTTTCCATCAAAGACAAAATGACGGAAATGTCAGCTTGCTTACATTGCTGCTTCATTTTAGATCTCCAAATTACCTTTCCATTATATGAACTGCATATTGATGATAATCAAAAATATGTTTTGTCACCAAAATCCTAGTATAGCACGTATCATCGTATAGTTTCACCCATGTCCGGTTGATCGTCAATCCCGTACTTCGTAGTCTTTTTGCTTCAGGTTTGAATTATGAACCTGGTGTTACTACTCATATTAAAGGTGCACAATGTGACATATCGTCTGGCAGAGGCGGATTTAGGGAGAGGGCCCAGGGAGCCCGCCCCCTTTTTTGGGGAAAAATTTGGTTGCTTATATAGGGAATAATTGAAGCGTGACTTGAACGGGCCCCCTCTTAGGCAGTCAGTGGGCCCCCACTTACGAAAATTCCTGGATCCGCCACTGTCTGGATTTTCTGTATTTTTTGTTCATGGCAGATTGCTGGAATAGGCATTTTAATCAAATACAGAAGGCACGCAGAGCACATACTCCGGCTTACATCTCCAACATGTGGAATTTCAAGCTGGAACTTTTATATTTCGCAGTTTTTTTTACTTTAAAGAATGCATATATAATCTCAAGATTTGTTTTGTAAATAATTTTCCACAAATGACAGACTGTTGAACTTTGTGAAATTTTGCATACATTTTACAATGTTTGTCCAACTTGCTAAGCAACCAACTCGCACATAAAAATTTACACCACGCAGAGTACACTATACGAATGTACGTAGAAAGTCAAGAATATAAGTTTTGAATTTTTCTTTGAGTTTGTTATTTCATTTTTTAGAATGTATTTTTTCAGGATCATTATTTTCTCTCATAGATTTCACAACAAACAGAATGTTAAACCTTTTTTGACTGGTGCATCAAATGTGTCTTTTATAAACAACTGTTTTCAAAATTGTAATGTATCGTCCCGAAAATGCATGAACTATTTGCCACTGAACATTTAACGACCATCAAAAACCGAGCAACTGTTAACTGAATCAAATTTTTAAAGTATACTCTATATCTGCATGGGTGAAGCAATGATACCACCATTGATGACATTGATGGAGTTAAAAAAAAAACTCAGTAATTCACTGAATCACACGTAAAAATTTCATATTATTTTCACGTGTACTTTACAAAAATATGAAGGTTTTTTCATGATTTTAATTAAATCTCAGAATAAAGATATTATTGGAATAATCTTATTTTAAAAATTTACGTAAATTTAACGTGTACCAAATTCCGGTGATTTATTCATGAATTATTATCATAAGATTCACGTGGAATCAACCAGTTCAAGCAAGTTTCAAGTATATTATGCTCGTTTGGTGTGAAAATCAGACGAGATGAATGTTAATTCATGTGAGTGACATTTCAATGTGCAGGACGAAATAAGTACCAGTAGAATTTTATATTGCATTACTAGGGAATTTACGAAACTCCACACGGGAAATGAAAATAAAATAAACACCATTCAGATCCCGACACATATTTTATTTTCCATATCTCTGAGTAGGAATCACGTTACCTTCTGGCCTTGCGGTCATAAAACTTTCGAGCACGATTTGTGTACTCAGACTCGAGAATCAACCAATCAAAATGCTTGATTTCATGTTTCGAGCATGATTTTTGTGCTCTGAGCACTGAGCAAAGTTTTATGACTTCAACCCCTGTATTCAAGAACGTCACACGTTTTCGGTCAAATTCTAAGGGTATCCATCAACTTTGAAGCCATTTATCTCAAAAACAAGGATGGTGACATATGATTTTCTATACGTGTATGCATTCAGCTTGCAATCCTGGATATTATGTTAGTTTTTTGTTGTTCTCCGTATATAAGAACATAGCCATTCATTGGCAAATCTATAAAAGTAAGCCGAAAAATAGGCATTTCCCCTATATACCTATGTAAATTTGTCGCCAAAATTGACGTTTTCTTGTGAAAATACCAAGAAAACAAAAATGGTGACCCCCATTTTTTTTTACATATTCCAATGTAACTCGATTCAAAGAACACGTGTGCCAAAAAAATTGGAAATCGGGAGATATGCCATTCGGTATCGTGTTACCTTAAGGGAACGGACAAAATGTGAAACTGATATGATACTTGTTTTTTTTTTTCATCGAAACTATGAGGTTTATGGAATCATATTTAATTGGTTTATCGAAACCAAGCTTCAGACGATGTAACCGGTAACCCCTCCAAGTGGCATATCCCTGGGGTGGGGGAGGCCGTGGGTTTGAACTCTCTTTTTTACGATCAATACATTTGGGAACATGAATACATTACGAGACATATAGTTGGAACCCCTTCTATCCTGGGTTGGGAACTACCTTTTAAAAATGGCTGGATCCGCCCCTGCCTCTCCACTTTTTATCCCCTGAGTTTAAGCTAAAAGGTATCATTTGTAAATTGGTAAGTTGCCAGTCTAAGAGTAGTTTTAAAGATAAATAGACATTTCTGTATAATTTACCGCCTTAAATCGGTACCATATTTCCAATTGTAAATCAAGGATCTGATGAAATTAAAAGATATCAAAATGATATTCTGAAGAAAAAATACAATTTCTGTAAAACGAAAGATAACTGGCATGGCTTTTTTTTTTGGTCAAAAGTAAACTCATTGTTAGTAAATATAATACAATCAACTGCAATTTTAATTGAATTAAAGCAACGATTCAAGGCACGACAAATTCAATCAACTTTTTTCTGCAGCAGCAGTTTGGAAGCAAAATCAATATCATAACACTAAGTAAGTGTTCATGTTCGCTTTGACGTTATATAAAATTCAGGAAATCAATTCAAATTAACCGAAAGAACGATATTAAAAAGAATAACAATCAAACAGACAAACCTAAAACATCTTTACAGAATATCAGGAGTTTTAAATTTGATAGTATGAACTTGAACAAATAAATGGATCAATCATCTTAAATATTTTCATGTTACCGTAAAATTAACATTTCAAGTTTAGCTTATAGTCGCACATATATTACTAATATATGTGCGACTAATTATTCCATTCGTATTTCTGACCTATTATACTATACTTTTAGACAGATAAATGGTTTGATTGTACTTTAGCTATACTAAGTTGAAATGTTTCAGATTTTTGTTCTCAAGCTTTTTTGTTTTCTTTATGCTTTCTTGTTTTATTTGTTGTGTATCAGATATATTTGTTGTGTATCAGATAGACACTACAATATGTGTAAATGATAAGATATTCACGACGGTTTGAGCTTGTGAGTTCATGGCATTCATAGTAGGATTTATTGATGTTTTTGCGAAAGTCAACTCTATCAAGGATGGACCTGTCATGGTCAGGTTAAGACTGAATAATGGTTACTTTAATCTATTACTGCTCAGATTCAGTGTGCAGCCAGAAGTTCTTAATTTACAAAGTATCTTATTGTGGTGCTCCTCCAGAAAGGAGGTTTATACACAGCATACATTAAAATATCGTTTCTTTCCCTCGCCTAAAAATGTCCCAATCAAAAACACGAGAAAGTTACAGTTGAAGATGTTCATTACCTTAAGGATAGCAATTTGTCGTAGTTACTGTACCAGAGCGACAAAACAGAACATTATAAAGAAAGACAGTAGAGTAAACAAATGAATACACTTAAAATTTCCTATAATCCATGTCCCTTTAGGTTAAACCGAAATAATCTGTCGTCTAAAAGCTTTTTTTGGTTGCTTTTTATGACGAAAGCACCAACCAAAAAAAAAAGCTTTTAAACGACAGATTATTCGGTCTCCCTGTAGGTTCATCATAACAAATGCCGAAATGGACAAAAATCGCAGTGTTTAGACCTCAAGTACAACTACTCTGAGTACAGACAAACCTTTCTAGTTGGAAAAGTTTTAAGGCCTGGTATCCACAGACCGCTACATATGTGAAGGGAAAGAAATGTGCTAATTTTCCTGTCAATATAATACTAGTCTTGCCAGAATTATGTTATTTCCTACTGTAGTCTTAGTTATGACGTCTTGGAAGGCTATTTTAAATTTTTGCTTCGACGCCTTCCTGCGACGATGTAAGGCGTCAAAGAAAAAATATATAATAGCCTTTCAAGATGTCATAATTATTTGGACTTCCGTAGTCTATGATCGGTCATCGTGTCAGTTTTTTTCGAAACTTTGTTATTGTACTTATCACACAGAAACTCTGCATTGATGTCACTAGGCTAATACCAGTGTACAAAATTAATTAAGAATAAGTTAATTCTACTCTTCTAAATAAAAAAATATTTCTAATGATATGTTTTCATTGTTATTCTAAAGTATTGTACAAAAATACCAATTTTCTTATGGCCGTTTCAAACCTGACTTTCTCAAAAAAGCTCTTTCTTCTTCTTATGGTATCCAGTTATCCATCAGATATTTGATGACTACTAACTGCTGCGCATGTGTAGGATAATAATAAATAAATATTTACAAAAGAATAGTGCCAAAAATAAACAAATACTAACATGACATGTGGTTAAAACTATTTACATAACTACTACTAGGTTTACTGTTCTATATTGTAGAGAACAGTGTATTTCTTTATATTTGAAAAAAATCATTTGTTTAACTTTAAAGAAATAAAATGATTTTTATTACCTTTGACTATTATGACATTATTTTGCCAAATTAGTAACCAAGACACTATAAATCCTTTGGATTAACAGTCAAGTGTATATATAACTTAAATAAGTTATTAGAAAAGAGTACTTTGCATACCTGATATCTTACATTGTTAATAATATTTTATGTAGGAATTCAAGAAAAGATTTTTTGATACATTGAGATTATATGTAAAAGGTGGTTCTGGTGGTCAAGGATATTCCAAATATGGTGGTGTAGGTGGGAAAGGAGGTGATGTTACACTGCGATGTGTAGGTGCTACTTCACATCTGGCAAAAGTCAAAGACAAATATCCTGAGAAAAGGTGTATAGCACAGACTGGTAAAAACAGCGGGTAAAGTCTTATAACATGTATAACAGCCATAAAACATTGTAACATGTTAGAGTAAAACAAGTAAAAATTAAACTAGCTATAATTTCTTTTAAAAAAAGTAGCAGATATATATCTAAAGTGACATTAAAAAATCAAAAGCTAAAGAAAATACCAACAGTAACATGGGAAAAAATTAAAAAAGAAGAAAAAACAAACAAAAGCCTATAAAATACTAAAGTTGCTAAAGTTCATAGAAAACTAAGGACTGGTAAAAACAAAAACATTCTTCTCAATGAAGAAAAGTTGTCACAAAATGTAAGTAAAAAACTGATTCCAAAATCCTATTTTCTATACTGTCTGATCAATTTCTATCTGAGAAGCATTGTAACATTCTAAATACAGTTTATATTTTTTTTTTTGTAACAATTTGCCTCCCAATTTTGATTTTTATGAATCAACACATCAACACATTTGTTTTTACTAAACCTCCAGGTTCCTGGGCAACATGAAATGAACCATTGGAAATAAGGTGCTGTAGATTATATATAAATGATTTAAGAACATATTTTTGTCACAAAGATTTTAGTAAAATGGAACTCAGTTAATAGAAAGGTACAACAAGAAAGTAATAAGTTGACTGAATGAATAACACTACGTTTTACTCTCACACTTGTTTCTTCTTCTTCTTCTTAGATATAGTTGTTAAACTCAATTATGAGTACTCAATACTTGTGCGTTACGTAGGTGTTGGTTATGTCTATTTACAATAAAAGATCAAAAAGAAAATACGGTGCATGCCATGCTGTACAGTTGGTTCAGGATATGTTTGTTGTGTTTGATAAAAAAATAAGCAGCCTGAAAGTAAGGAATAAATCACCAAATGGTAATGGTTTTTGATTTAGAAATTAGAGACATTTATTAAAATCCAAATAAAATAAAACCCAATTGGTATTATAATCTAAGAGGCAGATTGAGATCTCCAAAAACTGCCTTCAACCAATGTATACTCATCACATCTAGAATTTGGAACCTAGCTATAGTCAGTGGTAGTTATATTTCAATGTTAAAATCCTTAAAGGGATATGGATATGGTATTGATTGCAGATCTTTGACAGTCGCTGTTCAGTTTATTCTCAGTATTTGGAGACTTCTAGTGATTTTCATGTTTATTTGTCAATAAAATTACATAATGTGTGCAAGATGCAGGAATCTTATTAACATACATAATAATAAAATATCATTTCTATCGATCATTCCGCGCGGAAGTCGTCAAATACACAGTATTATTTTATTTAGGGGTTCACTCGATACACTTAATTTTTATTAGTCTTAACTTCAACCTGGGACTTTTATACAACATGTAGTATCTGTTGTAAAGATGTCAATGATGTCATTCTTAATGTAATCTTTAAAAGTGAAGTTATCTTCCTATGTCCATAATTGTAGTTAAATTTACTACAACCAATGCTTTATACAAAGCAAAATGTTTAATTTTACTTCCCACTGATATATTAATGCAATCTTTACCCTTCAGTGCTAACAAGCACTTTGATTATCATATCTGTATATATCTTTTTTATTTACAGTAAACGCCATTTGTTAGGAGACAACGGTGAAAATCTGACTATAGAGGTGCCTGCAGGAATAATAGTTAGAAATGATGAAGGAAGAGAGATAGGTAAATAAGACTATTCACATGTTAATAAAAGAAAAACCAAACCTACCAAATAAACTGTTAACAGAACAATTAGAAGTTACAAAAAAACAATTACAGAATTGAGTGTCACATATTAATGCCCTCGTCATAGCCTTGTCATCCATCCTTATGTATGTCCCAAAATTGATTTCCATTTTCTAACTTCAGTTTTCCTCAACCGAATGTAATTAAACTTAAACAAAATGCATATTACCGCAGAACACAGATCAAGTTTGAATTCGAATCCTTGTGGTGCATTTTAGAGTTATGCCTCTCTACAAAAGGAAAAACTGCTGAATTTTTCATTTCAGCTCTCAAACTTTAGTTTGCCTCAAATAAATATTATGAAACTAATGTGCAATGCTTAGTATTACAAAACACAGATTGAGTTGAATTTTGGTGGCCTCACTTTAACTGTTCTAGAGTTATGCCCCTTTACAAGTGGGAAAGTTGCAAAGTTTATCATTGTTGTTCTATAACTTTAGTTTGCCTCAACCAAATTTAATGAGACTTATACACAATGCTTATGACCACAAAACCTCAGATCAGTTACAAATTAAGGTAGTGTCACTTTTACTTCTTAAGTTATGTCCCTTTTTAATATGTCATATGCAAGTTGGGCCATCATCTGAGTCCCAGGGACACCTTCACCATGAATGTAAAATATTGAAAAATTTTACAAAAATTTTCTTAAAAGCATTAGGCGTTTTTTTTTTTTTATTTGTTAAGTTTACTGATCTACCAAAGACTTGATATTTCGACAAATAATAAGCCACAACATTTAGACTACCATTTATGATTAATTAATGAAGTCCCCATAGAAGCCCAAATATTGGTTAGTTGTTCACACTAACCTTTATATCATTAGGTTTAATGTTTACTGCAACATATATTAATCTCTTTTACTCATTGGTGTTTTATAGCCTATTAAAGTTTTTATGAAGGTTTTTTCTGGGTCATTCACACCTTAATTTTGTCAGAGAACTACATATTTCTATTGTGTTCACTACATTCTAAGTCTCTTTTTATGAGTGATTATAGTTTTTGTCTCGCTTGACAGAGTCAAAAAGCGAGACATATGTATGCTGTTTCCAGCATCGGCTATGGCAGCATCAATGTATTAGTTTGTGATTAGGTCTTGATTATGGTGAACCACTAGTGGTAAGTCAAAGATATTTGGTATGCAGTTGTATAAGTATTGGCACATCTCATTACCATTGAGATTATTTGGCCCCACCCTCTCAGTGATGGTCTATTGACTTTGAAACTTTTGTTTAGTTTTCATGTATTACAATGTAGTTTGTGATTAGGTCAGTTTATGGGGAACCACTATTGATGAGTCAATTATAATTGGTATGCAGATCTATAAGTAGTGACATATCTTATTTCCTTGGAGATTATTTGGCCCTGCCCCCCTCACTGTCATGGTCTATTGACTTTGAAATATTTGCTTAGTTTACATGTATTGGTTTGTGTTTAGGTTTGTTTAAAGGGAACTACTTATGATAAGTCAATGGTTTTTGGTTTGCAGTTGTATTAGCATTGGCACATCTCATTTCCATGGAAATTGTTCAGCCATGTACCTACAGTCATGGATCTGAATATTTGTAAAACTAACATGTTTTAAAAAAGTGTTGCTATTTTATTTGAATAACAATTGCATTAACGAAATTACCAAAAAGTGTAACATATCTCTGTGATAACAGTTTATTTTATTTGCAGCTGATTTGAATAAAGAAGGACAGGAGTTTGTAGTTGCTAAGGGTGGCATTGGTGGTCACCCTGGTAACAACTTTCTTGGTAAAGCAGGAGAGCGTAAAAGTATAACACTTGTGCTGAAACTTATAGCTGATATTGGTCTTGTTGGGTAACATAACTTTAATTGTTTTTATTGAATATAAGTGTTGCATTTAATAAATAACATTGAGAAAGGAAATGGGGAATGTGTCAAAGAGACCAATCCAACCAAAGAGAGGAAAGCAGTCAAAGGCCACCAATGGAATGGGTCTTCAATACAGCCAGAAAATCCTGCACCTGGAGGTGTTTTTCAGCTGGCCCCTAATAAATTATGTGTATTAGTTCAGTGATAAAGGACGTCATACTCAACTCCAAAATATATAAAATAAACTGAAATTAAAAATCATACAAGACTTACAAAGGCCAGAGGGACCTGAATTGGGACAGGTGCAAAAAATGTTACAGGGTTGAACATGTTTTTTTGAGATCTCAACCATCCCCCTATCACTCGCCCTATGTAGAAAAAAATCCTAGGACACAGCGAAAGGCACAGTGAAACCCATTTTAAAAACAGTCTGAGTAAGATGTCAGAATAAGTAACAAAAGAAACTATTGTTATATACAGATTTTATTTATACACAATGTACACAGTCTTCTATCTGTAATTTTGTGAAATACTTTGTTATTAAAATATTAGCTCATTTTGTTTTATGATAAAAATTTGTTTGTAACTGAATTGGCATAGTTAACTTTATTTTTCATTGTCATAATTCATTTGAGTGAGTACCAAACAATTTTGTTAAGAATTTTTCCTAAAACATTTGGGTCTCAAGTGTCAAAATGTGTGAAGATTAATTTTGGAAGTTTCCTTATCAGGGCTTCTCAATTTTTTTTTTTAGCTAGTTGTACATTTTTATCTATCTTGTTTTTTAATCTTTTAAGACTTTAATAAAAGGTGTAAAAGAATAAAATTGAAGTGTAAACAGCATACTTTATTATTCTAGGAAGGGCTTTCAAAAATCCACTACAGTAAATAAATCTTGAATCGAATATTTCTTTTCAAATTTCAAAAAAACAATTACAATATGTGTGGCTGCTCTCTCCATGCTATTGTTTTTGATGTATCTAAAATGAAATTATAGACAAGACAAGACAATCTATTTCAACTTAGGCACTCATATGGTGCTACAAGAGTATTTTGGTATGCATAAGTGATGTTTTATTTTTTCAGTTTTCCAAATGCTGGAAAATCCACATTTTTGTCTGCAATTTCCAGAGCTAATCCCAAAGTAGCTAGTTATCCTTGTAAGTAAGATTTAATAGTTCTTAGAAGGATACCACTTTAAGTAAAAAAAATTATCAAAATATTTTTAACAAGAATTCCACTTATAGATTAAATTATGATCACAACTATTTACACATTTAATTATGTTGTTACAGTTAGTGAAAGACCAGGACTAGGACTAAAGATTGTTCACACAAATACTTGATGCTGATTTTTCGAAATTGCAATCAGAAAACAAGACAGTGAAAACACTGGTTATATTTTAAGTGGACATACAAAAGTATTTATTCCTTTATTTCTGCATTGATCATCGACGAGGGTGGTAAAGGGTTATTTTCGTGCAACATGTTTTGCCATTTTTATTTCACGTGTAGCAGTGAAAAGGGTTTGTTATTCACTGTGTTTCATGAAATCTGTATAAAGATCAAACTGCAAGACATTTTTATTTGTTCGTTCATCGTGAAATGTCATTTTTAGCTCAGCAGCACTGAGGTCCGAAGGGCCAAGTGAGCTTTTCTCATCACTTTGCGTCCAGCGTTAAGCTTTTACAAAAATCTTCTCCTCTGAAACTACGTGGCCAAATTAAACCAAACTTGGCCATAATCATCATTGGGGCATTTAGTTTAAAAAATGTGTGGCGTGACCCAACCAACCAACCAAAATGGCCGCCATGGCTAAAAATAGAACATAGGGGTAAAATGTAGATTGCTTATAACTCTGAAACCAAAGCATTTAGAGCAAATATGACATGGGGGGTAAAATTGTTTTTCTGATCAAGATCTAACTGCCCTGAAATTGGCAATTTTAAGGAAATTATACCGTTTTTTGGCTATTATCTTGAATATTATTATAGACAGAGATAAACTGTAAACAGCAATAATGTTCAGCAAAGTAAGATCCACAAACAAGTCAACATGACTCCAATATGTTCTTTTGTCAAAATTTGATCTTTATAATATATAATCAATTACAAACGAAAGTGAACCAACGCCTGGTGAGTCTGTAGTACGGTAGAGTCCATAAAGTGGATACCCGAGGGTATGCAGGGTCGTTATGATAAAAACATAAAATGTAGAGAGTCTTATAACAACAACACTTTAGGGACTGCTGCAGAAAATTTATTGATCGACATGTTTCGGTGCCTAGGGCACCCTCATCAGGATAAAAACAATACATAAAATCATGTTGAAGTAAAAAATCGGGTTGTTAAAATTTAAACGTCACAATGTTACAATGGTAAGTAACGTTATTAATAGCAACGTACTGAAAGTGAAAGTGAAAGTTCATTGGAAGTATGTAAATAAATTATAAAAAGAAATTAAAAATAAAATGTTTTTGTTGTGAAAATGTTTGTTAAAATTATTCTGCCAACATGTGTTTGTCCTCTTGCATCGTGGAAAGAATAAAACAATAAGTTGTCATGCTGTGTATAACAAAGTTATATTTTATGCACCCGATTTCGTATTCTTCAAATTCAATCTGATGCTCCCGAAAATATGTTAATCAAACATACAACCCTCGAGATACAACAACTTTTACAGATTACTGGCCATTCCCGATAGTTTGATGAACGAACACATAGTTAAAATTCAACATAGACTAGTGATATTTATACTTTGTCCTTTACTTTCGGCGACCGAAACATTTTACAGCATTCCTGACGCGATTGGAAGCAGTACCTCTGACCAAGGGAAGCCAGTCGAAATGGTACGGAATTGCTGATAAAATGCCGTCTATTTTGGGGAAGAAAGTTAACAGAACATTCAGACCACACAACCTATACAGTATATACACAGCATGACAACTTATTGTTTTATTCTTTCCACGATGCAAGAGGACAAACACATGTTGGCAGAATAATTTTAACAAACATTTTCACAACAAAAACATTTTATTTTTAATTTCTTTTTATAATTTATTTACATACTTCCAATGAACTTTCACTTTCACTTTCAGTACGTTGCTATTAATAACGTTACTTACCATTGTAACATTGTGACGTTTAAATTTTTATATATTATAAACATGATTGGCAATAGACATTTATAGGTTGCACTTTGTAAATACAGCTGTTTCTCAAACCACGCCTCTTTTGGGGAGATTTAGAATATTTATAGAAAATTAATTTTGTTTACATACTGTTTCCCAGTTATACTCTCTGTGTTCAATCTCATAGAGACATAACTTGGGAATATTACCAGTAAAAATACATGTGCATATTGTTTACATTGAAATCTGTGGTAACCCTTCATTCCAGGTAGGGGTAGTTAAGAAAATTAGTGTTAGTTTTAAATCTGAAAAGTTCAGGGCATATAAACGTTCAAAATATGCCACATAGCCCTATATTTTGACCTTTGAAAAAAATTGTAGTGCATATGAACTTTCAATTCTAGGATAAGACTTTTTTCCAAACTTTAATAGTAAAAGTGGTACAGTTTTAGCCGTAAAAGGAGTTCCTATGGGAAATTGCATTGTCAATATTTACAGAAATGCAACCTATAGCAATTGTATTTTATACAAGGATTTTTCTTTTCAGTTACAACATTAAAACCACAGATTGGTATGATGGTATATAATGATCACAGACAGGTAATATTATCAAAACTTGATGTCAGTGTACTACAATACTAATTACAACAATCACTTCAGTCAGTTTTGTAAATTCAAATAGTTGTGGAATTTAAAGAAGGACTTTAGGTTCAACTAGATATAATCAATGGGGAAGATTATTTGGTATCATTGCTTACTTTGCTTTATAATACTTATGGAATTTTGGTATCCAAATGTTTAAAAGTAAGATGCATCAGAGTATGAATTAAACTAATTAAAGAAAATCTGGTAATTTATGAAATTATTGGTATTAAGGTAAAGAAATACAAAACAATTCTAGTTGTGAGTATTTATTTATTTTTTCTTCTAGATAACAGTTGCAGATTTACCTGGCCTAATTGAGGGTGCTCATGTAAATTATGGACTTGGACATAAATTTTTACGTCACATAGAAAGAACTAAGTTATTATTATTTATGGTAGATCTGTTTGGATTCCAGTTAAAACCTCATACTACTCTCCACAGAACAGCATTTGAAACAATAATATTACTCAATAAGGTAAATTTGTTTGTAACTGTGAGCAGATGGAAACCTGGTTGAAATAGAACAAAAGAATCAAAGCTCTTTGTTAGAGAAGGCGATAAAGGCTTACTATAATGTTTACTATATTAACAAAATTTTAAAAAGTTAATAAAAAAAAATGAAAATGAAAATTTTCAGCTCAATTACGAAGTATTTTATTTTAAAAACACCGTTTGCATAAGTTTTCAATTTATCTATTACAAAGTTAAGCAGAACAATTAGATATCAAGTCAACGACATGGGTATCTTGTATCAAGTCAATATCGTGTCTGCCCTTCAATTATGTGACTCAAGAAAAAAATTTAAAAATGGGTAACAATTGTATCGAAAAGAGAAAATCGAGTGTACCTTTTTATGTTAGGGTGTGTTTGAGTTGAATATTTCGTCTTGAAAACGTATAAAGCAAGAGTATTTGATACATCATCTCGCTCCAGATTCTATCATTTTATATATCAAGGCTACAGGTTGACTTTATAACATAAGAAATTCACAATACTGAAAGTTGAAATATATGGGTCTAGCAAAATACCTTTTTAATGAATCACAAAAACAGAGTAGGTGTGTTTGAATAGCTAATTTTTACTAAAAGTACTTGACGACAGTCTTTTAAGTTGGATGGTAAAAATGCATATCTTCGAGAAAAAAAAACATCATTTTTTGTGTGTGATAATTAGGGTTTATAGTCTTCAACCACTGAAATTTTTTAGTTTGCCCTTCCACGAAATATTTAATTAGAATTTTTTAAAATATTTATGAATTTTCAAAAATTCCACCTGACAACCTATCAGCCAATTGTTTTAAGTTGATGCAATGCAAACAAGCACATTAACTGATGCTCATTAGCTCGTAGATACATTTGTCTTTTTAAAAAATATGACTGACATATAAAAGATCGTAATGGTGCTATGAGCTAAATTAGCAGCGCGTCATCCCTACAATGGCTTCCATTTCTACAATTGTAATAATGAACTGTCGTAATGGGGAGATAATTTTGACAAAGTAGAATTCTGACTGGTAAGTCACTGCCAGATTGCATGGTTCAAATTAACACTTAAAAAAAGCTTAGGCAATAACAGGAAATAGTGATAACTGAATTTTCTTTTGATTATGGACATTTTAAAAAAATGGCATTTAGCAAATTTTCAGTGTTTCACTGTTCAAAATTGAAATATTGGAATTTTTATCAAGAAAAGTGGAAAGGGCCTTGAAAATCAGGAGATATTGTTTCTTGTCAAAAGAATCACAGGTCATATATAGATTAACTTTAAAGGCTAAGGATTATCCAATTTTTCTTGAAGTTAAAGCTCTTTTCATTCATTGTTCTAAACCTTCCAGCAACTGCCAAAATGTGGAACAGCAATTGAACGGATGTTTAATATATTTGTAAAATTCCAGGAGACTGTAGTCACAAGTTTAAATCTAATAATATCTGTTTTCCAATATTAGTATCTATAATACTAAAATTACGAGGTCCAATTTGTCAGCCGTCATCAGGTAAAAACGACAAATCAAAGAATTCAACTCTATATAGAACTAATATAGGACAATGGTGTAGATTAAAAATTACACCACTCCAGACCCTTTTGTTTTCCACATAATTAATATTGCCAATAATTAACAAGTTCCGGGTCGAATTCCGATACCGATACCAATAGTATATTCACCTGTTAGCTATTACCTTATCTGTACGTTCCGCATTTGACATGCGCACCACCAAGCGGTGTATTTAGGATTTTGCTATATACACGGGTCATAATCAAAGGGATGACACTACTAAATTCTATCATTGTCAAATTGTTCCCTATTGTAGTTTTATTCAGCAATCAGCAACTTTCTAAGATAACTAATATAGGACAATGCTGTTGATTAAAAAATACTCCATTCCTGGATAGCCAGGACCTTTTGTTTTCCAAATAATTAATATTACCAATAATTGATAAGTTCCAGGTCGACGGGTTCAAACAGAAAGATTTGAAAGCAAAAAAAACTGTGTATCTTATAATCGACATGACTTTATCAGATGACAATACCAATTACTAAAATAAGGCTTAGGCATAGTTATATACTTTAAGTCTGTCACGGACCCGCGATATCACGGGTGTGTACTTGTATATATATATATTTTAAGGAGTTAGAGCTTTACAAAGAGGAATTGTTGGACAAACCTGCTGTTTTAGCTCTGAATAAGATTGATTGTGATCCAGAAGGCAAAGCTGCTGAGGAAGTGTTACAGAAACTCAAAAATCTACCAGGTATGATTAAATTGCTAGCATGGTCTTTGTGACAAATAACTGTTTTGTTTTTATATAAGATCATTCTTTTACTGCTGTGAGCGACCATGATTTTTTAGCTTAGCAAGGACAATGTCAAACTTGGCTTATCATTTTATTATGGGTTGTTCATGTAGGAATCTCAAACCTGTCTTGTCAAAGCCATTCAGGTTGAACTTATCCATTCTTAAATACCATAAGAGTAAAGTTATGATATTAGCTTTCATTGAAATCCTCCACTGTAATAAGGTTTCTGATATGTCATACTTCATTTTAGTAGGGAAAAAGTTGCAGCACTAATCTGCAGAAGGAATTTAGATTTTATAATTTATCAACACATCCTTCCTTTTATCAGATACAGCTTAAACATAAGATAATAAGCAAGTGGTATGATTGCCATTGAGTCAACTATCAAACAGAGTCCAAATAAAGTGGATTCAAATTATTATATGGCAGTACATCCTTCAACAATGAGCAATAACCACATACCAAATAGACAGGTATAAGAAGCTTGGACATGACTAAATGTTAAAACAATTCAAGCAAGGAATCAACCATGGCTTGATTTACATCAAAACAAAACACTAAAAACAAATATTACAATAGTAACCAACTTGATTATTTAGAAAGTTTTGATAAACCACAAACTATTTGTACATTTTTTCAGATTCATTATCAGAGATACCAGAGGAATTACGACCGCAAAGACTTGTTAAATTTGATGAAGTATTTGTGATATCTGCTCAAGACCACAAGGGAACTGACAATATGAAATTAAAATTACGACAATTACTCGATGTGTATGCGGATCAAGGAAACACAGAGTTAGCACTTCAAATGAAAGAGACATCACATATAATTGAAAAATCTAAAGAACATAGTAAATGGAAACTTGTGTAGACTCAAATGAAATTGTTTTTTTTAAAAAGTGCTTTGAATTATTTTCTTATGAAATTTTTGCTTTTGAGCAGTGTGAGATATTGTCCAGTAAAATCTACACATCAACACTTATATTGAACCACCTATGATTTTGTCGTTAAATACTCGGTTTTAATTCATATCATCCTTTTCATTTGGTAGTTGTCCATCATTTGAATTTTGAGTCCTCAATGCTCTTCAACTTAATACTTAATTTTGGCCTTTTAACTATTTTGATTCCAGCATTACCGATGAGTCTTTTGTAGACAAAACATGAGTACGCCAAGTACACAATTTTAAGACTTGTATCTATTATGAGTTTATTGACTTGGTTCAATTTACCTCTAATTCATCTGGCCAAGTTTGAGCCATTTCTTATAGTATCTTAGAACCCACCGACCAGTGTGAGCTTTTCTTATTTTGTTTGCATGTATTCTATGTAAACGTAATATAAACTATTCTAATCATATCAGTTGGCTTATTTTGACCTCCATAATTTTTAGGATGTCAATGCAGTCTTCTTGTTTCAGATTTACTGTTCTAATCTTAAAGGTTACTCCATTAATTCAGTTTTTGGTAAAGATTACATGAAATGCAATCAAGACCCTATGAAACTGACTTGATATCCAAACCTTCCAAGGTTAACCACTACTGTTGAGATACACAAAAATCAAAACATTCTAAATAATATGTTCAGGAATTATTCAATGGAATATATGCTCAGATATTCAAGCTACAAAATTATATTGTACTAGTCAAGAAAATTACATAATTTGTGCAAGGAGCAGAAATCTAATATACGTCCTATAAATTATTGTTAGAGTAATGGTAAAAATTGGAAACATTTCCTTTGTGCAATATTTTATACTTTCCAATGTTTAAATTTTCTTCCCACTGATAAATTCAAGCTGTGCTTACAAGCTCTTTGAATAAATTTACAATTATTAAGAAACTGATATTTAAAATACACAGGAAAGGTTATTGCAGCTCTTATACATCCTCGGCTTTCAATTGTTTGGTTTGAAATGCACCTAATGAAGGTATTTCCAGAAAAGTGCTTAGGATGCATGGAATTTATATCTTCTGTTTTCATTAACAGATTTTTCGAAAGGCTCTGTGTTGAAGACTGTACTTTGATTTATAATGGTTTACGTTTACAAATTTTGACTTGGATGGAGAGTTGTCTCATTGGCACTCATACAGCATCTTCTTATATCTATATATGATTTGAAGGAAAATATTGATAGTGTGAGCATACATAAAATACAGTGCACATCTATAGAATCTTTAGATTCAGATTATCAGGTGTATTTATAATTATGTATAATGCAGACGAAAGTATATTTCAGGTACAAACAATCAGCAGCTCATTCTATTTCATTGAGTAGATTCCATTACTGATTAGTACAGCTTGATATTATGCATCTAAATGAAAGGTTGAATTAAAACAGAATCACTAAATGGTAGTTGCCTATTCCATGCATGTAGACATGCTTACCTAATTTTAATTCATCACCAATTTTGTTATCAGTATTCCTCAAAGAAAAAGTGAGCCCTGTACAGGTCATTCTTGAAAAAAGAGTTTAGTCACTTGATGGTTTGTTTTTTATGATCACTCACTTAGTTTTTAGCTCACCTGACTTAAAGGGCCATGTCAGTTTTTGCAATCACTTGGCATCCATTGTTGTTCTTGTTCTCCTTATCTTTAAACTTTTTCAAAGATCTGTAAAAACTATTGAACCAATTTCAACCAAACTTATTCCAGTCAGTCAGCAAACATGGTCACATTGCTAGAAACAAAAGCATTGGGATAAAATGCAGTAATGGCTTATATCTTAAAAATACAACAGTTAGAGCAAAACTGAAGAGAAAAAAATGATCTGCAGGTCCACTATAAAAGAGGGACGAATTATACCAGAGGGACAGTCAAACTCATAAATCGGAAAATAAACTGACAACGCCATGGCTAAAAATGAAAAGGACAAACAGACAAACAACTAACTTTTAGCAACATCCAACAATAGGACACATGACACAACATAGAAAACTAAAGAATAAACAACACGAACCCCACCAAAAACTAGGGGTGATCTCAAGTGCTCCGGAAGGGTAAGCAGATCCTGTTCCACATGTGGCACCCGTCGTGTTGATTATGTTACAACAAATCCGGTAAATAGTCTAATTCGGTAGGTCACATTCATGAAAGGGAAGGGGATTGTAGTTACGACGTTAGGCACATATCCGATATTCTTCTAATTACAAAACGGTACTGATTGTGTTCACTCACTCATTATCTTTGAGAATATATACTGTGTTTGTTGTCTCTATATAGTTTCAGTTTTATAATATTGTCATGTATTGTAATTTCAATGAAAAAAATCACCACAATTATTTGTACAATTTAATTCAAACTGTAATTGTACTGCTCCTCGGGGCGTCTTGATTGACAAATAAAAAATTGTTGTTGTTCTTGTTGTCTTTTTTATATTAATTGATCCTAGTCAATTAAATTCTTTAGACCGATTGTCAGATATCCTGACGAATGCCAATGGTTCTCTGGACACTCAGGCATCCTCCAAGAGCCATAAACTGGCAGCCACGATATAGCCAAGCGCGATGAAAGTGGCTTTAAACAATAGCAACAATCAACCTATCATATTATTTTTAGATAACTTGAAAAAAAACAAGTTAGAGTTACCTATCTTTGCTTATCCCAGATTTAAGTATTATATCTGAGAAGACAGTGTCCAGAATTTTTGAAAGGGTCAACGAGATTCTAGAAAACTGAATATATACATAGTACCAAAAAATTTGAACATTTTTTTGCTAAAAAAAAGTATTTTTCAATTAAAGGAGTTGGTGTACTCCATCTACAACCCAATACCCGTGGGTATGCACGTGGTTTTACTGGTTATGTTGTTTTGCTTTTGAATAAACCAACAGAGCTTTAGTCATATGATTTGGACAATAAATACTTTCTACTGCATATATAATACATAGATTAAACTTTCATGAATTGTCTTTTCTGTAAATTAAATCTACATGTACTTTCCAATTTTACAACCTTTGAACTCGGGTATTCGACAATACTTTTTATATACTAGTAATTGATATGCTATCAACTATCTAATGATCGATATAAACGTACGTGGAAGTTTTTAGAACAACGTCGGACTATATATAAAGTACATAATAGTTTCGTTTCTCAGATTTGATTCATTCACAGTGATGGGTGAAGTAGCTTTTGATACTGATCAACTGGTGGTTTCACATCCTGATCTTTTTATAAAACTAAAACCATCTGAAATTTACTTCAGTCAAAATAGAATCAACGCACTTTTCAGATGCCGTAGGTCGGTTGGAGGAACTCTCGACGATATAATGGAAGGGAGATGTAATATTAAAGACATTCCAATGATTTCTGTTATGAAAAGGGATGGCAAATGGGTTACAGCCGATAACAGGAGACTTTGGGTCTTCAAGCATCTTGAAAAACTCGACAAATGCAGTAATATTATAGCGATTAAGACTAGTGAAATTGCAGAGAGCAAATTAAATTCTGAAAATGGTGGTCGAACGGTAGAGTTTTATATTGGAATGGCTGCAACAGGTGAATGGCATAAAAAGGTACCAACTATAGAGATACAAGATAGTGGAACAAAAACAAAATGACGTAGTTACAGAATTAGAACGGTTTACACTCTTAAGAATTGATCATTGAGTATTGTGTTTGTTCTTAAAACTCTAAGTCCTTCGTATTCTGAATTTATATACCGATACTAAATACGATGACTACAAATAGCAGCATCTACAAAAAGCTGTGATTGTTTCTTTTTGTTGTGAGTTAAACGGTTTTATAGTTTTAGACTTCTTGAGAGATCTGTTTTGAGTGAATAAATGTAATTGGTATGTATTTTCGTTTTCGTTGCCAAACAATACCACCTCAAACAATCTTTCAACCTTTACTCGAATTCATTGTACGACAGAGCTAAAATGTGTGCACCCTTGAAGTTCTAGAACAACATTGCGTTTCAATTTAAAAAATGTTATCGAATTTGAAATGCTTAAAAGTTTGATAGATTTAAGCATATATCATATACGTAAAAACATTGAAGAAAAAGTTATCAGATTCTAGAATGGGCGTAACAAGTGCAGTTTCATTTATGTGTATTTTCACTTTCATTATTCCTTTTCTGGAAACGATTGATAGATATACACTAAATTAAACAATCAGATGACTTTTTAAACTAAACAAATGACTGTTATCGAATAGAATGTAAATCTATTGATTATCATATCTAGGGGAAAAAACCCACCTAGAACGGTGTATGTGTGATTTCAGTCGGCTTTCTTGATTAATCTTCATCAGGTATGGACGGGTCTAAAGTTTAGGAAGCCGTTAACAGTTTAAATAGGAGTTTGTAGTATAAGAAAAGGTGGCGAACCTTCCAGATTTAGTTATCTCGAATGCATTAAAAGATCATGTTGTCTTTGGTTGCGATCGATATATCTTCATCCAATATAGCCACTTCTTACCAGTCTTTTATAAATTGTGACTTGGATAGAGCGTTGTCTCATTGGCACTTATACCACATCTTCCTATATTAATTTAACTGGTTTAGTGATAAGATTACAACACTGTTTAAAAATCGAAATCATGAAGTACTTGAGTTTATGCGTGTTATTTTCTCAAAAGAACAGGTGTTATTCTTCCCCATGCCAGTTTTTTTCCCCTCGGAAATTTGGCAATACGTATACATATAGTCACTTTTCCCCTATGCCAATCTTTCCCCCATAGTATAGATTTCACTATATCTATACAAGTCTGTAAATTAAACCCAACAGAGTTAGAATTAAATTTTACGCTGACAAATATTTTTTGTCAATTTACATTAACAGAAGTCTGTCTATACATGTTCATCATTCTGTCTATGTGTCAACTAGCTTGTTTTTTTTATTTTTACCAGTATTTTATGATAGTCTGTCTACTTCTCAACATTCTGGATATGTTTCCACAAGTCTGTCTTTGTCCACTAGTCCGTCTACATTTTAATCGGTCCGTCTATGTGTCCACTAGTCTGTATGCATTTTCAGTAGTCTGACTTCATATTCACCAGTCCGTCTTTGTGTCTACTATTCTGTCTACACGTCCACCAGTCTGTCTCCGTGTTTAATAGTCTATCTACATGTTTACCAGTCAAGTTTATGTATCCATCAATCTGCCTACTACACCAGTCTGTGTATGTGCCCACCAGTTGGTTTATACATGTCTACCAGTCGGTCTATATAATACTGTGTCAACGTGTCCATCGTCTGTCTACATATTCATCAGTCCGTCTGTAATTGCATTTTGTTGTGTTATTTTGTCTGATATTTCAAATCTTTATCATGCTGACATTTAAATGCATTCTTTTGACCTGAAAACTTACCATAGGTGTATACTCCATACTAATACCCTTAATGCTTTGAGATGCGAAAAAGTTTTCGTTGAGATTTATCATAAGCCAAGAAACATTTTAAAAATGTATTGCCACAACTATTGACTTTGCAGGTTCAGTTTTTCTGACTAGTAAGACAAGCAAAGTTCAAAAATAAAATAGTCTTATTTATCCTGCAATTGGGTATCCTACTATACAGATACAGCCCTACAGATATCGCTATGCTGTATCTGTATACTATACAGATATCGCTTTAAAGCTCCGCCCACTGCCGGACTGAGTATTGTTTGAACCTGTGTGACCCCAGAATGTGTATTCCAGTTGCATTCCAAATTGGGAAATGACGATGACAATTGTCGATTGCAAAACATGAATGTGTATGATTGTGTTACAAACTCAAGCATGTCAATTTCAGCATGCATGTTTAGTGAATGTCAAGTCTGAAGCGTAGGACAACTCGTACACTTCTGTTTCAAATTTGACAATGTCTTGTTATTTGTTTTTACTGTTGAAATTAGTTGTTATGTTAAAATAGATAATTATTCACCTTGAGCGATGTATTATTGTTGACCATTCGAGATTCTTTTTTGCGAACCCGTCTTCAGCGTAATGTGTGATTTTGATATTACTACGCGGGCCGCAAGGGATTACAAATCGAAAATAAATGCTAAATATGTTAGTTTTTGTGTCTTTCAAAACACAAACAATATACAGAATTAATTGCAGGATAAAGAAAATAACTGTTTAGTGTCTTCAAATATCAGCTGTATTTGTACTCGGCTCGAAACAGGTGTAGTAGCTCGCTAAAAGCTCGCATACACCTTGTTTCCTAGCCTCGTACAAATACACCTGATATTTAAAGACACTAAACAGTTATTGTCTATCTATCTCAGGTTGAAAACCTGTTATTTCACAACCATACTACTACTAGATATATATGGTTTCACAGTTAATGTCTGTCTCTGTTAGCTTTTTGATGTGAAATATAGCAATGTCTCATACCAAAAAAATCGTTAGTAGTCGTTATCAAACACCAACCAGTCGTGGAGAACATGATTGTTATTAGTTGTAATTGGGTTAAAAATAGCATTCAGTAACTGAGAATACTCTTATTCCGGTGCTAAGTGATTATTGTGCACGGTGACATCATACCAATATTTTTAGTGAAGCCAATTGCAACTGATATTTTACATGTTTTTTCTTATGGTGTGCTGACCAAGGCTGGATTATTTGGGGGAGGGGTGAATATTTAAATCTACCACCTTCTTTATGTGCCATTCCGAAGCCAGGAGCATGTAGTACAATTAAGTTGTTGGTTAATATTGGTTAATTATTAATTAAATACCAACAACAGACAACAATAAAATATAAACATGTATATATAACATGTATAAAACATTATATTGTATATTAATACAATGAAGGTTTCGTACCGCTAAAATAAATTAAAAAAAATGTTGCTATTTTCTTTTTGAATAAAAAATTATTTTGGCGACGTTATAATTCAAGAGGGAAACATTAGCTTCTCGTGCTGTTTACGGGGGATTGGCCTGATCCTGCCCCCCCCCCCCCCATAACGCTGAAGGGGAAAAGTTGGATCATGCCAATTTTTCGGGGGGGGGGGGGGGACTGGAGCCTGTTGCTGAGACAAACAGAGGAAATAAAAGTATAAAATGTGATGGCTACTGTATAGACAGAATATCTGACCGGATACTTTGTAACTGAAGATTAGATGTTTACAACCAGGCTTCGGAAAGAAGTTTTAGGTAACTCAAAGAGAATAAATAATGACCCAGAGTCGTTCAATACTAATAATAATGTGCAATTTTGTAGTTGTCACCCAGTCATTTACGTTTCTGTGTACTATCATCAAATTGCAAACAACAACATATGTCAAATTAAGAAACATAGTGTAAGTGCACCTCAACCTACTGCCTAACGATACTTTTATTTTGGCATTGCACAATTCATGTCTTCTTTGAATGTCCATGACGTTTAAACACTAAATCCCTGGAACGTGTTTTAATTGATTCTAGTCTCTGATGCATGATTTTTTATTATTATTAATTGTTATTGGCTCTAAACTAGCTTTCATTAACTGCGAGTAAGCTAGATTTACAGCCGAGATTCTGTGGGGTGTGTACTGCTAAATCTTTAGTTCCTGTTAAAAAATTAGTGTGAACTCTCCTGTTGCTGAGAAAAACAGAGGAAATAAAAGTATAAAATGTGTTAAGCTTTTTTGCCTTGGGCGTGATATTACAACTATAATACATTGTACAACATTTATTTTTAGTCAGAGTAAGAATTAATATTTGATACACCTGTAAAAGAGATTTGCATATCACATCTGGTTTGGTATTCAGTTGTTCTAACCACTTTACACCAACATACAAGGGGTTATCGTAGTCAAAGGAATAAACTCCTCAGGAGTATATGTACCATAAATAAGTAATATTCTAGGTGTAATGTGGTTACAAATCGTGATTTTGGCAGCTTTTATGAGTTTTTAATTTCTCACGAAAAATAAAATCTTAGCCTGCACTTTAACTGTAATGACCTTTTACGCTAAAATAAAACATTTTCGACCACTTGGCGACTGAATTATGTCCCAAAAATCTTTGTTGTCCATGGGCAAAGAATTGAGTAGGTCATAAAAATACCGGTCGTCCGTTCGTCCTTCCTTCCGCCGGTCATTGCAAGCGATCTCAGGTGTACAATTATTACATAGCTTAATATTGATTATGGGTACTTACGTTGTTTATCATCTTAAAATCGTGTTACAGTATTCATTTTATTTATTTTCTTTTGTTACCTCTTCTGACATCAGACTCTGGCTTCTCTTGAACTGAAGTTTACTGTGCGTATTGGTATGCGTTTACTTTTCTTCATTGGCTACATTGGTTTCTCGCTGCATTGACGACCTATTGGTGACCTTCTGCTGTTGTCTGTTCTAGGTTGGGTTGTTGTCTCTTTGACACATTCCCCATTTCCATTCTCAATTTAATTTAATTTGTCTTTATGAATATTACTTTTTTCTGTTTCGTCTGTTTTTGGTGATATCTATTTGACGTGACTCTGTGCTTATACATCCTGTCATTGTATTATTGTTTCATGATAATTTTTACATTCGTGTCTTTTATTTTTTCCTACGTGCTTTTTCTAAACAGGAACATATATATTGACTTATAGATATACTGTTTCTATGTCTATATAGAAGATGTGTTATAAGTGCATATGAGACAACTCTACATCCAAATCACAATTAATAAAAGTAAACCATTATTCAAAGTACGGTATTCAAAAAAGAGCATTGGCTCACACCAAACAGCAAGCTATAAAGTGCCTAAAAATATTAATTGAAATGGCTTAACTGAATCACATGACATATTAACAAAAGTGAACATACACTATATGTCTTTTTGCGCATCTTTGTTGCATATTTGTTTGTTTTTATAGTGATAAAATTATCACACTATGTTGACTGCTGTACCCCTATTTGTGTCATTTTTATCTATTATGTCTGATTGTAATATCTTGGAATTTATGCGACGTTCATACAAGTGAGAGGTTTAGCTAGCTACAAAACCAGGTTCAATCCACCATTTTCTACACAAGAAAATGCCTGTACCAAGTTATGAATATCAAAGTTATTATCCACGTTCGTTTGATGTGTTTATGCTTTTTATTTAACCATTTGATTAGGGACTTCTAATTTTAAATTTCTCAAGGAGCTCAGTATTTTTTTCGATCTTACTTTTTAATGACTTATATATTACTAGTTAACATCAGCAATGTCTCAGACCAGTTAGAAACTCAGTGCCACAAACAACTGTTTTTAAAAAAGTTATACCCCTTCAAAATATAAAGCATATGCAAAGTTGAATGTAAGGTAGCACTGTAGTTTCCCATTTTGGCCCCTGTGGATTTTTCAAATATGAGAGCTAGTGTGCAATAAAATTCATTTTTGGATAGCTGAGTACCAAAATAGCCTTCGTATTGGGTTTATATGAACATCAAGGTTATGTAATGTATGTAATATGGGCTGTTTTCTGTATGACAGTTCGTATTTGCATGTCCATACCATACATTGGTCCGGCAATTATTGCAATGTTTTTTTTTCCAACTTTTTGTTGCACCAACTTTGTGATTAGATGTTACGAAAAAAATGAGGAGAAAGACACCCATGTTTTATTTGATGATTGGGAAGATTTATGCGAACAGTTTCTAAAAAGGTATCACTCAAAGGCATTGAGATTCTAGTTTGATCCAAATTGTGAGGGGATATGTGATATGTTCACCCCCTTTTAGCAATATTTTATGGTAATTAAATTTAGAATGTTGCCATGGATATACATAAAAGGAATTATTTTTCACCCTTTTAACTTTTGAAAATGAAATCTATGGAAGATATACTGATTACATACATATACACATGTACAACACAAACAGTTAGGTTAATGCACAGGGGTTTGTTACAATTGCGGGGTTTACTATCCATAAGAACCTCTTAAAAAACACGTATTGCTTAGGGGTTTGTATGGATAGTAAACCCGGCAATTGTAACAAACCCCTGTGGTTAATTTATTAGAAAACCAGGAATAGGAGATGATTAAACATTTTGTGGCTTATTTGTAATTTTATTTTCTAACTGTGGAGTGCTACCTAAGCCAACAAACATCGTATAACTGTTATGAAATTTATACCAAAGGTTTATAAAAAAAAATGTATGGAACGGCTTTTAAAAAAGCAACTGTTTTGTGTTGGTTTTTTTTCTAATTTGGTTATCTGTGTTATAATTGTTTATCTCTGACTATATAAGCATCGATTGTAACGTTCTGTATGACGATATTAAGCGTTGGTTATGCAGCGAAGAAATAGAATACAGGTTAATTTAGAGTCAACTTTGCCTGAGGTAGAGGTAATTTGAAAAAAAATCATAATTTTTCATAAAGAGATTGTCGCTTTTAAAATAAGAGGAAGCAAGTATCACATATTTCGTTCACAATCTTGGAAAATTTAGACAAAATTCAGATGAAGAACATGGTTCAATGAGAAACGTTCAATTGCATTACTAGAGTGTTTTATTAACTACAAATTGTTCCAAGTAGACAAAAAAAACCTTTTCCATATTTACATAGACCTTAGATATAGCTTTGTCGGATGGCATCACATCTACACGACAGATGACACCCATATATAAATCACACGACTCCTGCTAACAAGGATTAATAAATGCATTGTTGACAAGAAGTTCTTTTTATCATAAAGAATGCTGATATGCATCATGTTGCTTTTTTTACTTGATAAAACGTAATCATATGCCTGATTCACAGCATATTACTGATTGCATTGTCACGAAACATGCGTTTTGCAAATTGTAAAAATAGATACGTCAATCACATTTGAAGGCAGTTGTATGAAATGATATGGATTAAAAAGCTGATGATTTATTTTATCATTTGGAAAGATTCACAGCGATAATAAATATTTGACAAGATGTTTAACAGGCCAGGGTGTTTCATTTACTTGCTATTTTCATTAACACGATATTTATGTACTTATTTTCTTCACTCTTTGATTCATTACTATTCATACTGAATTTTATTTGTTATTTCGCTAAAACAACACTTAAATGGCATAAAGATCAGACATTCATTTGGTCTTTAACTTTTTGATAGAAAACATTTTGTTGGCAATAAACAAAAAAGTCCTGGAGACATTTTTTATTACATCCAATAAGCATAATAGGTGTCCACTATTTCAAATACCAATGAGCCATATGTATCTACACACTTTTTGACAGAACAGATGCAAACGTTAATTATTTTAATTTTGGATGAATCATACTTAAAAACAAGGGATATAGCTTTCGTTTAGATTCAAAAAGTAAAATAACAAAAAATATCGAACTACAAGGAAAATTATCAACTGAAAGTCATAAAGCAAATGGCAAAATCAAAAGATGAAACGCACCAAACGAATGGATAACAACTGTCAACTAATGCTGCAAGCTAAGACTAGTCTTATAAAATAATTAAAAGTTGTGAAATGCTTAGCATAGATATGAGACAATATCTGAAAAAGTCTAACTTTTGGAAATAAGAAGAAACCTAAAAAATGTCTTTAGACCCGGTATTTTATTAGCACAAATCGAAGAACACACATTGAGGATCTAGGAACTGTTGTCTGTAATTCAAACAATTGTTAAATGTGGTAACAATGGCAATTTTAAAAATGGTACAAAAAATTCCAGTTCTTTCCTGTTACCAAATCAATTTTAAAAAGTTTCTAATGGGAATAAGGAATAAGTTTAAGACACTATTTGTGGTTTACCAGTACATCCTGCAATAGTTTACCAAATGCCAATTATTGATTTTAGCATTTGCAATACAAAAGGTTTAGAAATATACTAAAATATAGTCAGATATGTCGGTAACATGAAAGAATCTTGAGTAACAGGACAAAGGTAAAAGGACAGAGTTGGTAACAGAAAGGATTTTTTTTATCAAAAAAATGCTTTATTTTATAACTTAAGAAAAATACATCATTTTAGATTGGTCACAATTGGAGGATAACAGCAAACAATTTCATTTATTCTTTGAAACTGTATATGCAAGATGAAAAATCTGTCTAGGTAATAAAAAATTCTAAAATAAATTCCTTTCGGTTACTATCTACTATACTAGAATTGCACGATGTTCTCTGCTGTAATCAAAAGCAAAGAACCTATTTTTTCATTAAATATACTGTATATTATTTTGAAATTTATTTAGTATGATGATGATAACTTATATTAAATGAAATGGTTGGCATATAGTAGATTAACTTTTTGATTCATCAGTTAAATTGTCTTGAACATCCTCCCTGTTACTGATTATGGTTATGCTGTTACTTGTTATCAGGCAACATAACATAACGTAACAGAAAGGAATTACGCAGTCCTTTTTGTTCATTTAATCGAACTGTGTAGAAGTTTACTTCCATCTACATATCAATTTGATAAGATACTATAAAAACACTTGTACTGTTATAGTGCTGACAATGAAATATTCTCAGAAGGTACACAAAAGGCTGTAAAAGGAGAGAACAACAAAATTATTTTTCTCTAAATTCTGATCTTTGGGGAGTTCAGATTTTTTAAACTGGTTGCTATTCACCTAAACATATAGAGTCATACATTCAGGAAATGATGCTCTTCATATTGCATTACGAGAAATAAATTTTTGGTCCTTCAAACGTGTCCACAGGTGGAAAAAAGCGGTAACAGGAGTGAAATTACCCCTAGGGACAACATTTAATAGACCCTTAAAATGCAAAATTTTCTTACATGCTTTAGTTATAACAAAATCAGACCAGTAATGGAGAAGTTTTTTTTATATAATCTATCAGATTTGTGAAAATAAGAAGGCAGTTTACTTAATTTAGATATTCTTTGAATGATTTAGTTTTCAGAAAATAACCGGGCACAATATGATTTTTTGGGGGGTTGACCATTCAAATTATATTTGATTAGAAGAAATATTAAAAAGAATGTTAAATTGGGTGCAAAAATAAATTTTCCAAAAAGATGCCTGAATAAAAAAAAATGCTGGTGAAAGATGGGACATGGAAATTAAACTTGTTCAGATATTGTCTCATATATAAGAATTGAACCAAATAATAGTGATCTGTTGATGCTACTATACAAAGATATTAAAAGAAGTGAGGATATGCTTGGTCACCGTTGTGTTTATTTATATAATGATTAGTCATTGTTTGAATGGCGCATTAAATTTATGAACATTGTGGAATTTAACGTAATATTTCACTCTAGTATAATATTTATATATAATTCGTATTCGTTTTGACCAAATCTGCAAATTATGGTAAACAAATGTTTTTTTTATTATTATTTTCTCAGCAGAATTCAAACCCTTGCTTCTGTGTATCATGAGAAAATCGTATGCACTGTATCCAACATCTACTAAAAAACGAATTTTAGTTCGAAACTGTTATTTTGATCTCATCATCATCTGAAAAGACTGAGCAATAAAAGTGGGTCGAAAGATACAAGAGGTAAATTCAAACTCATAACCGAAAATAAACTGACAACGCCATGGCTTAAAAAAAGAAAGATAACCAACAATAATACACAAGACACAACATAGATAATTAAAGACTAAGCAACACGAACCCCATCAAAACTGGGGATGATCTTAGGTCCTCTGAAAGGGTAAACAGATCCTGATCCACATGTGGCACCCCTCGTGTTGCTTATGTTATAACAAACCCGGTTAATAGTCTAATTCGGTATATCCTATTCGTGGAAAGGGAACGGGATTGCAGTTACGACTTAAAAAATATATCCCATATCATCTATGAAACAAATATTCCGTTAAGGTCCACCAACTCGTGATGGCGTCTGTAATTTAATTATTTTATCATTTGCAGTCTGTCAGTTAATTAACATATTTATTGACTGCGGTAAATTCAGTACGTTTCACACATTTAGTCCTGGTATCTATGATGATTTTATTTACTTGCATACAATTCAATACTGATCATTAGCTTTTCAGACAACTCAACATTTTGTTGGTCTTTACAGGTGATGTATAACCACTGTACAGTCTGAACATAGAAAAATGAATAGATATTAATTGACTGCACCAGAATAGTCAGTCTGAACATTACTATTGATATTTACCGATTTACTTAAAAAAAATGAAAAATGTAAACAATTATTGTTCAGTCCTTTAAGAGCTGTTCAGATCGAATGACCCCTTGAGACTAACATGCATTTACTAGTGATCCATTAACAGTATTATCCTTTACGAAAAACAAATACTGTTTCAAAAAAAAAGAATGGCGGTCGTCGTTTTTAATAAATTAATAATGACATTTTGATTGGAATCTTTATCCTTGTTTGCCTAAACAATTCCGATTCAGGTGTGTCCTAACCGAGGTTTCAGTGCATGCATAGGATATGCAGTCATATATAGGGTTTTCTGCCTACAGCTTTGATATACATTTAAAACAAGTACACGCTATATATAAATAAAACTATAAAAAAGTCATTCAACTCTTAAATGTATTTGAATATCTAAAAAGTCTTGTAAATTGTTTTGTGATATATACTGATTTCTTATTTTTCAGCCTTTATTGATGTACAAATTTAGGATGAGGAATTCAAAATATACTCAAAAGAAACATTGTGTCGGAATACTAAAATTAAGAGCTGTATAGGTTTTCCAAATTTTAGAAACTATTTCCTCCGTAAGGAAAATTTAATCAAAGTACTTTATTATTAAAGGCATAGAAAGATAAAGTAGTTATACAATTATATTACAAAGCTATTAACATCATGCCCCCTACTACTATGAACTGATAAAATCGACCTGTCACTTCTTTGCAGTTGATTACGTTTTAATTACATCAAAAGATAACCAAATTCAATATTTTCTGTACTGATTTACTCTAATGACTTACTTTTCGGTGGATTAACGAGGTCTTCTTGTAGCAAAGAAAAAAACTTTAAAAGACTTTAAGTATGTTTACAGTAAATGAATTTATACGGTGGTATTAGTAAGTCTAAAAATAATCATCTTACGGAGGAAAACAGGTGGTTATGTGTTGGTTTCGACATCTTTTACAACAAATATTACATAAACAACAATCAAAGATACGCCTTATCATGTCACGTAGACTTAAAACCGATCATTGCAAATACGTTCAGTATGATAATAGATGTAAAACACAATTTTCTATGACGACAGAAAATTGACAATTTGAAACTAATATCACACAATTGTAAAACAACTTATACACTAGATATATAGTTATTATTTAGTAGTTCAGTTGTTTTCCATTCGTTTGATGTGTTTGAGCATTTGATTTTGCCATTGAATAAGGGACTTTCCAATTTGATTTTCACTTGCAATTCGGATGTTTGTTGTTTTACTTTTTATACTGAAGTTATAATTTTTCTAAATCGATTAAGAAAAGTAACAAACAAAAACTGAAGGGATAGCACGAACTCCAATAGGAGTTTGATAGTGTGTGTCTACATCGTCTCCTGATCACGGTTGTATGTTAAATGCCCCCTTTCACCAGTAGTATTTACCAGTCTTTACTGCCCCGGTCGATACCACTGATTTGGTCGAAACTGGCAAATACTAATTCATTGAAATTTTGTAGATCTTTTAAAAGAGTAAAGTATGATTTCTAGTAAAACATTGGTTAATGAAAGATTTTTTTATAGATATATGATATTGATATGTTATGATAACCATTAACATGAATAATGGCTAATTTCGTTCTTACGGGTAATTGTATTGCACACTTTATGCATATATAAAGTATTGTCATACTAAAAATATCATGTTAACAAAACTTTGAAATGATCGGTATACAAATAACTTAATACCCAGGAATGAATTACCATAGCTGTATTTGGCAAAACCTTTCGGTTCTTTTGGTCCACAATGCTCTTCAACTTCAAACTTATTTGACCTTTGAAATTTTTTTTATTCGAGAGTCTTTTGTTGGAAACTATGTGTCTGGCGTACGTAGTTATAACCCTGGTGCCGTGTCATCGGAAGCGTCATAAAAAAAATTTTTATTCGAGAGTCTTTTGTTGGAAACTTTGTGTCTGGCGTACGTAGTTATAACCCTGGTGCCGTGTCATCGGAAGCGTCCTAAGATTTTCCCTAAGATTAGGACAAATTATAGAACAGTCTTAAGACTGTCTTATGATATGCCTCAGACTGTACATCGAAGCTATCCTAAGATAATCTTAACAAAGATGTCCTATCGTAGTCCTAAGTGAAATTTTCTCGTCGTATAATGATGCATTTATTTTAACAAGAATATACAAAAATAGTAGGCTTTGTATGCTACATTGGGTTTGCACACATATCATGCTTAAACTTAAATTTTACATAATATAAATGTAAGTTTCAAAATATTTTTAATCGAATAAAAGGAAGAAAATGAAGAAGAAAATGTCATTTAAAATAAATCCAATTTATACCGTTAAATTGTGTACACGTTCATATACAGTAAAATATATGTTTAGTTATAAATAATTAAATGAGACGAACTCAAAGTGCCAAACTGTTTAGATTTTTGTAGTTCAAAGGGGAATCTCGCGTAATCGTGATATAAAAACTCAGGAAATAAATAATTTATTAACACAGTTAAATCAAACAGCTTCGTGGAGCTGAAAAGTGGACCATATCATAACATATGAATCACGTTTTTTTTCTTTTCTTTTTTTTTTTTTTTTTGGAAGGGGGTTACGATTTCGCAAACAAATTGATCTATTATCATGACTAGCCGAATACATTTACTTTTAATTTGAAAACAAACCATTGTTTTTACATTTCCATTACTTGGCCTATCTCCCCTCCCACCGACATTTAAATCTGTGCTTTACTAGTGCATGATCACGGTAGCAGTCATGTTTGTTTATATTTTAGGACATCATAAAATTATCATAAAAGTTAAAATGGTCTTAAGACTATCCTAAGACAATTATAGTAGTCCTGAAGTTGAGACCAAAACTAGGACATATCCTAAGATAAGATCGTTTCGATAACAAGACTAAGAGCAAAAAATTGTCCTAAGATGATCTTACGACATATCTTAGTCCTAAGACACCTTCGATGACACGACCCCTGGTCTTTTTGATGGTTTAATGTACAACCCTAGGCCGATGCTACTGTTTGTAGAGTTTTCCTACCCGAGGATATCACCAGCCTTGTAGTCAGCACTTATGTGTTAATATGAATTATCATCGACATTGTCATATCTATAAATTTACTGTGTACAAAACTTTGAATTTTTCAAATACTAAGAGTTTTTACCCAAGGAATGGATTACCGTAGCTATTTTTGGCAAAACCTTTCCGATTTTTTTGTCCTCGTTGCTCTTCAGCGTCGTACTATATTTGGTCTTTTAACGTTCTTGATTCGAGCGTCATACGCTGACAAGTTTATGTGGCATTTTACTAACAGAATGTATCACACATCTAGTATAGTCAGCACTTTTGAGTTGTCATGTATTATCAATAATATGTTGATTTTCTGTTAATTTAGTGATATTTTCTAAACGAGGAATAAATTGTCTTTGTTGTATTTGGCAAATTTTTCAAACTTTTTTTTCTAATTGAAAATGACAGTTATTGTAACTTATTTAAAATCATTTTTTAAATACGACATATATCTTGCAATGTTTATTTGGTGCATATATATCTTAAAATGCGTATTTGGTGCATTAACATTGGTACCGTTTGTGTTATATATTTGCGAATAATGGTAACACCCATGTTGATTTTATTCAGAATCGTTTCAATATGACTATATTGCAGCTTCAGTAAGGTCAGACAAAATTATAACAGTGCAAAAATATATAAACTAATAAACTGGATTTCATATGTTTCATGCTAACAAGAACTGATAAACTAAATATACGACATGTTAGTGGGTAATTTCAGCAAGTGAGTATTATCTATAATAAAAATTGAATAATATTCATTAGTGATTTAGTAGTAAAGACAGTGCCATGTTCCCTGTGGTATTACGATGTCTTCGTCACGACAAACTGTATCTTGTAAGTTCTATAAAGATAAATATGCGTCATTAAAAGTGTCTGCTGGTGATTTATTGCTCTGACATCAACAGGAATTTCAAATTTAATAATTTCTACTAGATGAAAAATGATAAAATGTTCCTGATAACAAAAGTGAAATTTCAACATTTTGTTTCATTGCATATTTTGACCTTTCTGCACTTGTCGTTTTGCACGAATTGATTGATTATTCTTTCAACATAGATAATCTCCTCACAGTTGATGACCGAGGAATTTCTAAATTATCGGAACAAAACTTTTCAAAGTTTTTTTCTTTCTTCTTCTTCAATCGAGAATATCGCTTTACGTATTATGCTTTTTCTATAACAGTTTTTTTAATACTTTTTCTTATTTTCTGCGATTGTCCGCGCTTAAATGGTGAAACTGCATGGCTAACAAATACTATGTACACGTCTTAGAAACACTCAAAAAGGATCTTACTTTCCACAGTATTTTGAGTGTTGCACACTTTTAAGACAGATAGTTTGTTATGTTTTGTACTGTTTCGTTTTTCTTTCTTCATAATGATCAAAGCCTTCGTGTAATAATGATCGTCGAGAATTATCAACACCTATTTGGTCTAGCATAAATTATCATAGTTATTATAG
Organism: Mytilus galloprovincialis; assembly: GCF_965363235.1. Taxonomy (NCBI): domain Eukaryota; kingdom Metazoa; phylum Mollusca; class Bivalvia; order Mytilida; family Mytilidae; genus Mytilus; species Mytilus galloprovincialis. Next base: position 67,483,164 of record NC_134846.1, read on the forward strand.
ATTTTTATGTTTGATTTTTATTTTGCAATATGCAAAATATTGGCAGTACTTTTCGGCGGATGCATCGGCGGCGATGTAAAAACTAAATAACTAAAATACTGAACCCCGAAGAAAACTCAAAACGGAAAGTCCGTAATCAAAAGGCAAAAATAAAAATAGCTCAAACACACCGAACGAATGGAAAACAACCGTCACACTCCTGACTTGGAACAGACATTTTCTATGTGGAAAAGGGTGGACCTGGTTTTGCAGCCAGCAAAATTTCTTACCTGCACGACGGACGCATACATTTTCACTATATTAACAATGATGTGTGATCAAAATAAACATACATTATAGGTAAATAGGTAAAACAAATTATGGGTTCAGCAGTCAATATTGTGTTATAATCTTAATCGCTGTAAAAACAAACAATTTTGTAACAAAGAAACATAAAAAGGCATACAAACAAAGCACGTTAGCAAAAATGAAAGACAAGGATACAAAAATTTGTATTTGTATATAAAGTTTTATATTTAAAAGAAGGTAGAAGTCCTAGATGCATCATGCCTTATATGCAGATACCTTATGTTATGAACTTTCAGTGTGTCATATTTTCATTGTCCTTGCAACGCGTTTACCTAACCTTGACCTAAGGTTAAAGTTACATGATAAAGTTCATTTCTCAGATACTGTCAGCAGTAATTCCCCTATATGCGGTGTATGGAATGATTGTAAAGGGTACATGCCAGTCTGGCAGGCTTCATCTTACCTTTACTGCACATGATCATTGGTCGGTGTTAATTTTTCGTGTTTTTGTTCTTTGGTTAGTACTGCTAGCAATAGGTTAACAATATGTAGTGTATAGCATAATTGTATGGTGTGCATGTCTGTCTAGTAGGTTTTATCTGACGTTGAACTCATTTTCATGGTTCTTTGAGCAATGTTTAGTGTATGTGTGTTGTTCTGTTTTTCAAATACTATACTGACGGACTGTGAAAACTTAACACTAGATCATTCTTTTTTATTACAATTTTCATTCATAGCAATTTTTGTAAATTAATATATAAACATTAATTTCATTCATTTCTGTATTATGTTGTAAGTACAATAAGACGAGTTTCTGGTGTGAAATTGTCTGGAAACAGCATGTTCACGAATTCCTGCTTGTAGTTTGCTGATGGTTTGATTCAGTTTTTCAATGTTCAGTCTCTACAATATGGAAATGCAACATTTTGTTAATGATTCAAGTGATGGTATGGATTGAAAGAATCGTTTCACGTAAACAGAATCTTCTAAAAATCAATCAGGTAAGTCAGGTGTCAAAGTTTCCCAAACATAAAGAAGTATGGTAAGCATGAATAGTAGTTCTATGATTCGAAAAAAAAAATCACAAAAAGTGTGTTTTGTTTCTTAAGTCCGTCAGTATATTAGTATGTCAACTATATCTAGTGTATGGAATAATTATAACGTGTACATGTCAGCATGACAGGTTTGGCCTTGACTTAATATTCAGGGTATATTGGTCAGTGTTAAGTTTTTGTGTTTTGGTCTGTTTTTCCAGTACCATAAGCAATAGGTTAACTATATTTGGTATATTTGAAATTTTGAGATGTACATGTGACCTTCTGCTGCTGCTGTCTCTTTGACATATTCCCAATTTCCATTCTCAATTTTATGTCTGCCTGACAGGATTTATCTGTCCGTAACCTCATTGCCATGGATGCAATTTAAAAATGTTCTTATTATGTTATAGTAGTAAAACCTTCATCTTTAAGACTTTCAACATAAAATCAATGATCAGAAAAGCAGGTGAAATATTTCAGCGTGTTTACTCTTGTTATTTATAATAGTAGCCATTTTCTTATAGGTTTGTATCATAAAACTATGTTTCTCGTAACTTTTTTGTCCTGTTTTATTTTTACATTTACTTTTGCCCAACCCCATAATATCAAACACTTGTAATAGAAATACACGTAAAACAATTTGGAGCACTGCGTTAACAAAAACAATCAAAAGTCAAAACCAAAAGTAGGACCAAAATATATCGAAGCACAGCATTCAGTACACACATTTAGATTTTGCTCGTGATGGTTTTATAAAATGACAACAATTTGGATTTTTTGTGCATTTTAATGAAAGAGCGGTGTTTTGATTCTTATTTTCATTTGTTTCACTAGAATCATAGTTGCCTGGATATATTTTCAAGGTTTTTACAGATGCTCAATTGATATATTAATGTATATCAAAACATGGAGGGAAATAAAATAGTCCATATTTTTTCGGAATTTTTTTCAGGACTCAATTGTTTTCTGTTTAATTAAACGTTTATGCTTAATTGAAACATATATATATATATATATAGAGATTTTTTAAAATCTCGCATTTTTTGGGGGATATCAATTCAGGAAAAGAGAAGGATATCACGTTTACTGGAAGTGGTGCGGCCAAGTAAAAACTTCCAAAAAAAGTAGAAAAAAAAATGTTTTGTTTCAGGGTTACATAACTTTTTATTCCTCATGGCATGATCCACTTTTTTTTCTCGATTAAATCACAACTTCACATTAGTACATACATGATAGGGGCATGCAAATAAACTCATCATAAATACCAGGATTTAAATTTTATATTTACGGCAGACGCGTTTCTTCTACAAAAGACTCACCAGTGACGCTCGAATAAAAGGCCAAAATCAGTACGAATTTGAAGAGCATGGAGGTCCAAAGGTCCTAAAAAGTTCTGCTAAATACAGCTAAGGTAATATATTCCTGAGGTAGACGACAAGCCTTACTATTTAAAAAAATTAAAGTTTTGTTAACAGTTGATTTATAATTATGAACAAATCAATGATAACTCAAGTCAACACAGAAGTTCTGACTGCTGGACTGGTGATACACTCAGGGAATTAAAACTCCACCAGCTGTGGCATCGACCCAGTGGTTGTAAATAAACTCATCATAGATACCAGGATTTGCATTTTATAATGGTAGCATTTTTCATTTTTTTATTTTCAAAGATAAGCTGTTTTGCATGTAAACTTATGGGGCAGTCAATTGCAAGACTGCAACCTTTAACCAGAGAAGATGAAGTCGAAGATAAGCTGAAAATGCTCTGGCGAAAAAGAAAAAAACATCAAAAGAAAAAAAAACAATCAATAAAACACAGCATGTAACATACAAAACTAAATAAGACTGAGTAGAGTTTGGCATATGATTCTATGATTTTGCATAATGTGTTATTTTATAAAGAGTAAATTTTCAAATCGGTCGGTTTACTAGGATCTTATCTTTCAACTATATGTTTTTCCTTGATTTATAGAACATTAACATTATCTTCAATTATACCCATATTTGAATAATTCAAGGTTTCATTTTACGTCACAAGACAGAATCCCCCAATTGAGTTACGTTTGACACAGGGTACTATAATCACTTCCTTGTGGTTTGTAGCTTTTTTCCCGGATCCCTACATGCAGGAAATTGCACTTCAATGTGCTTGCTCACAGAACATATTTAAAAGTAGTGACGAATGCCTTTCTTTCTTTGCCTTTGTGAAGGATTAGTTTGTACTGTAAGATTAAAGTCCGCATTTGTTAAATCACTTTCTCAGTAGGTCACGGACAGATGAAGTGAGGATTTCCTAAATCGGTCAATATGATAAACTTATAAGTTATGTAAGGGACCTTTACCTTTGCATTTTGTCATTGTTATATGACTTAAGATGAATAAGTTGTTATATTATAATATAATGATGACGCTATTATTCATTTTTGCTGTGTTGCCCCTATTTTTCGATTTATTTACCAAAAAAGTTAGTTTTGAAGTGATATGTTTCAATTTTATTTTAGATGTCTCTTTTCACATTATTATCTTCTTCCAAAGTTTAAGAATATTACATGTCCTTCAACTTTTTTACACAGCACGTTAAACTTCATATTTTTTACTCATATTCACTTTAGTTGAGACAGCTGTCGGTAAAAACCTGTTGAATTTAAATTAGCCTAAATACTCATTACTAATGTTTATAGACATTGTGGTCTCTCGATAGACAACCTTTGTACATTTTCTTTAAAGACTGAACTTATTAAGGCTGGTACCTTAGTTGGCTGTCTGGTTTGCAGAAAATTTGGGAAAAGCTTACGAACCCGTATGTGGAATAATGTCGGTACAGGTAAATGAGCCAATGAGCCAATATAGTTGATCTTAATAAGTTAAACATATGATAAGGGAACAAACATTTATTTTAAATGGGAGGGATGGGTTTTTTGTCTGATCCAGAAAATTTGTTTTGAGGTTTTCGACACTATTAATGATTTTATTTCTTCAAAATTTAACACTATATGGTATTAAGAAAATCTGAATTCAGAATATTTGTTTTGTCATCTGCATGACCATAATATATTTGTTTCATCAAATAAGGGATCAAAATATTTTAGAACTTAAATGGTCGTTCCCTAAGGTTTTCCCATTGATAAAAAGTAAAATCACAAAAATACTGAACTCCGAAGAAAATTCAATCTGAAAGTCCCTAATCACATGTCAAAATCAAATGACAAAACACATCAAACGAATGGACAACAACTGTCATATTCCTGACTTGGTAAAGGTATTTTCAAACGAAAATATGGTGGATTAAACCCGGTTTTATAGCGCTTAACCTCTCACTTTTACGACAGTCTCATCAAATTCCGTTATATTTACAACGATGCGTGAGTAAAACATACACAATAAATAAAATAAGTCAAAAATGTGGGTACAGCAGTCATCACTGTGTTACGATCTTAAAACAAACTATTTTACAAAAAAGCACAAAAGCATCTATCAAATTAAAAACACATTCATTGCTTCGCGTGTCTGACGTCAGAAAATTTTTACGTCACATAGGAAGACATTTTGTCGGTCAATGTTTACACAAAACAATTTTATAATTGTCCAGAGGTTTTGTAAAATTTCTAAGAATCCACATACCACTACTGATTAAAGAAGAACAACATAATGAAGGGGTCTTTTAAAGTACAGAGTCACGTTATGAGAACCAAAGAAACACAAAAAGTTGCATATACAAAACACACCAGCAAAAATGAACACATTGACGGGATGCCGAGCCACGTCAAATGGATATCACAGAAAACAATCCAAACAGTAAAAATAATATTAATAATAGAACAAAGACAAATGAAAGAAAAAATAACACGTTGTGAACAACGTCAGTACACAGAATCTATACATCAAGACCATCATAAATTATTTGTAAAGTTGATACGAAATATTTATCAACAAGGTCTTGGTACCTTCCGATGAACTTTTTTAGGTAACGGACGAGACGTTCTTTGACATACCCCTGGTTCATCAAATTTCTGATCAGACACTGGTGACGTTTTACGAAGTCTGAGTAGGAGCTGCATGCAAGCTCTTAAACATCGAATAAGTTTTGAAATGTAAATCCCATATGCACGTGAAGTTGGTATACTGCTACTAAGGTGGGGGAATTTATAATTTCAAAATTAAAATCGTCTCGTTTGTCATAGATTCTGGTACTGAGATGACTGTGTATGCTAAATTAGATTTATAGTACACAATGGGAGGAAGAATGAATCATATATTTGAAATTTGATAAGATTTGAGATAGACTTGAACCAGGTAAATATTTCTAAATAAAACGCAAAGAAAAGAAGAAATGACTAAAAAGTGCTAATTGTTCTTAAAGCCTTTTACCTTATGCTACGTGCGACTATTTTCGTTTCGAATAAACAGTCTACTACTGTAACACACGACACCGTATAAAAAAACTAATTGCCTAGTACACTACAGTTTATAAATTATTTTAAAAAATTGAATCATTTTGGAAAATCGATTGTGTTTTAATATTTTATTTATTTGGAAGATACTTATATTCATTTATATTCCCCTTACATTTACTTCCGTAGAATTGTACGTACAAATAGTTTATAAAAACATTTTAATTATCATTGATTGAATGAATGTCAATCACTTTAACTATAAATTTATCAATACAAAAATGTAATTAGAATTTACTATGTCAATGTCAACTGCCTTAATGCAGCTTTGAAAAACAAAACATCAAAATAATAAAACAAAATTGATTAAATGTTTCAACGTGCACGTTCTTGGTAAAGGCAAATTCAGAAATGGATTTCGGACACACTACGTCATACCAGTGAGAGGTTTAGCTAGCTATAAAACCAGGTTCAATCCACACTTTACTACAAAAGAAAATGACTGTAAAAGTCAGGAATAGGCAGTTGTTATTATTCGTTTGATGTGTTTGGAGCATTTGATTTTGACATTTGATTAGGGATTTCTGTTTTGAATTTTCGTCGGAGTTCAGTATGTTTGTGATTTTACCTTTTTTATATAGTGTTATTTTCATATCTAATATATTTCAAATGCATTTTGTTTTATTGTCGACGGTTTAAGAAGAAGCAAAACTAGATGCGAGTTAATGCAACATGAAAATACGAAGATATGTTATGATTGCAAATGAGACAACTTATCCACCAACGTTCAAATGAAATGGATGTGAGCAATTAAAAGCAATATATATAATATATATTTTTTAATCTGTACCTATTTCTTTGCAAGTGTTATGCTGATTTTTTTCCACACGAGTTTCTATAATCCTTCCAGCATGGTTAGACGGTATTGTAATATAATAAAGCACTAGTTTATCTACTAGTAGGTTGCACTTTGTAAATACAGCTGTTTCTCAAAACACGCCTCTTTTGGGGAGTAATTGAATATTCATAGAAAATTCATTTTGTTTACATACTGGTTCCCAGTTATTTGTAAGTTAAATTGTTAAGAAGTGCTTATATTTACTCTTCGCAGTCATTGAAACTCATAGATCCTTCCCCAATATTATTTATGGGGTATTTGTGTCCTTTCGATAACCCAAAAGTAAGCCGCAACACCTAAATCTGTTTTTTTGTCACCACGGCATAATAAATACAAGCTAGAAAAACAAAAATATCTCAAGAAAACTTACAATAGTGTGTTCTATCCTGAATATGTACTGAATATTCCAAATTGCTAGAAACAGCAGAATTATTTAGGAAATTTGAGGGCCCAGGGGCAAGAAACATAGAAAATTGCCTACCCCCTGGGTCATAAAACAAATAATTTAACTTGTAAATGCTATGATTTTATGATTTTAAAGTTCTTGATATAGAAAACAATAACTATGCTTGGAAGTTATGCAAAAATCAAATGTTAGCAGTCATCTCTACAACATTTTAAGTGAATTTATATCTCAGACTGGTATCTGCATACATACAACTATTGCAAATATGGCTTTGTTTGAACACTTCTAGTATATATAGTAGCTAAATTGTGTCAGATATATGGTTAAAGATGATACTGTTGTGACAAGAATTCTAAATTGACCATTTGAGGCAGAAAATGTGTTCTTTAATTGACAAATAGGCATACAGTAAGATGTGGACTGGAGATAGAGGCTGGATTGGATACTTTATATAATCTTGAATGTTGTAATGATTGACTGCTAAACATTACATTTATGATATTCTGATATGCTTTCAATATGTTATCAAAACAGTTTTTAACAGGTTCTAGGCATTTTTTATCAGAAAATATGCAATTAGGGTAAGCTGGCAATAATTAAAGTCTTGTTTTCAAATTCTTTAAAAAATTGAAACAGGGGAGGGGTATAAAATGTATAGTAAAGAAAAACTTAGAGTATACACAGTGATTTCTTTAAGACTTTAATTCTTATAAATAAGTATTAATGTGAGAAAAACTGAATTTAGAGAGTTTTCTATTTGAATAAATGTCTGTATAGGTTGCACTTTGTAAATACAGCTGTTTCTCAAAACACGCCTCTTTTGGGGAGTAATTGAATATTCATAGAAAATTCATTTTGTTTACATACTGGTTCCCAGTTATGCTCTCTGTGTTCCATATCGCAGAGACAGAACTTGGGAATGTTACCAGTAAATAAACACGTGCATACTGTTTACATTGAAATCTGTGGTAACCTTTCATTCGAGGTAGGGGTAGTTAAGAAAATTAGTGTAAGTTTAAACTCTGAGAAGTTCAGGGCATATAAACGTTGAAAATATGCCGCACAGCCCTATATTTTGACCTTTGAAAAAAATTGTGGTGCATATGAACTTTCAATTCTAGGATAAGATTTTTTTCAAAACTTCATAATAAAAGTGGTACAGTTTTAGCCGTAAAAGGAGTTCCTATGGGAAATTGCATTGTCAATATTTACAGAAATGCAACCTAGTATAGCACGGCAACACATTATCATTGTTCTTATCTAACGGATAAAATATCGGGACAAGTAAGCCTTTTCCGAAAATTTACATCCAAAATAATGTTTTGACAAAATAAAAAAAACCCTAGTTGTATGGTGTCCCTCCCTTCTATCTAGATCTTCCATTAATTTCCTTATCCATGACAATACTTTCAATGAATATTCCGAAATTCTTTAAGAAGAACAACTATGTTTGTCTTTTCTTAAACCCAGCATGTGTTTTGGTCTTTTCCGTAGCAGAATAAGATTGTGATTTCTATATATATATGGTCTTCATTCCTAATGTCAAACTGTATTTCTATATAGAACGTGAAAGGATTTATGAGATGAGAGCCTGCCTTAAAACATAATGATATCATTTTGCATGTCTTTATCAACTTGTTACAACCATAATTATTTCAATGAGTTGTATTAAAGAATCAAGTCATATATCTACAATATGGTAAGTTATTTTTTGTGAACCAGTAAATTGATTTCAATGGTTGTGTTTTGTTGTATCTAAATGTTCTTTCATTTGTATGTGAATCACGATTCACTTGCAATGACGCTGAAATATCGAAGCACGTGTAACAAAGCCATCAAAGTGCGAGGTTTGGCATGCCACAAAACCAGGTTCAACCCACCATTTTTTTCTTTAAAAATGTCCTGTACCAAGTCAGGAAAATGGCCATTGTTATATCATAGTTCGTTTTTGTGTGTGTAACATTTTTACGTTGTGTTTCCGTTGTGTCGTTTGTTTTCTCCTATTTTTGAGTGTGAATTCACATTACTATTAGACACGGTACTTTTCTATCCAAAATTCATGTATTTAGTTTTGATGTTATATTGGTTATTCTCATCGGATTTTGTCTAATGCTTAGTCCGTTGCTGTGTGTGTTACATTTTCTGTTGTGTCGTTGTTCTCCTCTAATATTTAATGCGTTTCCCTCAGTTATAGTTTGTTACCCCGATTTTGTTTTTTGTTCATAGATTTATGAGTTTTGAACAGCGGTATACTACTGTTGACTTTATGTTTCATATGATAAAGTTGGAGTCATCCAATCAACAGTTTTACTGACGCCAAAATAATTTGATTGACCGTTCTGGACTAACCCAAGACATGTCTGCCTGTCGTAAACATATGTCTTTCCTATTTTTTATCGATTGTGACATCAAAGAATGCGATTTTTGACCGAAAGTTTAAAACGAGACATGTTATAGTGAATAAATATTTTAAGTGCCTATCCCAAATCAGAAACTTCGTCACTGGCACTGGTTGTCATATCTTAATGGTTGTGATGGTTGTAATTTGTGTTTTTTATTTTTGACAACTTGGTATTGATAGTACTTAGATAAGGATTCAAGCATGATTCTGAAAAGGGGGCGCCAATAAGGCAACGTTAGGAGTATGACTTGTATTAATCATATATTTAGCTCCCTCAGGATCCCCGAAATCCGCCTCTTAGCAGATCAATGATACCTTTTGTTAAATCAACTGACATTTTAATATATCGAAATTTTGACATAACGAATTGAGCCTTGCCTATTTCAAAAAAATAATATTAGTTGTCCTCAAGATTTCATTTTGTCATATTTGTGTTTCCGTAATATTGTTAAAATATACCCCACATCTCATTGTTTTTAATATTTTTTTATAATAAGAAAATTTAGTGTGGAAAAAAACGATTTTTACATCATTTCATGTCAATAATGTCATCTGCATATTGACAACACACAATTTAATATACATACAAAATACATTTATTCATATTTAATAACTACACATTTTGTCATTTATAACTATACGTGTACTGTTACATCAAACATTTACACATATGGATTTCCCCTTTTTATTATGCAACACACTAAGCATTTCGTAATGGTGACCCAAATAACGCTATTTCCGCAAACATATTTTAAAAGTACTGCCATAGGACTTCATGACGTCGAGTAAAAAACAAAGAAAAAGATGAAAATAGGGACGAGCCACGAGTGTTATTTTTGTCGTGTGTCCTAGTGTTTCTTTTTTCAAGAACGTTGTTTTTTCTGCTTTCGTTAATTATGGTTTATTATTTTTATCTAAGGGTAAGCTTTTAAACTAGCTGTCAATAACTGCGCGTACTCTCAAATCGTGTTTTCTTGTTAATTCGACCTGTTTACTGTTACTGTTTATATGGATCTTGTCTTCACTTCTTCTTACTACATTTGTATAAACTACAAGATTTACCTGTATTTTTTTAAAAACTGTTTTTTTTTTCTAAGGTGAATATTTTCGAAAGGTTAAAAATTTCGCAGTGGTGACTTGCCATGGCTTTGTTTGAACTTGTTTGTTTGCTTTTTGGCCTTGAATGGTTGTCCCTAATATTTCATTAACTGTGCATTTACATTCAGATATCGCAGATCAAATCACAGTCGTTTGAATTTTAGTGATAAATAACCAAAAAAATTTTAAAAAAAAGTCGCTAGATATACCCATATTATATATATATTTAGCGACTTTTTTCTATTTTTTTGTTTATTTATCACTAAAATTCAAACGACTGTAATCAAATTTATTCGTTTATATTGTATTAATGTACGTTTTTTGATTGAGTTAAGCCTGCCAATTGATATTTTACCGTGTGTTTTTCTATGTTGTGATGTTATGCTATTGTTTCAGAAAAAGGGAGACGGTTTGGGTCCATTAAAACGTTTAATTCCGCTGCAAATGTTTGCACCTGTCCTAAGTCAGGAATCTGATGTACAGTAGTTGTCGTTTGTTTATGTAATTTATACGTGTTTCTCGTTTCTCGTTTTTTTTTTTTATTTTATATAGATTAGACCGTTGGTTTTCCCGTTTGAATGGTTTTACACTAGTAATTTTGGGGCCCTTTATAGCTTGTTGTTCGGTGTGAGTCAAGGCTTTGTGTTGAAGGTCGTACATTGACCTATAACGGTTTACTTTTTTTAAATTGTTCTTTGGATGGAGAGTTGTCTCATTGGCACTCACACCACATCTTCCTATATCTATATCCTTTTAAACTTAATTATTCATTTCCAAAAATCAACACACACATTTAAGTGATTTATATCACTAAAAGTATTCTATTTCATATTTTAAATGATATAAGAACTAGAATTCTGGAGATCACTTCCTACTAGAACATACTTTTATATAATTTATGTTATTATCCATTTCTTGCAAACTGTTGATCATCCTGAAACATGCATGAAATGTTTTTCGCTGGACGTTAAGAAACCTCAAATCAATCAATCAAAACTTTAGGTTTCAATTGCACCTACTGCAGATTTTAGTATATACTATTGATTTATACAACTTACACGTGGGGTTCGTGTTGCTTATTCTTTGGTTTTCTATGTTGTGTCATGTGTACTATTGTTTGTCTGTTTGTTTTTTTCATTTTAAGCCATAGCGTTGTCAGTTTATTTTCGATTTATGAGACTGTCCCTCTGGTATTTAGCTTGAAAAAGTTTTCTACAGCAACAATCCAACGTTAAAACCAAATCTGTATATCTATGATTGAATTTAGTAAAGGTTTTAAGTAATTTGTGATAACGAAATCCGATGGCTTGATTAATAATTTACCCGTAGTACATTTATTACGTACGTTAAAAGCCAAAATGTCGCTACAGACACGAGCATAGATCACTAGTTGTGAAATATAAACACTGTAAGATGGTGCCAAAGGAACATCATCACCCAAAAAAGAAAAATTAACAATAGGGAAAGAAAAATCCTCCCTTTTATCTTAAAATTTAGTGTAGAGTTTCCCGTGTTAAACTGAAATATCTTTATCTAGGAAAGTACAGTTACTACCTTTAGTGTAGAGTTTCCCGTGTTAAACTGAAATATATTAATCTAGGAAAGTACAGTTATTACATTTAGTGTAGAGTTTCCCGTGTTAAACTGAAATATCTTAATCTAGGAAAGTACAGTTATTACCGTTTATATTTGATTTATTTTACGACAAAATATCATCAAGATAACGGTAAGTGTTGTTGAATTTGTCAATTTAATGCAATTTAGACGGGTCCTTACTGAGTTTGGTCGTAAACTGTGAGTCTTAACAAGTCTGCTATTGATCAGTGTCCATAAGAATGCATATAACCTGTCTGAAACCTTTATTGGCAAAAAGTTATTCTTTTAATCTTTCACGAATATAAAATATTTCCACATGTTTGATCAGAAATCATTATCAATAGGACTGACAAAAAATGCCAAATAAGAAATTAAGAATACATAGGCAAGTCTTGGCAACAGTTCCGGCCTGAGAGTGCGTTGAGGTTCACGTTAATAACATTTAAAGGAACCAATTTTTTGCAGCAGATTTGCGTTTCGACATATCCTATTGCTAAAGTGATACTCAAAGTCAAATATGTGAAATTCAAAACCTTTATTCTAACTTTGACGAGACTGAATAACAGAAAAGGATCAGTAGAACAGACTTATCAATGGGATACATTACTTAATGTCATATGATTTCATAGATTTTATACCAGCAAATTTCGATACAAAACAATTGAAAACAACACGTTTAATAATTTCTTGCGATACAAATTTGAAAAGAACAAAACACCTATTAATCAATTTATTTCAAAGTTATCAAAAATAAATAAATCATTATTTTAATAGGAAGACTTATGATTTAAAATCATAAATTTGAATTGAGTTATTCAATTTTTTGTGTGCCTACAAAAAGATATGTGTTTATAATCTACAGAAAAGGTTCCACATAATGAAATTGTCAGCTAAAAGGTGAGCTTCAATGAATCGTCTTTGTCTTTGCTGCATATGTAAGATATTCAAAACGAATATAATATATTTGGTCCATTGAAACTGAGAGGTTGTATGGGATGTAAATCTTACTTTTGATAAATTATTGAATTGTATGAATAAAACCAATTATCATAACGTGCCTACAGCTCGAATTCCATTATACTTATAAATACAAAAAGGTTTTACGTAAAACATAAAAAAAATACATGATGTATCATTAGGGTTACAGACGTCGCGAAAAAACTGGTACCTTTGATTACTAATTAACTATATTCCCAGAGGCCAGAGGAACATCCCTATTGAGAAATACAAGGAAACAAGAAAGGTTATACTATGAAGGTTAACTATGTGGAATTACCATTTTTTTACATGATCTCTGTACTTTTAAATCTTGTGAATTGCCTAATTCTAGGAAGTAACATTTCAATACAAAATACCCTTGTGAATGCTGCTAAGATAATATATGTACATTTGATCGTTTGTCCTGGGTTTAATTCATTAAAAGCTGATTACAGATCAGATGTTTGACAAGATATAGAGAAGAACTAACGGCTATAAATCATCTACCTGTGACTTTATTTCCTTCATGCACTTTCACTAATTACCTCAGTGTGATTTGCATATCAGGTAAATAATTTGTGGAAAATAGCATATACCAAGTCAAGATGTTGTGCATTTAATCTGATTGATTAATTGATTGCGTGATCGATTGATTGATTGATTGGTTGATTGATTGATTGATTGGTTGATTGATTAATTGATATTAACTGACAGCGTTTAACACAGCGCCAGCACATGAAATTTTCATCACGACGCTATGATAACAATACAAGTTAGCAGAAATTAAACTCACTATGTTAAAGGGGGAATCAGAAATTGTAATGCAATCTTGTATACCATAATAGCTTTTTGTTTGTTGTTTAATACATAAATCAGGCCATTAGTTTTCTGGTTTTATTTTTTTTACATTTGTCATTTACTTATTATTCCATATTGGTTTTGCTCATTGTTGTAGGGGTGACGTTGACCTACAGTTGTAAACTTGTCTGATGGAGTTTTTCGTTGCTATCATACCTCGTCCAAGGATTTATATAGTCTCACTATAGAAATCCATGCCTCATCTTATATTTAAAAAAATAAATCATTGAGTAACATTTATAGTTAAATGCAGAATTTTTGACAAATCTGGAGTCCAAATGAATTGTTGACATCCACAAAAACTTGATTAATACAATGTGATCGAAAACAAAGCAACACCTACATCAAACATGTCGTTTTAATGAGATATTATCAACAGAATTGTCATTTTGACATATTAACTGTCAAGATAATGTGAACAATTTTAAAAACTTAAATTATCAGAATTGCTTATGTTAAAGTCGAATTGAGCATGCTCTTGTACTAAAACTGTCCATTTTATCGTCTTGTTGACCTTGGTCTCCTTATCGTGCTCTTAGTATTTATTAGAGATTTTATACTCTTGATACCAAAATTATTACTCAGATGAGGAAGAGCTACTGGTTTATTTTGATTCAAGAAGAAATGCGTAAGATACCAAAAGGACATTCAACTTACATGACGAAGATAAACTCACAATACTATGGTTAAAAAAATTAAGATCAACAGACAAACAGACAAACAACAGTACACAAATCTAAAAATGAGCTACACGAGCTCTACTTAAACTGTGTGATTTCAAGTGCTTCTGAAGGTAAGCAGATCCTGCTGCAAATGTGGCACGCGTCGTGTTTTGTCGTGTTTTTCATGTAAGTACAAACCTGTCAATAAGTTTAATTATGTAGGTCACATTCGGGAAAATGGAAAAGATTGTAGTTACGACATTTGGATCATATCCGCTATCATCTATGAAATGAATATTCAATAATGATCAGTTAACCCGTCATAGCGTCAGGAAAAAAATCGGAGAAATGATTTCAACTTCACCACTTGAAATTCTGTACGTTGGCCATTTGTTTTTATGAAACAAGACTTGACCAACTCCTTCAATCTGTCTTCTAGTTTGGAATAAGTTATATGTTTGTAAAGTGTAGAGGAGTTAAATGTTTTAATACTATTGCAAGATGAAACATTCTTAGATCATATGTACTCTAAATGATCTTTGTAATTTTTCAAAACTTCCTCTGTCACCCTCCAAGTGTCTTAGTTCTAATTTTAATGACGTATTACTAGTTGTGTATTACGGGTGAGGTATGTTTATTCCTTTTAAAGTCCCTACAATTCTGCATGGTCACACTCTCACATTTGTCTTTGAATTGTGTACCGTAACAAGTACTCTCAGCAGTATGTTAACTAAATTTATAGATATTATTGAAATGGCTTATAACGAGGACTACAAAGTATGTAGTCTATCTATTTGTAGAAGAGATGTTGATATTTCCTCTATGAAATTAATAACTTGGAAAACCCACGTTACTAAAGTTTAATCCTGTCAAAGAAAAGTGAAAAAAACATATAAAAACTGGCTTCAAGTGAACATATTAATATTATTCAAAAGCAAAGCTTTATATGAATAAAACTGCTTAAGCCACAATATTGTAATAATGCAATTTGCACCCCGCAATATATATATATAGACATTGATTGCAAGAGGACAGCATCCAAGGACAAAGTAGAGCACGTTAATTTCCTCAAGTCATATAAACAGTTCTACATTCGATTTTTCTCGACGAGTAAGAAACACACCACAAGGTGAACTATAATATAAGGTTCTGCCTCATCATTGCGAGATAATTAATTAGGGAAATGATTTTTTATGATAATGCTAATTGCGGGCATGATAGGGCAACTCAGTTTGATCAGACAGAGACAGAAAAAAAAACTATTCAGAAAAGCCACAAACATTAACATTAAATTCAAAGAGCATGAATATTACAAGTTTGAGTAAAATGTTCATCATTTTAAAATGCAAAGGATAAGTACATTTTGATAATTAAAATGAATATATGTGTGTTAATATATGTTAATTTCACACGTTCAGCTGTGACGAAATGACATAATTAGAACTAAAATAACAAGATATTACAAATATATCGTTGAAAATGTCATGTATAATACATGACCAAACATAAAAGATTAATCAGTTTTCTATTTTTAGGTGCTGCATTTCTGTGACTAGATCAGGCCAATAACAAGAGTCTCTGGTCATTAACTAACGCCTACAACTGAAACGCCTAAATACGTAAAATAGAATGATCTATTTTTATTTGTTTTATTGTTCTGTGGAGTTCCGTGTCCACTCGATCAATGACCCTTTTACCTGTTTCTTTTCAAAGTGAGATATACATATCAAGTGTTGGCACAATTTGATTGAAACAGTCCAAAAGGGAAAACCAGTGAGCTTATTTATACTAGAAACATCAAAAATGAAATCTTATGGCATACAGCAACAAATGACAATATCATAATTACAGACTTTGGACAAACCAATAATGAATGTTTCGATGTTAAATATGATTGTGAGCACCAACCATTCACTAACCTTGGACAATGTAAAAAAACACACCAGAACACACAATAAAAATCAGTTGGAAAATGAAACCTGCACTAAGCTCACATAATCCATTACAAATAGACCAAAAAAAGCTCAAAGACTTCTATCTAAGACAAATCGCAGCTGAAAGTTTAGCATAGTTTAAAGCCAACTTTAACTTAGTTTTCCAAAATCTTATAGTCGAGTGAGTTTATGTTTCTGAAAATGTCTCGTAAACATTAACAAAGTGATAAGGTCTACAATTACGTTCGACTATAAGACTTTATCCCTGTCATTTCGTACTGGGTAAGTTTATTGATTGAATAACTCCTACAATAGATTGTTTCCTTTTGGCCTTGTTTCTTCTTGGTAATTTTACACAAAGTATCAACATGTCTTCACGACCATTTTAATATTGGTCTTACTATGTTTAGATTAATCATATTTTTCCAATACTTACTTCATAAAATAATACATTACATGTCCATAATGTCATTCTGCAGATTCTTTATTCGTACAAATGATAAAACATATTGACACTGCAGTTTATAAGAATATTTTAAAGTACAAACAAAAATTGAATACAAAGTTGTTTCCCGGTGCTATAAAGTCAAACATTCAAGCTACATGCAAAAAATGAAAACCACAATAAGCGGAGTGTACATGTAAATTTATTATGTAACTGAAACCGTTGAATTTATTAAGAAACGTATGTTGTTGTTAACATATATGATATTTTAAGCAATGCTAAAGCACAGATCTTCTAACCTTGATTATCATTCTGATCGCCTTTTTGTCATTGTTGAAACATATACCAATTCTTCATTCCATTTTCAACTTGATTTTGCGTTATAATTTCAATGGCGTACACCAAAACGCTGCACTTGGCTAACAGCGACCCAAACAATTGAACATTTCCCATTGATGTCGCAGTTTTTTCCTCATTCTGGATTACGAGTATTGAAATTACTCACACGCCTTAAAATGTAAATCGGAGAATTCTGAAATTTACTCCATAATGAGGAAAAAGGAAGAAATCTTTCTTTTCACAGTCTTGTAGTCACACATACACATGGATAATATTCAATTCGTAAGAAAACTACAATTGAGATATTTCTGATACTAAAACCATCCACTGAAATTACGAAGACAATCATTTTCATCAGATTCGATATATTCCTTCATACCGAAATTTTTTGGGTAAGATTGGATTGTAATTCTCTGTATTTTACATCGGAAAATTATACTCACAAAGATCGGGTCCTACATACTAGTGACATTTCTATGTTCTTATTAATTATCATTGGTATGGTCATACTTATAAATTTACTGTTCACAAATCTATTTTCGAAATACTAAGGATGTTCTACGTAGGAATAGATTACCGTAGTTATTCTGAAAGCACAACGCCCTATTATTTTGCAATATGGCCTTGTAATCTTTTATCCAGTTAAAAAGCGTGCATTTGTACTATTATGGGTCCTCATGAGTTGATATATTGATTTGAACATCTTTAACAACAGTCTGGAGTTACTTTTATGGTTTGTTTTTCTTGGTATCAACTTGTCTACCTCTTCCAAAAAACATTTATCGAACTAGTTACAGATGAATCATTTGTTTCATGTTAACTTTAGAAAAAAGACATAGAATGAAATTCAAAACAGTGTGGCTGTGGCCATTGATTGACACATTAAATTCATCCATTGACTGGGACAATTTACGTGAACGTTTGTCTGTAACGACCACTGTTCACGACGTACCTACGATAGACATTTAAACTGTGGGGTCACCAAAGGTTTCTTAACGCCTTTAATTATAAAATAATTCGAAAAAATAATCAGGAATAACCTTTATGTTTTGATTTATATAATTGATATAAATCAAAACATCGTGTTATTTCTGGTTAATTTTTCGAATTACTTTATTAAGGTGTTGAGAACCTTTGGTGACCCCATAGTTTAAGTGTCTTTAAAAAATACATAGTGAGCAGTGGTCGTTACATACAAACGTTCACCTAAATTGTCCCAGTCAATGGATGAATTTAATGTGTCAATCAATGGCCGCAGCCACACTGTTTTGAATTTCATTCTATCTGTATATCCATTAAAATATATTTCCGCAAACATGTATGATTGTACATGGACACGGTGAATTCAATAGTATCATGTTATTTTTAGTACAATAAAGTCAATCATTCATGCTACATATGGAAGTGTTGCGTACTTGTAGATTCATAAATGAAAAAAGAAAATCGCAAAGTGGAAAGGAATTAATATAATTTTCAAAATTGTTTCCCAATCCACTATAAATAAATATGTTTATACTAAAGAAAAATCAATTAATTGGTTTTGGAGGATCATTAAGAAACGAAATCGCACTCTTGTGTCTTTCTGTAAGCAATTTTTTTCACTGTTGAAAACTATAAAGTATGATGGCGATAATCATTCCAAATGGATCAAGTAGAACCATCCTTATTAATTCATTTCTGCATAAAGAGAGGCGAAATATACCAGAGGGAGGTTCAAACTCATTGATCAAAAAATAATCTGACAACGCCATGGATAAAAAAAGAATAAGTGAAACAGATAAATAAAATTACACACAAGACACAAAATATCCCACCAAAAAATGGAGGTGACATCAGGTGCTTCGGGGGGGGGGGGGGGGTAAGCAGATCCTCCAACGCGTTATCCAGTTCCCTGAATGATGACCAAAAATAAATACATATACTAGTAGTAAACGATTCTTAATGTTCAGGCTGTTCTCCAGTTGAAGTTGATATCAAACAATTTTCAGAATGCCGATTATATTACAACCAAGAATATTTCTTGTCAATGATCTTATGAATTTTAACATGTATTGATATTGAAACGCTATTGCCTGAAATAGATAACTACGAAACTAACTTTAAAATGTTTGATGAATGTCGTTGCTTCATCAGGTAGCCAAAGCGGTTTTAACATTCCATGTCAATTATTTTGTGTTATAGTCAGGTTTATATAGTTTGTTCTTACTTTTTGTTACTAGTATATCAATGTTCGACTTCTTACTAAGCTTTCTGTTGATAATGGTTTATTATTTCTATATTTTGCACTTATCCTACATGTGTGTTGTATATTTATAAGATGAGGGTACATAAGTTGTTATCGACTTGTATACAGTCATATTGATTGATTTTTGCAATGACATGTGATTAAATTGATCTATTCTTACAGACTGACAAATTTATTCAATCGTAAAATGAGCACATCAACTATTCGAGACACTCATGCGATCAGTTTACATTATGTCAACAAAATATCCAAGGACATTTCTTCTCAAATCTTTTTATCGCAAATACCCCTCATGAAAATAAGAAATCTAATTCGTTGGTATAAAAAAAAGAACTATGCGGAAATGATGCCAATGTGACAACATGAGAAATTAAATGATAAAAAACTATAAGATGCCCCAAAATAAAAGGCCAAATGTAAAACATTTCAACGGAGAAAACTGAAGCCCTGATATATATAATTATAGTTCAAAGTACGTTCTTCAACACGGAGTCCTGGTTCACACCAAACAGCAAGCTATAACAGACCCGACAAATGACTAGTGTAATACCATTTATACGGGAAAACCAAAGGTCCAATATATTTAAAAAAACTAGAAACACTTAGGAACCACATCAACAAACGACAATCAATGAACATCAGGTTCCTGACTTATGTCATTTTAATATGTACCAACATTCACCTAACGTGAAACTATAGTGTAACTACACAAAATAGAATGACACCCTATAAAATATCAATTGAAATTGCTTAACTCAATCAAAAGTCATATAAATGTACATAATGTTATTCTGTTAATTCTTTATTCCTTTAAATGATAATGTAATACTGACACGGTGTATGATATCTAAAAGTACACTTATTTTAATACAAAGCTGTTTCTCGGTGCTATAAAGTCAAAAATGCAAGATACATGCAAAAAAAGATATTAAGCGTACATGTACATTTATAAATGTGACAGAAACGGACGAATTTGTTATGATGGATCGCGTTAAGAAACTATAGGTAACACATTATATTGTTGTTAATATACATGATTGTTTAAAACATTCGTATGTACTTATGCTTTAAGTGTTCTGGATGAAGGTTAATCCAGAAACGAGCGTCAGACACATCCAATAATAAAGTGTTATTTCCGTTTTTAAGCAATATCAAAATATATCTTATTACCTTATTGTCTTTTTCGACTCTATGTCACTGCTGAAAAACAGATTATAAATTTACTCCAAGATCTATAAAAATAGAGTGAGATAAAAATTGTTCTTATCATATGCTTTATATGTATACACACATACAAAAAGATAAGCTTTAGGCAGTTGCAACAATGGGGAGAAATTCACAAAAGACATGTATTTTACAGTTGTCTCTGCTATCTGTGTCTTCTGTCACCTCACCGAGGTTTATGTTTCAGTGTGTAAAGTAACTGCTTTTTGGACGTCTTTTAAGTCTGGTTCTTCTGTTAACACAGTCACTAGATCATTAAGTAACTTCTGTAACAGACTTTATCTGAGGTCTGTCTCTATTCTTTTGATTGTTGTAAACCCTTTTCACAGCCTGAAAAATAAGTTAACGATTCAGTTAGGATAAAAGCAAGTACCGTTTTTAGTCGTGTATATTACGCAGATGTATATAATAATAATACGCACCCCTTTTAATACCTCCAAAATCGTGAAAAAAAAGTTTGTAAAAAAATAATAAATGTAAAACAATAGCATTAAAAAAAATGAATGGGATCATAAATGTAATTTTTTTTTAAAGTCTAGTTCACTGTAAATCATCTTTAATAGGGAACAATGCTACCCCTTTTCATCCCTCCAAAATTGTGCTAAACCCGTTTTCGCGGATTGAAAATTAGATAATAATTTAGTTGGGATAAAGACAAGTACTGATAAGCATATATGATTTGAAGGTACTCACAATCATCAATTTATGCTTCAAAATTGTGAACTGTAATACCAGACTTACCACCAGTGGCGACTGTAACAACTTAACAGAGATCCGCTATATTAGGTAGCTTTTGGTTCAAAGGCTGGTAGTTTAGACTGTTACTGGAAAAAGAGGGTACAAACGATGACATTATGCGTTACGTCTATTATGTTTGTACGTAAACTTGACGTAAAAGCTAATAAAAAGATAGTTCCGACAACTTGCAATCACACTTAGGCTTTGTATTCCAACTCGTGATTTTCAAAAAGAAACCCTGTACACAAACACAAATTAAGATTTCCTATTTAGAAAACTTCAATTATAAGTTAAATCATTCTTCATTGTTATGATGATGATTCATGCTAATTTTATCGCTTTTTGACAATTTTTTTTTTTTTATAAAAGTAAAGTGTGATATGGATGCTTATGAAACAACTCTTCGTAAACAACAAAATGACACAGAAATTAACAACTATAGGTTACAGTACAACTTTTTAACATTGAGAAACACCATCCTGTATAGTCAGCTATAAAAGACCCCGAAATGACAAATTTAAGGTAAAACAATTCATACGCGAAAACGTACGACCTAATTCATGTACAAAAAATTAACGGAAAACAAATATGTTACACAGCAACAAACGATAACCACCGAATTACAGGCTCCTGACGGGACAGAATGTGACTGGTTTAAACATGTATGGTTGATTTTCATAATCCCAATCTATTTGAATTTGTATCTGAAAACAATATTGCAAAACATGTGTAGTAGGTAATAACAGAATCTTTTCTTCTAAACTCTTTAACTGTCCTTTCAAGAAAGACGGGTTCAATGCACGAATTTAAATATTATGCGATTATCTGTGGTTCATAACATGTAAGAAAACATTTCAAAACAAACTCGTTCGTAACACCGAGACACAAAGAGTTAAAGCCGCGTAAAGAATAAACAAATGGAGTTGACACAATGTCCAAGCAAAAACCATTAGTCGAAAAAAAACTGACAACACCTTAGTCAAAAGAAAAAAGAGAACATTGAAACATCAGTGAACGAAACATTGAACAGAAAAAAATAAAGGTTCAGTGGCCTATAAATTGTATCATTTTCTTTAATGTTTGTACTTATGTGCTTTGTCTCTATGAATTTTGGTTTTCTTTGTTGACATATTGGTTTGTTTTAATAGCGATAAAGATTATAACACGATGTTGACAGCTGTACCCCTATTTTTGATATTTGTACCTATTGTCTGTTTGCTTTGTTCACACATTATTGTCAATAAAATGGAAATTAATGTCATACAAGTAAGAGGTTTATCTAAGTATAAATCTAAATCCACCATCTTCTACATAGGGAAATGTTGTGTACCAAGTCGGGAGTATGATAGTTCTTTTCAATTCGTTTGAGCTTTTGATTTTGCAATTTGATAAAGGACTTTCCGTTTTGAATATTTTTCTATGTTTTACCTTGGAGTTCTGTTTTTTTTTTCTCTCACTTTATAAAGCTGTGTGTCATGGAAGGAATACACTGGTTTTAATCCACCATTTTTTGCAAAAGAAAATGTTTGTAACAAGTCAAGAATATGACAGTTGTTATCCATTTTTATATGTTTGAGATTTTTTGGGATTGCCATCTGATTATGGACTTTATGTTTTGAATTCCATCAGAGTTTGTGGTATTTTTGTTATTTAATTTTTTATGAACTGTTTTAATGATTAAAATTTAAAACTGTGGGTTGAAGAAAAATGTGCTAGTCTATTGACAGATTTTAATGATTACAAAACAGCTAGGTCTATAGAATGTTAATTAAATCTAAAAGCGCCATGCTTTGTGAAAACTAACGGCGCATACATTTTACCTGATCAAATGAAAGTTATAATGTAGAACACGAAACGCTACTCCTGTTTATATTGTCAAAGCAATTCAACACGTTAACATCCATAATTGGCTCTTTTCCAGTTAATTCTACAACGTTTTTATACATTCTTTTATTTTTTTTAGGGGCATCGGTGGCCGAGTGGTCTAAGTAGCTACTAACTGTTAGCACTAGCCAGTCAACACTGACGTTGTGACTTCGAACCCCGCTTGTGAATGTGCACTCGACGCCAATCCTAATTGACTAGGATTATGAGTTTTCCTTGTGGTTGCCACGACATAGCCTAAAAGCGGTGCCTAAAAGTGGCGTTAAACACCAAAAATCAAATTAAAAAATATTTTTCTCTTGAAAATTGACAGAAATAGTTTCATATGATTTTGTCAAACTTAACTTTCAGTTCAATTAGAAAGTTTACAATGCATTTGTTATAAAGGCACAACTATTGAGTAGTAGGCAAGATATTTTGCATGCTGCTTGTTTTTTTATTTAAAAAAAAAAACAATACAAAATATGTTTCGTAACTACTCTGAAACATTTTTGTGTTGTAAAACCTGTAAAATGTATATGATATTGTGTGTAAAGAGAGATGAAATGAAGACATAAACTCAATCACTGTCTTTTAACATAGTAAAATGACTGTCTGTAGTATTTGGAACCCCGTGTCACGTTGTTTCCATGAAGTAAAACGTCAAATTTACCATGTTTACGTTTATGTGACAATTTGGTAGACCACATAGGATGTGTATTTTTGTCTTAAATCAAACGTATAATTAAACTTGTTTTGTTATGGAATTGTTCCTCGTGTGACGAAATTTTATGAATGACGCTGTAAAATTTGTAAACAATTCGCGTCATAATTGAAATTTAAATCAATAGTATCATAATTTTGACCTTTTGATAGACATCATTTCCGTAAATGTATTTTTCTTGTATATCTTCAAAACGATCAATATATTACCAATATGCTATATCATTTAGAGGAATTAACACACTGACGTGCTATACCTTACTTGCATTGTTAGGGAAAATAATTTTATGCATTTCATATCAATGAAAAAACAAATTTATAACGTCGTTTACAATTTTTGTGACAGGAACCGATACTTCATATTTTCCCTAGTTTTAAGTTGGCTTTTTCAATGAATTCAATCGGTTTATAAAAGTATGAGGTCAAAATCATGATTACGATTTACGACAAAAATGCACATGTGTTTAATGTCGTCCGAAATAAAGCATATTGATGATATCAAATGAAAGTTGTTATGACATTATAATAGAATGTAATAGAATAATAGTTACAAACATTTTTAAGACTTTTTAAATTTACATTTAATTTAAGATGTTAAATTTTGAATGGTGTCTTCTTCTAAAAATAAAATTGAGAAATGGGGAATGTGTCAAAGAGACAACAACCCGACCATAGAACAGACAACAGCAGAAGGTCACCAACAGGTCTTCAATGCAGCGAGAAATTCCTGCACCCGGAGGCGTCCTTCAGCTGGCCCCTAAACAAATAAATATACTAGTTCAGTGACAATGAACGCCATACTAAACTCCAAATTGTACACAAGAAACTAAAATCAAAAATACTAACAGAGGCCAGAGGCTCCTGACTTGGGACAGGCGCAAAAATGCAGCGGGGTTAAACATGTTTATGAGATCTCAACCCTCCCCTATACATCTAGCCAATGTAGAAAAGTAAACGCATAACAATACGCACATTAAAATTCAATTCAGGAGAAGTCCGCGTCTGATGTCAGAAGATGTAACCAAAGAAAATAAACAAAATGACAATAATACATAAATAACAACATACTACTAGAAGTTTACTGACATGCCAGCTCCAGACTTCAATTAAACTGATTGAAAGATTATGTCTTCATCATATGAATATCAGGCACAATCCTTCCCGTTAGGGGTTTAGTGTCATACCATCATAACATATATGAGAAGAACATGAATAGCATGTATATATTCCTAAAAAAAAATCTATTTTGCTTTCTATAAACATTTTTAAGAGTAGCATTGTACGGAAGAGACTTGTAAGTAGCGCTGGCGTCTATACAATCAAATCAGAGGCGTTCATGGCTAAGTCGATTAAACAGAGCATAGTACAAGTAAAACCATATCAGATCAGTAACGTCAGAAATTGAATTACAAAAACGAAAATGCAAATGTATAGTTTCCATAAAAAACTAAATCTTAAATACATTGTATTGATTATCTTGCTCTTTACATCAATTATAATGACAGCACGTGTACAAAATATAAATCCCAGTTTCAGCCACGAGAAAAATATTGTATCCGAACATCGTCTCACTATCTTTGTACTAAATGGGTCTAAATCGTCTCCCTGACATTTTCACCATTTTTTTTAGTAATTTTACAATACTTCCAATCCAATCACACAAAGGTTTCGTCCGCAACCATGAGTTTACTCAAGTGGTTATACTAAAACTGTTTTGTTTAAAAGTTTGATATCAAAACAGTCTCCTCATCTAATAATCAGTGGATATACAGTGTCGCCTAATAAAAGTACAGGAATATCAGTACATTTTATATTAACTGAATGTTGAAGCGCAACATGAACTCGGCCTGGTCATACCATGATGATATAAGTAGTAGTTTGCGTCTACAATCGCTTGACATACAATTGAATACACACCTTTTATTTTGTAGTAATCTATAGACTTTTTGCAGGGTGAAACTATTAGATACATGTTCCAAAGAAACTCGGTGTCATTCAGGATTCCATTCACCAAGGTTTCACGCCAGGAACAATATTAAGTACAACAACATTAGTAAGGAACATAAAAGATAAATTAGCATATATCATGTGTTGCGGGATTAACCTTAATATTGAAATCCCTTTTTGTCTTTGAGCTTGATTGTGTAGCCTCGATTTTTATTCGAAATCGAGACATCGAAAGACTCTCTTAGTCATTTATGTAAATTAACTGTTTGCTAACGTATGAATTATTCGAAATACTAAGGATTTTCTAATCCCATGCATAGATTACCTAAGCTGTATTTTGCACAACTTTTTGGAATTTTAGGTCCTCAATGCTCTCCAATTTTATACTTGTTTGGCTTTCTAACTATTTTGATCTGAGCGTCACTGATGAGTTTTATATAGACGAAACGCGCATCTAGCAAATCAAATAATAAGCCTGGTACCTTTGACAACTATTAATATTCCAAATTAGAAGAGCGGTTTTCATAACTACTAGAGAAGTTGTTCAATTCTAACTAAGTTATGAACATTTAAATGACAACTTGTTTCCTTGTGTGAATAATTATAACGAACAGGTAATTAAAACCAATATACTGATGATATTTTAAATTTAATGTTAAAACCGTGTTCGTTCATGAAACTAATTGTACACAGGTTTTCAATACGCGATGTTTGGCTTGACACAGCCTAGCTCCATCAATTTGACAAATGGTCATTTAATTTAGAACACTTTCTTGTCCCATCATTAAGTTGAACAAAACAGAACTAAGAAGTGTTTTCCAGGAACAAGATAACTTTTAAATCTTAAATAACAGAACACAATTCTGTCTCTTTAACTTATTTTAGTCCAATATTTTATGTTTATTTCAACATTTGTGTATGAAATTTAATTAATGTCCACCCAGGTGTCTATAAATAACAGATTTTGGTGATATCAATTTTACATAAAATTAGATTGCAAAATTTAAGGTGCAACTTTCCTTTATCCCATTGTTCACAAATCCCAATAATTTGCAGCTATATTATAACACAGGTTTGTAAGCTAATAAAAAAGCGTCAAGCTGACAGTTAATCAAAAAGTTGTGAGTACGCCCTTTTAATCTTAGCAAACATCACTTAATTCATAGTTTTTGCCTTTTAGATTTTGTATCGTTTTTTTTTCCAAGTTCTGAGAATAATTTCTCCTAAATTATTGATATTCTTTCATTTTACCATTATCTATCAAAGCACAATTTGTCACATTGAAAGAAAATATTATATTCATCGTATACGTAACATATATATAATTGATGGATTGTTGGTTGCTTAGCATATATATACTAGTAGCTTGCTGATCGGTATTTTCCAGACACACTTTAATAGTAAAAAAAAACGGATTCCAAGGGAATTCCAAAGGGGAAAGTCCTTTATAAAATAGCAAAAGCAAACACTTACGTGAAACGACTGTCATGTGACTGACTTGGTAAAGTTATTTTCTTGTATGGAAATGAAGTTATTAAATCTGAACCTCAAATTCAATAATCTTAGGTTTCTTTCATTCGGCATGGATTGCTTTCAAACACCTGGGTTTGTTTTTATATGAAATAAACCATGACGGAATCCAATGGTTCGTCTTTCAGTCAATAAAAGGTCAGCATCTGTATGAATCGAACTCCTACTGTAAATATAGATTATTTAAAGTCTTTTATTTAATCTTTTTTTTCGAAATACTAAATATTTTATACCCCAGAAATAAACAACCTTACTTGAATTTCGCAAAAACTTTTGAACTTTTGAGTACTAATTGATCATGAAATTCGTACTTTATTTTCGATATTTTAACTTTTTGATTTGAGCGTTACTGGTTAGTCTTTTGTAGATGAAACGCGCATCTTGACTACAAAATTTAAATTCTAGTATCTATAATACTAGTAGATTGATTTACAACAAATGGATCTATGCCATTGATGCTGGAGGTTACCTCCCTGAGGTATAAAATCATTCAAATAGTCCGCTCATCTATATTGACATTGATTTTCATCGATATGTTCATAATTATATATAAAATCTAACAAAACCACCTTATCTGTATTTGGCAAAAGCTGTCAGAACTCTATCTTCGTGATTTATTTGGAATATTTAATTTCTTTTGGATTTGAACGTCACTACTGTGTCTTTTTTTAACGAAACGCGCATCTGGTTTACAATATTATTTACAACCACTAGGTTGATGCCACTGCTGGTGGGAGTTTCCTCTCCCTGGGTATCACCAGCTTAAAAGCTATTACTTCTGGTGGATCATAATCACAACTCCTATCTTATACCTGAAAGTTCAATTAAGGTACGTAGAAACATTGTTTTTCTGAGACAAGTTCCTCCTATGTTGATGATGAAAAAATGACAAGAAATTCAGCCTCATCGTAATAACTATTATATTGTAGTGAGGTGCATTGTGATAATTCGTTTTTCTCATAGATTTTTCCAGCTTTTGTTGCAAAACGTTCTCGATATATTTTTCAGCATTTTCGATACTCATGATTTGTTATTGATATATCTTTCTCATGACAAAACATTTTCATTTCATTTATCTATGTGCTTAAAAATTATTTTCCTGAATATTTATTGATGAAATTAATCTATAACAAGCGACATGAAATGCTGTTTTGCACTCGATAATATACGCGTAATTATACGAAAAACGTTCGGTTATCAGTCAAAAAAGATGCAACAAAACAACGGAATGACCTCAGGATTATCCGCTGTAAATAGTTAAATAATAAAAATTCCGAGTTCTATGGCAAATTCAAAACGGAAAGTTCTTTATCAAATGGCAAAATCAATAGCTCAAACACATCAAACAATTGGAAAATGAATATCATATTCCTGACTTTGTACAGACATTTCCTCATGTAGAAAGTGGTGGATTTAACCTCTTCTTGTATGACAATTAAACAATGTTGACAATAATCTTAACCACTATAAAAAGAAATTAACTATTCCATCGAAGAAAAACAAAATGACAAATAAATATTAGATGTTAACAAAATTTTCAGATTTTTCGAAATGCTAAGGATTTGTTATCCTATACATATATTTCTCCAATTGTATTTGGCAAACCATTTTTTTTTCACATTCGAGTGTCTGGCGTACAAATTTGTTGTCCATTCATTTGATGTGTTTTGTCATTTGATTTTGCCGTTTGATTATGGACTTTCCGTTTTGTATTTTCCTCGGAGTTCAGTATTTTTGTTATTTTGCTCTTTTTTGTAAATATGTTTGACATATTTTAAATCAGTACAAGAGGATAACATGCTGCACGGACTGATGTAGCCAACAAGAGATTGGCATAATGACTTTTGGATGTTATTATATTCGATATATAAAAAAATGTTAAACATAAAATAATGTTTTGTTTTCAATTCTTCACATAACAGGAACCGAATAGGATTTTGATAATTATAACTTTGACATATATTTAGTTGCTGCATTTCCAAATGAACCAGTTAGTTTCAGTATGGTTCGAACATTAATTAATTAGAAAGAAATCAATCTTATACATATAAAAATGTGAAAATATGAAACGGAATGATATCCATGAATAGTTAAATTTATGTACAGTTATTGTACTCGTGAAATAAACGTTAATTTTCTTTTAAAATATCCTCTTTTTCTATAAATAAAAATTTTTCTGTACATTTAACTTTCCGCTACCTCATAATATATAATAAAAGTACATATTACAAAACAACTTCATATATATGTATATTACATAACTTTATTTGAATTTCATCATATATTTCCTGCTCGCTTAATTTTGTACATTTGTCTTCATACATAAACCTACCGCGTTGCTTGCTTTCACACAATATGTAACGTAATATATCTCATAACTACTCTTATGTATATAATAAATTGTTAACTGTGAATACTTTAATAAAACATTTTGATTGTGGTAAAAATAAATCCCCTTCCACGAATATAACAGCCATGCAATGGTTAAAGTAAAATCAGTGAAATGATGAAATCTCACTATTGTGTGACTTGCATTCGTTGTAAATAACACAATACTATAACTTTGGTTCATTTTTTATGGTTGACCAAGCTTTTTTCTGTAAAGGGTTTCTATCTTGTCCATGGTGTATTCTGGTTCCCTGTTCTTTATCTGCTTCGGCGGTGTTAGAAACTGGTGTTTTGCAAGGGAAAGAACCAGCCTATGTCATGATGTTAATCTGTCCTTTGATCTTGTAATGGTGACTCGTTCTCACCATTTCACATGACATAAAGAAGCAGTGCACAGAAAGGCCCCTCCTCTAAAAAAACAAGTGTCAACACAGGAACACATTTTGTTTTCATATTTTTTGCTTAAAAAAAAGTTTTTGACGACCCACCTAAAAATGGATTTCGCCAACATTTCATGTTATATCAAGTTTCTCTCTGAAACAACAACTGAAATTTACTTTAAAAAAATTACGCTTATTTGTAGATCTTACATTGTAGTTAAAACTATAATTATCTTATTCAATAAATCAATTCATAGTATACATGGTAATTTACATAGTAAACATGGATGCATGGTATACATGGATATTTGGCTAGCCACAAAACCAGGTTCAACCCTCCATTTTTTCTTAAAATATCCTCTACCAAGTCAGGAAAATGTATTATATTTCGTTTCTGTGTGTGTTCCATTTTAGTGTTGTGTTTCTGTTGTGTCGTTGTTATACTCTTATATTTGATGTGTTTCCCTCCGTTTTAGTTTGTAACCTGGATTTGTTTTTTTCTCAATCGATTTATGAATTTTGAACAGCGGTATACTTCTGTTGCCTTTATCTATACAAAGCTGATACATGAAATAAATTGAATACAGAAACAAGCAAAATTGCTTTTATTAATTTGTCTTTGGTTAACAAATAAATTTCTTATACAGTCAATATTATGCAAGCATGGCATAATCTGAAATAGTCAGTTTGTCAGAAACAAAACTATAAGATATGAAATGATTAAGAATCATATTATTATTTCTGTACCAAAATAAAAATAAAAGATTGTTTTGCTCATCCGGTATTACGGTGGACCAAATAGCAATGTATTAATGTCAAATTGAACTTTGAAAATCTAAATTTGAAGCCTTAAATTGGTATTTATTGGACATGAATGTGCTGACAATCTGGACGTCCATTAGTCTAAGATAGTCCTTCACAAACATCTTATCATCATTGGGACATTGTTATTCGATAATTTTTTAATATTATTTAAACTTTTTTCAAATATGTAAACACCACAAGTTTCACAAACATTCATATATTGACCATCTAAGCTTATTTATTAGAACAAAGCCACTTCCGATGAAAATCTACTAAATTCGAGCACCCCATTTGGAGCAGCAAAATTTTCTTTGTCCTTCAACACGTTATTCTTTTAAAAAGAAATGACGAAAATCAGGTTACTCCTGATAGAAAGTAAAATGACAAAAATACCGAATTCTGAAGAAAACTCTAAACGGAAAGTCCCTAGTCAAAGGCAAAATCAAAAGCTTTTTGTCCATACATGCAGGAAATTGCACTTCAACATAGTTATTCACTGAAGGATATGTTTAAAATGAGTGACGTAAGCCTTTGTTTTCTGTGTCTGTTTGAAGAGGTCAGTTTGTACTGCTATGATCCTAATCCAGTAGTTCACCATCAAATGAAGTGAGATAAACATACCAAGGTCAATACGATAACCTAAGAGAGCGAACTATATAAAAAGTAAAATCACAAAAATATTTTACTCCGAGGAAAATTAAAAAAACTGAAAGCCCCTTTTCAAATTGCAAAATTAAAAGCTCAAACATACCAAACGAATGGATAACAACTGCCATATGTCTGACTTGGTACAGACAAAAAATGAAGATAAACAACGTCAGTACCTAGTATCTATACTCCAAGACCATCGTGTATTATTGTTAAAGTTGATACAGAATATTTATCAACAATCTCTTGGTATTTTCCGATGATTTTTCTTTTTAAAAGGACGACACGTTCTTTGGCGTTCCCTGGTTAATCAACTTTCGGCTCAGACACTAGTTAGGTTTTACAAAATCGGAGTAGCAGCTGCAAGCTCTTGAATACGAATGAGTTGAGAAATGTTTATCCAACATGCAGGTGAAGCTGGTATATTAGTAATTCCAAAACTAAAATCGTCTTTTTTGTCAGATTCTGGTATTGAGATGATAAATAAACTCATCATAGATACCACAATTTGAGATATGTATTTGCACCAGACTCGCTATTCGTCTACAAAAGACTCAACAGTGACGCTCGAATCAAAAAAGATTAAAAAGGCCAAATTAAGTACGAATTTGAAGAGCATTAAAGACCAAAAATTCCTAAACAATTTGCCAAAATACATTTACAGCTAAGGTAATAAATGGCACATATTCAAAGCATTTGATAAGGGTGCTAAATAGTTTATGACTAAGTAAATTAAATAAATGCACCCATGACAGTAAAGTTCGGTTGATTGTGGGGTTTAGTAATGGATAGTGCTTAATATTCAATGACTGTCATTTCATTTTATTATACACTTAATAATTATATTTTTATGATATAGTATATATATGTTGTTAAGTTGCAATGTTGTACAAATATATGACCTGCTGAACACAAATGGATGATGCAAGCACACAGTCTTTTATTTCACATATTTCTGTCTTGTTTTCAAAACTTTATGATACAGTTTAATACTGAGCATTGATACGAAACATTATAAGACAACAAGAAGACTTTGTTTGAATATGAATATGGTATCAGGAGAAAAATAGAATTAAAATTAAAACCATTTAGGTACCCTCATTTCCAGTTTGAAGACAAGGAGAATAGCACTTAATGTTAGGTTGAAGTATATAAATTTGAATTTAAAACATTACACTGGTACATTTTGGTAGATAAACCTGTATCACCTGTTCCAAGAAGGTATGTGTTAAAAAAAACTTATAGCTAGTACAAAAAGTACAAATTACAATTAATTTGTACAAACTTACATCTTGTACACATCATATATACAATGTTTTTTATAAATAAACCAATGTATATTGATTTTCTTACGTAATCATCTACTTCACATTTCCGACCTCTTCATACTACAGTTCCGGACAGAATTTAATTGCTCGGATATCAATAAACATTCGCTACCTTATCTAAAACAAATATATTGATGATGTTTCCTATTATTGTTTGTAAAATTTGCCCTTAAAAAAAACTTGTGCAGAATGTATGTTTGTTTCAAATAGAGAAATACTTGGAATGAGTAAGATATACGCCGGGCTATTCAATGAAATTTATAATACGACCGACATCAGTTAAGAAAGACAAACAAGCAATTTTTTTTCAAATGTTTTGTTGAAATGTTTCACCCAACAAGGGAAGTGAGGGGTTCCCAATCCACCAAAGGCTACGAATGAGTCTGAAATGATAACGAATTTATGAATGATAGTCGACAAATGGAGACGTAAAGGCCACACTAAGCAGGCAGATTGCAGTCGGGCCTTGAAAAAAAGTATTCAATATATCAGTTCGGCGAAACAGACATTCCGGTCAGATATGGGATTTAAATGCAAACCCCCGGCCCCCAAAAAATACGTCCGTTTTTTATTTATCATGTTTATTTAATGCTAAATAATTCTGTCGGAAATTTCTAATTTCTAATAACGATTTTAATTTGTTAAAGGCAAAAATCAGGGTCAGAATTTTCTCCCTCAAATATTTCAGACTGCCCCTCAAATCAAATGGTCTGTACCTTATACTTTAAATTATCTTTTAAAATATGATTCAACACGGAAAGTTCCTAATCAAATTGCAAAATTAAAAGCTCAAACATATCAAACGAATGGATAACAACTGTCAAATTTCCTACTTGGTATAGACATTTTTTTATGGTGTTATAGCTAACTGAACCTCTCACTTGTAGGACAGAAACATAAAATTCGATTATTATGACAACGATGTATGAACAAAACTAACACACAAACTAAGTTAAAATGTTACAAATAGGGATACAGCGGTCAACATTGTTTTATGGTCTTCATCACTATAAAACAATCAAATATGTCAACAAACTAAGATAAACAAAAAGGCATAAAGGTAAAGCACATTAGCAAAAACAAAAGACAAAAATTAACAAAATAATACAATGTCGTGATGTACAAGTACCGAGCCACGTCAAATGCATACTACCATAAATAGACTAAACAAAGTAATCGTTTACAAAGACAAAAAAAAAGGAAACTTAAGTACGATATTAAGAAATTAAACAGCGTCATTACCTAGTATCTTTACTTCAAGACCATCGTGTATTATTGTTGAAGTTGATGCGGAATATTTATCAACAATCTCTTGGTATTTTCCGATGATTTTTTTTAAAGGACAACACGTTCTTTTGCGTACCCTGGTTAATCAACTTTCGGCTCAGACACTAGTTAGGTTTTACAAAATCGGAGTAGCAGCTGGAAGCTCTTGAATACGAATGAGTTGGGAAATGTTTATCCCACATGCAGGTGAAGCTGGTATATAAATAATTCCAAAACAAAAATCGTCTTTTTGTCAGATTCTGGAACTGAGATGATCAATAAACTCATCATAGATACAACGATTGGAGTTTTGTATTTGCACCAGACGCGCTATTTGTCTACAAAAGATTCAACAGTGACGCTCGAATCTAAAAAGCTAAATAGGCCAAATAAAGTACCAAGTTGAAGAGCATTAAGGACCAAAAATTCGTAAACATTTTGCCAAAATACATTTACAGCTAAGGTAATGAACGGAACATATTCAAAGCAATTGATAAGGGTGCTAAATAGTTTTAAAATGACTAAGATGTAAGTTGCATTCTTAATTAAAAACCCTATTCATCTAGTTCTTGTTACTTTACTTTTCCGGGTCGCGGTCATCTCCGTAGAGTTCGAACAGAAGTAATAGTAAATAAATAAATACAGACATGACAGCGAATTGCTGTTGATTGTGGAGTTTTATATTAGACACTTAACCGACATTTGCATGCATTATTATATTTTCAACCACTGGGTCGATGCCGCTGCTGGTGGAGATTTATTTCCCCGAGGGTATCACCAGCCCAGTAGTCAGGACTTTTTGTGCTGACGTGAATTATCATTGATATAGTTATATTTATAAATTAACTGTTTACAAAATTTTGAATTTTTGAAATACTATGGCTTTTCTACCTCAGGCATAGACATTACATTAGCTGTATTTGGCAAAACTTTTAGGAATTTTGGTCCCCAATGCTCTTCAACTTCGTATTTTATTTGGCCTTTTTAACTGGTTTGGATCTGAGCGTCACTGATGAGTGTTTTGTAGACGAAACGCGCGTCTGGCGTATATACAAAATTTAGTCCTGGTATCTATGATGAGTTTATTTATATACATCACATTTGTATGATATAAAATTGAGAATGGATATGGGGAATGTGTCAAAGAGACAACAACCCGACCATAGTATACATATACAATGTTTATACAAATAAACCAATTTATATTGATTTTCTTACGTAATCATCTATTCACATTTCCGTCCTCTTCATACAGCAATTCTGGACAGAATTTAATTGCTCGGATATCAATTCAAGTTTGCTACACAGCTACTTTTGCATAGGTACTATTTCTGTACTTAAAATCTGTAGTACTGGAAATTTACTTGTAATATTCAGTACTATTTCTTCACTTGAAAATAATTGTAATATTTAGGTACTTGTATTTTCCAGTACTTGATTTGTACTCAAAATATCGGTACAAAAATGATACCAACAGTGATCAAAGTATTCCATGTTTGAACATCATAACTTCATGAGATTTGAAAAAGACAAACGTTCAAAATGCTGAAAATGTAACCGTGCAGCCAAAAATCTGTAGTACTTAAAATTTCAAGTACAAATCAAGGTACTTAAATATTACAATGATTCGTAAGTAACACAATAGTACTGAATATTAAAAGTAGATTTCAAGTACTACAGATTTGTGGTACATAAATAGTACATAAATCGCACCTATGCAAAAGTAGATGTGTACCATATCTATAAAAAAAAAATACATTGATGTTTCCTATTACTATTTGTTAAATTTTCCTTTAAAAAAATCTGCAGAATGTATCTTTGTTTCAAATATAGAAATACTTGGCATGAGTGAAGTTTAATCCTGTCAAGTTTTCTTTTTTTTTTATCTGTGTACAAGCTATAGTAACCATGTAAGAGTTTTTCCAAAATATTCTATAGACACCAAATACAAAATTAATGGTGCTTAGAAACACCCATGATATATGTTTATGACCCAGAATGTTTTTACTGCAATGAAATGTAGGATTAATTTCCTACAACTGTCAAATTTTAATGGACTATTTTTTTCGACCTTTTATCGTATGCAACCGGATGTGACGTACTTTGATTTAGTGGTATTACACCTCAAACTCACACAGTTTAGTATGTGTATCTCATATATCTAAGTGAACGTGCTACCAAAACAAGAAGGTCTGCATCGTGTCTTGATATGTCCGTCGATACTAACACACACGGACGACATTAAACTTGAATCTATGATAAACGATTGTTAATTTTACATTTTTGAGTAGTTACATAGTCTTCCCCATTGTATGGCGTTAACATATCTCAACAGAACAGATACGTTGCGATCGCGCATGTTCACACTATACGGACGCTTTTGGCAGCTGTGTATTCCTTACACAAACTCTGCCCCAACAGATCAACGAGGAAGAACAACCGCAAAACAGCACTACATGAATTACTACATGAATAGTACGGTTACCATCACGATTTAGTTGACCAATAAGATATGTCCGTGTCTCAACTCACTAGACAAATGGTTTTGATGTCGTATGTCTTTATATGTGCAGGTATAGATAGAATAGTCGTCTTAACCATATTGTTACAGATATTGTCTTAATTCCTATTGTAGTATAATGATTGTGTGGATTTGCAATGCAGGTGATAGATGCATAGTATGAGACGCTTCCCCTTTCTTCGCATCCAGTCTCGCTACTTTTGGAGCTCTTGTGATTTACTCAGTTTTTGTTTCTCATATTGATACATATTCCAAAACAGTTTTTGTTTCTCATATTGATACATATTCCAAAACAGTTTTTGTTTCTCATATTGATACATATTCCAAAACAGTTTTTGTTTCTCATATTGATACATATTCCACAACAGTTTTTGTTTCTCATATTGATACATATTCCACAACAGTTTTTGTTTCTCATATTGATACATATTCCACAACAGTTTTTGTTTCTCATATTGATACATATTCCACAACAGTTTTTGTTTCTCATATTGATACATATTCCAAAACAGTTTTTGTTTCTCATATTGATACATATTCCACAACAGTTTTTGTTTCTCATATTGATACATATTCCACAACAGTTTTTGTTTCTCATATTGATACATATTCCACAACAGTTTTTGTTTCTCATATTGATACATATTCCAAAACAGAGATTTGAACATTAGTAAACTATTATTCCTTTAGTTGAGCAATAAAGAAATTAGAGAAAATATGTGACAACTTTTTATTTGATAACAGTAGGTAAAATTGCAGAAAATTCCAGATAGGTATGAATCATCTACTAAGAGAGGTTTAGCGCAATTAAACCAGGTTCAATCCACCATTCTCTACATTTGAAAATGCCTGTACCAAGTCAGGAATATGTCAGTTGTTTGTTGTCCATTCGTTTGATGTGTTTTATTCTTTGATTTGCCATTTAATTAGGAACTTTCCGTTTTGAATTTTCCTCTGAGTTCAGTTTTTTTTGTGATTTTACTTTCTACTACCGATAAATAAAAAAAAAGGTGGCTGGTGAAAAGTCTTCAACAGAATGTCAAACTTCCACGTCGTTCCCGAAATATCAGCTAATTGTTGGACAAGGCCTTAACTTTTGATAATCCTGTAGATCCGTCCGATTCGTTTCGTGTGTTTAAGAAAATTATGTGATTTGGTTTTATTCAAGTTAACATTGGGTATTTCAAGCTATACTGCAAATCTTGTTTAAGTTTTGTTCTTTCCAAAATCAAACGTTATTGCATTTATACGTTGATTTTTTTAACAACATGTGAACTTTGATCGATTGT
The DNA here is from genome assembly GCF_965363235.1 of Mytilus galloprovincialis. NCBI lineage: Eukaryota > Metazoa > Mollusca > Bivalvia > Mytilida > Mytilidae > Mytilus > Mytilus galloprovincialis. Next base: position 67,521,389 of record NC_134846.1, read on the forward strand.
TGGTTAATTGCTCAACATTCAGTGTCAAACATTTCTTGCATATGAAATAAGAGAACAATTTATCAATAAATACAATATGTAGGTTCTGCAAGGCAGGTCGACCGAGATGAACGGCAGGAAATTTTAACTGCTTCTGTTAAATCGGATGAAGCGATATAGGGTCAAACATTAATAGATTTTCGTAGCCAGATTTTGCTCAACATGCACATACCGATCAATCAGATAGTTTTAGCATTGTTTAATAAAGAGTCCGTAGTGCATTGCACCAACCCTACAGGGTCATCGGAATTAACGTCCCCATTTCTGACTAGATTTGGCTGTGATTTTATACATCAATACAGCCTAATAGCTGCCTCAACTTAACAAAAGTTGTAACCACATTGAAGTTTTTTTGTCATAAATTTTCATTCCGTGTTTAAACGAGATTTGATACATTTGAAAAAGCTTCTATTTTATATCTTAAACATCAATAATTTCTGTGTATGTTTTCTCACAAATTGGGGTTTCTTGCGCACGCCATACAGTAGTTTCCGTGTTCCTTTTATATACTGTTTTGAAAGGCTTCATAATTTTGTCATCCAATCTAAGCTGTGCAGCTGTTCAGCTGACTTTCCCTGATCTTCAATGTACCATTATAGGACTAACAATGTACCAGAAGCTGTATCAAGCCAGTGGTTTTGCGATGTACCATTATAGGACTACCAATGTACCATAAGCTGTATCAAGCCAGTGGTTTGTACCATTATAGGACTACCAATGTACCAGTTTCACTCTAGGTTCTTTTTATAAGTATTACACGTTTTATAACTTTACAGAAAACTCGAAGCTATTCAGTCAAAAATATTATTTATGATTTGAGTCCTTTTTTTGTATCCCCAATGCACGCACTTTTCCTTGAAACTATTTGAAAAATAGAAAAAAAACAGGAGGGGATTCACAGATTTTAAAAGTACTTAAATTCCATATCAAGGTGCTTGAAGGTCCTTGAAAACTTAATACAAAGCTTGTTAATACTACTTTTGTCTCTATTGATTTAAGTGATGCGATTAATACATGGAAAATTAAATATACAATTATATTATGTCAATGTCAGGAAAATATAAACTTTTTTGTATGAGACTGAGAAACTGGGGAAGGGCGAGGTTCTAGCGAGCCCTTCCCCAGTTTTGCGCCGAGTACAAAAAAGTTTATATTTTGTTTTTATACTGCAACTGACATTATACAAAATATAGCTATGCTACTATATTTAGGAAATAAACACAACTAGTTACAGTATAACGTTTGGTATTGTTTTTATTTTCAGTTTAAAACGTCATTGCAAAGCAGATGAGCAACAAGCGCTACATGGGTAAAGTATAAAACGAATGTTCAAAACGGTCCATTCAAAGACAGACATTGGCTTTCGATTAAAGCTCAATCGTTTATCATTAAAACACACAACTTTAACTTCAAACTTCAAATTTAAAATAAGTGCAATTAAAAGAAAGCAATATATCATTATATTTGATTTAAATTCATGTGGATATGGAAAAGGGTAAAATCGAACATTCCCAAAAAATTCAAAAACACTGCTTTAGATTTGATGTCTACAGTAGATCTGAAGGGGACTTTGTTACCCCTGGACAGCAAAACCCTCAGCATTGGTTTATTTCCGAGAAATTTGTAAGCATACTTCTACGTACCTATTTGGTCGTTTTGAAAGGAATACATTTGTACCTTTGAACATAAAAACAACACGCTATTTATCAGAATGGTACGAATTTGTAACATCGTCTTAATCTGGGGGTGGATGGGTGTTCATTACTACAATTCTGTAACGGTCTGAACGATAATGGTAGTCCATAATTTGTTATTACATTTGGCTTTTGTTGCGGACTGCATTGTTTTAAATTTTCTGTATAGAGTTGTTGCTGTCTTGTTGGTTTATATCCCACACTTCTTTTATTGAAGTGTCGATTAAAGACCAACACAATATCAACCCAATGCAAAAAACAATACAACTATGTAAACAGCAGACACACAAAAAAGATCCAAAACAAACAAGTTTCCAAGAAAAATAGATATCATGTACTCTAGGGTAACATTTTCTCCTCTTAACAAGACGGTCGGTCCTTTTTCCAATACCGAAAAGAGAAAGCAAAATTTGTGTTATATCCGGAGTACATGACGCAAATACGCCTCATACACATCATCTTCGAGATATTGACTCGATATGCTCTATACACATAATATTTCGTCAATGATATTACATGTGATACAAACCTAATTTTACTGCATGTCATTTTTACCATGTAACGAGATAATTTGGTGAAAGAATTCACTGTATCTTAAGTAAAGGCCGAGTTCATTCAAACAGCTGAGAAAGAGTTTCTGAGGGAGTGGAGGTAAGTTTGGCTGTGTGGGATGTATAAATACGAAGCCACGTCTGGATCAAACGGGGGATTAAATTCAATACCGAGAGTATAATGCTCACTTGACATTTGAGGAAGTTCGCTACTCAGTTTCAAAATAACAACCTTTTAATAACGCTAGTATATATTGATAGGAACCAAAAGAGCAAAAATAAAATATAGGTCAATGTGCCTGTTTTCGAGATATGAGCCATTAAAATTCTGACGGGAAAATGTTCTCTCTTGATTTTTCTTAGCTTTATTATTGACAAGTCTAAGTTCTCAAAAGCTATTAAAAAGTAAATGATTTATAAAAAGAAAAATGGGGGTCAATGGGCAAAACATTGTAAGGCATTCAAATGGATAAAACCAGAGGATTCTAAAAATCTGACAAAAATTTCAGAACATACTTATGATCCTTTGCAAAAACACATTAAATGGTTCGTAGGTGACCTGCTTTTGCATGGCAAATATTGCTTTACCACCAAAAAAGTCTCTTTTTGAAAAAGTCAGTCAAAATATCCCGATTTTCAACCCAGTCAACCATTTTTACAAAATCTACCGTCAAAAACAGGAAATTGAACAACTTAAAAAGTGAAATCGTCCCTTTTGTTGTATTCATTTGTAGGAACAGTAGATGGGCTTTTTCACATATTTGGTAAATATGCATACAACTATATAACTGAAAATTAAAAAAAAATAAACGTTTTTGAAATATCACCTATATTTTCTGAAATATAGGGAAAAAGGCTAAAGTTTTTCTTTAAATCATCAGTCGAATGTCCCATTTGAAATCCAAAGATTTTATTTTAAACGTTTATTTTGTTAATACATAAATTTTCGTTTTAATATGCAATAATTATTTACTTATATGTTACCGCATAGTCAGCTATAAAAGGGCCGGAAATGACAATGTAAAATAATTCAAACGAGAAAACTAACGGCCTCATTTATGTAAAAAAAAATGAACGAAAAACAAATATGTAACACATAAACAAACGACAGCCACTGAATTACAGGCTCCTGACTTGAGACAAGCACATACGTACATAATATGCCGGAGTTAAACATGTTAGCGGGATCCCAACCCTCCCCCTAACCTGGGACAGTGGTATAACAGTACAATATAAGAACGAACTATAAAAATCAGTTGAAAAAGGCTTAACTCATCAGATGGACCAAAATACATGTGGACGTGACTGGGTACTTTTACATCCAAACAACAAAAAGACACTAGAAACAGATCTGAGAGTACTCGCAGATAACTGATAGCTAGTTCAAAGCCACTAACAACTAATTAAAAAATCATGCATCTAAGACTATATTATCAATCCGTAAACATCCAACATCCAGTGGATTTAGTGTAAAGACGTCATAAACAGTCAGAAAAAAACATGACATTGTGCAATGCCAAGATATATGTATCGACAGATAAAGTATTTAATGATCTTATTACAGTAGTAAATTGGTAACCTTTTAGAATTAGTTTATTTAAAAGAGCGATAAGTTTATCAGGATCATTTCTAAATTTCCGGGCACGGTTAACAACATTTCCGTTAAAAGGAGGATGTGCTATCCCGTTTGAAATAAGTACAACCAAACATCGAAACCAAATCTTTATATCTATGGAAAAAATAGTAAAGGTGTGAAGTATTTTATTGTAACGATATCCCTGGTTTGATAATTTACCAGTAATACAGACTACGTTCGTTAAAATCGAAAACGTCATAACAGACACGGGCATAGCAAACGAGCTGTGAAATATAAACACCGTAAGATGGTGCCAAAGGAACATCACCATTTAAAAATGGAAAATTAAGAATAGGGAACGAAAAATCGTCCCTTTTGTCGTAAATTTTAGTGTGGAGATTCACGTTTAAACCGAAATATCTATCTGGGAAAGGAAAGTTATAACCGTTTAAATTTGATTTATTTAAAGTAAGTTCCTTGGGGTAAGTTTCAGCAGTATATTGAGAAAATTCTTGATTATTTAACGAAAAAATATCATAAAGATAACGGTAAGTGTAGTTGAATTTATCAATTAAATGCAATTTCGACGGGTCTTTACTGAGTTTAGTCAAAAACTGTGATTCGTAACAGTACAAAACAAGTCTGTTATCAAAGGGGCACAATAAGTGTCCATAGGGATACCTACAACCTGTCGATAAACTTTGTTGTCGAAACGTACATAAATATATCAAGGAGTAAATTAGCAGCTCATCACACCTCCAGTAAGTATATCTAGCATATTTACCTTTCTTATTAGAGAAGAAGGTTTTAAACTGTGAGTTACAGCAAATATATTTGCATTCAGATTTACCAAACGACCATTTAATTAAATATGAAAACTTTTGTTTGATAAGATAATGCATGGAAATGTAGTGTAAAGAATAGAAAAATCAAAACTGTCAGCAGAATCAAAAGGACCATCAAAAGCATGTAATTTATCTAAAACATCCAAAAATAGTTTAGAATGAAATTCAAGACAGTGTGGCTGTGGCCATTGATTGACACATCAAATTCATCCATTGACTGGGACAATTTAGGTGAACATTTGTATGTAACGACCACTGCTCACTATGTACTTTTTAAAGACACTTAAACTATGGGGCCACCAAAGGTTCTCAACACCTTAATAAAGTAATTCGACAAATTAATCAGAAATAACACGATGTTTTGATTTAAATCAATTATATAAATCAAAACATAAAGGTTATTCCTGATTATTTTTTCGAATTATTTTATAATTAAAGGCGTAAAGAAACCTTTGGTAACCCCACAGTTTAAATGTCTATCGTAGGTACGTCGTGAACAGTGGTCGTTACAGACAAACGTTCACGTAAATTGTCCCAGTCAATGGATGCATTTAATGTGTCAATCAATGGCCACAGCCACACTGTTTTGAATTTCATTCTATTCCACTACTATATGCAGATTTTGCCAAAACCCCGAATTTAAATATCCACGAACATGCAAGTTTTCCTCAATCCACGAAAATTGATACCCACGAAAATAAATGAATCTACAGTATGTTCATATATTTTATTACGATAGTTTATGATAAGTTCTTTCATAGTAGTTAATGAACTTGTTAAAAGCACTGCAAGATTAGTTGTAGAACACTTACTAGAGGCCGAGATGAAACGATATTTAATTGTGTTTTTATGTAGTTTAGGTAGCCAATACATAGTTGGGACCTTCAAATGTTTAGAAGAAGCCTTAAGCTTTGATGTGGTTATGATATGTTTGACTACTATATGACTCTCTGTGAAGAGCATGGACTTGGATGTAAATGAATTTAAAATTTCATTCTTAAGGACGTTCGTGTAGTATTTACGGCATACCAACACCACATTGTTGGCTGTTATGTCGGACGGTACAAACACAAACCGCTTTGTTGTTCTTGAAGTCTATTTCTTATTCTGGAAATAGGTGTATTGTGTACTATATTATTTACTTCTAAATTATTTTCAAAATGATATATTCTATTATCTATTACAATCATACATTTTTTAAAATAAGAAACAAGCATCTTTGGTGACTTGACACTCTTTCCAATCTTTTTTTTAGATGGAGGACGATATTTTGGTCCTTTTTTTAAAAGTTTTTATCCTCTCTGTCCTGGACGATATTGAGGTCCCCTGTAATAACATGGCCATATGGAACATATCTAAATTTCAACGCTTAACAGTTTCAAGTTACAGGGTGTATTATTATCTACATTCACGTCTGATGTTACTGACGAATAATTAAAAATTAAACTTCTGCTGGTTTTTTTGTATGTGTATGGAATTATAGGTGGTTCTATGTTATCAAAATAGGGAGGTATAAAGTTTTGAACGGTAGAGTCATTAAATAAACTAGATAAGTTGATAAAATCAATACTTCTGCTAATATATTTAATTTTCAGAAAATGACGTTTATGATCTTCAGGTTTGTAGATACGCAGGAACAGCCTTTGTTGGCAAAAAGCTGCAATTATACGCGAATATTCATACAGTAGGCTGAAGGAAGAGATGGTGTCACACTCCTTGAAAATATCGTGTAATTTACTAATGGGTATTTGACCCAATTTATATAATAATTGATGCCTACCATTGTTTTTTAAATATAGATAGGAGATTACCAAGTGTATAATAACACTCGTTGATTTCGATTGATACGTTTGCCATGAGACCTATTATTTCGTTGTCTTTTATCAATAATATTCATGATATCAATAGTAGAAGTAGTAGATACTCAGAGTAGATATGTTCCCTTGTCCAAGTATATTGTCATTTACTGAGACCCAGGGGAAAATATAAGTTGGTTGAGGTCGTTTTAATAATCCAAGACAGTTCGATAATTTTACGTGAAGCGACCTTTTGAATTATAGCTCTTCATCTTTTATATAAGCTTTTGATTTCAAATATTTTTGCCACGACCATCACATGTATTGTCGAAATTCGCATCTGGTGTAAGAAAATTGGTACCGTTAATTTTATTCAAATTGTTTATGCGATTGCCTTTGTTGTTCTGGATCGTTTCGACCGGTAGAAATCTAATAAATTTAATATTGTGGTTGTGTTTACCTAAATGTTGATAAATTATACTTTTGAATTTCTTAGGATTTCGGAAGCGGTATAGCTGTTCATGTGTTCGTTAAAAACATTCCCGTCCTGTTTGTCCTACATATTGTATACCACAATTTGACTTTGTTCATGTAACCAGATAAATAAGGCTTTGGGTTTCTAGTTAAGCGAAATGGACGCAAAATACTACTTTCCGATACATATAAATGAACCAACATTTAGACAAAACAAGATTAAAAAGGCTAGAGGTTCCTGGCTTGGGACAGGCGTATGAATGCGGCAGGAGTTTAACATCTTTTTGTTAGAAATAAATCCTCTCTCCCCTTTACCTGAAGCCAATGTGGAATCAACAAACACACAGCAAAACGTACAGAACAAAAAGAGTAAGCAACAGGAAAAATGAAAATAAAATAAGCCGTAAAGGCTTTAGTATCATGTATATCATCATAGATTAGACGAGAAGAACATTACGGTATACCAGCCATATTGAATGATGTATACGGTAAAAAAACATAAATGTCTGTATCACCAACCAATAGTTTTAAGGAAAATTCTTTGAAATTGAAATTTGAGAATCGTAATTTAAACACAAATTTAAGAACATTTTTTTGTCGATTTTATGTGTTTTCTTTACAAATGTTTACTTATTAAGAAAAACTCAATAAGTATTTAAATATTTTAGATAATAAAAGATGCATTATGTTTTCGATGTTTATATAGTTTTAATTCAACGAGTCAAAACTTTATGCAAAATTTTAACAAAATTCGTTACCATTCACTGTATCTTACTTGATCTTAAACGAAAGGACTAGGTCCGGTAAGGACCGATTTTGGCCTCAAATTTCAGGTTCATCTAACGAAAGATTTTGAACACTTTTTACACACTTAAGTGTCTATTTCATTTGAATAAATTAGTTTATGTGAAAGATTTTAACTAATTTAGTCATTAAAAACGATCCGATTCAAGCTAAAATATGTAAAAACTACCAAAAATGCCGAAAAATGTCACTTTTCAGATGTTTTTTGTCAAAAATGAAAGTGGCCGCATCCGTGTTCATCCTCAACCTTTATATATTCTATGTATTATCATCAAATACAACTGAAATTTCAATATTAAGGATGAACACGAATGCGGCCACTTTCATTTTACACGGAAACCGTCTAAAATTTAACTAAAATGCTAGAATTGTGAAGATTTCAGTAATTTAGCATGACTTAATGGTGCTAGTACCCGATATATGTGCATTGTATTGTCAAAAACAGCACATATTTGTGTAGCAGAAGCATTCTACTGTTCAATAAATAACTAAAAGTTTACATTTAAACAATTTTGTAAATCTGCTATATTTTTGGGCCAAAAAGGGGTCTTACTGGACCTACTCCTTTAGACGAATCTTAACTTTGTCATCACATTGTATTCATTCAAATAAAAGTCCTCTGTTAGAAGTACACAATAAGTGTTCACATGGATATGCCAATACTACTCTAAAACATTATTGCGAATATATAGATTGTGTAAAGGGGGGGGGGGTAAATGTACAGCTTTAATCGTCACATCATCACAGTTCCAATACGTACACCAAGAAAACTTGATGGATTGGTGTAATTATTTCACGACATTTTTCTACAGAAGAGCAACAAGGACCTAAATAAATCAGTATGTATCCGAAACGGACTATGTTATAGCCTTACTCTCAACACAAAACAACATTACAGTGGATTTCATTGAGTGTGTATGCAAAGGTTATATCTTTGGTTAGCTTGCTTGTTAGCTGAACCGTGAAGTTATTATTAGGTCAGTTATACTACCCCCCTTTTGAGGTAGCCTAGTCCAACAAACAGATAGATTGGTTATCTGTCGGACTCAGTCTACCCTTAAAGGAGGGTAGTTAACCTAACCTAATAATGATTTTGCGGTTCAGCTATAGCAAGCAAGCTTACCAAAGACATTACCTTTGCCTACATACTCAATGAAATCGGCTGCAATATATTTTAGACGAGTTTTGTTTGTTTGTAAAAATCTATCATAACTTTTGTAAAGTTCAAGCCATCTTTAAGCATGTTTGTTTTGATGAAACGTTCAACTAAATTCTGACATTTCATTGCCAATATCTTTAAGTACACAAATGTATCTGTGATATTGTGATTTTAGTACAAATTATAAAAACGGATTGAAAATTATCCTGCTGTGAAATAAATACGGGGGGAAATTGGCCCTACCTTGATTGTAAATATTGATTCAAAACATTAAAAAAGTTTTCTACGGCTTCTGTATGAAATACAACAAACTTTTTGAGATCCAGATGGAAAATTTGCAAGAAAACGTTACTTAATTTATTTAAGGTTATAACTTCGTGTGTAAAGTGGGAGAGGCATTTTTCAGTTCATTTTTTTAAACACAGAAATGCTTTTCTATATGTTTGATGGTTCTTTCGAATTTTGTCGTTTCTGGTGAAGTCTTTTCAATCAAAATTCTGACCCGCCTCGGTCGTTTCGAGGCAGCGTCCTCGCCTGGGTAGCGATAGGTCGTCTGTTTGATCCCCATCCGGTCAAACCAAAAAAAAAATCGGTATTTACCGCTTTAGCATGCTCAGAGTCATAATAATGTGTCCGATTCAGGTGACATGTCTTTCTTCCAAAACTACGCTTTAGAAATTCGGCTCAGCCTGTCGATCTAGTATATTGCAGATTTCATATTCATACCATCCTAATCATGTGCATGTAATATAATCCACTAGATGTAAAGCATCGTCAACATTCTGAATTTGTACATTTATACTGACTTCACATGATCTATTGATTGGTTAATTGTGGATTACCAGGTATGGCAAGCCGTTCTCGTCAAAACTATGTTTTAACCATTTTTCGAAAAAAATGACACACTGAGAATTACAACAAAGCACACTGAGGTTTTAAAACTTCAAAAACGCACACTGAGAATTTAAAATTACACACTGAGAATTGAAAATTACACACTGAGAATTAAAAATTACACACTGAGATTTCATAAAGACGCACTGAGATTACAAAAATGAAAAACGCACACTGAGAATTGAAAATTACACACTGAGAATTGAAAATTACACACTGAGATTTCAAAAAGACACACTGAGAATAAATAAACTGAAAACACACACTGAGAATTTGAAATTACACACTGAGAATTTAAAATTACACACTGAGATTTGTGCGCACTTTTTATGCGCACATATCTAATTAGCATACTTAATCTGAATCTATTACAAGCTTAAAACAACAAGGGGACAGAACTCGTTAGTCCTTCGATTTGGTTCCAAATTATTAATAAAAAAACTTTAGAAATACAAGAACAAGAAAAATACTCACTTACTCTTATTACAAAATATAACCAAATGGTGAAAAACTTTATTAAAATTATAAGAAAACATTGGAACAATCTGCAAAAGATTGCAGTGAAATTTTTACCCAGGTGTCTATTATAGCATATAAACGTAACAAAAATATAAAAGATTAACTAGCGAAACCAGGGAAACAGTTGGAAGACTTTTGAAAAGGGACCAACGGTTTTAAGTTAAAAAAAATCATCCCGATACACTGGTAGCGATGATCTGAATTATAGGCAACAAACTTATGAATATGAGCGATGTTAAGTCTTGAAATTTATTACGAATGTTGGTTGAAGGAATAGCATTTCATTATAATGACAAGAGTTCTTGAGATCAAGATATTAATCTGTTGAATTATTCATCTCATGAATATTCATTAGTAATTTGCATATTAATCTCAGTGTGTATTCTTGAAATCTCAGTGTGTAATTAACAATTCTCAGTGTGTGTTTTTCAATTTATTGCATCTCAGTGTGTCTTTTTGAAATCTCAGTGTGTAATTAACAATTCTCAGTGTGTGTTTTTCAATTTATTTCATCTCGGTGTGTCTTTTTAAAATCTCAGTGTGTAATTTTGAATTCTCAGTGTGTGTTTTTTATTTTTTTAAATCTCAGTGTGTAATTTCGATTTCTCAGTGTGTTATTTTAGGTTTTTAAATCTCAGTGTGTATTTTTTTCGAAAAAAGGGTTTAAACATAGTTTTGACGAGAACGGCTTGCCATATACCAAGTGAACGTTCAGTGGCAAAGGTTTTATTAAGTTTCAAAACGAAAATAAAATGAACAATAAATGTCATCAACGTAGTAAGTTGTTCATTCGATCTCACAGGTATATTAAAGTATGGTTGATATGGAGAGAAACTTTGTCTTGCAACAGACCACCTGATAATCCCTTAAAGAGTTATTTCAAGAGTGCTTCTGTACGAACAGCTGATCGAAGTCCCCAATTCGATCGGACGTGGTTGTGTATTTATACATCCAGTACAGACAAATACATACCACCCTTTACCAATGGTTTTACCAGAGGATATGAAAACACTAATACATTGAAAGAAAAAACGACTATTCATTGTATCAGAAGTCTATTACTAGACAATGGACTTCTGAATCCTTTAATGTCCATTGTGCTATACATCTCTGGTATAGGCAAAATTTAAGTCTTTCATATACATGAGCTCTTATTCGGAGTACTTCTATGATGTATAAAACTTGACTAGCCAGCGAAAATAGATGTAATGATTTTAGTGCACAAGGTGTGCATATGAAACGCCACGTGTGTATCAAAATACAGCCTCATTATGATTGTTATGACTGTAATTTTATATTTTTTCAAAGGGAAATACCTACATGCACATGGTTTGGGGACGACGATTTAATTTTCTTGTGGGAGATGCTTATTTTAAAAAATGAATAACATAACTTTATATATTAAAGACAATATTCCAGAATCAAATGTGTAAATAAATATTAAAAAAAAAACACGCGGGGAGCATTCAGGATGAAAATAAATAAATTATCGAAAAGGAAAAATACTCCTGAAAAAAAAATACCCCGTTAAGAATATATAATGTCAAAACCTTTTCATTTTATTCTTAAAACGCTTTGTAGCATTATAACAAAAAATAGCGCAAAAATCGCGCGAAGGGGTTGTTACCCTACTGGTATTATGTTTTTGTTTATATAATTTAGATGATGTCAGTCATTGGTACCTAGGTGGTAAAACTGCTGATAGCATTTAGCTGTATATATGTGTATGATAATTAGAAATACTAACGGCAGAGCTAGAAGTTTTTTTTAGCCCTGTCCAATATCTGGAAATAATATAATTTGGCTACTCAAGATTACAGTTGTGGTAGATGATATTGTAAAGACACTATTGTGGGACATATAAGCACTTGAAATTACATGTAGCAGTTGCAATACATGCAGTTTGAAGGTCAAGTATATGTAAGGTTGTATATTTGTAAACAAGAGATACTATCAACAGGATTTATATATAAGTAATTACACAGTACAAGATGGCCAATAAAAACGTACCCTAGTGACACAAATTTGTCACCGTATTAGCTGACGTAGGTATATGTTGTCCAATAAAACAATACTATTTTTTATACTACACAAACAGTTTTTAATTTAGATGCTGATGCACAAGCGTACACGTTCATTTCCTTCCGTGAAACTATTATTTGCCACACACTGATTTTTAATGACACTATAATAATTAACTTAACATAAAAAGGATAGGTGTAGTAAATGTCAACTGATTTGAATAAGAATAGTAAAAAATAAATCACTGACGAATACTGCCGGAGATTCCCCTTATGTATATATACAATATATGATCATATATATAATATGTGTGTATACGTATATTTTATTTAACTTTCTCTTGTTCTTTTATAATATATATGAAATATTACATTACCACTTTAAATTATTAGAAATAATGAAGGATGAAATACTTTAAGGTAAGTTACTTATCATTTTACATAACTAAATATACGGTTTTTAGGCTGGGTATTTTAGTGTAAATCTAAAAAAAAAAAAATAGAGAGACAAGACCAAGGGAGCAATAAAAAAAACTGTAGGTCGAAATAAAAGGCAGCTACTTATTTTCATTGATCAGTTACGATATTTAAATGAAACAACTCAAATTTGATAATTTTAAGACATTCCAGTAAAATGTGGTTCATATTTGTAAACGATAATTTAGAACTCCATATCCATGCTTTAATCGTTGTAATATGTATATAAAAACAGAAAACCCTAGATAAATTTTCATTGCAAATACATTATTCACAAAGGAATTAAGAATTTTTCATGTCTGGTAAAATAGATTTTGTAACCTAATCAACATTTGTAAGACGGTGCTTAAAATAACTTTACGAACTCTGGTTTTCTTTCATCTGGCTTAGCGCTGTGACACAAACATAGTGTGGAAAGATATTGTCGAATGCAGTGAGTTTCGGACCCGTGTAAAACTCAAATTTGAGCTTGAAGTACTTTTTTTCTCCTCTTGGAAATCGTGAATGTTCCGATGCAGACAAAATTATAGTTAAGCAACAATTTTGATCAGAAAATGAAAATAGCAATTTATGAATTTGATGCGTCCATAGCATTGTTCTTGATTTGCCTCCAACAGGACCTCTCATACCCAAAATATTGACAGTATTTAATGTAAAAATCTGAAATCATATAAAAAAGTCCTACAATTCGTAACTTTCATTGGGGGGTATTCTAGGAAAAAATTATGTGTGCCGACTTTTATGTCTTCAAAAAAAAAATATGCAGGGGCAAAAAACTTCATGAAACTCATTGTTTTTTTCCTTTAATTTTTTAACTTTCCATCTTAATTGATTCGTTTTCATGAAATTTGGATCAAGAACAAAATATTTAAATACCATCCCTTTTTGTGAGTATTATGGTCGGTGTCGTAACAAAAAAAAGATAATATTCTCAATATATATAAACGGAAAGTTTCATATTGTAAAGCGGGGGGAAAAATTGTATTTGTATAAAGTTATAATACAACCCGATGTTGTTTTCATGCTTTTCTAACCGTTAAAGTTCATCTATTAATTTTTCTTAATTAGTCAAAACAAACAAACAAACATAATTAATTGATTAAAGTAAATTTCTAACGACCATATTGATATATATTTGTGGTAGAACACGCGATTTTGATAACAATAAAGTCAGTGTGTATAAAGAACGTGTAGCATGTGTAGGTGTGAATTATTGGGAGGCACCCCATGTCGTGTGAGGTCCTCATGGGTGCCGCAACATCAAATACAGACATTCTGCATTGAAAGCTGGTCAAATCTTTGAAACTTTTTGATTTTGTTTTCTCGTAGCTGGATTCCATATCGTCTTGTTTATATTTCTTTAATTAGTAACTGATTTTAATTAAGTATACAAACAAATGCCATGTATCAGGGTGTCTTCAAAGGCAAAGAGAGAGCCCAACACATTATCATCTTATACATTTGTTATATTTTATATTCGTTTCCGTTTTATTTATATATTTATAGTTGAATAAATAAAATGGCAACGTAAATATTGCACGCGATTTGGTTAATAAAGCATGTTTCTGCACGTAACTCCATCTTCACTATTTTATCAATACATTCTTTATATTATATCAAACTAATTTCTTATTCAACAAAATCTCTGTATTTTTAATTTTTTAAACATGAAAGGGTGGTACTATATTCAGAAACGGAACAAAACAGAAAGATAGAAAATGAAATCATTTCGTTTCTTTTTTTCTTCTAGTAAATAAGGCGGGAGCTTTATTCCAAAGGGAGAACTAAAATTCATAATTCGAAGAGACACAAGTCATCATTGGAAAAAATGAAAACAGTCCACAAAAAACTACATAAAAAACCTGTAAAACTAAGCAGCACGAACACCACAAAATAAACAACAACAAAAACGGGATACCTGTTTAATACTGATATATTTTTTACTTTATTAAAATGATACATAATGCTGTTTGGTTATTTGATACGTTCTTGTGTCGTATAATTACGTGTAGGATGTCGTGCTATAAGTGTGCATGTATGTATGCATTAGAATAAATACTTATTTTTGTAGATTAATCTAATTAGTAAATAGAATAAAAATAAAAGTAATAATGTTCTTATTCTTATTCCTATATATCAATCAAAGTAAATGCATTTAGTGAAATTGGTAAATTTAAACTAATTTGCAAGTTTCAAATAATTCCAGTTACGATACTTGTAAAGTTCAGTTAATGTGTTAAAAAATGAAAAATAGTATTACTAAAAATTCATTTAATTATTGAAATTGTGAAACGTCTACATACATAAATCATTGAAAATATATTAGAAATCCAGGACAAATATTCGGTCAATATAGTATCACTTTATAAATATATTCAACATTTCTGAAACTGTTTTTTTTTTTCACAAATAAAATATTGATTGTTTAAAGTCAGTGTAGTTGATTCAAAATTAAATTTTCATTCGTAATAATATTATTTTTCAAAATACCATTTTCTTGCTGATGTATTTTGCATCAAAAATTGTTTATAATTAATAACTGAGTGAAGTACTTTTACTCTCTTTGATTGGCTTATCAAATTACTATCGTCATTGTGGGCGGAGTTATGTGACTGTCATTAATCTCGTCCTATCAGAAGCGACTACTGTAGTGTTACTTTTTACAGTAGGGGACAATATAAGATCGGTTGACAAAACAAAATCATCAGTGTCTCGATAATTTTAGTTTTGGACATTTACATTAGTGAACATTGTTTTTCTTAAAATTAAAGTTGATGTGCAATATGAGTGATTCGGATGAGAGTAGATCCCCAGGGCAACCTTCCACTGAACAATTATTAGATGCAGTACGAGGTGCCGACCCATCAGATGCTAAAATTGTTGATGTGGATGTTAAATTTCCCAAACAAATTCAGGATGCAGTGTCACAGGTGTTGAAGGGTTACGACTGGTCTTTAGTTCCTATGCCACAACGAGGACCAAATGGTGAAAAACGCAAACCACACATAAAAAGACCAATGAATGCATTCATGGTATGGGCCCAGGCTGCGCGGAGAAAGCTTGCAGATCAATATCCACATCTCCACAATGCAGAACTCAGCAAAACTCTTGGAAAATTATGGAGGTTAGTACTAATACTACTGTTATAGAATCAAAAGAATCTAGAGACCACAATTATGTATACATGTTAGATTTTGATAATGTTTGGAAAGATTTATTCACTGTATTAATGTATACATCATAGAGTTATTCTTAATTTTTTACTTTGATTGATGAAGGTTTCAGAGATACGTATCGTGTGAAGGAACATGAATTAAAGCATTATTATGATTTTAGTTACCGTCTTTGTTTTTCCTTTGACTTCTAAATTCGCGTGTTAGATACCGTTGGTTTGACACTAATGACCCACTGAAAATCATAGGTACAGGGCGAGAATTTTTTTTATGAACTATATGTATAATATACTGAAAACACTTTATTCAGTAAAATACATCGTCATGTAACTGAGCCGAAAATGATAAATTAACAAAACGTAAACTTGTCATCAAAATTAAACTCGAAGTTCAAATTATACAAAAGTCGGGCTAGATCAAAATTAGCGCAACATTCAGTGTTAGGGCAATATCAGTGACATACCCTTGAAAGGAAAAAACCTTCATAAAATAGTTTTCATTAAATTTTAGAATCGTAATACAATAAAGTAAAAATGTGTAAATTATATGTCAGCTCGATGCTCTCCAGACGACAAAATTAATGTGGTCAAATTAATTTGTCATCGCTCCAATGGCTCGTTATTAAAATGTTAAATATGACTTGAACCACAACAACATGTTCATATATCATAAAGGTGTACTTAGTTACCTTAACCCTATATACAACCAAATCAAATTTCACTCTTGAATAACAGAAAAATGAGTAACTAGTGGGTAAAAATAGAAAGTTGAATACCCAAGCAGAAAATTTAGTAAATATTCCCATACTTTTAAGATGAACCACAATATTTCGTGTTTAGGATCTCCTTGAAGTCATTGTAACACTACTAAAGTTATTTCCGTTTTACAAGAGCAGGAAAGCATGGGAGCTAATCCACTTAAAACGGTGCACATTAATTCAGAGGGCGATATGCCTTCGGTAATACTGTATGAAAATAAACAAAACTCTTTATGATGTTTAGAGGGGGAACGCATTCAGTAAAATGTCCCTATCAAAAAATAAAATACTGAAACATTGAGTTTTAGTCCAGGGCCTGTGCATAATACGGGATAGTGTATGCCTGGGCAGTTAAAAATATGAGCAATGCCCTTCCCAATGAGATCTATAGTTTTAGTAAAGCTTTAACCACATTAAGTATGTACTTTTAAGCATATTTATTGACAAGGTCAGACTAAAATTAGGAGTAATTACAAAATCCCTCAAACAAGGAAACAGTCTAAAAAAACTAGTCAATCAATATGGTTTACCATCAAGCTGCAGATTTAGATTATTAACGTCATAGAAGGCGATGATATATTTTTATAAATTTCCTTGTTTATACAACTTGTAGATGTATGACCACATTTGACGACACGTGAACAATATCTTAAGATGGTGCGTTTTACATGTTACATATTTCCCCAAATTTTTATAATTTTTATGGAAATTTTGATATACTTGATGAAATAAAAATCATAAAATGTTTGTAGTAATACTGTATTATAGCAGAAAGAAAATTCGACCAAAAAATTCGCAATTTAAAATGAACTATTAATCTACGAATATTTTTGTTCTGTTTTAATAGCCAGTAAGAGATGCTCCGATCGCTTAACGTTGGTTTAGTGTAATTGTATAAGAATATCCGTTAGTAAACATTAGTTTATCAGTAACGACTATTTGATACTAGATAAGTTGATAAGAAATCAATTGTTTAAACAAACTTTATTGACAAACGGTTTACTTATCAAAAAATCAAAATTTTAAGTTTGTTTTGGACAAATTTTCTTGTAATACGGTGTCAATCATATTTTCGTAATCTATCAATGTTTATAAAGATGTGCAGCTATTATTTATACCGTAGACAGGCCAGTTCTTACTGCCATGTTCGTGGACAGTTTGGCCGTAAGCCTACATCGGCTTTTATCTTATGATTTATTATGGAACAAGTCAATAATCGCCAGTGATTGATCCATACTCTTGACAACTAATAGTGTGATAAAATATAACATTTTCACACTTACTGTCTACCTCCTTTGAACAAATGGCCGAAATTACAGATAAGGGTACATCAAATTAAATTTCAGCCCTTATGATTCGCTCACTGCTATTTTTTTTTACTACGGAGAAAACCATTTCACAGCATCTTGCAGACTTCCTTAAATAATGTAAATAAAGAAAATACATTGAAATTTAGTAATTTTATAAGTTTAACTGTTTTAAATCATATTTTCTAATTTAAATCCGGCATCATTTTTCGGCAGTCACCCCTTTAAATATTTTTTTTTTACAATTAAAGAACTTCCTATTTAACTGTGTGGCTAATGATTGCCGTGTATGATCTAGCCAGAAAACGAACTTTATAAAAATCTTAGGACCGAAGATCACTAAATACTAAGAAAGACAAAATATGTGTAGGAGGTTGGCTAAAGAAATGCTGAAATGTTATTTTAATGACATTATGTATCCATACTTATATTATTGATACTGTTGGTATTTTTAGTTCCAAAGTATCTATAGATTTTGTGGGGGAGTTATTCTTATCATGAAGTAGCCTAAATTGTAATTTTAGTACATATTTATCATGATGCGGTCATAATGGACTATTTCCGGTGTAAATACTACTTCAATGTCGTGATTTTCAGTTTTTGGTGGGATCAGACCACAAATGACAGGTGGAAATAACCTTCTTACTTTATTGTTATATTTTTATTATTTTCATAAAGGTCAAGGATTTTGACCGGAACCTGTGACCACTCTCAATTCATTAAATTTCATATTTCATGTTTGACATTTCCCACGATATGAGCATTCATTTGTCTTAAGATCTAATTTCTTAAATGAAAATTGATACATTTCCCCTTCACATTTACAGCTCGAAGTATATATATTTTTTAAAGTTAAAACATTTAAGTGAATTATCCTTTAGAATTACCTTTAACTGTATGAGTTTTCAAGAGAAAAGACACGAATTTATGACAGTTAATATCATTGCAATGATTGTCCGGACATAGATACTGCATATGTATGCGTTTGAAGTAGATATATATATATATCTTAATGGTATTTAATTGCTTTAATTTTTAAATCAGCATATTCTTATAACTTATATGGTAAAGCTTAATACACTATAAATTAAAACAAAAGTGACGAATCTAAAAATCACATCAAAATGTCAAGTCAAGAAACTGATATCTGAAACAAATGATATAGATAAATTATCAACATTGGCGATGCATATGTCAAAAAATTTGACAAGATATATATTTCACAAAATTGCATGTATAATTTGACATCAGTTACTGACATTTTATGCAAACTTAATAACTAAATCCATCTACTGAAATATATGCATCATAAAGTTAAAATTCAATTAAAGAAAACAGTTATGATTAATGTGTAATAACTTTCAAGAATAAATTTTAATATCTTTAAATTCAGAAATTCTTACAGACATATGGAAACATTCACGAGTACAAAAGCTACATTCGTACTTGTATTAATGTTTGATATCCAATATTATACATATTATTGTAAATATCGATAAAAGACACTGACTTCTTTTTTATTAACCGTTTGATACGTTTAAAAAAACTTCGCTCGTACTTGATGACGAATGTTCTTGCCCTATTATTTCATACGCAATTTTGTTATCACAAATAAGAGTAAAATGTATTCATATACAATTAATCTTATAGAACACTATACACGATTTCCCATTAATCTTAATATTATATAATTATTATAATGTGCAAACAAATTATTTACTTATCAAAATCTTTGTCATTACAGATTGCTGAACGAGGAAGAAAAGCGACCATTTGTAGATGAAGCCGAGAGGCTCCGAGTTCAACACAAAAAGGATTACCCAGACTACAAATACCAACCAAGGAGAAGGAAGCCCTTGAAGAGTGCTAATGGTGGTACTGCAGAGAACAACAATATCCCACCTGGTATCATGTTTAAAAGTAACACATGTTTGAGTGGAGGGTCCCCAGTTGGAGCAAGTGACGGTGACTGTTCCAGTGACTGTTCTAACAATCCTAACGGACCACCTACTCCACCAACCACACCAAATCAGTACTTAAAATGTATGGCAGATCGAATGAGACCAAGAAACGTTGCAGGTAATTATACTTTGGTAATTTTGATACCCAATGAGCTATTAGAGAGACTTTAAATGGAATTACACATACTAAGAAAAACGTTTCATCAATTAAAAAATCAAGAAAATAGTTTTATTTTAAATCTGAAGACGTATGTACTTCATTTACCCCTAAAAAATAATTCTCTGATAGGATTATACATAATAATGACAATATTTTATATGCACCAAACAAATTACAACAAAGAAAATGTTGGATCAACGTCAATGGGGACAGTAACTCAACAACACAAATATGAGACATCTTGATAGATTTACCTGCAACAATATTTTTCTTAATTTAAGCGTTTAACTAAGTTTTGTATGCATATAATAAGTTTGTTTTTTCAATGAACAACAATGACACATTTAGTAATGTTTTCTCTCCTCTGCTTTTTTTTTTAGGTCAACCGATAGATTTCAATCCGTATAACGGAGATGTGCCAATAATTGACAGTTTCCCAGATGCAGAAGAGCTCGATCAGTATTTCCCACCTCAGTACAATTCCATGTACGGTCAACCATCCGTCCCATGTACCACATCAACATGGTCTACAACAAATTATCAAAGAATCAATGGAAATATGTCTCATTCATCTTACCCAGCGGCACCAAATACTGATATATCATCACCGTATGACTTATCAAACCATCCGTCCCCAGCAAATAGTTCCCAAAATATGCATAGTCCATCATACCAAAGTACCACAACTGATTGCAAATACCAAGACGAAGACAGAAACGCGACAATCAAGTTAGAACCCGCCCGTCAAAGACAAAACGCAAGACAATTCGATACTTACGATGTCTCGCCACCACCTCCACGTTATCCCGTTGAACATACAAATTATTCATCCGCGTCACCAAATTCATATCCAGCAACCACAGCGTCCGGTTCGCCTACATATCAGTATCTGGGCATTGCTCGTCAAATGTACAATCCTGCCATTCCTGTAGCCGTTCCCGCCGAACAACAGTGGAACAGGTCATATACATGAACAATCAAAACTTTTACATTTTTGTTTGATATTCATTGTTACAAATATTTATTTTTTAAATGTAAAACTATCCATTGCACGATAAAGAAGTATGATTGATTAATTATGTTGCATATGATGCGCGAGTGATTATGTAGTATTTGTGTTTTGAAATGTGGTAGCCTCTACAAAGTAGTGGCGTCAATATTTATTTTCTATAATCAAAATTATTTGGTTTTATGAGGCATATTGTCTGTATTCATCCAATTTTTATGATTTGTAAATCCATTGAAATGTAAGCAAGTATTTGGTGCTATCCACACGGAAGGTGCTGTTTGTACTAGTAATGAACATTTAACATGTTTTGCTTTATTATTAAATGCGCGATCAGTATTTGAAACACCATAAGCTTTAATTACATGTTTGTTTGTTGAGAAATGAAGCTCTCAGCCAGATCTCGTGAGATCTCGATCAAATGTATGATAGGTATAGATTTTTAAAAATATTTTCTACATTTTGATACATGTAAATCTCTGTAAATAAAATGTTTATATAAGAATAAAAACATGAACTTTGAAATGAATTTTTATTATATTGTTTTGTACAATGCTCATCGGTTGATAGTTTTCACGAGGAATCTATTATCGTTCTCTCTTCAGTTGTAAATGGATGTGTATTTCCGGCGGTACATTTGATTTCGATATTCTGGTAGAAGTTAGCATTTTATTTTACTACTTTGCTTAATTTGGGTATACCTATGCTGAAAGTATATATTAACGAAGGCGATCGAAAAAAAAATTAAGATTACTAAAACCACTGCACCGCATACAGTATCAACTCGCATTTTGTTTTCGGCATTTATGGTTTTGGTAGATCATTTGTAGGCTCTTCTTACTTTATTCACATCTTAAAATGACTCCGGGTTATTGAGCTCTTGACATGTAATACATATAAACAGTGTGTTGTCCGAGACACTATGTCGATCGTTAATTCTTTTATCTTGGTTGGTAGCAGTTTCATTGGCGTAAATACTATTGCATCCTTTTACTAAGAAAATACAGATATCAAATTTCGTTGGTTCCAAGATGTTTTCCAGTCTGCATATAACGCCTAAAAATTCCTGAAACATAAAATTTTCCCTATATACTTAATTCAAAACAATTCAATCATTTAATTTCTGAATCGAAATTGTTGTTTTATTTGGAAAATTTATTTAAGGTGTTTTGTGAAAGGATTTGTTGCCTCTAACAAAATAAAAAAGGACCAAACCACAGAACAATCAGTAAAATCTAAAGGTATCGTGTCACAGTTAACTATATATAAGAGAAAGTGGTCAAATCTAAAATTATCGTGTCACAGTTAACTATATATAAGAGAAAGTAGTCTTTTTTACGTTGAGTAACTAGCTAACAGAGAAGGTGTGTGTAATCAACAATAGGTCAATAAGGCATTCGACAATGAACAAAAGCCATACCATATAGTAATATATAAAATGAATCTGAATGTCAAATGAAAAAATATGGAACAGCTCATACAAGAAAGAAAAGCATCGGCCTGATAATTACATTTATTTTATACAAAAACACACGCAGCATTTGAGACAAGTTAACGTAGCTTCCCTTACATTGACACGGAATTTACTGTTACTAGTATGTAAGTGAGAGGTATGCTAGTCTTAAACTTGGTTCTCTTCACCACTTTCATTTGTATAGAAACTGAATCAAGGACAACTGTGACATTTGTTCATTAAAGTGCGATAATCGATTAATGCGAGTTTTTACTCAATATTGTACAGAATTACATTTGGGCCTTGGCGAATCTTTCAGTATACCTTGTAAGTTAGCACATGTGTTTATACCTTTTAGATCTTGCGTTAATACGAAGAGAAATAGATATAGGGATGTGGTGTGAATTCCAATGAGACAACTCTCCATCCAAATAACAATTTTAAAAAAGTAAACCAATAGGTCAATGTACGGCCTTCAACACGGCTCACACCGAACAACAAGCTATAAAGAGTCCAAAATTACTAGTGTAAAACCATTCAAACGGGGAAACTAACGGTCTAATTTATATAGAATAAAAAAAAACCTTGATGATATATTACGATTTAAGATATATTATAAACATTTAAGAAAATTCATGTAACTTATTTCCTTACACTTGACATGTGTTTCTGACATAACTTCACCGATCATGAAACTACCAAAGAACTGAAAAAGGGAGGCAAAAGATACCAAAGTTATATTCAAACTCTTAAGTCGAAAATAAACTGACCTTACCATGGCTAAAAAGAAAAAGACAAACAGACAAACAATAGTACACAAAATACAACATAGAAAAGTAATGACATCTGATTTAAATAAGTAACTAAGGTACGAGACAGAGTTAAGATTACATGTACTAGGTGTTTGGTACTCCCTGGGACTGACAGTTCACCAGCAGTGGCGATACCGTGAGTCATGATTCCTGTACATTTGTTTATGAAGTACACTACATCAGGTACGCATCAGATCAAAACTTTGAAGGCTAAATATATGAAAAGTGTGTCTGAGAGAGTTCTAGCTTTATTTTTTTTTATATGCATAAAAACTAAATATGTTCATCTTTTTCAAATCAAACTGGTTCCTCTATTCATTAGCCGCTGTGGGACCAGTAGTGGTATCGACAAGCAGGGAATGCAACATATGTATGGTACTGATCTATCTCTGTGCGCAGCTTTAGTTTGAGCATACTTATAAATAAATAATGTTTAAAAAACGTACTGAATCTGGTTTAATATACTACGTTCTTTTTAATTATCAAGTCATTAATATAAAAGTAAATTATTTCTTGATGTCAAATCTGGTTTACACTACATTGTCTACACCACCAGACAACAAGTTATCAATGTATTAACTGTCAATGAAAATAATACGTAATAAAAAAGTGTGTTTGAAGCGGCGCTTTTCTGGATTGACCTTCACTGAGGGCCCTCATGGGGTTTTTGATTATGTGATTACTTGGCCGTTTTTTTTAATGATTATTTGATTATTAAGCCAAATATTTCATGATTATTTGATTACCTAGGACTGTATTTTTAGTTTATGATTATTTGATTACTAAAGATAAGCAAATATTTAATGATTATGTGATTATATTGGCAAAAAAATGGTGATTATGTGATTACTAGGACCCCCCCATGAGGGGCCTCTTCACTCAGGAAAGTTCAATCGACAATAAGAAAAAAAGACAAGGATGTATGACTTCAGGAATTCGCGAGGAGCTAATCACCAAAAGGAACATAAAAAGAAAACCTTAATCGATCCAAGGTCAACTTTGCTTGAGGGAGTTTTCTGTAAATAAACCTGGCTTAAACAGGTACATGCATGTATATACTTTTACTTGAAATTGTCTTCACCAGTTCTTTAATATAAACAATTAATTGCATGTTTTCTTATATATTGATAAAGTTTGCTTAAAGATCTACGTCGCTCCTTTAAGATATACCAAACCGTGAATAGTTTCTTTTGATGGTCGGTGACGAAACTTTATTCAGTATTCGGAGTATATGTTATGCGATTGCAATACAAAATCCGGCCTTATTTGAATTGTTTCATTTCTTAGTCTGAACATGATAATCGTATTCGAACATTTTATGAACAAAAAAATGTTTTTTCCTCGAAGATGTTTTGAAGAAACCCTACATGTATATATGATTGCATTATACAATGTAACCAATGAACTTATCTATTTTGGATACTTATTTGTCGTTTTAAACTTTTCTTCGCTTTAATGAAGAACAATAAAAGAATTTAAGCGCTTCGTATGGTTATCGTAGAATAATCGCCGAGGAATCACTGAATGGATTAATTTGCACGTCTGTGTCTCAAGGTCAAGGATAATTACTGTTGTACCAAGGCGCACTTTTGACAAGACACTTCATATTCCATGTAGATTTTCTCTGAGGTAGTGACCAATATTGTACACATTTTGAATGAGTTTATTTTAACTCTGTGGAATACAACGACTGTAACTCATAAACTACAATTGTTAATCACAGAAAAAGCGAATGGTTTAATTAATGCGATTTTTAAGGCAATACTACACATACATAGTTGCGATCAGAATTCAAAATGCGTGTTCTGTTTGATACCTCAATAGTTTTGTCGTTTTAACACTATTAAATCTATTAATATTTTGAACTTGCTGCAGTAGATATTTCCTTTGAAGGTGACATATTTGTTTCATTATATTTGTTTTAAAAAGTAATGGTGGTTCTTTCGTGTGAATATCAGTGTAAATGTATGAACAGAACAAAACTAAAGTCAAACAATTCTCAGTTAATTTATAAGGTTGCTTAGGTTTGTCATTAAATAGTTATCACAGGTACCAGGATTAAACCAGTAGAGAAGCAAAACATACTTTTTGTTCCCAGTCCTGCTTCCTGCTTATAACCAGATGTAACCAGATTTAACCAAACGATTTACAATGGCATACCAACCGATATAATGTTTGTCAAATCATAGGCTGCCGTATGGCATCTCTAAGTTCTAAAATCTATTCGACTGAAAATATAGCTCAGGTACACATTTTGTTCATTTATTACAGACAAATTCAATTATTGTAGTACAGAATGATTTACCTCGATCAAGGCCGTAACTAGGCATATTATTTTAGTGAGGCAAAATAATTGAGCCGAACGAAGCGAGGCGAAATTTTTTTTTGGAGGGTATGAAATGAATGGTGCAAAATCCTGCATTCTAGGCATTTCCAGAGAGTTTGACAATGTTTTAAATTTGGACACTTTTTATATAAATTTTTCATATTTAAAGACTTTTACTAACACCAAATTTTTAACAACTTTATTTAAATTTATATGTTAGATAATGATCCAAATATCAATTTGAGTCTATTGTCAGAACATAGAACAAACATCGATTCAGTAGAGTTTGCCAATTTTTCTTCTAAGGCCGGTTTCGTCAAATCGTTTCAGTATATTTGGTCTGCTGACATACTTATCACGATAAACATGGAGCATGCCGAGACCGCACAATCTCTCGCCACTTATGCATGCTCTTTTCCAAGTTTTCAGTCGCTTCAGGGCAGTCTGTTTCTAGCGGTAGCACACTATCATCAACACAATAATCGTTGTCCTCTTCCGATTCCTTCTCCATCAGCAATTCGGTAGCAGCATCGGTAGTAACAGTTTTGTTTGCAAAAGGGAATTAAGCTTTCCTGTAAGCACCATCATACAGTCGCAGTTACAAAATATTAAACTCGCTTTTATGCTACCAAAGGGTTAACAAATTAGGGATAGAATAAGATAAGATACATGAATATGATTCTATCCAGAGTAATAAAATACAATTGAGAATGGAAATGGGGAATGTGCCAAAGAGACAACAACCCGACCATAGAAAAAAAAAAAACAACAGCAGAAAGTCATTAACAGGTCTTCAATGTAGCGAGAAATTAAGTATGATATGGGTACAGGGGAATTGGCCGGGAGTTTACGACGTTTACATGTAGTTCCGTAATTTCAAATTATTTCTTGAAATAGTCGATGGTATTTTAGTTCCAGAATCTATATAAATTTCGTGTGAATATCAGTGTAAATGTATGAACAGAACAAAACTAAAGTCAAACAATTCTCAGTTAATTTATAAGGTTGCTTAGGTTTGTCATTAAATAGTTATCACAGGTACCAGGATTAAACCAGTAGAGAAGCAAAACATACTTTTTGTTCCCAGTCCTGCTTATAACCATATGTAACCAGATTTAACCAAACGATTTACAATGGCATACCAACCGATATAATGTTTGTCAAATCATAGGCTGCCGTATGGCATCTCTAAGTTCTAAAATCTATTCGACTGAAAATATAGCTCAGGTACACATTTTGTTCATTTATTACAGACAAATTCAATTATTGTAGTACAAAATGATTTACCTCGAATCGTCGATTGCCACTTTAAATCAATGCTTATATATAATCAGAGACATATCATACAATTGTGGTATATGTCTCTATTATAATGAATGAAAACTGGTATTACAACAGGAACCCTTTCGATAAACTCCTCTAAATGGCGACCATAAAACATCGAAAGATTGTACTCCTTTCCTTGAACTAGAAATCAATGTGAGTATGTCTTTCGATAGAATTTAGCCGCTCTATTATTTAAATCGTAATAATATTTTGTGTGTTTAAAACACCAATGAAGAAGCACTCGTCATAACTATTCCTTCAGACATTTTGCAATGATTTGAAAAATAAAAGATGAAAATCATATATTTAAAAGTCTGAAAATGCAGGTTACAATTTAATTAGGACTGGTTTTAAAGAAAATCTAAAACATTCAATTAAGTAATTATTTTATCATTCTGGACGACATGACACTTGCGCACGAACAAAGACACAGTAAATAAGTTAATACTTAATTATTCAACAAGAAATATCGTAATTGGTATTTTATTTTTTATTACACTTTTTTTATAATCCATCATAACTAATTTCATTATCGTTCGACATAGCAATTATGAATGTAATCATAACGTTTTATAATCAAAGGTACATTAACATATTTATATTTTACCTAAAACAATAATCACCACCTAGTATGTCATAAATAGAATTAATATTTTTCCAACCTTCACATTTTTGCAAGTGAACAAAAAGGAAATGAAGTCAGACCAATCAAAATAGACAAAACATGTAAAATCGGAAGTAACACGGAAAAGTCAAGGTTGTCAGGCTCGGTTTAGAGGTTGATCCTTCTTCCATGCACACTTAATAACATCAATCTATTTTACAGCTTTTCTGTCAGTTATTAAATATTATCATCTTGCACACCTATTTTATTATCAATATTGTTTTAAGTTTAAAGCGTACACGTTTTTTTTCTGTAGCCAATGGTGTTACCATTTTTTTTATGCATTGTTGACAACATGTCGTATACACAAGTGACAATTTCAATAAACAAGTCGTTGAATCATAAACATGGACATCTTTACATCACATCGACCGTCATGTTTACATGTCTTAAAAAAGCCATTCTGGTTGGCTATTATATCTATGGTTATATTGTTTACAGTCCTACACTTTCTCCATCAAAATAACACTCTCAACAAGATCTTCCTATTTATGCATGTACATTTCATCAACGAATCATCATAGAAAACGGATTTAAATCCTGACAAGCGCAATGTAATCACAGAAAAGTCAATAAAATACAACCATACATTGCTTGGTTATTCATATCAACAGTTTTTAGTTTTAGGAATAGATGTCCATAACTATATTTGGCAAAACCTTTCGGAAAGTTTGGACCTCAACGCTCTTCAACTTCGCACTTTGGCTCTTTTTCTTTATCCAGGAGTCTTATGAAGACGAAACACGCGTCTGGCACACACAATGTTAATCCTGATATATGATCAGTTTAAGGTCAAAATACAGACATTTAGATATCTGGCCTGACCATCTCTTCAAAGTATTTTTGTGAACATTTAAAACAGGACATATCTATCATTAAAATAGTCCACACGAGACCTTTGCACTTACATAAAGAAACTAAGTGTGATTAAACTAGTTTAATTATTTAACTACAAATAGTTTGTTTTCACAGGCTTTCTTTCGAAAAAAAAAGAATATACTACATTTAAACAACATTTATTGTACAAATCTTACTGCAACATTTGCGTAATTTATGTCTCTTCAGTAATGCTCGAGGCCAAAATATTGGATAAATCGAAAGCCTAATACAAACGTTGAAGACCTGATAATATCATTAAAAAGGAACAAAAGAACAGACTAGCACGATCCGATAAGAAATCACAGAGATACCTGCGAAGCTGGAAGGAAGTTGTTATTATGAGTTGTGACAATAGAAAGTCTTGAGAATTATATCCAAAAACTATATAATTGATACAGTTATTGGACCAAATGAAAAAGCACAACAATTTATGTCACTCAGCCTAGGCAAATAATCAAGGTTGAATGTTCTTTTAATTCCCCGCAACTTTATTTTGGAAGTTTTTGTATGAACGTAATTTTTGAAGATTCAATCTTGAAAATATTTGAAAATTTTAAAATATTTTGAATATATCATGCTCCCAAATGTTCACCTTTGGTTTTGTGTTTAACTGAAAAGTAAATTGCTTGACAGACAGAAGATGGTTGGCTGATTTGTTATGTAACACATGATAAAGGTAACTAAACTGAGCCTGGCACGTGAAGAACATTTTTGGGTTTTGGTTTTTGGTTTTGGTTTTAGTTGTTTATAATAACATTGTTTTTATATAAAAAAAAAAAGGCAAGGTTTAAAAACTATAGTCAAAGAGAAACAGTCAACGCCATGTCAAAACAAAAACAAAATACGACTATACCCAAGGAAAATTGCGTATGTCTTCAAACATAATTTCGTAGATATGCGACAGATCTGAAAACACACCCAAAAGAAAAGACACTCTGGATGAAGCCTATAACTTAATTCACAACTATCTACAAATTGTGTTGTGGTGAAGAAAATTGAAATCTGGGCTTCAAGGTAAAAGGAAATAATTCGAAATAAATACTCAAACGGTTCAGTATTGTTGATGAAATTTGAAATCAAATGCCCAAAGTATCATTTGTTATTGCTAAATGCAATGTCTAAAGGTGCTGGATGGACGCAAATTAAATTCATGTATTCACCAAAAAGAAGAGGTAGATGCAAGACATCTGAAATTGATTTACAAGCTTAGAATTATTGATAAGAAGCTTGACACAAAATGTCAAGAAATTATCAAAAAGAACAATACGAAAGTTAGATGAAGCAAACCGAAGTAACCATTACTTCCTTTTACAGCATTGGCAAATTTTTCTCGAAATGAATTGATAATGTTTTTTTTGTTACACTTCAGAATTTCTGTTGTTTCGTTGTTTTCCTCTTATAGTTGATGTGTTTCCCTCGGTTTGAGTTTGTAACCTGGATTTGTTTTCTCTCAATCGATTTATGAATTTCGAATAGCGGTATACGTCTGTTGCCTTTATACACCTTATCACTATTCCCGGCTGACCCGGGCGCTTGAACTTTTGACGTCAACAACAATCACTTTTCCATTGTGGCGTCAGATATTTTGTTTTATGACGTCAAAATTTTACGAGAACCTGTGTGATATCTAGCAGAAGCGGACAAATAGCGATAAGGTGTATTCACGTGCTGTTTTGCCAACAACTTTTATAACAAAAAAGTTGGATGTATCTCTACGAGACCTTTTGTCAAGTAAATAATTATGTTATGGAAACCTTTAAAACTGTCCATAACACAGATCAAATTAAGCCAATATTTCTTCCTATATCTATTAGTTGAACTCACAAGGTTAAAAAAGCTGAATGATTAGTTGTTCTGTCTTAAATTTAAATGTTTTCCTTCTGGTGAAAGTTAAAATGCCTTAATTCCAAAGTTTTTAAAAACAATCTGGTCGTTTGTTATAAATCTATTACTACGGGATACGATACAGCATATTTTGTTAATAGTGAATAAAAAGTCCAAAGCATGGAACACACAGGGACAAGTGATTAGTATGCTGGAGTTTCTTATTGACAACATATTTGTTGAATTTGGAGGTAGAATTATTTTACAAATTGCCTACATTCTTATGGGAACGATCTGTGCGCCTCTGCCTTGCCGACTCCGGCCATCCCCTTATATTCAAATGAGTCGGAGTTCCTTCAGAAACTTGTCAAAAACGAGAAGATCAAAGAAGCCAGATCATTTAATTTCATATTCAGATACATTGATGATGTTTTCTATTAAGAATCCGAAACTTTCTGATTGGCTCGTGTTCCGTGCAGATGGGTATCGTTATGTGTGGCCTAATTACTTATTCTTTCGAGCATCCCTGATGAGTCTTTTGTAAACTTGTGTTGGCACTAACAATTTTAATCTATAATCTGAGTTTATTTACACAACGAGAAACATATCATGTAGACGAAACGCGCGTCTGGCATACTAAATTATAATCCTGGTACCTTTGATAACTATTTACACCACTGGGTCGATGCCACTGCTGGTGGACGTTTCGTCCCCGAGGGTATCACCAGCCCAGTAGTCAACATTTCAGTGTTGACATGAATATCAATAATGTGGTCATTTTTATAAATTTCCTGTTTACAAAACTTTGAATTTTTCAAAAAACTAAGGATTTTCTTATCCCAGGCATAGATTACCTTAGCCGTATTTGGCACAACTTTTTGGAATTTTGGATCCTCAACGCTCTTCAATTTTGTACTTGTTTGACTTTATAAATATTTTGATATGAGCGTCACTGATGAGTCTTATGTAGACGAAACGCACGTCTGGCGTACTAAATTATAATCCTGGTACCTTTGATAACTATTTACACCACTGGGTTGATGCCACTGCTGGTGGACGTTTCGTCCCCGGGGGTATCACAAGCCCAGTAGTCAATACTTCGGTGTTGACATGAATATCAATAATGTGGTCATTTTTATAAATTTCCTGTTTACAAAACTTTGAATTTTTCGAAAAACTAAGGATGTTCTTATCCCAGGCATAGATTACCTTAGCCGTATTTGGCACAACTTTTTGGAATTTTGGATCCTCAATGCTCTTCATTTTTGTACTTGTTTGGCTTTATAAATATTTTGATATGAACGTCACTGATGAGTCTTATGTAGTGTACTAAATTATAATCCTGGTACCTTTGATAACTATTTACACCACTGGGTCGATGCCACTGCTGGTGGACGTTTCGTCCCCGAGGGTATCACCAGCCCAGTAGTCAATACTTCGGTGTTGACATGAATATCAATAATGTGGTCAATTCATAAATTTCCTGTTTACAAAACTTTGAATTTTTCGAAATACTAAGGATTTTCTTATACCAGGCATAAATTACCTTAGCCGTATTTGGCAAAACTTTTTGGAATTTTGGATCTTCTATGCTCTTCAACTTTGTACTTGTTTGGGTTTAAAAATACTTTGATATGAGCGTCACTGATGAGTCTCATGTAGACGAGACGCGCGTCTGGCGTACTAAATTATAATCCTGGTACCTTTGATAACTAAATAAGCTAGCAACCATGTTCTCTGTTTAGGAATTCAACAAACATATTGCTTGCGAATACAAAAGTTAAGTTGAGGGTACATTTGACAGTTTACTTGTCACATCTTAAATATCATAATTTCCTTGATAGAGGGTTGTTGCTCACACGAAAGCTATTAAACCAAGAGTTCCAAATGGTGAAGTTGAAATCATTCCTTTGTAAATTTGATGGACGTCATTACGAGTTGGTTGGCCATAACCGTTTCACAGATGAAATCGGATATGTTCCTTATGTCGTAAATATAATCCCCTTCCCTTTTCACGAATTCGACCTACCGAATTAGACTATATACCGGATTTGTAATATGAGTAAAACGACGGATGCCACATGTGGAGCAGGATCTGCTAACCCTTTCGGAGCACCTAAGATCACCCCCAATTTTTGGTGGGGTTCGTGTTGATAGTCTTCAGTTTTCAATGTCGTTTCCTGTGTACTATTATTTGTCTGTTTCTCTTTTTCTATTAGTCATTGTTTTGTCAGTTTATTTTCGATCTTTCAATTTGATTGCCCCTCTGGTATCTTTTACTCCTTTTAAATTCGTCATAGATCATAGTTTGCCTATGTCTGCTCATATTTCTGCAGAAATTATTTTGTTGAAAAAGACTTTACTTTGTTTAATTATTAAATAATCAATGTAATCAATATGTAATCACTTGTATGAAATTGAACCTAATTGTACTGCTGAAATTATTGGGCGTCATAATTGACAATAAAAACTTTGTATCTTGTATCTTGTATTCGTTTATTAAATTTAGTTTTGATATGTTCCTTGACTTAAAAACTTTTACAGTTGACTTTGTCATCGTATGAGAATTAATGAAAGCTTTTCCTGGTCAATTTTTCAGTCTCTTGTTCTTTCTTTGGTAGGTGATTATCGTTGTGAATCAGATGCCTTCCTATTTCCTGTTTTTCTCTGTAACAGGAATTTGAAACCAGTAAGATGTACTAGCTTCATATCTATATTTTTATTAGCAAGTACCAAGTCAGGGAAATGGCCATTGTTATATTATAGTTCGTTTCTGTGTGTGTGTTACATTTTAAAGTTGTGTTTCTGTTGTGTCGTAGTTCTTTTATATTTGATGCGTTTCCCTCAGTATTAGTTTGTAACCCGGATGTGTTTTTTCTCTATCGATTTATGAATTTTGAACAGCGGTATACTACTGTTGCCTTTATTTAGTTAAAAATATTTTAAAATAATTTATACGGATAACATGCAACTGGAATCACGATGTGCATACTATACTTTGTTGGATAGTTGATCAGAATGATATGTATGTGTGCAAAGGATTAAAAGACATATTTATTCAGCAGTAGTCAATTTTAAGATATACAGCATGTGGTATATAAGAGAGAACATTATTGTAATGTATGTATTTTCAAGAACCATGATGACTTACCCTTTGTTATGGAGCATATTAATTTTCAATCATAACTGAGGTATATTTCACAATTTGATTTGCAACCAATTGACCCTAGTTTTTTCTTCAACTGAAGATTTTTAATTGTACATTTGGCATCTTTCGTTTTTTTGTGTGTAAAAACACTTGTGAATTTCTAAAAGACAAAAACCGCATATGAGATAAATTGTCCAAAATAAGATAATATGAAACTTCAACGTATTCAACTTTGCAAATTAGTTATAAAACTTACCGATGCAGCTGGACAGGCTGAATCTTTCGATTAATTAACATTTCTATGATGGAATTGTGCAAAAAAAGATTGAGAAAGATCACAAATTTGACTGTTTATTAAATATTAAATTGAAAACAATAAAACAGTAAATATTCTACTGAAAATCTCCCTATAATATTACCCCATGATTTGATAATCCGCCTTTCATGTTGAAAGAGTGCTGGAGTAAACTCACCTCATATATACCAGTGAATAGTGTGGAAATTTAAGGTTATAACTTTTTGTGTTCATCATCTTTCACTGCAGCTTTCAACATATCCAATATGTGCTCTTGCTTGGGAAATGTTGTATGTTTAGCATAAAATCAGTTTTCACAATGATCTCAGAATTTAATTTCAATCTGTGAATCAATGTGAAAACCGTTCAATTGCTTTATATTTTACTCTTCCTAGAACTCCACCATTTCCATATCTCGATCCTATACTGGTTCCTGAAGTAGGTTAGAGTTAATTAAAGATACAAAATTACAAAAAACAACAAAGAGCTATATATAAAAGAATTGTTCAGCTTTATCGCAAATGAGTTTGAAATGTTTTCATAAAACATTTGGTAGTGCTACAAACTTTAAAATTATCTTATATACTACATATTACAAAGAATGACTACTACAAATAAATGAAGGAAAAATTAACATAGAAGATGCGAATTTCTCATGCCACACATTTTAGGTGAAATCTTAGTTCAACAATTCAAATTAGCAAACTTTTTGTATCCGTCTTTTTCAAAAGTGTAAACACATAGAGGACGATGTCCTGATATCAATATTACTTGATATCTTTACGTTCCCACACGCTATTCATACGTCATCAAATGAGTTCATCATTATGAACAAAATTATATCATGGCTAATTGATTTTCAACTATTTTATTACAATAACATATTGCATGGTTTGTCAAAATATTTCATATACTTTAAATATTCGTTAAGTTTTATACATTATTTAACCTAATCTAACAGACATTATAGGTCAATATATGATCGAAGTCCTTGTAAATGTAACAATTAAAACATAAATAAATTTTTTCAAGGAAAATAAATTTACCGTTTGCTTTTGAACAAAAATATACCTCCATGTTACTTTTTCATTTTACCCCCAGGAACTGTTAAGATTGAAGAACCGGATATCATAGTTATTTAATCTTTATTCCCTTTAGAAGAAACAAGGATATTTAGTGAATAAATAAGGTTGACACTAAAAAACTTCAACGTTCTGAGACCTGAAAAGACATTGGAAACATTTATCACAAACAGATTTACATAAAGCCACCGTGCAAATCATAGAAACCCATATTCAATTACAATTGATAATTTTACTACAAAAAAGGTTATAAATTGGGTTTGTATTACAGTATCTCAGCACCTTCGTGTTTGATGATATCACATTTTATTGTGCTTAAGAATCGGCTAGGGCAGTGTCCATGGCAGCACCAGTATACCTTGAAGAGCATACCATAATAAGCAGCATGACAAACATAACATTCAACAGCGAAAACGCTAGATAAATTGTTTTAATATGAAGGATTTAGTAAATTTATTACTATTTCGATTTTACAGTATACCGTGTAAAATGGCTGTATTTCCGGTTTATGTTATGGAAAGTACACACATGTGCTGTGATGGACAGATGTAAGTTAGTAGCACTAAAGTAGTAACCCGATAAACAAGAATGTGTCCTCAGTACACGAATGCCCCACTCGCACTATCATTTTCTATGTTCAGTGGACCGTGAAATTGGGGTAAACCCTCTAATTTGGCATTAAAATTAAAAAGATCATATCATAGGGAACATGTATACTAAGTTTGAAGTCGATTGGACTTCAACTTCATCAAAAACTACCTTGATCAAAAACTTTAACCTGAAGCGGGACAGACGGACGAACGAACGAACGAACGGACGGACGAACAAACGGACGCACAGACCAGAAAACATAATGCCCCTCTACTATCGTAGGTGGGGCATAAAAAAGTTTTTACTGCAAAATATAATGCGATAGTTTTTAAAACATTTTATGAATGCAAGTTGACAAACTATTTTACTAAATTGCATATTTATTTCACAACGATAAGGTTTCATAGAACTGTTTTAATTGAATACCGTTTTCAGTGCATGTTCGTTGTCCAGAGGTTATTAATTTGGTTCCAGACTTCATCAATTTTGTTGTATAATAAACGAACGGGTCGGGTCGTAACAAGAATATATTAAAACTGCCACTTACGCGTCCTTATTCACCTATTTCTTAGGATCACTAGAAACACCGACACTAACAGTATTAGAAGTGACACGGACCACTATATCATAGGGAATTCAATACACATCCTTTGTGAAACTATTATTTCTATTGTTATAAGTTTATCATTGCCAAAGTCATTATTTAACACTATTATTTTGTACGAAGTATGATGTATTCAAACTTGATGCACCATGAAACTTGATCTTGAGGTTTACAATAAAGCTGCAGCATTTAATATGTTGTGTCTAATATTCTTAATTTGCTCCATGATGAAGGAAGATGGTTAACCAGGCTGTAAAAAGACTTCATTTGGTTTTAATATTTAATTCAAAAAAACTTTTGAACTTTATTTTCTGATACTTCCACATTTTGTGTCAAATGATAAGAAATATCTTTATTTTGCAGCAAACCTGGAAAATATGCCTGCTTGAATGAGCCAATGATAGAACCAACGTTCAACAAAAAACTTCTATATACCATTTTTTTTAAACATTGCAACCCCTTAAATACATATTTGTTTATTTCGCTTTTGATGTTTATATTTAGTAGTTTTTATAAAATTCTATAATAATTCTTTTACAACATTAATAATTTGACAGTGTTCCTTATGGCATGTATGATAACACAAACCCTATAATTTTCCGTAAATACCGTATCATAAACTTTAAATTAAGTTTTCAAATTCTTAATAACTTTTTTTAAGCAATAAAGTCAACTATAACATTTTCACCGATATAATTTAAAGAACAAAGAATTATAACTCATATATTCATTGATAACTGTACGTAAATAATCAAATATTATGTCTGGGAAAATCAGTGATGCTAGGTTAACAAATTTCGAATTATAAATATGGTTGTCTGATCATATGGCGAAATCGTCTTTTATGGTGTTATTTAATCTATAATTCTGTAGAGGGAGGATATAAAATTGACACATTTGTAGTATTTCCCAACACATTATCTATATATTTATCACAATAATACTAATTTCTGACAGGTTATGTAAGGAAAATGGTAGCAATACTTAACCTACGGACATGTGTAGCGGGCAGTTGTAATTATTACATGTACCATGTTGTTTTATGCAGATATGATAATTGACGTGTGTGAGAAACTCGTAAGTGATCAGCTGTGATTAATGAACCGTAACTAAGTGAAATGTGCATGCGCAGGAAATCATTAATCAAGGTGACGAACACATGAACTCCCTGACAAACATTATTGACAGTTATGGATGACCTGAAAATAACAGAAGGCAGCAAAATAACAAAATGTGGTTAAATGCTGGGGTAAAAACTTCTAACTGTCTGCTCGTTTTTCAACTAGGCTGTCAAAATCGTTACAAGCAAAACACATCTTAGTGTCAACTGATTACAGAATTCCCGTCAATCAAAATCTATATTTGAAATGTACAAGCGTCATATATTGCAGACTTTACCTTGGGAAATCCCCTTGAAACAAATCATGGTGTGCATTAAATTTATATCAAATCAATATAGGAAAATCCATTACGTACTTCGGATCGACCACCTAAAATGTTTGTAACTGTGATCGTTTGCATGTAGCAGTGCACCGCGGATGCATTGCAAGTCATGTTAAAAAAAAACACTTTATAAATATCATGCTTCCGAAACGCTCTTCTGGATTTTTTTTCATTAGGAACGCTCAAAGACTAATATTTGAAAGCCAATGATGTTTAGGAACATACACATTTACAGAGCTAAATATGCAGATTGAACAAGAAGAAACTGACTTATAATGCTGACATATAACCAACTTTCAATGCATCTTTATGAGCATAACATGATATCATCAAAATGCAATTGGATCCCACACATATTGAACGATTTTCAAATGTCGGAACATACAATAATTTAAACATGCCCATCAGGTCATGCTGGTCTAGTAATTTTATGGCAACGTTTCATCAAAGTATATTCACGAATTTTCATTTCAACTTTTTTTCCAACACATTTTTGACATCGTGCTTTTGATTGCCCCCTTTTTTCAATCAGGTCACTTTCATATGGTCTTATCATATTATACTATTATTGTACACTGAAAACAAACCAACAGTTTATTAAAATATTATAACGGAAACTACGTTTTTCAAAATAGGAACACATTTTAAACTTTCTTGGTCAAACCAAATGTATGGGAAACCTTTAAAAGAAAAACACCTGATCGATCGCTTTAAAAGGGTGTGATTACCATTCTCAGCATGTAATGTTTGGCTACTATGTCCTTAGATACTAGATATCTTTTTTCAAATGCATTTACGTTCAGGTCTGATTTCTTACGTAAGAATGTACGAAAATTTACATGACTCATAAAACACACATAGTACAGCAGCAAATAATGTGATTATTTTTATCTCTTGTATTCAAGTACGTGTTGAAATTACAGTACAAAAGGAACCCATTCCACCCTTTAAAATTTTAGTCTGAAATCGTTTAAGTTTTCCGATTAATCGTCCACAACCGAATTTTATTTAAAAGTTACCTTGATTAAAAATCGTTTCAACGAACACCAAGTACAAAATAATTAGACGAAAAGGCATGTGAAAAATCGTTGATTTCTCTGAATCAATTCCCATGCACTGTTTACCCCTTCCAATACTGATGCATGTAAGAGTTTGTCAAAGTTCTGTATTTTTGGCTAGAAGATACAACAAAAAGTGTGATAAATGGGTGTATGTGATATCTGACATTAACCACTGTGCTAAGTAATCCATGAAGATGGAATAAACATTATAAACTATTACGTGATTACAGCACGTCTGCTTAATGCAGCATCCATGTTTGCAAAAAAATATATCTAGAAAGATTAGTGTCATTTCATGTCATTCAAATCTAAAAATACGATACAGAATATATGGATAAATAATTTGAAATTGAAACTTTGAGTTATCTTGTTTAAAAGAAATCTTTTCTGTTATGACATCGAATTTTCCCTTTCTTCTAAAATACATAATTTTTTTAATTGTAATTGTAAGTCGGTTATCTGAATGCATAAGAGAAAAACTTAATTATTTCTGCATTTTTTAATTTTTTTAATTTGTTTTTTCTTTGAATTATGCAATTTAGAGAATATATAATGAAAATGCAGATGCTTTCCTGAATTTATAACCATACCGTATTTGTCATCATGACAAATCTGCGTCAACTGCCTCACGTTTTCCATAATTATAATTTTGATAAATATGTTAAAGTGTTGAGAAAATGTTGATAACATATAAATATACCTTAAAATGAAGAATACAACTTCAATTTTTTAACAATTTTACGTCTCCCAACAGTTTTCTTGATTTACCTCGCCAGGACCGCTCAAAAACTAAATTTGAAAGCCAAATGGTGTATATAAACCAAAACACTTATAAGTGCTGAGAGGTCCTTGGAATCTAATAATATATAAACTCGATACATAATACTCATTCAGATTCCGATTATTCCGAATTTGGATATTTATAGCTATGAAGAATTAAAATGAAACCACATTTTGAACAATCAAATGAGCTTATCAATCCTTTGACAACTCTTTACCACGTCTGTCAATATGATGACGTCAATATGAAATATCTCGGCATGGTTTTGCTACTTGACAGTAAACGAATCCCGACCTGGAAGTGAAGAGAAAGATACTATCAGATGTTCATCACACAGATAATGCTTGCAAGATCTGCAGATTGGATTCATGAACATGATTTAACCAAAACATTCCATGACAAATGAAAATATATTTTTGGATGGATGCATGATCATCTTGGGCATATGTTAATATAAAACTTCGAGATTTATTATCTGTTTTATTATACATACCTGCCCAAGGATCTAAAAGATAAGGTTTTGTTTTGTCTAAGTGTATACTGAAGAACAACAACCCTCTGTTTGAAAGTTTTCGAATGTATATTTTGTAATTTTATAGACATGAAATGCAGCATCCGTCTACATTGCAAACCTACTTCACCAAAAAAGTTTGAACATCGAACATGAACTAAGTACGTAACTATTGAAAGCATACGCCAAAACTATTAACACACGGTATCTAGCGTGACAGTATGATGGGAGATACGTAATGCTTCAGTATAAATATTGCATATAACAGAAAGAAAGTTAAAATGGTTGATTTTCAAACTTTTATCCTTTATGTATTAAAATAATTGTTACAGACCTAATGATATTTATTTTATTCTCATCGGATTTTGTCTAATGCTTAGTCCGTTGCTGTGTGTGTTACATTTTAATGTTGTGTCGTTGTTCTCTTCTGATATTTAATGCGTTTCTCTCAGTTTTAGTTTGTTGCCCCGATTTTGTTTTTTGTCCATAGATTTATGAGTTTTGAACAGCGGTATACTACTGTTGCCTTTTTCTAACACTTTATTTGACACCATTTTACAATGCTTATGTACTTCACTTGTATTTTTTTTACACACAATATAGATAAACCATAAAAATTGCATGGCATTTAATTGAAAAAAAATAATCATGGACGGGTTTTGGTTTTGATCACCGCAACACAACCTTTCATTACACTGATGTCTACAATAGCTTTGAACAATACGGGAGATACTGAATACCCTTGAGTTACCTTTACACATAATTAAACAAATTTAGCCTCTTTTTAAATACTGCTTTACAAAAAAAACTCGACTGCTATTGTAGTAATTTTCTTATTGACCTTAGAAGACACTACTTTGTGTGATAGCCAAGAGTATCCATCTTGCCCTCATCTGCAGGGACAAATTCCAA
Source organism: Mytilus galloprovincialis (assembly GCF_965363235.1). Classification (NCBI taxonomy): domain Eukaryota; kingdom Metazoa; phylum Mollusca; class Bivalvia; order Mytilida; family Mytilidae; genus Mytilus; species Mytilus galloprovincialis. The sequence continues at coordinate 67,562,314 of NC_134846.1, forward strand.
TATCAATGCCAAATTTTACTAATGAGGCAAAGGTTATTGTATCAACACCTTTGATCATTTGAATATTTTGGGGTCATGTAAAATTTGAATTGCTCAAGGCTAAGTAAATGTTTTTTAATCGTGAGACCAACAACATACTGTGGTTAACATAAACACCTGAAATCTTGTGGTCGACAACTTTACTGTTGTGTTTACATGTACCATCGTGTTAAAAATCAAACATCAAATGACAAATGTAATATGTCTATGGATAGAGGTAAAACATTGGTGACCATATCTTCAAGTCATGATGAGTTATACTTTTCTTCGTTTTATATAACATGCAAACTAAACTACAGAGCATACAGGGGATCCTAACAGAAGTTAAAAATATTAATGAAAATAAAATACTAAATTGATAACCATTACAATTGTCAAAAGATCCGACGATGGGACCTTACTATAGTGTTACATACTGAAATTAATTTCAGTGGTTGAAAGCTTACTTTTATATTATCAAGTTTCCCCATTTCTGAGTAATTCAATTATGAGATTTCCACATGCAATTAAGAAAATGCAAAACAATACCTGTAAAACTATTTCAAAAGAGATTTAATATATTGTGTCAGTTTGCTTTGCACCAGTTTGTCCAGGATTTAATGACAAGGTTGCATGACTTGCTCTAGCTTGATCACATCAAACGAAATCAAATATTTTCTTAAATTTTCCAAAAATGCCAAATTAAGCCTTATGCCTTGAAGTAAAGGTATTATATGTTGTAACAACAATATGATGTGGTTCCGAGTGTACTATCATGCCCACTCAATTTAAAGACTTTTACATCGGTGTACCTACCACACACCAGGTTTGGGTAATATGAACTATTTTTATGGACTGTATGTTAAATTGTATCGTATGATTACAATGCTAATTAAGTCATCCAAGTACTAAGTGAATGGATGAGAACTTTCATGTACCAAAGAATCAGCAAGACCAATCTTACTTCCGACTTCATAAAAAACTACAAAAATATCGAGTATGCTTATACATAACAAAATCTACAGTAGAAGTCGATACACTTTTGAAGAGAATTACTTTAACTAACTGATCCCACAAATTTAAATGAATTATGAGGTACCCATTCTTATTTTCTTGCCCTTTTATGAAACCGTGTAAGAGTAGCATACACTTTTTAACAGATCTGCAAATGATAATAAATATGTGCTTTATTAAATCATGTGTTATTTCTTCTTTTAAAAATAAATAACAAATACGACTTGTTTTGTTTGGTGTTCAGTTTCCAAAATTCCATCTACCGTAAATTATTTTGACTCTTTTTTTATATTCATAATTCATAATCAAGGTTAAAAAATAATTTAGCCAAAACATCAAACGTCCACTGTATTTACAGTTAATCAAAACATTTGTTGTCTTTGAAAGATTGCTTCAAAATTTCTATTTGGAGAGTGCCGACGACTGCATGCGGCATGGCTATATTTAAATTATATGACAAGTTAACCAGTGCAATGACCTAAAATGAGCATCCTATTCAAGTCTACCCCGTGTGCAAGTCTGCAGTAAATATTTCATTCATAATTCTCGTATAGTATGGACAGCTAAGAAGACCTATTAATTAAAAGTAACTCTAGAATGGCCAATTTATGAAAGAGTATTCTTTATCAGTATACAATCTGAACAGGGATAAATTATGAGAATTAAAATGTCATAAAAGGTGTGTATTAGGAAGATTTTATTTCATTACAGGTGCAAAACGATAGGCAACAAATAATACCTGGACAAGTAGATATAATCTAATTATCATATTGTTATTTCTTATCTGATGATATATACAACACATTGTGCATTCAGAAGTCATCATACATATGTCAAAATGGGATATAGAGAAGGTTCCTTCTTGTGCACGGTGTTGCAGTAAGCACAACCCAGGTCAGCAATATGACAAAGGGTCATGTATGAATTTAGTGTTTAATTTCATATAGAAATATACTTTCTATTTTGCATGTCTACTTTATTGTAAAATTAACCATCTTAATTACCGGGTTTTAATAAAGCAAACCCTCTCATAATGATAAATGACTACCTAGTGAAAAATTGAGCAAGCAAAGATGACAGACTTGATAAGAAAATTTGTATAAATGTTTAGATGGCTGGGCATGATAAGTGCTGTAAATCATATATTAATTATTAACATGTACATGTCTTTTAATTATTAAATTACCTAGGGAGTAAACACTGATATCAATTTGATCCATTTTACACCATTTCTGCCTAACATGCACTCTTAAGATTTAAAGTTTACTAGGCCAGTTAGTGGTATGAAAACTATTACAGGATTACCCATGTTTATTTTTACTCATATATTTCATTCATAAAATGTACTATTAAAAACAAATATCATTCTTCTTTTGTAAAAATTGTACTCTAATGTTTACAATAAAAATATAAGATTTCTTCATTAAAATGTATTATTTTCATATTTTCATGTTGCACTTTTATGCAATAAAAGGATACATCCTAACTCTGACTTTTTTCCACTTCTTTTATTATGTTGAATCTTTTCATTCAAGTTTTGTTCCCTTTCTTAAAACCCTATCAAGGTATCATTTTAAAGCTTTTATTACGATATTTTATTTTTGACTCATCCTTTAACTCGAAACTTATTTTAAATCTTAAGCTAAGCATTTATAAATCTAGATCAGTAAAGAAAACATCTATGACAAATGTTTGAAATTATAAAATTATATTTAAGCGGTTGATCTAAAGCTGAATGCACCCTATCTGTAAAAGTTTACAGATTGATTTACCTTGACAGGTGAGAATTACCCTCTCATTAACGGCTATTTCTAGAGGCTCAGAAACCAACCATCACCTGCAATATATGTTACAGGTTGTGCTCGGGTCCATTATAGGGGTCAGATATCAAACAGTTTTTCATGACAAACTTCTAAACTTTACGAATTTTCTATCATTTTAAGTGAACATTTTATAGGTATAGATATTAAGTTAACATCTTATACTATCTACTTATTGTATCAGTTTCCAGGTAGGTTTTCAAACTTATTTTACGGTGATTAACTCCACTAAACTGCATGTAGTTCATTTTATAATATTTACCGAAAAACTTTGAAATAGGTCAAATTTAATGTTTTTAGAGGTCTGTTATTACAATTATGCACATTTTATTACCCATTTAATTTTCTACCATGTGCTTTTGATACAATATATTTGCTGTCCCAAACTGTTAATAACTTTTCATTTCCTAATGCTATTAATAAACAGAATAACATTACGTATATGATTCTATTTCAGGAAAGATATATTTACCTTGATAATGAAATAGGCAGGGAGCTATCTGTAAGGACCGACATTTAACCTCATTGACCGCTATCGGAAGTCAGTGTTATCACATTTTTATCAAGGTAACAATCTTGGATACAGGTGTACAGCCTACATACATTGTGACAATCATAAGACAATTGAAAACAGAATACATCTGCAGAAATGTTACTTTACTCAATCGAAATTTGCTGAAGGTCTTCTTTGCAAACTTCAGCAAATAACTTTCAATTGGAAACAGAATACATTTGCAAATTGCTATTTTTCGCAATCGAAATTTCCTAAAGGTATTCTGCACAAATTTGAGCAAATAAATTTCAATTGAAAACAGAATATATCTGCAAACTGCTACTTTTCTCCTATGAAATTTGCTTACAAGTCTGCTATGCAAACTTTAGCAAAAAAACGTTCAATTGTTTTAGATTTATCAGAGAAGCCTTAGTTTTAGTTATAACTATCATTATTCCTTTCTGAAATAAAGCTTTTTTTTTATTTTAGTGAAAATAATCCCCCTTGTAGCTTAGAGATATTGATTGATTTGAGGTTAAAACTTTCTTCATTTTTCATGTCTATCCAAATGATATTTTATGACTGATGATGATGAATTTTAAGTTCAGGCAATACTACGTATAACTTAGATTTTGTGGACTTTCCCTTGGTAAACTGGTGTTAAAGTGACCTTTAAATTTTGCCAAATACTTGACACTCTTTGCTAAGGGCATAACCGTTGTCTTACCATAATAAATGAGACATGACCTAGCATTTCTAATACATATTTTACACTTGTTAAAAAAAAAAGGATTTCGTTTTTTAAATGTATCTTTTAAAGTGATAAATCTATTTATCTAATGTCTGAAATATTAACTTTTTTTTCTGATTTTCCCTCATAGTATATGTAAATGTTTATATAACTTTTCTACATGATAAAGCTATAATAATAAAATGAAAATGTCAACTTATTAAATAAATATATGTTAAATTAATCGTAATGATCTGATGTTAATTCCCCATTGACCTAGTGAAGAGAAATAATTTATATCCACTAAGTATGTAACATATTGTAGAATGAATTAAAGTCATACAAAAAAGTAATAATTTATGGACTTAATTTACTTTTTATATGTTTACATATTGATAATTATAAAATAAAATAACGGTTTGTGATGAATTTTGTGGTCATAGAGCCCTGAAGCTGATATAATAATACCCTTGATTTAATCGAGAGTACACAAGGATTGTCAATGGCCCCCATTGTTTTATTTTCCTCCATTGATAACTCTGGTGACCAAGCATATTATTTGACATGTTACTACATTGTTGTCACTTTCATGTTTATATTTGTTTACTTTTATGATATAAACAAATTTACAAGGTCGACAACCTAGTAGCTACATGGCATTTTTACATGCAAATTGTATACAGATTTTGCATTCATGTACATAATTTTTAATAAGAGTTTATAAACCAATTTTTATATACATCTTAATTATAATATATCATAAATGTTTTATATGATATAAAATTTTCAATTTAACCTAGAAAAGTTTAAACAGGTAACAACAAATGGAAACAAAAAATGTTTTCCCTGACAACCCTACGTGTATGCCACCCAACGATTTTTGGTAGGGAAAATGTAAAGAAAGTTGCACATTTTGACCAATTCTATAAAAATCAATTATGCAGTCAATACACTGAAATAGCTGCAGTGTCACTGCACTAATAAGGTCACTGATTATTTAAAACTTTCTGTCATTCACAAAACAACCTTGAAAATAAATCATGCAATCGTACTACATGGTCAATTAATCGTATTATCATTAGATTGAGATTGAAAGATGAAAAGAAAAAATTCTATACACTCTTTAACCTGATCTATTTAGTATTTGTCAAAAATCATCTTTACCAGCTTGAAGACACTTTATAAAAACATTAACCATAAGTATGAAATACTTTAAAAATAAATATTCCCCAGCAAGGCCATATGTGGTAAACCCTTAATGAATTCTGCATCTTCAAAACACTTCTACCTAGGATATGGCTGATTCTTGACTAAGGTTCATGTCTCTTTATCAATTCTTTTCCAAACTACAAACTATTATGTCAGGTTTTTTTTGCAAAGGTAAATAACTTCTAGGTAAAACAAACTGTACCTATGCCTACACAAACCTAATGGAAAGTGCATATTTAGATTATAAAACTACATGTTTGAGGAACAATCATTAATTCTCATTGCATGTTCACCTAGTTTGCAATCCCATTCATATTATAGCGTAATGCACCAAAGAAGTCAATCTAATGTCATATGCCCTACCAGACACAATACTCTTTCTGCTGTTTTTTTTTATAAAGTTATACAATTTTAAAGACTTAATCATTCATTAACTGTATTTCACATGATTATCCATATAAGGTAATGCTACAATGACTCAGTAATGATATTTATGTAAGTAGTTAGATTAAATGATTGAAATTTTTTTACTTACTATTTACTGGCACAATACCAGCATCTGATGTTTCTGCTTCACTTGGTAAAGTGTGGATTACACTAAAATTCTATTGAGTATATGATTAAATATTGGGCTGACCTGATCCCATTAAAAGAGGAAGGTGTATGTATTTTTGAAAGTGCAAATAAGTCAGAACTGCAGCAATTATTGCTATTTGTTCCCATGGTGATCATTCAAAGAGTTTTTCTGAGGAAAAAAATAGGCAGCTGCAGATCTTATTAGAATTTCTCTTTAAAATTTAACACATAAACTCCTTTAATCTTAGGTTTTGATTGGAAGTCTGGGATTAATTTCTCCAAATAAGGAGTTCTTCCTTAATTCATTTACTAAAGCAATAAATATGTAGTTTTGGTAAGGGCCACCAAGGCAACAAAAATATTTTTTTTCTGCCAGAGAATTCCAGTAAAGCAACCATGTATCTTCAACCTCAATGGAGCATTCCTGTACATCATCTTTTCTCAATTACCAACCTGAAATATAAATTAAAATATAATTATATATCAACAATTACTAATATTACTTAAAATGTGAAAGTACAATTGAGAATTGAAATGGGGAATGTGTCAAAGAAACAACAACCCGACCAAAGAGCAGACAACAGCCGAAGGCCACCAATGGGTCTTCAATGCAGCGAGAAACTTCGGCACCAAGAGGTGTGCTTCAGTTGGCCCCTAAACAAAAATGTAAACTATAGATTTGCATGGTTTATTTTTCAAATTCTTTTCAAATATTGGACAAATCTGATTTAAATTTCCTTTATCATGGACATTGAAACCTTCACAAAGTTGATAAACTACTGATGATATTTTCATAAAAAATGTTAATAGATTATTTTAAAGGCTTGATAGATATTAGGCCTTGAAAAAAATTGTCTGCAACTACTTTCATAAACAAAAATCTTCGACCCAGTTTCAGGACTTGGTGAATGAGTATCAATACTATAAAATCGTTCTTTTTTTTCTTCTGTTATTGTTTTATGCTAGGAAATTTAATAAAACTAACATCTCATTACCAAACCAGGTGTTGACTAAGACTTGTATTATTTACCACCCCGTTACTTTTTCTTTCCGTGTTATGCAAGATTTGATTATGATTAATTATGTATTGTGATTTGCATCAATGGGCGAAGAGTACTTTATAGATTACAAATCAATTGATTAAAATATAACCTCAGATTTGATTTCACAACTTTTTGGACATAATGCAAGAAATTACTTGACATTTATTGGAAAGTACTTGAAAATATTTAAATCAAAGGTGACCATCAGACTTATAGTCCTGATAAAATCTAGTACATTTAGCTGATTTTCATTCGAAAAGAAATCGGAGGTTGGATTACGCTACGATTGTAACTTCATCCTCATCTGTTTTTTCCATAATCACTAGATGAAAATGTGCGATATTAATACATATTAACTATATTGTTTTTCCCAGACGTGATTTAACTTGATGTATATGACACATACTAGGCAATACTAAAAGTGACCAGCACCGTAAAGTATGAACTTAAAAATCAAAAGTTGACTGTACCGTACGTAACCAGACTTTTAATATCACTAGAGTTCATCAAATAAGTTAAATCATAAGATGAAGATATGGTTACAACGTATTGAACACTGCCCATATCGTTAAAGGGACTGCAGAATAGAAAACACAAATAGTTGCTACAACAATAGACTGAAGAATGAGAATCCCAAATCTCAGCCAATGAGCCGCAACATTTTCATGATGGGATATAAATCAAGATAAACATGTTTTCAAAAAGTTAACAACCATTCAAACATTTTGTCAGCTTCAACTATTTCCCACTTAGTAATTGTGATTAAGTGACCTGTAAAATAAGAGATTTTCAAATTTTCCTTATCAGGTTTTCCTCCTGTATAAACCACAGAGGTCTTTTTTCTTTATTTAGACCTGTCAAATTTTTTTATAAAAAGTACACCTGTATTTTTGATGTTTTACTGATAAGCTAATAATATCAGGGAAAACAATACTAAGAATCAGTATCAGATACTGGGAAAAGTTCATTACTAGTTTTACTAACATCCACCCAAACTTTGTCATCTTTTGTTCTGTAAACTTTCTCAGTGTAAAATTACATGATTTTATAATTGTAATAGATACTTATTGAATTAATACCCTGGTCAATTAGTACGGGAGATAAATTATAAAGAGTAGAAGTACTTTTTTTGAATTCCCTCAGAAATTAAAACCTTCCTGTTAGCCTACACACTTTTGAAGTTAGACAATTGTCAAATAAAAAAAATAAAAAATACAGAACATTTTGTTTTCTTTCCACGAATAAAAGAAACATTACATTTAACTTAGCATCAAAGTCCAAGTATTATACAAACAATAACAAGAAATAATTTCTCAAATATGGAAGGAAATAATCTAAGGTAAATTATTATTGGTTAAAACAATAAGTACTCTTCAGATGTCATAATATTATAATATGATCATTGTGCTATAAAGCAAAAGTGAAGAGGAGATTTATCTGAAGAAGCAGTTTCCTTCTGTCTTTTGTGACCCCTTTGCAAAGCCCTTATCTTGTAAGATTACTTATTTTCAAAATATAAGTATTTTCTTTTTAAATTATAAACAAGATTTTATCAGTCATTTTGGTAAGACTTCCTTAAAGTGATTAAAAGCAGTTCTTTTAAAACTTCTTTACACAAAAGTCGGTCATGAGAACTATGCCCTTGGCCTGTTTATGGTCAAGTACATATATTTACAAATATGCCCTTGGCCTGTTTATGGTCAAGTACATGTATTTACATGTGTAGATCAATAAAAATTTACATGTTTCAAAATTTAATATATTTCAAACCCAAAATGTAAAACTTTTTTCCAATGCATCGGAAAATAGGACATCAATTGATTAAGGGCTATTCCAGAAAAAAATGTATGTGGGGGGGGGGGGGGGGGGGGGGGGGGGGGGGTTGGAAGGCACATTATATTAATAATACATCGGTCATGGGTATCAGAGCAACTTTTCACACTATAATGCACTATAATTCTTATTTACAATTGTCTGGGTTGCGGGTGCTGACAAAAACTGCCTTCCAACCCCCCAACCCCCCATACATTTTTTTCTGGAATAGCCCTAAATAAATTTAACTCCTGGCAAGTTCACCATTTCCAACTTTGGATTATCTATTTTTACTCTTATTTTCAGATTAATTAGTATCAACAGTATAAAAATTATAAAATGGTCGGTAATATGGTCACAACAGTACTGCCAATAGGAATTTTAAAATAATTATAAAATGGTCAGGGTATGGTCACAAGAGTACTGCCAATATTTAAAAAAAAAAAAAATTAAAAAGTTATAATAGAAGAAAATTGGCTATGGTTTTGTGATCATATACCTTAATAAACAAGCTAAACAGTTGATTCAGTACATCTTAAAGAGAGATCTATCACTTATATCACCTTTGATATGACAAACATGGTCATAAACTTGGCTATTTTTTTCTTAACAATTTAATAAAATATCATTATTTCTAATTTGATAATTGATTCTGTCAAAGTAACAGTAAGAATTTAAATTGCTAATATATCGTCATATCAATTGTAAAACAAATTTATACAACAAAATTAATAAATTTCAAATTATTATGAGTTATTTCAATTCAGAAAACAAATTAAATTTTGTGTGTATTTATTTACTCACTATATTTACGTTCAAAGGAGTAAATAAATTTCTTATCAAGATTTCTATTCAATGCATTGTTGACATTAAAGTTTCTCTATAAATTCTGAGATGTCAATTTTGTTTATTACCAATCTTAATGCACTGGAAAATATTCCAAATTTTGGTTGACCTGTTCATTTAGATATAACTGAATAGTTGGGAAGCAAATGTTAAAGCTAATGATTTTAGATTATATAAATATGTAAATCTTGATAATAATTTACCCATGGGAAAGTTAACTTTCTCCTTTTGTTTCCCCATCAAAATTTTAAAGTTTAAAGATGTCGATACTTTTATCGAAGAAATTTGACAGAAGTCAGATCTTGTCAGTATATCATTTTACCAAAAACAAAATTTGCCTTTTGATTTTGTCAAAATATTGTAACAAAACCGCCATAAAATGTGAAACTAAAAAAACAAAAAGACCTGTTGGTGACCCTCTGCTGTTGTTTTTTATTTGGTCGGGTTGTTGTCTCTTTGACACATTCCCCATTTCCATTCTCAATTTTATGTAGAAAAGTTGGTTGATCGATAAGGCAGATGAACAAGATCATGTCCCACACAAACCTGCTACAAACATTAGAGTTGACAAATTCATGAACAAATGATTAATGCAGTATTCTTACGGTTGATTAGGGTTTTAACACCCTGTTACCCTCCTATTGAGACCCACTGATTTGACTAAATGGACCTATGATACGACTGAGTACCCATATTGGAGGACCCATATGTCAATAGGTACAGTGACACCATCTGGACTTGAGCATATAGTCTCCCTTATACACAAATTCCTCAGATAAATTTTGTTTAATATCAGAAGTGATGCCTTATCAGAATTTTGCATTTTGTATGGTTTTGCTTACATGGCATGCTTTTTTAACTGCACTTATAACAGCTTAAACTAAAGCTTTTAACTGTTTATAAACTTGTGTTTTCTTGGATATCAGATTTCAAATTTCTATCTTTCACTGCATACAAAGCCTATCAAAAACTTATAATTCTTGAACATTAAAATTCATTGTTAACCTGAACCAACACGACCCATGAATATTGGTATCTAACTAATAATGAGGAATCCACAGAAGGATATCTTTCAACTGGACCCTATGTCAGCTTTTCATTCCTACTTAAATCCTGTAAAGATACCCCCGTACTCTATTAAAAGCCCCCTAAACAGTCTATACTGTTCCAACATCAACTGGACCCTATGTGAGCTTTTCATTCCTACTTAAATCCTGTAAAGATACCCCCATGCTCTATTAAAAGCTCTCTAAACAGTCTATACTGTTCGGACATCAACTGGACCCTATGTGAATTTTTATTCCTACTTAAATCCTGTAAAGATACCCCCGTGCTCTATTAAAAGCCCCCTAAACAGTCTATACTGTTCCGACATCAATTGGACCCTATGTGAAGTTTTCATTCCTACTTAGATCCAGTAGGGATACCCCCGTGCTCTATTAAAAGCCCCCTAAACAGTCTATACCGTTCCAACATCAACTGGACCCTATGTGAAGTTTTTATTCCTACTTAGATCCAGTAGGGATACCCCCATGCTCTATTAAAGGCCCCCTATACAGTCTGTGACATCAATTGTGGTTAAAAAAGTAATACTTATAAAACTTTAAATCACTATATACGTGTGGTATTCACACACATCATTTCATTTTTTTACAATTTTTTTTCACCATGGTTCATCAGAATGGTCAACATGTCTAATGACTGGTTAGGGGATGGCCATTACTTTATTGAATTTTCTTCACAATTGTTCAACCCTTACAATTTAACTAACTGAAAAATTGTTACCTTTTTAATATGAACACCTGTGGTTATAAGAAAAATGTAAATGAAATTAAATCTTAATTATACTGATTGAATCTTTAATGGGAATATTACACTTTTCTTCTCAATGCAGTAACTCATTCATAAAATGAAGTTAATGAACTGAACAATTTGTTAGTCTTGGTAAATAAGTTTTACATTTTTAATTTTTTATAAAATTGAAATTAATAATTATGTATACACCCTTTACGTACATTATAATATTTACTGTCAAATGGTCAATCTAGATTCGAGTAGATTTTCTCAATCGGTGGTCTTTTCTCTCCTTCTCATCCAAGGTTAGACACAACCTAAAATAGAAAGAAAAAAAACTCTAGAAATAAGTTATACAGAAAACATATGTCTTAACCACATAGAACAAAAATAAAGATATTTGCATTTATGCATTTATGCATTTGTATATTTTTTTTTTATAACATTGTGTCTTAATCATATTGAATCACTTGTAATCATTTGTTTGTAATTAATGTTGATTGTTCTGCTCCTTGTGGGTGCTTTGATTAGCAATAAAATATATTTGAATTTGAATTTGTATAAAGAAAACTGTCTTCTAAATTCTGTTCTTCCCCTTGCAGCTTTCTCCTCCTCATTTTTATAGAATTATCTAAATGTTACACCTTGTACCTTAATAATTGGTAGAAAATTATTTTTTAATCTTCAATGTGTTATCTAATATGACAGAATTCAGTGAAAGCTTCATTAATATCTTGCTTATAGAATTTGACTTCATACCTTAATTTTAACATGTTATACATAATGCCTTGCTGGGTTGAAGATAAATCTTGCATTTTATTTATTTTGAAGGAATTATGTCCCTTGTTCATGTATTACAAGGTTTGAGAGGTGTCATGTGCATTATGCCGTTACATCTACTTTTCTTCTTTTTTCATTTTTAATAATATTTTATTACATAATTAAATTTACATCATTAAATCATGTAAGGGTGATCATTGTATCAATAAGATAAAAAAAATCTGCTGGTTTATCTTAGTTATAATCTGGTACCCACCCGTATTACTTCACCACTCTTATCAATATCAAGACTGTTTTCAACTGTTATTTCTCATTAAATACTATGATACTTTGCACCTATTGAAGAATTACTGATCAATTTAATTTACATTTAAATTCTCATTACGACTAAGTCAGGGAGTACAACGAGACATTTCTTTAAAAAAAACTTTAAACTATACAATCCTAAGACGCTAGTATACATTACATATCGGTAGAAAAACAGCATCATCGAAATGGCTGACATTAATTAAACAGAATTCTTATCCCGTTATTAATGAAAACAATATTGGTCCAACCGATGCCAGGCCTATTGTTACGACTACTGTCAAATTTTTGAGTTAACCGTTTATAAAATGTTGATCGACCTTACACATGCAATCTTCACTTCCATTGTTGTAACTCAATACACTAACATTATGGTTAAGTCGACATTAAAGTTTACAAGTTTATACGTATCATATAGACTTTATTCTAGGTGTTCCACGGTACCTTTTCAAAAGCATCATTTAACTTGATTTAAAGCAAGCAAGTTTCATCTTGGTCAGTTTCTGTGGTTTGGGCAGACTTTGTAAAATTTTGCATTTTCATTGTTTATAAACAGCAGTTATTTGAAACAACCCCTGCTAGGAAGTTTTTGTGGTTATGCATTATGATTCTATTCTTCATCACTTAACTTTCTCACACAATATTTGTAGAATTCTAGAACTTATTGAAGTATCATTTTTAGGTTGACAAAAGTACACTTTATAGAAGATAAAAAAAACTGCAAAAATACAGTTCATCATCCCAAGAAATGCTTATATTTTTTTGATTAGATACAAATCATGCATTTCAACTAAATTATTTAGGCTTCTTTTTCTTTTAAGGCCAAACAGGAAAAAGAGACACTAATCAATTTCTATCCCTAAAACCTATTCCCTGGTTTACCCTGACCTGCATATAGACCAAGGTCAAATTTAACCCAAATGCAGCCTTACCTATATCTTATAACAAACAGGCTTCATTGAAATAAGTTAGGGTAAAACGTGTAGTTTGGATCTGTTCAATATCATAAATCCTGTAGCAATGTTAACCCTTACAACATACCATGCTTTAAAAGGCAGTCAAAATATATGTTACGAAACGATCACTGTAAACACGCGTTTAAATTGAGCCAAAATATCATATATTACTTTTAACATTGAACTATTAATGAAAATTGAATGAGGACACTTACAAATAGATTTTAGGTTATCTCTTTATCCGTCATAAAATTTTACTCTAAATGTCTATGGCAGATTAAACACAACAGGTAACCATCAGGCTAACCTATTCATTCATCTTTTTAATACCATATAATACCCAAAACAATATGGAATCTCAATGATAGTTGTCAAACGGGAGAACGATTTAATCCTTCAATGAATGAAAACCTGTAAGGTACGATTGCACAATAACTCAATGACAAATTACTTAGGTGAGCGGTGCCAAATAATCGCAAGTGTCAGCTGTTTTTATGTTGCACAGGTACAGAATTGATAGTAAATGTTATTGTAAAATACAAAAATTAATGTTTACTTGTGAATTGAGAAAACATTTAAATAGAAAAATGTAGAAATAAATGATTTCACTTGGTTAATAGAGGTTCTAAATGGAGTTTTGATAATTTAATATCATAACTTTAATCATCTCTGCATCCTGTTGCTTTGTTCCAAATTCTGTCAGAAATATAAAATACATGGCATTACAATTTGCCAAAGTATTGTATTATACTTAAGTATTTTCAATATTATCATGTATTGTTGTCTTTTTAATGGGGATTTTTAAATATTAGTATCTTGTCTTGTTAGCTTAGTCTCAATTTGAGTTTTCAACGGAAATACCTTAAAAATTTCAATAATTATTTGAACAAGATTTTATTTCAATTTCTCTCCTCTTATGTGACTAGGGACAATCATGTATTTCATGCCTGTTCAGGTAGAATCTACAGTAATATTATTGGTTCCAATGTATGAATCCTATATCAACCAACTAAATCTAAAAGACTAAAAGACACCCAGAGGGCATTACACAGTTGTTAATATTAGAAAATAATCTTAAACTGTCTCTTTAGTTTTCTGAAACCTATTTGGTGCATGTAAGCGAGACAGTGCTATCAAATTATACTAAGAAATTATCAAATTTAATAGCAAATTTTATTGCTGTTGCTCTTCTTCAAAATTAATTTAGTCTTCAATATTGAGCTGATTTACTTATATAATTTGCATAAAAATGCAGCTACATGTTCTTCGATACTGACTGATAACTCCTACACATGTTCTACAAGTCTTCAAGGTATATTTTTGGAGATTTACAACTTAAATTACACGATACCTTAGTCACTGTTGATTTAATCTTGTTTTTACATAAGGTAAAAAAAATATTCTAGAAAGAGATAAATCAGTACAGGACCACTTTCTAATATCTCAATCAAACTCAAAAATGTTGTTTTTCAGTCATAAACTTAAGATAATTTTTTTTTATCATGCCAATTACTAAATGATTTCATGTCATTCCAACCTTATCTAATAAATACTTCCAAAGTAACCTAACACATAAAACAACATTTACATAAAATATATTTCATAATGTAAATTTAATTACTTATTTGTGTAATGAACATAAATTAAATCTTTTTTTTGCATTTCTATGTCAGAAATTAATTATAATTTTATTACAGTTTCAAGGGTTTGGCGACAGGAAGATCCAATGCTCTGAAGACTTGTGTCAAAATTTTCAGCTGATATGCACTAAGCTTAACCTGATCTTTTTTATTGACGCAATTTGTAAAGCATCTTATATTTAACGTTTTAGGGTAATATAGATAATTATACAAAATTCAGACATAAAAGAAGCTAAAGACACCTTTTAGTTTCTCCTCTAATTTTATAAATTATTTCTAAAGAAGAAAGACATCATGTCTCCAATATTTCAAACATCACATTCAAAATGTAATAATTCTAATATTTGTAGGCGTGCCTAGTAGATAAAAGATGAAACAAGACTTACGGACATAATTCCCCTCCCACCTGACTTTTCACAAAGAATTACAATTAAGACCAAACCAAACAACTTGACTGTCAAATCACTTCAAAAATAAGATATTTACTTAACTAAAGTATCAATAAATTGGTAAAATCATTCAATACTTAAAATTTAATTCAAATAATTTTTAATGAATGTGAAATTTGATCTAATTTGACAGGGACAATCTGTGGATATAGTTTGTTACCCTCAATTAAGGCCATCTATTTAAATAGTAAATTATAAAATTGAAAAGATTTGTGATTAGTTTGAGCTAAATGAACTTTAGGCTGGAAGTGCCACTATATGTTCTTCCCAGTCTGTTATCAGAGAGCTGACTTTTTTTCTTCTTAAGAATCCATGTTTAAATTTGACTTTAATTAATACTGCACATTAAATTTATATCAACTTGCAAAATTTATTTAAAGATGCATTAGTTGCACATATTAACATTATTATTAATTATAGACGACATTTAAAAGCAATACTACTTTGTATGCACTAACTTAAGAGAAGTAGTTACTTAACAGAACATGCTAAAATACTATAAGTACTCACCAATATCTATTTGTGTGGTATATTTCTTAAAAACTCACAAACTACTTTAATTGAATTTTTTACCAAAATGCATGTCAGTTAAAACTTATATAGCTAAAATATTCATCTAAATGACTAAGTTGTAAGGATGACTTAGATTAAGGAATTTCTCACACATATCTAAGTAGACAAAATGACTGATTAACTTAGTATATGTTCTAAATGTACAAGACTTGAGACATTTTTGTTGCATAACTGAAATTACATGTTACCTGAGAAAACAGATTAGTATTTGCTCATCTACAGAACAAAATCAACTTTTTTCAATCTCACCACTTATTTTGTAAGCTTTCTAAGGGAAATAACTCTCTGATTATCTTCCCTTATTCATAGATCATAAATGTTTATATTTGATGTGTAGTGGTAAAAGTTCCATTATTTGTTTTAATTTAGAAATGATAGTATAATTATTTTATCTTTTCAATCTTCAAAAAATAAAATCCTAAAATAGTTTTGTCAAGGAAGAAATAATATACTTTTGATTTTCTTACTCATTCAAGGACCAAATGTTTTATGTTTATAACCATTTAATTAATGAGAAAACACTTTTAATTACTACTCAACAAAGCCGACATAAATAATTGACAGGTTGATTTATAGGTTTGTGTAGAAGGTCAATGACTGTCTTTTATTTTTATTTTCATTTTCTACTTAGCACAAGTATTCTGCACAAGACCTGCATGTATGCACTCTATCAATTTAATTCAACATTTTTATCAAAATAATATAAAAACCTACATCTGGAACGCTCAGTATGAAATAAAAAAAACTCAAGTTGATTAAATTTTCTCATATTATTTGATTTCATGTGTTTCTTATGATGATTTACAAAAATATGTAAAGTATCAGAAATAATCGTGACTGGGTGATGGATAAGCTCATTAGAAGTGTGACCAACCGAGAAGAAATGTAGCAAATGTTATATATGTAATAATATTGTCATCTGAACGTTAAATTCAAGTCAAATTGTACACACTAATATTTGATCGATTCAATCTGTTTTGGACAAGATGAAAACATTGATATTATTAATATTTTGCATGGGAATATTCTTTTTTTATTTACATTTACAAATTAATAAATGTCATGTTAATATAAAATATGATGAAATCGACATGCAAAGGTCTTCAAGATATCCTGGATCTACGATACTGACGTCAAGGATTTTCAAATAAGTTTTTAAATTAAACAATCTTTTAAATGAAATTATAGTCTAAAATAATTGAATTCCCCTTTCTAAATACCAACAGTTTGGTGCATGAAGTTTTTGTTTAGACTCTAAATGGTGATACCTGTATACAGAACCTCAACAAACAGACAATGATTACATCTGCTTCATTTGAACATTTGTGGACTGTTGTCTCATTGGCAATCATACCTCAATTCCTTATTTTATAAAATTTTATGCTCAAGAGGTCAAATGTGACGAAATAAACTTGGAAAACTGTCAGTACTTATGGCTTTTTCTGCATGCACTTTTCTTTCAGGAAGCTTAACATAGAGGAAATATAAGATGCACTGAAATTTAAATTTGTTGTGAAACACCTTATAAATTTCTTGTGAGACAAGGAATGCTCTGTTGACACTTTCAACTGTCAACACTGTCAAATAAATGACATATATGTCGCAGGTAATGAAGTACAAGATTAGGTTCCTATTTTATGGTCAGGAAATGTTCTGCACCAGCATTTACTGGTACCAGGAGATGAAACAGATGAATCATAAACATGATGGTGTCCCTTTGAAGGATGATGATATCAACCTTCTAATCTTGTATATAATTAATTAAACGTATGTAAAGCCAGTGGCTATTTACTATTTATTTGATTTCTACAGTTGTAATTTAGATGTTATTACTAATATAGATACAACACTCTTGTCAACAATTTACATAAGAAAGTTTTTTTAAGTTTTATATTGTGTAATTTTAAAATGTGATCTGCATGGGTGATTTTATTGTCTTTGAGGTTCGTGTTTATATATGTCAGTATGTAGTTTTAATACATTTTCAATCCTTATTTGTCTGGTTGTAGTAAATATAGGGTAAAAATGCCTCTCCTTTTATTGTCTTTATACCTGAGGTCGACTTTACAAATGTCTATCATATATATGTCTATATTTCAGGTTCATCTATATATATGGTACTATATTTATTTTATTACATATTCAATCAGTATACTAGTGTTAAAACTTGCACTTGCTTCAAAGATGGAATTTGATTGCTGATTTATAACTTAATAAGACGTTCCAGAAAACTTCCTGTTTTCTGTGAGTGACAATGAATCTTTGGTCTTCAGAAAAGGAAAACTATTTTAATTAATGGGCTAAAAATAAAAATCTCAAAATAAGAAATACATCTTTAAAATAGTTCACATGTAGGTAAATTTATGCAAATTGTAGAAACCCCTTTTGTTGAAATGTAAAAGTGTTTAGATATTTAGTTTAGTGTGAAGTACAAAATACCTATTAACCTAGAACTAATGTAAAAGGGAAACATACATCTTCTGAATCGTAGAGATGGAATGGAAGATTACTCATAAAATTAAATATGAAATCTCTACGGTCAGGTATCCTTCTCTGTAGGTAAATATATTTGTTATGATTTATATTGAGATATTCACAGGGTGTTCATTTCATTGGTGTCATCTTGGGTCGTCTTAGATTACATAAAAAACTGTCCCCTAATCACCCGACTTTTACATATAACATCTGATTTTGTTACTTCTGTACATTTGTGAGAAAACATACATGTAAAACATCGTATCAAGTCTATAAACTGCTAAAAATAAAACTTCCTGAAAGAAGGAGGAGAAAATAATACCTACACTTTCTTTAGAGTGAAATTAATATCTACCTAGTTGTGATAACAATATGCATTTTGTATGAATAGGGAAGTTCTCTATATTAAAATATCATTAGATTAACAGGTGCTTTTACAAAATCCTTGGTTTTAGGTTGTTATGTTTCTAAACTTTTATTTTCAGTGTAGTTTTTTATGGACTGTTGTTAATATTTTGATGGTTTCCTTTTAGACATTTATTTGTGCGTTTTTCTTTGACTTGTGGTTTTTATATTGCCCCCTTTATCGTTCATTTCCCCTTTTTTCTGTGAAGTTGTTGGGTTCCTGTCTTCTTAAAGTGATCATTGAAAATATAGAGAAAAATGTTAATGTCTAAAAATAGAAATGCATGGAATTTTGTATATACAAAATGCACAGAATTGTTCTCTCGTTAAAAAGTCAAATAATAACAAAAGCATCTACAGAATTTCTTTTTACATCTTTTTCTTCAGCAATGCTTCACAAGTATATTGGATGTACATAACTTAACTGCTATATATTAGTACGGTGTAAATGCAATGCTCTAGAATTTCTGATGATATATTTGTGAAACAGATTAATGTATCCTATTATAACAAGTGCCTGGTATTAGAGTGCACCTTAAACAGTGAAACATATTCTGGCCATTAATTAGAATTGTCTCATTCTGTCATCTGAATGAAATTGCTGTAAACGGAAACTTCAAAAATATTTGTTTTCAAAACCAAAACAAAAATGAGGTGTAAAGTTTCAATTTTTCTGAAGAAATCATAATATTTTATAAAAGAAATTAAACCTATTTGAACAATTTATGGGTATCAAGTCTAAGCATATTATATAGTGTGAAAGTTATGGAGTACATTGTGTTTTAATAATTTTTAAGCTTCGTTTTACAATCGGTACTAATTAAAATCTTCAAAAGCAATTCATCTAACAGTTATAAATAATGGGCTATGATGAGTGCAGTATGTATTGACTGCAACAATTACCTCAGGACAGAAATGTTATATATTTTTCAAACATAAAATTGTTGCAATTTTTGTAGCTTTTGTAAGAGAAATAGTAAAAGAATGCACTGATTTGACATTGTACACTTGCAAAAAAAAATTTATATTATCATACTTCCAAGAATCATGCCATGTCTTAAAAAGGTTAAAAAAAATACTTTTTTCTTTAATTAAGGCTTAATCTTACTTTTCCACTCAATAGGTAGGAGAAAAAATTGCATCAAAAATGTGTGTTTGGAGGGTTTTAGTGAAGGTAAAATGTTCCAAGTGCACACCTTGGTTAAAGACAGGGATCTAAAAATCTTTCTGAAAATAAGCACCTTTTGATGAGCTGATTCCAATCAGGGTTATAGTATTTTAATCAGTGTTTGTTCCCAGATGACATCCTTTATCAGAACATGGACCTCCAATATATATCTTGCTCTTTTTCGGTCTGTTCTGAAAAAAATCAAGAACAAAAATCAGTATAGTGTGATTTTCTCATAAATATTTCATTTCTTTTCTATCTAAATTAGAATAGCATAATTCTCACCTGAGCCTGGAGTCAATTTCACAACAAAACAACAAATTTAAACTTTGCTACTGTCTTGTCTTCAAGGGAAAAAAGACTTTTAAAATTTACCAAACAGTGTCTCTGGTCGGTAGCCGTTATTATTTATCAAAAGGAAAAATGAATAGTGGCCAATAAAAACACCTAATGATGAAGAACAAGTTACAGTGATAAGTATGGCTCTAAGATTAGCTAAACAAAACATATAATCTGGATCAATATGTAACAATCTTCAGGTAATTGTTGAGGTTCTTAATAATGCACATCATTTGTGCAAAAGAGAAACCTCAAGTAGAATATACTAGCTCTGAATAACCTTAGGAAGAAAGTATAGGTTATTTGTCACTGGGTTTCTGTATCATTTAATGTAAAGTGCCCATATTTTATTCATAAAATCAATTAATCAAATTTGACATGAGATCTCAATATAGAATTATTTTTATCAGGGTAAAATTTAAGCATGTTTGAAAATATTTTTTTATGTATCATTATGGAAAAGACCTAAGCCACCCGATAATGTTAAAGTACACAAGCATGCAATATATTTTGCTATCAGAAAATGTTCATGTGAAAATACATCAGAAATGAGAATCTGTCAACCTTCATGTATCTTGAAGATATTTCTTGCATGTGTCATCTTGATTAACCCGATTCAGTGTTGATTTATTAAAAAACTTGTACTGTTTGACAGTGAATTCGGTACAAAATCACAGATTTTATAAAGTCATATATAATTTAGTCTCCAATAGTCTTATGTCTTCTTTTGAATTACTGAATTTATGAAAAATTTACAAAATAAAATTTGATACAACTTTGTTATATGCAGGGGTTAACTTGTTTGACAGGAGTTATATTTCATTATATTTATTAACAATAAGTGCAGGCATCTTCGTCTTTTCTTTCCCTTTTTAAAGTTTTGTAATTCATAATAGACCATTTGACCTCAGATTAAATATATCCTATAAATTATAAAAGAAATTTAAAGACACATATTTATTTAGACATTTTTTTAAAATTACCTACGAAAAAGGTTAAAAGGCTTCATTCATATTTTATATTTCTTTGTCATGGGGATCACTCTTTTGTTTAGGGAGGGGAGATTGTATCATAGTGATGGGTAGTCACCTCAGGATAACAAGTAAACAATATGTACACATGCATAATTGTTTCTTTTGTTGGTAGGATGTTACCAGTAACATTATAATACAAGGGTTGGCCATCTTTATTTCAGTAAAATGGAAATTGGGAGAAAATTGGCAACTTTTATTGAAATATTATATGATATTAACATTTCTAATACAATAAGTTTCTAGACATAAATCATAAACTGTCATATCATTATCAGTATGGTATGTGAGCATTGAGGCTTATATTAGTTCAAAAATTGAACCTGATGTTGCCGATATCAAATTAATATTTGACATGGAATGAGAAATTTGAAACCAAAAATCGGTCAGTTTTTATTTGATGTCTCATATTTGACGTCAAAACCTGCAGTGATAGTGCAATTTTTCCTTCAATTTTCACTGAATCATTCTACAGGCTTCAACAATAAGCAAAACCCATATCGTATATTACATAAGTTGAATAAAGTGTACTGTTGGGTTTAAGTCAATAACAACAACCAAAAGAAACCAAAAGACATCAACAGGTATCTTGTAAGTTTTATTTGGAAAAAAGGAAATAAAAAATACGAAAAATCCAAAAACGCTGTGATTTAGTGAAATAATCAAATTCCTTTCAAAAATTCTCATACCAGAAGAGATAATTTTTTTATTTTTTTAAATTTTATATCTAAAATAACTCATGCAGTAGACATATCTAATTTATTTTTTTTTATTTAAAAAAAGTTGGAGTAAGTGCACAAAGCATGTATAACTGCCATTGGGTGATTTAGATTCATTTACCATCTAAACACCTGCAATTTATCAATTAGAAAAATCAATTTCAAAATACAAATATGTAGCTCTTTCCTGTCAATCAAAAATGTTGAGAGTTACACCCTCCACAATCATACACCATCTTGTGGTAAAGAACAAAAGCTTTCATCATAATAAAATCAACATTTAAACGTTAAAAGTTGATAAAGTCCATTAATCAATACAATTTTCCACAAGTACTGATTTGCAATTAAAAATAATAAATCTTGCTGAAGTGAGAATACGGAAAAATGTACCGGTACAATAAATAAATCTCTTTAACTTCTTTTCAGTCCTTGATTTATCCGGTATTAAAATGTCTTTCACAAAAAAGTGAAATATGAAAATGTTAAAATTATAGTTTTTATTAATATTTTGTATGTGTGATATTAAGTGCACGGCAGTTAACTTTGTACCCTTTATTCAGTTAGGTGTGTTGCTTAGGTGGTAGGTGAATCTATTGTTCAGGTACTATAGGATAAAAGATACTTTCCGCTAAATAGATTTATAATATGCATTTTTATGTCTGTTCTCATTTTATGTGTCATAAATAAGACCTCTGGTAAAGAAACAAAAAATGCCATCGCTATCGAATTTCATTTCTTCCTACCAAGCACAGACAATACATATGAAATATTACAGTTCATATGATACAGCTTATGTAATTGCAAATTATAAACCTATCAAAATTCATATTAATTATTGCTTTAATTTAATTGAATAATAAATTTTATGGATATAATATCATTGCAGACAACATCAATATTTACGTATATTGTCAGAGGATTGTTAGTTTGATTTGAACCTAAATCAACTAAATTCAGGTTAATAAATATTCAGGTTGTTGTTTATCATTTATTTACAGAAACTGAAACTGATAAAATAGGAGGCCAATTAATGGTAGTCGCCAGTTTGTCAGATTTTATTATAGTTAGCAGACAGGAAAAAGGTTCTCAAAATCATGTTTTTTCCATTCTGATCATAGAACTATTAAGATAATATAAAGACAAAAAGAAAAGAAAACCAAATAAAAAGTTAGAACAAATTTGTTTCCATATTATAATTAAGACACTCACTTGTTCTAACATGACCACCTACAGGATAACATTAAATCATGATAAGGTTAGAGACGACATATTCAGAGGCAGATTTAGGGGGTGGCCTAAGGGGCCCGGGCCACTCTCTTTTTTGGGAAAATTTTGGTTGGTTATAGAGGGAATCACTGAAGCGTGATGGGAGCGGGCCCCCTCTTATCCAGTTAGTGGGCCCCTACTTATGATAATGTCTGGATCCACCACTGATATTGCAATAATTCTTTTAACTCTGTTTAGAAGCCCTTAGTGTTAAAGATCTTACATATAATACATATTTTACACAAGTTGTAATGCATTTCAAGCTTCAGGCAGAATCAATTGGTTCAATCATTGTATAACCTTCCCAAATCTTATTGTTTCTTTCCAAAAAACTTATGAACAGAAAATAATCAGGTTGCTTTGCTTAAATTAAATTTTATATGGAAAACATGGCATATAAATACACTGTGTTAAATTTGTTAAATAGAAAAAACATTATATGAAAATTTCATAACTTTTGCATTAGTCATCCCTAGTCCTCAGACAGCACTGTCATGATTTTTTTAGAATGTACTTTATAATTGTTATGCAAATATTTAATAGTTGACATGAAAAATTGTGTTTATTTTGATTTTTTGGTGTAATTATGTTCAATTTATTATCTTAAAACAGAGACAGTTGTGGTGTGCTTTTTACTATCATTTGATGTATTGCTGAAGTTTTAAGAGGTGACATACATTCATTTCTTAGAAAAGGTATTTCTGTAGACAGTGATAGGATTTGTGATATATTTTTGCATAGATGTCATGTTTTCAGTTTGCAATAAACACTCTCTGGGCGGCAACAACCTTTAATTGCCTAAATTACATCTAGTTTGACCATTATATCTAAAAAGTTTACTACATTGAGCAGTTGACCATTAAAACTTGAAAGTTTACTGCATTGACCATAACATCTAGAAAGTTTACTGCATTGACCATTACATTTAGAAAGTTTACTGCATTGTCCATTACTTCTAGAAAGTTTACTGCATTGACCATTACATTTAGAAAGTTTACTGCATTGACCATTACTTCTAGAAAGTTTACTGCATTGACCAGTAGATCTAGAAAGTTTACTGCATTGACCATTAAGTTTAGAAAGTTTAGTGCATTGACCATTACTTCTAGAAAGTTTAATGCATTGACCAGTAGATCTAGAAAGTTTACTGCATTGACCATTACTTCTAGAAAGTTTACTGCATTGACCATTATGTTTAGAAAGTTTAATGCATTGACCAGTAGATCTAGAAAGTTTACTGCATTGACCATTACATTTAGAAAGTTTACTGCATTGACCATTATGTTTAGAAAGTTTAATGCATTGACCAGTAGATCTAGAAAGTTTACTACATTGACCATTACTTCTAGAAAGTTTAATGCATTGACCAGTAGATCTAGAAAGTTTACTGCATTGACCATTACATTTAGAAAGTTTACTGCATTGACCATTACATTTAGAAAGTTTACTGCATTGACCATTACTTCTAGAAAGTTAACTGCATTGACCAGTAGATCTAGAAAGTTTACTGCATTGACCAGTAGATCTAGAAAGTTTACTGCATTGACCATTATGTTTAGAAAGTTTACTGCATTGACCATTACTTCTAGAAAGTTTACTGCATTGACCAGTAGATCTAGAAAGTTTACTGCATTGACCATTACATCTAGAAAGTTTACTGCATTGACCATTACATTTAGAAAGTTTACTGCATTGACCATTACTTCTAGAAAGTTTACTGCATTGACCAGTAGATCTAGAAAGTTTACTGCATTGACCAATTTGTTAAGAAAGTTTAATGCATTGACCATTACTTCTAGAAAGTTTACTGCATTGACCATTACTTCTAGAAAGTTTAGTGCATTGACCAGTAGATCTAGAAAGTTTACTGCATTGACCATTATGTTTAGAAAGTTTAATGCATTGACCAGTAGATCTAGAAAGTTTACTGCATTGACCATTACTTCTAGAAAGTTTACTGCATTGACCATTATGTTAAGAAAGTTTAATGCATTGACCATTACTTCTAGAAAGTTTACTGCATTGACCAGTAGATCTAGAAAGTTTACTGCATTGACCATTACATTTAGAAAGTTTACTGCATTGACCATTATGTTTAGAAAGTTTAATGCATTGACCATTACTTCTAGAAAGTTTACTGCATTGACCATTACTTCTAGAAAGTTTAGTGCATTGACCATTACTTCTAGAAAGTTTACTGCATTGACCATTATGTTTAGAAAGTTTAATGCATTGACCAGTAGATCTAGAAAGTTTACTGCATTGACCATTACTTCTAGAAAGTTTACTGCATTGACCATTATGTTTAGAAAGTTTAATGCATTGACCATTACTTCTAGAAAGTTTACTGCACTGACCAGTAGATCTAGAAAGTTTACTGCATTGACCATTACATTTAGAAAGTTTACTGCATTGACCATTATGTTTAGAAAGTTTAATGCATTGACCAGTAGATCTAGAAAGTTTACTGCATTGACCATTACTTCTAGAAAGTTTACTGCATTGACCAGTAGATCTAGAAAGTTTACTGCATTGACCATTACATTTAGAAAGTTTACTGCATTGACCATTATGTTTAGAAAGTTTAATGCATTGACCAGTAGATCTAGAAAGTTTACTGCATTGACCATTACTTCTAGAAAGTTTACTGCATTGACCATTATGTTTAGAAAGTTTAATGCATTGACCATTACTTCTAGAAAGTTTACTGCATTGACCATTACATTTAGAAAGTTTACTGCATTGACCATTATGTTTAGAAAGTTTAATGCATTGACCAGTAGATCTAGAAAGTTTACTGCATTGACCATTACATTTAGAAAGTTTACTGCATTGACCATTATGTTTAGAAAGTTTAATGCATTGACCAGTAGATCTAGAAAGTTTACTGCATTGACCATTACTTCTAGAAAGTTTACTGCATTGACCAGTAGATCTAGAAAGTTTACTGCATTGACCATTACATTTAGAAAGTTTACTGCATTGACCATTATGTTTAGAAAGTTTAATGCATTGACCAGTAGATCTAGAAAGTTTACTGCATTGACCATTACATTTAGAAAGTTTACTGCATTGACCATTATGTTTAGAAAGTTTAATGCATTGACCAGTAGATCTAGAAAGTTTACTGCATTGACCATTACTTCTAGAAAGTTTACTGCATTGACCAGTAGATCTAGAAAGTTTACTGCATTGACCATTACATTTAGAAAGTTTACTGCATTGACCATTATGTTTAGAAAGTTTACTGCATTGACCATTACATCAATAACAACAAATACTGTATTTGGCAATGAAGAGACCAAGAACAAGAGCAAAGAAAGAATAGAGACAGATAGTAAACATTTATATCAGACCTCTTTGTGTGAGTTATGACTTTAATCACAATTTAATGTGAAAATCAAATAGAACAAACCTCAAAAGTGAGAATATGTAGAAAACATGTGGATTTATTAATCATATCTTTACTATAAGGCTTGAAATAGCTTGGATTTTAATTGATTGTGTATCTGAATAAAAGTTATCCAATTGCATATTCACTGCTTGTTAACTTTTGTCCAGCCAAAATAACCTTTCAATTAAAATTACAGCAGTTGAGAAGGGGGTGTTTTCTTCCTGTGTGGGGATTAGACATATTCACTCAATTTCTGTTTATTTCTGACGTGATATCAGACTTTCTAATCCATTTTCTTGAGACAATCTTGGTCTCAGATAAATAAGCTACAATACGTTTTCAACAGAAATCACAACCATGTGAAAGCTTTCAGAAATTTTTGAAAAGATTATATAATGAATTTAACATAAAGACATTTGTTTTGTGGTTTTTAAATTTTTTTTGCACATTGAAATTTTCCTAAATGCAAACTTATGAACCATTTAAGTATTTGTTTAATGTAATAAAACTTTTTAAGTATCTTATTAATTTGATGCTGTTATGAAAATTGAGTACTCAACAGTTTTTGACTGCAAATTAAAATTTTATTGAAGGAAGGTATTAAGTTAAATTTAATTGCAGCAGATTTTCACCACTTGACGACTAGAAATGTTGTATAGGTTAACACGACAAGCTAGTTGATTTTTATAAGATGTCAGCTGCTATTGTGAATATCGGTTTTGCTAATTATTGAATGTTTATGACAGGCTGAAGGGGGAGGTAATATCAAATTATTTTAAATCTACTTGAATGAAAAATGCCATAAGGTAACCTTCAGATTTTAATTACCGGTACTTCTTCAATAAATGAATACAAATTGCACTGGAAGAGATTTTTGCAGTTTTTATACATTTTGCATATCCTTGAAAATGTGCTGTAGTTAATACGAGATATAGAACTGAGGAAAAACTTGTCTTCTATCTGAATGATATTTTCCCTAATGTATAAAGGATTACAAGTTTCCCTTTACACAAATGACAAAGTTTAATTTTTTGATGTAGCAGAATTAAAGAAATGTTATTTTTTACTTTTAATTCTAGTAATTGCAAATGACAGCATTTACAGTAACTTAGTCATTGGGAAATTATTTTCAGCTTTTAATGATATCAGCCTTTATGAAATAAGAGATGTTTTTACAACTGACCATTAAGTAATGGTGTTTTATCTACCTACAGTGTAAAGATTGCATAGACAAGACTAATGACAGCATAGCTAAAGACAATCTAGTTCTATAGAAATTTCATGTCAATCTCATGTTAAAAAAGTGAAATAAGTCAATTATTCCATCACATTTTATAAACAAGCGTGACAGTTCTCAAATGATAGAAACATTTGGTAAGCTATCTCTACCTATATTTCATTAAAATTTAATCACAGATTAGATTTGTGTAACATTCCCACAGCATCAGCATGACAACACTTTAATGTCCTGCTTACAGACATATCAATGAACTGAAAACTGCAGACATGGGTTCATTTGATGCATTTACATGTGAACATGCCATTCTCGATGAAAGCATGTCCGTCAAAATCCACATGCTAAAGTTTAGATTTTATCAGGTACATATTTAAAGCTGATGAAAACTACAAAATGATACAAGATTTTTAATATGATATTCAGAATTTAATGCTTTTATGATGGGAAAATGGAATGATATCTTTAGTTTTGATAATTTCTGCTAAGTTTTCCCTCCCTTATCTCAATTTTCATTATTCAATTTCATTTATCTTTTTAACAACTTTAAACTATGTCACAAATACAACACCCAAGATTCGTGATGCAAGAGAGACAACTCCACTTTTAATCCAGTTACACATTTTAAGAAAGAATCTCTGCATTGCTAACTTGATTCTTTGGTCTTTAACAAGTTAGATTCAAAATACCTTTCATTTTAAACTAAATCTAAAACCACTTGAAATATCTATTTCTAAATATTATTTAAACTTTAAGATCCTTCAAGATCTGAAAATTTCAATTTTCTCCTTCCTATCATGATTTATCTTACTGTAATCAATGAAAGTTCTGGCTGTTACTGGGTACAATTTGAAGTTAACAATCCATTATATGTAAACAAACGTCATGTGTTCTATATAACAAAAAGTTATGCAATAGTTATGTTTGCCTTAGTTTTATACTGTCATGATCTATAAACATTTTACTTTTTGAAGGTTTTTCGCCACAGATAAGTCATATGTAAAGTCTATCAATTCAATGATTCAAGTTGCATCATTGAAATAGCTTTAATAACACTCAGCTGCCCTATGACGTTCATGTTTTTATCAACCACCACTCTTAGCATCTCAACAGTTGGTGTTGCAGTACTCTGTCTTAAGAATGTCTATTAAAAGTCCTTAAAATATCTGCATGGGACACTATCTTCTAGCATGTATACATGTATTTAAATTTCTTGAGATTATTTGGAAAATTTTTAACAGTTATCTATAAAAAAAATATCTCTTTAAATTTCTGACCTTTGAAAAGAATCTACAAAATAAACATGAACACATGAAAACCTATCCATTTTTATCAAATAATTCTTCAGTAAATTCACAACTCCACAGGAATTAAATAATCAAACTGGACCACAAATGGTGTTAATACCCATTCAGGAAATGACATAAGTGGTCTAGTAACACTTCACTTCTGTAGGGTCCCTGATAATTATATTGACCATTTATCTCATTTCAAAGTGTCGTTATCATTCTGTCAAAGTGTGACGTCATTGTGATCGCAGGTATAACTCCAAATCTTTTGGTTAACCATACAACCGTTTTTTCTAGGGCACATTTTAGTTGATCTCTTATGTATATATTCTTTGCATTTGCTGTACTTGTCATGTTACTTTAAAATTTACACCAAGATGATGTTAAATGAAATTGGATACCCTGGATTTATCATGCTTTTCAATTACATATGTTCAAATCACTGAAAGACCCTCCCCCTCTCCTAATTCATTTAAAAACTATCACTCTGCAGTGACAATAGTAACAATATCTAGGTCTATCTAAAATGTATATTTCATACAGCAATGTTATCAATTGGGCATCGTCGCAAAATATTTCTTCGCATCTAAAAAGTTTTTAGAATATATATGTATTATTGATTTGTGATGTCAAGAACAATTGACCTGATAATATCATGTATGACCTGTTGTTTATCAATGTCACAGTGCTTGACCAAATAACATCAAGTTTGACATGTCAGTATCACCATAAAGTTTAAAAGAAGTAAGTTTTGGATTACTAAACATATCAATCCATAAGAATAAGAAATTGAAGGTATGTAAGGTAAAATATCAACTACTGAACACTGTAGATCTTAATGTAAAGATTGCTCAAAATATGTAATCAAATTCCTATAGTGGCTGGCTGGTTAGCTACGTTTCATTGGTCATTTGTATCTGAGTTTGTTAGTACACATATTATAGTACAGTGATATGAACATTCTAACCTATAGTTGTAATTTCTGTGACATTTGGTCTCTTGTGAAGACTTGTCTCATTGGCAATCATACCACATCTTCTTTATCATTTATATATTTTCATATATTCTATTTACAAAATGATAATGAGCATGTTAAGTAAGTACCATATTTGTCAGAACCGCCTAGTGTAATAAAATAACACAGAAGATGAAACAAAGTGCAATAATTCCTTTTTTCAAAGATTTATTTTAACTGTCAAAATTCATCAACATGATTAGGAAGATCATTTTCCTAAGTTCCAATATTGAGTTGTTTCCCTTTTGCCAGCTTAATGTCAAGTTAAAATGATTTTAAATCTGTAATTGTATGGACATATCTATATAGATTTCTGTTTGCCATAACCCTGTCTTAATCAGTTATCCTGCTATTTATTATAAGATAAGCTAGGTCTTTTCACTTTTACTGGTTGACATCATTGGATTTTTTCTTATAATTGAGATCTATATTATTCAATATGTAGAATTAATAAGGAAGGTTTCATTTCATAAAAATTTGCTGTGGGTTTTTTAATATGGGATCAATCGAAGAGTTACCCAGTTAACTTTTAACTTCCTTAACTTCTTTCCTCTTTTGCCCTATATAAAAAATTTATCCCAACAATTTTTGGATTAAACTTATGAAGGGAATTTACAAATACTGTATCATGATTGCAACATGAAAATAAATCTGACTTTTACTACAACTAAGTACACTAACAATCATGTGAATCATCAACACCAGTTGTAGTAGAAGAGTCAGAGCAAGGATTATCAACTGTAAAAAAAAATGCATGTCTTATACTGTATAATTGTGTGCATGTAAAACTGCTTTATATCGCAGTCCCACTAGGCCACAATCGCACTACGATCTATGAAAAAAATGAAAATTTTGATGAAGGTAGTACGATCGTGTAGATCGCAGCAAGGTCGTATCACGGTCGTGGTGAGGTCTTCAAGATCGTGATGAGCGGGGCCAACTTTAAACATGTTCAAAACAATCGTGGTGCGGTCGTGGCGAAATCAGGTTGTAGTAGAAGCGTGGTGAGAGCGAACTAAGATCGTATTAAGATCGCAAAGGTCACTGTACCATTGTAGCGAGAGCGTATCGAAAGCTTAATTCTATTCGAAGAGACTGGGCTACGATCTCACAGCGACGTTATTACGACCATCACGTTCTCATCGCGACCTAACTACGCTTCCACTATGACTATACCAAGTTTTCACCACGCTGTTCAAGACCATAGTACGATTCTAGCACGCCCTTGCCGTCCTCATCACGCTCTTATTACGACCTGACTACGTTAATACTAGGACCATCATTCTCATTGTCATTTTCACATAAAATATATTAAATCTCTCTAGGTTTTGTTTGTCTGTATGTAATAAGACTTCTTGTCAATTATCTCTAATGGCTCAACCATGCCTCTCGTTTTTATATAGATTAAGACTGTTACTTTTCACGTTTGAATGGTTTTACACTAGTAATTTTTGGGATCTTTTATAGCTTGCTGTTCGGTGTGAGCCAAGGCTCCATGTTGGAGGCCGTACTTTGGTCTATAATGGTTTACGTTTATAAATTGTCACTTGGATGGAGAGTTGTCTCATTGGCACTCATATCACATCTTCTATATCTGTGTCATCTCTGCTATGGTTCATTAAAATATTGTCATTTGAGCTTTATGGACCAGCAATAGGTTGTAATCTAGGTTGGATTAGTCGGTCCGACATCTCTGCTTGATCAGGATTCGTTACAATCAGAGCTCCCTCTGCCTCTACATCAATCCCTACCACCACACCCATGTGTTCTAGTAGATTTTGGTGGCATGCCTGTATTGTTTCTACGAAATCTATGTATTAATCAGAAATAGAAGGAATGGAACTGTATTGATATGGAACATGATGTTGACGTTTTTGCTGAGGACGTAGTAAGATCGCGAAATGAACGTAGTATAATCGTGGTAAGAACGTGCTATAATCGCAATAGAAGTGTGGTAAGATTGTGCTGCAATCAGATAACTCGTTGTAGGGTCGTAGTGAGAACGTGATGAGCGTAGAAAGATCTTGGTGAGCGTAGTGAGGTCGCAGAATAAGCGCATAGAGAACGTGGTATAATCATAGCGGGGTCGTTGTAGAAGCATATTGAGGACATAGTAACATCGTGAAAGCAACAGAAATTTATATTTTCATGCTGCTCATACCACGACCTCACCACGATCTGAATTAATTTCAGATCGCGATGAGCGTGGTGCGATCGTGGTCTAGTGGCACTAAGGCTTTAACCACATAACAATTTCCGATATATTCAGACTCGAAGGAGATATTTGCAATAAGACAAAACTTTTCAAGATGTTTGTTCTTTCTGAAAATATGTTAAATGTATCCAAAAGTACACAAATAATAAGAGACTGAGAGACAAGTTTGGAAAACAAAATGTTTCTAAACGCAATTTTTAAAACATGCACTAAAGTTTGAAGGCTTGATGTTGGAAATTGTAGGATGAATTGATTAAGCAAAACTAGTGTTCTCCTTTGAGAATGCTGCTATCAATCAACTGTTTCACCACCAGAAAATATTCATAATTATGCAAATGTGTATCTAAAAAAAGTGCACAATCTGAATTCATATAAAAGTTAATTTACAAAATACTTCAGGCTTTTTCTTATCATATAATAGTGTACTGTATTGTGTCATTGCATGTTTAGGTGCTCAGAAAAACTTGTTCCTGTAATTAGAAAATGATTTTTCTATTGCAAATTTTTTTATTTGATGTGCAAGCAGGTTTGCCTTAGCATATGGGAAACAAAGCATAGTAAATTGAAAACTAACCAGAAAAAAACCCCCACATGATCTATGATTAAGAACATACATCCTTCAGCATCCCACACTTTACTAAATAACTAGGTTCTTTACTGTATTGGTTCATACATGTTCAGGAGCAAAGAAAAACTTGAACTTTACAAATGTTTTTCTTATTGTCTTACAAATGCTCAGTATTTGAACTAAGAATGTGAAAAATATTATGATGATTTTTTTTGGTGGTTAACTGAAATCAAAGTTGAGTTATCTCCCTTATGCCATATATCTGCAGTGAAGTCACACACTAGGAACATTTCTAAATTTCATTTCATTTGCTCATTTATAATTCCAACTTAATTTATAAAAAAATTTAAAAAAAATTGTTTTTGTGATTCTGCCTTCAATGCCAATACTACAATTCTAATCAATAACACAATTTCCTGAATTCTATTTTTAATAAACGGTAAAAGGGGAGTTACTCAATCCATAAATTAATAAAATAATTTACAGATGGGAAATAACTCTTATCATCTTACAGCATATAGGCCTTTCTATTTAGCATTTTTTTATATCTTAAACCTTCACTTTAATAGTTATAGGATTGTGCCTTTATTTCTCACAAGTCATGCTTATTTTCGTCATTATTCATAGTTTGCCTTTTTTTGAGCCTTTCTCTAAACTTATGATGAACACTACCAAAATGAGTTTGGGTAGATTGAGTATAAATCAAAAATAATGGAATTTTCTCATACTTGGCAAAAGAGTAGTTTATATTATTATATTTAACATTATTGGTTATGAAGGTATTTTTCAAGCTTCAGGCACCCCAAAACTGCCAGATTTTGTATAGATTGTTTATGGAAATCACTTTACAGTATATAAAAAGAAACTTAAACAATAATATTTTAGAATGAAAGAAATATTTAAGAACTAAAATTAAAATTCAGGTCAAAGTGATTGTTTTCTTGCTCCATAACAAAAAAGGGTAAATTTACAGAGTATTTCAATCAAATTGAGTTATCTCCCCTTATATGCTAAGTTAAATAGTGGAAATGCTGTAATAGAATTTCCTTCATTTAGAAGAAAGAAAAAATGGAATTGCATTCCTGCTTCTAAATTCCTATATTTAATATAACATCTAGACTGATTGTTCTGGAAGATCTGTCAATCTACTTGGACACTTATTCTGTCTGGGGGGGGGGGGGGGGGGGGGGGGGAAGGCAGTTTTTGTCAGCACCTGTCACCCATGTATTATTAATATAATCTGCCTTCCAACCCCCCCATACATTTTTTTCTGGAGTAGCCCTGACTCCAAACTAACCAGTATTTATTATACTTATAAATGTGGTATGCTTATTGAAGAAGCAGCAAATAGTACATAAATGGAATTAATTTTTTTTCAATACTTAAGGTCATACACAAGCACGAATTTTATATCCCCAAAACAATTATAATTTATATTTTGTTTTCACTGTTGCTTGGTAACACATTTCCAATCAAAAGGCCAACCTCATTTTCCCAAATAACTAAAATTTTATTTGCATACCTATCCTCCTTTACAACACTTATATAAGGTTTAAACTTTTTCCTTGTCAATATATCTTCAAAATTCCATTTTATGACAATTTTATGATATTAATGGTTTTTAAAAACATTAAACATGGGAGTAAAACATGCTAATATTGGAATGTGATCTAAATACCTACATTTATTATATATCTGGAAAGTGTCTGCTACATGCCTGACCTACAAAAAACATGATGGATTAGAACAACATGTCATTACAAACTAACAAGGAAACATCATTGGTATAATGTTGAAAGACACAAAAAATAAGTCGCAATTCGGTTTGAGATGCTATATATGATTTGTTTTATTTATTTATATACCGTAAACACACAAACTACAGTAAAACCATTATCATAGAGTACATCAAATATAGTGTACAAAAACTTTGACAAGGTTCTGTACATAATAAAGGAATATTGCTTGCAAAAATAACTCTTGAGAATCTATTTTCAATATATTCATTAAGTTACAATTCACAGTTTGATCTTATATCTATAATAGACAAGGATTTCTATAAAACATATTGGTCAAGAATTTATTTAATATAAATATAAACTTTTGATGTTTGATTCTACTTAAAAATTAAATTTCAATAAAAAGGGTATTTCCATGAGGTTATATATGGTATTTGCAACAACAGACCATAAAAGTTTAAGATCTTTCTACTGACTAGGTTTTAAATATAGTATTGCAGTTTAATTTTACATTATGTAGTTAAGTTCTTAAATGCCACTCAATGCAGAGGAAAGATTACACACCCAATAAATTAACATGACCAAACTACACCTGCCAATCAAAAGTCTAAATTTGTCCAGTTAACCAAACCAAATGGGTCAGTCCAAAGTCTTAATTTTATCTGTAATTGTTGCCATCTCTATATGTTTTTTTGGTCAACTGACAATTTTGTCAAGTTGTCAAATGTTAGGTTGTCTAGTAACAAT
This sequence comes from Mytilus galloprovincialis, assembly GCF_965363235.1. Lineage (NCBI taxonomy): Eukaryota > Metazoa > Mollusca > Bivalvia > Mytilida > Mytilidae > Mytilus > Mytilus galloprovincialis. The sequence goes on from NC_134846.1 coordinate 67,597,977, forward strand.
TTTTCACACTTTAATAGATTCAAAGCTATTTAGACCTTGGAGTTTGTTCATCTTTTAAGAATATATGTTCATGTCATATTTTAATACAATGTAAGTGGGTTGGCAAATTGCTGCATCATTGCTGTAGATTTCCCTCATTCAGCTTTTTTTTCAGATGAATGCAATAAATTGTATGGTCTAAAACCTGCTAATTCTCTTCTAACAATTTTATATCAAACAGAATGGCATGCTTTTATGTATTATTGAAAATCCATACAACTGATCAATTTATTTGTGTACTAAAAGTGCAGCTTGCAAAATAAATGAAGGCATTGTGTTTTATAGTACGTTATTACATCATACAATTTTGTGCATCAAAGATTTTCCATTTGGAGATTTACAAGTGGTTAGCTGTTTTATCAGAAATTAGTATTAATATTTCATGACCATAAATAGTGGATTGCATGACAGAAGCTGAACATAACCTAATTCAACCTACAATCTGTTCGTCTTTCCTCTTCAACAATTCTGGGCTTCTTCTCTCCCATCAATAACAATGTGCTTCTTTTCTCTTCAACACCTCTGTACTTCTTCTCTCCCCGTCAATAGCAATGTGCTTCATTTCTCTTCAACAACTCTGTGCTTCCTCTCTCTGGTCAATATCATGTGTGTCCTTTTTAAGTCAATATCTGTGATTATTCTTTATATTCTGAAAGTATATAAAACAAAAACTATAAGAACATTTAGAAATTAAAGCTATCTGAAATTGTATTAAAATCGTACCAACATAAGGTTGGTATATAATACCTTAAGAGATTTAACACTTATACTGTACTTTACCCCCAATCTCTTTGTTTCTTCTCTAAGTGCAAATAAAAAATGACTGTTACATTAAAGCAAATGTATCTTGCTGTAAGCATACAAAGTCAAAGGAAATTTATCAATATAACAAAAGGTTATAATACTCTTGAACATGATATATATTATCAACAAAAACCTATTGGACAAAAGAACTAAGTAGAAAAATAAATAGAACCCTGCTCTTACTACTCTGTGATGGTGAAGCAATGGATAAAATAAAAATCATTTTTCATAATACCATTTTCAATATTTATATTCAACCTGTCACATCTTTGCATTAACAGTTAATTGCAATACTTCATAAATTTATTGTTTTTGGATAAAATATCTCAAGCAATTTCATCTACTTGTCAGTGAAATCAGTAGTGCATAATTTTTGAATGTATTAATTGTTTATTTAATATTTTATGTAATAATCATTACAACTGTACTAAAACATATCTTAACAATGGCAGTAAACTTTTTTATGCCTCCCACACCGACAAATATGGAGCATTGATTTTCTTGGTGGAAACATTCAAGTAGAGCTTGTTATATGGGAAATTTAACACAAATCATTATCTTGTTGTAGGAGACTTTTAATGATTGTCATTTTAAGCAATGTGGGCAAAAAACAATTTGCTTTAATAGAGAAGTTTGTATCATATGAGCCATTGTTAAAAACATGTTACATTATGTGGGGGGAATTAACCGCTCTCAATGGCACTTACAGGATAATAAATGTGTATGTAATAATTTGCTTTATTCTTAGACTTTTTAAATTGGTCTATAAGACACTTTAAATCTTTATGTTTTGATAACAATTAAGATCATCTTTACAAAATTTCAGTGAAATCTAAATAACAACTTTTCTTTCTTTATTGCCCTCTATTAGAAAATAGCATTTTATGAATGTCCTGCATCAGTCATTCATAGAATTGACCTTCATTAGGAACATTCAAAGTAATAACTTTCAAGGCCAGAGGTGTACAAATACAGAGAAACAGAAAGGACCTAATACAAATTGTAACATTCATGTGAGGTCAACATTGCCTTCTGGAGTCAAAAACCATAGTTCAATAATATCTTGATTTATCAACTGGAAATATGACATGAATTAGCAAATAATAACTAATTATCAATAAATGCTAACATTGAGTGCACATAGGGTAAAGGTTAATGCATTTGACCTTCACTTGAATGAACTTTTAATTTTCCTGTAGGTTATACTTTAGATAAAGGTTAGACTATAATCCCCTATCTAGATTTTTTTTCCATAACATAGATTCAAAATAAAGGAAGACCTATAATTTTTACAACCTTAAGAATAAATTCACAACTATTCAAAGCAACCTATGCAAAAAATCGTTCCTTAAAGGATTCATTGTAGTTAAATTCTAAACATTAATTCAAACCCATTCTGCCGGTAAATATGGCAGATAGTAGCAAAATGTCAATTACAATTAATTATGTAAATATGTGTTCATTTTTTCATTTACATATAATAATCAAACAGTCAAGATTTTCTTCATGGACCTTTTCTGTCTTCAACAGAGGCATTCCAAGTACAACAGAAGAAGACTTACAATGATAATGCTGTCATGTCAAGTCCAATTGACTATAAGATAAAAAGAGTCAATGGTTAAGTCAAGGAACAAGATTTCAAATTTTACATGTATGTAGGAGCTTTCATTAACCCCAGAATATTTTTTAAACAAACCGCAACAATTTCATTTGATGTTTTTCATATCTTGTGACTGAAAACTAGCAAAAACACTTACACCTTAAGTTCCGAAACAATTCCAAGATTTAAGAGAACTTGGTGTAGGATATGAAATGTGTTAATAGAAACTACAAACGTTGTACAAAGTGCCCTTCAAATGTCTTTTAAAATGTCTCATCATAAATTCCTGCTAGTATAACAATCTAGTAGTATTTATTGTTTTACACCTAATCTATCTATTATTAGACAATGGCATACCAATAAAGCATGCATTGCATTCCTGTGTTTTATCCTATATATCCATGGAAATTGTTAAAATATTCATACCAGACAATTCATTATTGCATAATACCAATGTGTAGTATAACAATACAGAAAGAACAATATGGACTGGTTCCAAGTGTAACTTCATCATCGATCTGGATCCCTGCCAGAGAGGGGGTGGTAACAATTGGGTAAAACCTACCAATCTATTACAGTTTAATCTGTACGATTATAACCATATGACTACTTTTTAGATGTTTATGTGTACAACAACACCTTTATGATTTATACTGTCTGTAAGTTAAAAGGCTATACTAAAACACGGACCAAATTCCACAAACTCTTTTCTGTGGACATGACGTGAATTTTGATCAGCTTTTATATGCAACAATAGTTACGGATTCACTTTCTGGATAATGTCACAATAATTCATTCAGTTTAATATACAAATGTAAAAGTACATGTTAATGTTATAAATTCTTTACGAAACAGCTTGCATTAAGAAGTCTGGGGAAATTAGGGCAAAGAAATTTTTCATTGATATTTTTTTTTCAATATGGCTTGATTTATTTCATAGAATTTTTTTTTTTGTATATATTTTTGTGTTCATAAAAATCATGTTTTCGTCCAAAACCTTTATAAAATTTTCAAACTGAACCCCACTTGTGATTTTATGAATTAGGCCAACTGTAAGTTATATAAATTAATGCTTTCCACAAGTTGGAACTCTTGCAAAATTTCTTCAAAAGTGTTGATACCAGTGTCTATACCGGAGACCAATTGACATATACAATGTATCAACTATATGTCACCTTACACCTTTCAACCAAAAAAAAAATCATACTTCATAGTAAGCTATAAAAGGCCCTGAAATATCAAATGTGAAACAAGTAAAAATAATTACAGTTATCTCCCTTTAATGATTCTTTAAAGTTCAGTTTATTGAAGAAGAATATTTTATTTTTAAGAGCCACAAAGGGCAAAATTTCTATATAAATGTTATATCAGTCACTTTTTTTAATAGCTCAGAAACTGATTATTTTTACCAAAAATCTAATGTTATAAAATGTACAATAGCAAATATTTTCATGCATATTTAGGACCAAAGTACATGTATAATATATTGAAATGAAAGGATCCATTAACAACGTTATATTTGTATATGACAACTTCTACATATTTCATGTAGCACTACAAACCAATATATTTTTATAATATGTCATATGAAACTAACATCCTTTGAGCTGAATAAAAGACAGATGATTTATTGTAACATACACCAGGGAACACATGGTTATATATTATATAGAAATGAAAGTAATATTATAATACTGCCCTAGAAAACAAATGTTCTAATAAGCAAAAGATATCAATAATGTCTCAAAAACTGGGTTATTATTCACAGCCTAAAAATATAAGCTAAAAGAAAGGTAAATTTTTTTCTAACAACAGGGCTATTTAAAAAGTCATAGAAAAAAATATTTTGGAATTAAATTTTCAGCATTTCAGGAAAAGAAATTTGTTGAATAAAGCCTAACAACTAAATGGTTAAAGCAGGAACATATATAGATCTACTGTTCCAAGGCCAAAGGAAAAATTTAAGCTAAAAGTTTTTTATCCCCCAAAAACAGACAAATAGTGATGTTGGAGTTGAAGGGGATAACCATTAGAATTAATACAAAAATGTACTGAATCTTCATTTCCAGATAATCTGGGGTTAATAAACGAGAAAAGGGGGGGGGGGGGGGGAGGTTTGACTGATGTCTGATTTATTTAAAGCATGATGTTATCTGTGAAACAGTTTGATATTATTGGTAAACATACATATTTCTGGTAATAAACTTAAGATAGAAGTTATAAGTACACTGCTGACTCTGAAGTACGAAGGTATCAGCAGGTACATGTATTTCTCACCTGATAATTAACCTTAATTATATAATCAGAGGATGTTTTATATTAAACTTCAACATGAAATAAATCAAATCATCAAACAGTCTACAATACATTGGTTGCCAACTACTTCATCTGTGTTAAAGTCTACACTCAAAATTTATTTCAATAAGTTTTAGCGGATAGGAAATAAATTATAGAATGTTTAAATTAAGTTTTAAAATTTAATACGTACATTTCATACTAAAAGGTCTGTGAATTTTTAAATTGATATAATGCCGAATCATGAAATTTAATTTCACACCATCTAAAATTCCACTTACCTAGGAGCTTCTCAAAGTTAAAATATTTTATAAATACTTGCTCATAAAGATTTGTTTGCAACAATTAAAAGAATCAACATTATTGACACAAAAAATCGATATCAAATTTAGCTAATTTTATTCAATTAGTTATTTTATCAATGGATTTAGTAATAATATTTAGATATGAATACAATATTCATATATTTCCCTTTAGATTTAAATTCTTCCATGAGAATTAATGATTAAAATTGATCTCTAGATTCGTAAAGTAAATATAATTTAACCTGGCCATACCTGACATTTTTCTACCTTTGAGAAACCAAAAGTTAAGTCATGTCAATGACCTTATCATTATTCCCTGTAGGATAAACTTTCATCCATACAAATGTTATCATTACATACATTCTTGTTACATTCTTACATACTTTATTGTAATAGGCGTGAACTTTTTTTCAAACATGTACACATCTCCCTTTTTTTTTGCATTTTTTTTTTTGGACAGAAAAATCGATGAGAATAAGCCATCATTATTACATACATTCACCGATTATTGTTTTCAATCATTGTACATGAATAAATGTCTATTAGCAACAGATGTTTCAATCTAACGTTACCTATGAATAAATCGTGACAAGGTAGGCGTTAAAAAAGTGTCCAATAATACAGTCATATGATAAGTGAGACAAGAAGTCTATGTCCATTTCTAACCATGAGCCAAGCCAAAGAATCAATAGTTTTCAACTGTACACATTTCTGTTTAGTTTAGCTATATCTATATCTAATCATATAGCAGAACCTTATTCACAGGACCAAAAAAATGTGCCAAAATAACTATCAAGTACATCTGTTCCCAAACCAGAGACCAAAAAATTCTAAAATGCATCTATTACCAAACCAGTCCAAATAATTCTAAAGAACACCAGGTATAAAACATGTGCCCAAATAAGTCTCAAATGCATCTTTAACCAAACCATAGCCCAAATAAGTCTCAAATGCATCTTTAACCAAACCATAGCCCAAATAATTCTCAAATGCATCACTACCCAAACCAGAGCCCAAATAATTCTCAAATGCATCACTTCCCAAACCAGAGCCCAAATAATTCTCAAATGCATCAGTTACCAAACAAAAGTCCAAATAATTCTTAAAAATCATTCTAAAAATTGAAACAAAGTGACAATTTAACAGCAGAAAGAAACTTTTTTTCATTCTGTCTCAACTCTTTATTGTAAATTACTGAAATACTTTGAGCATTATTATAACCTTATCAATAACATTAAATACCCATTAGCTTTCAAAGCCCCTAATAATTGACTAAATAAATGTGACAAAACAAGAGAAAACTCTTCCAATAGCTGATATATCAGATTAAATATTACCCAACATCTATTTCATTAAAATAATATTCCGTTTATATATAACTTCCCTACAAGGTTGGAATATTCTTGTAGGTTGAGAACCGTTTTATAATGGTAATTATTCCTAGTCTTTGTCCAGTCCTTACAGTGACACCATTTGAGACTTATACAAAGAACATAAGTCATATAAACAGCATGAAATAGATTTATAAGTTTATATATATGGAAAGTATTTCTCAGTTTAGATTGTCTTAATGGGATGGTATAGATAATTTTATAACTGCTTGAGGCCACTACATATACATTCTGTGGTTTCTCTGTTAATATAAGTAGAATTAAAAATATCTTTCATGTGTCTATACAATGAACAAGCCAAAAAAACATCTAGTAAAGTTGTGAATAAAGTTTTACAGCTAATATATCGAAGATAGGCCATCAAGACCAAAACATTATGATATCAGTAAAGATAACTATTTACATGATTTTGAACAAGGATATAGGTTACCATATGTGAAATCCGGGGAAAAAGTTACAAACAAGTCATGTCAAAAGTAAACAGGTGAAACCATGAAAAAAATTATTCAAAAATGACTGTAAGGCTAGGATGAAATTAAAGGACATACTAGTCTAAGGTTTAGTCAAAATATTCATATTTAAGGTTGATACAGGGTTGGTTAAAGACTTTTTTGTGGACTTCGAAATATTTCAGTTGCAGCAGTTAAAATATTTCAATAATTTAGAGTAGTCATTGTAGGCACACAAAAAAACCAAAGTAGGTAGCCGTAGGAAACTTTTAATAGAGATATTTTGTTCGGTCAAAGAGAAAGAGCTAAGGATAGTTACTATAAAACTCTAGTACCAGTATCCTATAGAATAAGAAGGCCATAGACACAGATAACTAGATTATTGGTCTAATTAAGTGAAATTAAAAAAAGTCATTTTGCCTGAAAAAGAACTGAAAGGTTTATTCTTGATAAATCTACGCCTTCTAATGAAAATATAATGAACACCTACTGTCTAGAAATACAAATAGAATCAGCTATGTGGCTATTAAGATTCTGGTACCGTACCACAAATATTCTTGAGTGTTCTATCGTTGTTCTATAGGTTAATTATACATAAAAATACTTGCAAGTATCTATATTTATTTGTTTTGGTGTAACTATGAATAGGCAGAAGTTTTTTTTAGACATTAGATAGTACAAACATACTTTGAAGGAGTCAAAGTTGAATGAAATCTTCTCTGAAAGGTAACTTTAAGGGGTAAAGATGACCCAGGAATGAAAGCAAAAAGTATACTTTACATCAGGCAAAAAAATGTATACTCAATGCAACCCTCTCGGCAGATAAAAAGAGAATGTAGGTAAATATTCATAACTTAAATATTTTGTAGAGATTATATAGGGAAATGTTTTGGACTTTAATGACACTGAAAAATGTCTTTATTTTAATGTTGCTCAACCGAAAAACATCCATAAGTTCTGTAAGGAAAAGCATAAGAATTGAAGGTTGGTAGGGATGTAGGAAATTCAACTTTACATTTTGTCTGGTCTCCACTATTTTTATCACAAGTCACTATTTAAAATGATACTTTTGAGTACATGTACCAGGTAGAGGCTACAGAGATTTTATATCTTTTATGGTTATAAGACTGATCTTAATTTAACAAATATTTAAAGCCACAACTTAACAATTTTATTAACATTTTCTGTTAGGATGTTGTTGTCAAGTTATTTCAAGCCAATTCCCCTCGTACGATTCCCCTCCTACAATTCCCCTCGTACAATTTCCCTCCTACAATTCCCCTCGTACAATTCCCCTCGTACAATTCCCCTCGTACAATTCCCCTTGTACAATTCCCCTCATACAATTCCCCTCCTACAATTCCCCTCGTACAATTCCCCTCGTACAATTCCCCTCCTACAATTCCCCTCGTACAATTCCCCTCGTACAATTCCCCTCGTACAATTCCCCTCGTACAATTCCCCTCATACAATTCCTCTCATACAATTCCCCTCCTACAATTCCCCTCCTACAATTCCCCTCATACAATTCCCCTCATACAATATACTTGAAAAATACTATAAGTAAATTTTTGCTCAGATAAGAAGAAAGAACTGTATTTCTACAATGAAATAAACATCCATTGTGTCTATCTTAAAATATATTTGTACAAAGCTTACAAACAAGTAAAACCATTAGCCCTACAAAGTGTTTATATCCTGTTTTGTCACTAGTACAAATAAAACTTATTCATTTCATCGTTATTTCCTTTTAACTGCAAAGATAAAACTATTCACAAGAAATATTTGTGGTGAACAAATTAGAATTTTGGACAATAAACAGATGAAATTACACTTCTGTAAAATGGTATCTCTTCTTAATGTCACAAATCAAAATCAAAAAGTGCAAACTATTTGTTTATGTCACAAACAAAGCTATGGTTTAACTGTATGTCTTAATCATATGTACATACATATAGTACAGATGCACAAAAAATAAGATATCAGTACCAATTCTAACAGAATATTGCAGAAATAAGCATACCATAAAAGAATGTACTTGTACAGAACCTTGCATGATAAGCATACTTAACCAACAAACAATTTTGCTGAATGATCAAATAAGGAATTTTGATTACTATATAGATTACAGTTCCCAAGGAAGACATTTTTACGATACTCAATGGACAATTAACCTTTTACAACTGTTTTTACTGACTTAAGCAGACATAAGAGGATTTATTATAGAGCTTATTCTCCCTATTAATAAATATCAATGTATCTCCACATTAAATAAAAGATAACTGGCATTTCAAACATCAATACACAATGTGCATGGTGCACAATAGATCAATACCACACACAGATCAGATAGCAAGATATTGAATAATAGATAGTACTACCATTACTATAAACATTTACAACATATTTAATTGCATTAAATGTAATTAGTTATTTCTTTGCTTTCTCCATTGCTAAGTAGACCTAATCATCTTGTTTGTAAGAGCAATCAGTACTATATTTATCCTACTGGGTGTACTAGTTTTAAATTCATACACAATTGGGTTAATGTTAGATGTAAATGATTTCTACCAAACGTTTGTCTGCATACCGCCTTTTTTCTCAAATAAGCATATATTAATTTCTTTTACTTCTGGACTCATTACAGGACAAGTCAAAAGCACTTTAAGTTTATTAATTAAGAGGGAGTTATATTCTGTAGAAATTTTAGTGACTACAATCTATTAACTTTCTTTTATTGGAAAAGAAAAAATGATAACAAAAGTAAAAGCTCAATCAATCTGCACTTTCCAAAGGTGACCTTAAACGACTTTGATTGTTCTTTTTAGTCTATTTTTGTTTCCTAGTGCTTCCCGATTTACTCAAATTTGATTTGACTGTCTAAATTTTATTGATGATGGTTAAAATTAAATAAGCAATTCACTCAAAAAATACTGCCTTCTTTAAAAAAAAATTGTTAAATAATTTCTTACCATTTCTAAGAATTTTATATATCAATTGTGAAAACAACCAATCGTTGACTTGTTCTGAATACTTATATATTTTGACATATGTTCTCCCTATTTCCTTCTACAATTACTGTTAAGTTACCTCAAGGAGAAAAAATTAATGACAAAATAGCCCATTCCTGACCTACTTTTAACACACCTACATATTTTTTTTATTACCTAGTTTTAACTTTTATAAAACATGCTTAGTTGCAAATTTTAAAAGTAAATGAACTGTTCTTAGATAAAAATTCTTTACAAAGTCATCAATGAAATATATCTACCTATATACTTGTACAGGTGAACCTTCCTTCCATACAGAATTCCAGAACTCTAAATGTAGATATATCTAGACCTAGAAAATAAAACAAATATTGCCATACAAATATTTGACATATTTTTGGACAATTAAACATAGGTATAAAATCAACATTTTAAAAAGTAATATAAACTTTTTATCAAATATATAAAATTTGATAGGTAAAGTATATAAGATTTAAGCTTAGCTTACCTGTCATTTTTTCACCTGTCGTTAGGTGATCCCGGTACAACAGATGACCTGGAATGTATATATCTATCTTGATGTGTAGGTATTCCAAACATTCACCTGATATTAGCCGTAGGCCGTTTATAACCGTTTATAAGCCGTGGAAGACAACTCTTAACAGATCAATACATTTACATCTATTGTACACATTCTTATTTACTGATAAAAAATGTACATGCCTTAATATATAATATTCCACTGTTAATCTCATTGACATGAATGATAACAATTGTCTGTTTGATCTGTTACACAGAGGATGTGATGTAGGAATCCTATTTATATCTTAGGGTTACCAGATTCTTGTAATCGACATTCCTGTAATAACATAAAGGTTAGATTCCAAGACAATACTAACCAGGATACAGGCTAATCAACCTTTTTTCATCTTTATGAGTATTAAATGAAGAATGGAGATTTAAGTAGGGGATATTCTATTTTACTCTCTTTAATTCTAAGCAATATTATCTTCCGATTCCAATTATTTTTTTATTTCTCTCAAGAAACCATGCCAATCTCTTTAATCTAATTAGGTCAGTATGGGGGTGGGGAGAGATCAAGCTGTTTTTATTTCATATATTTATATTTGTTAAGATAAATATTCTTATAATAAATCAGATTATTGCATTATGAAAGAAGATCAATTGAGTTAATTTAATATTCTATATCTAACCTTAATAAATAGATAATAAGATTCAAAACATCATAATTTCATTTCCGCTATTTTAATCTATACACTGACCTATTTTTACTTTGACTGCAGAATTCTTTTGTTTTTAAAAGGAAATAAAATTATCTTACAATAAAATGAAAAAGTTTAGTTTAGTTTAAACATATTTATTTATAGTGGATTGGGAAACAAGTTTTGCAACTTATATTAATCCCTTTCCACTTTGCGAGTGCGAGTGCTGCCTTGTAGGGGCATTAGCCTACTCTTTTTCGAAAATCTACAAAGGTGTCTTTAACATGCAAGAGATATGGCTCTCTCTTAACACGGGTCAGCCATTTATCGTCCCCTTCTGACGGACTATGAAAAAGTATCTTTTATAAACATTTTTTTTATTATAATAATCAAAACCAGATTTAAAAACAAATTCCACTGTTAAATATTTGATGATTTGATATTACTGTAGGGTTTAATTTTTATGGATATTTAATTTCATGAATTCCAAGACCTTGTCTTTTCTGTGTTTTAATTTTCGTGTTATAGTCGTTCCTGATACTGAACTTCCTTATGAGCAAATCTATCACTATTAAATCTCAATCTCAATCATGTATTTAACGAATATAAAACTCTTGTAAAAATTGTACATTTTTTTGTTGTTGATAGCTGTATTAAGAGAGAAAAGGATCCAGTTGGTCATATTCCTATTCATCAAGCAAAATTATATCCTTTGCACATACATGAATATATACTTTTAAAATGCCACAAATTTGTAAAATTTGTCATTTATTATGATAACTGATGATTTTGCAAATGTTGATATATTTTTAGCCATTTTGGCCATGTTGATTGCCAGGCAGGGTCATTGGACACATTTGTTAAACTAGATAACAAATAATGATTGTAGCCAAGTTTGGTTAAACTTTGGCCAGTGGTTTCAGAGAAGAAGGTTTTTGTAAAAGTTAACAGACAAAGACAACAGAGACAACGGACACTAAGTTATAAGAAAAGGTCACTTGACATTACGGGCAAAGTGAGCTAAAATGATTTATTTTAAAGTTGGTAATCAAATTCTCTACACATATTATACTACAAATACAAATTAAGTACAGCGCAAGTATGATTCTGTTAAATAGTATAAGAAGGCCATGAAAAAAAAACATAAATAAAATGCATGAGGCTAACACATGTAAGAGAATGTATAAGAATGTAATTTGTAGAGGTTATGTGTACATTCATTGTTGACAATTCATTACACAATTATCTAGCCTCTATAGCATGAATGGTGATGATTAACAACCAGGTGTTCGGCACTACCAATCATAGTTCTAATCCATTCCAGATACAATATCTGTTTTACATTTTACCTAAGAATTTCAATTATTATCTTTAATATTTCAATTTAAGCATATGTAGGCCAAAAGTTACCTCCCTTTTGAGGTAAAGTCTATCATCCCAGTTATTCTATATACAAATTTATTTGAAACTCCTACTATTGAAACAAAAAATGTTAATTTTAACAAAATATTCTAATCCTTGAAAGAATCACTAGGTATTCAATAACAAGAGTGCACACACTGAAATGTCTCGCCTTCTATACTAATCATTGATATTATGTTGATAGTCCTAAGTATAAAGCTAAACTTTATTACAACTGTCACATAAACTTAACATTAACCAAGATAACTAAACAAAGACCAATGAACCTTGAAAATGAGGTCAAGGTCAGATGAACCATGCCAGGCAGACATGCACAACTAACAATGCTTCTATACAACATATATAGTTGACCTATTACTTATAGTTTAAGAAAATAGACCAAAACACAAAAACTTAACACTGTGCAATAAACCGTGAAAATGAGGTCACGGTCAAATAAAACCTGCGCGACTGACATAAAGATCATAAAATATTTCCATACACCAAATATAGTTGACCTATGGCATATAGTATTAGATAAAAAGACCAAAACTCAAAAACTTAACTTTGACCACTGAACCATGAAAATAAGGTCAAGGTCACATGACATCTGCCCGCTAGACATGTACACCTTACAATCATTCCATACAACAAATATAGTAAACCTATTGCATATAGTATGAGAAAAACAGACCAAAACACAAAAATTTAACTATAACCACTGAACCATGAAAATGAGGTCAAGGTCAGATGACACCTGCCAGTTGGACATGTACACACCTTACAGTCCTTCCATACACCGAATATACTAGCCCTATTGCTTATAGTATCTAAGATATAGACTTGACCACCAAAACTTAACCTTGTTCACTGATCCATGAAATGAAGTCGAGGTCAAGTGAAAACTGTCTGACAGACATGATGACCTTGAAAGGTACGCACATATCAAATATAGTTATCCTATTACTTATAATAAGAGAGAATTCAACATTACAAAAAATCTGAACTTTTTTTTCAAGTGGTCACTGAACCATGAAAATGAGGTCAAGGACATTGGACATGTGACTGATGGAAACTTCGTAACATGAAGCATCTATATACAAAGTATGAAGCATCCAGGTCTTCCACCTTCTAAAATATAAAGCATTTAAGAAGTTAGCTAACGCCGCCGCCGCCGCCGTAGCCGCCGCCGTTGGATCACTATCCCTATGTCGAGCTTTCTGCAACAAAAGTTGCAGGCTCGACAAAATCCGTCCTAAATGGTGTAAACTGAGCATACTTGTATAGTCCGATCTCATGGTTAATGATTGCAACAACACATGTTATTAAATCTCATACAATTTTTATACAAAAACAAAATTTAAAAATTTAAAAAAAAATAGAATGTTCTATATAGACAGTGACTTCAGAAAGTTAAGTTTTGTCAGTGCCTTAAGATAATTTTTTTCATTCTTCTTACATCGTCACTTAATTTTCAGCATTCTTCGGTGCTAATTTCTCTAATTCATTCCAGATATTTTGTTGGATAAAATTGGTGAGTTAGGCGATTATTGGTTTCTAGGTTATGCCTAGTTAACATTATAACTATAGAAGAGGCCTACCATGATTAATTGGTTTAATACTGCAAGTGTCTGATGTTTTCAGAACATCTTTTGGCTATCTTTAGATATTCTCTGCTTCTGACTGCTCATAATATAGACATAAGCTGTTTTTGATAGGTGTGTGTGCACACTGAACTTCCAAGTCTTCAACTCATCCTTCAAAAGAAATAAAGAAAGAACTGAGGATAAAACTGCTTAGATGTTAGCTTACTTGTACTAAACAAAAGATAGCGTTCATTGATTTAAACTTTTCTACTAAGATTATATCCAATACTTTGAGTTCAAAGTAAAACATATAAAACAATTTTGTATCTTTCTTAATCAAGGACTGTTCAACTGGACTTTTGTTCTAGATTTTGTCGGATTTTCATCGAACATTAAGTCAAGTACAAATTCAGCGGCTATTGAACCCTTTGGGACTTAACCAGACTATCAGTAGTCATTTACAATATTTAGTCCAGTGAACTGTCAAGTTGATATTGAACTAAACTACCTTTCACTAGACATTATCAATTTCTAGAGTTCTAAAAAAAACTGTTTTTATAAAAGCTGGTTATTCTTAAGTTTGCAGTGTTTATAATCTGACAAACACTTTTAAAACTTATAAATGGCTTACATATTTATCTAAAATTTCACCATTAACCTGTAATTAACAGGAAAACAAAAAACACTTTTATGTTCAAAGTTGATAGATTGATACAGAATAAGAATAAGAATATTTATTATTCCAATACAGGGCCCTTGATGGGCAGCATAACATGTACACATAAACAATACATCATGATTTGTAACAGAAAAACATTTTTATAAACTAAAATGAAACATTAAAAAAAAGTTCAGACAGATGTTATTATATTCATGCTATAAAAATCATATACCTTTAATTCCAGGCAGGATCAGAACCATAAAATCATTACAATTATCATTGTTATTACATACATTAATTAACATTTCGTCTAACATCTAGACATGTAATAATGTAGCTCCCTAAATATTTAAGTACAGACAAATTTTCATTAGTAAATAACGAAACAAATTTTGCCTCATTTGAAAGATGTATAAAATTAGGACAAATACAGTTTATCTCCTTTAAAAATATCTCCCTATCATTTTTGTATGCTGGACAACTAGTTATAAAATGTTGTTCATCTTCAACCAGATTTAGAGTACATTTCCTACAAAGCAAGATATGGATACAAGAAATGTTCCCAGTCTTTACAGATAATTTTTACTTGTGACATTCTCGTCTTTTACAGATAACTTTTACTTGTGACATTTTATCATTGATTCCTCTGCCTTAAGGATGAAATAAAATGTTAAGCGATCAAATTTCTTTTTAAAACATAAAAGATCAGATTCACTTTCAGTGTATAAAAACATTAACACAATCAATATTTCTTCTCGATTTTTTTTGTGGATAAAATAAGAACAAGATTATGATCATGTTTATCCTCCGATACAAATAACAGACAATATTGATGTTCCGATAAAGTTTTCAAATTCTCCTACATTTTACACTTATACATTATCAAATTAATAATCATATGTTCTCTTGGCATCCTCACAACAAATTTACATATTCTAATCTTCTCTTTTCTAGGAAAGGCAAACATCTCTTTACAAAATCAATGATTTACTGCAGAAAATTGAGTAATATGCAGACGATTGCTTCATAATTCATTTTAAATTATATCACAAAACTTTTGTGTCTGGGCAAAGATGTCCAGAAACAAAATCTTTCAAAATAATTCATCTATGTCTTAAATGTCACATAAAGATGGCCCTCTGCAGTATGTCTTTGTGAATACCACCATAATTCAACTTAAAATGTCATGTTCAACATTAGCTTGAGTAAACATTCTTTGAACATGATTTCTTGCTTTTAGACATTCTAAACTCTAAAATATCCTTAAATTTGTAAGTTTGTCCAGTTGTGGGACAACTTCAACTTTTAAATTAGCATTTATAATTTCAATTTAATTCAATGCTTTTTCAACGCTTTAAATTCACTCAAATAAGAAGATATTGTATGCAATGTAATTGTTACTTGTTATAGCTGCATAATCATTATCATTAACCTGCACTTGTCTTATCAATGCTGTGAATGTTCTCATAGATAAATTTCTGTCACAGCACTATCTAAATCTTGGTCCTCAAAAAAATGTGGAGTGTCAAAAAAGTACTTTTTGTTCAGATATTAAAAAGAACAGATAAACCAACCAGCAGTAAAAATTAACTTTTTTTTTTTAGCTATATCTAAAAAACTTAACCAGTACAATCTCACTCTTCAAGATTCTAGAGCTAAGTTTTGATGGAATGCAGGTCCAAACAAGGTAGAAAAGTTAATGTCGATTTATCAAAGATACATGGTTAGATTAGACAGAAATCAACTCTTGCTTTTGGAGCTTTCAAAATTTATTCAAAATTCAAAACAGTGACTTCTACCACATTTTCATTTAGTAAAAACTGGATAACTGCTTAGACATCTCGGCATAAGTTGGGACATGATGATAAACCACACGTCATACTAAACTAAAGAAATCCCTTCTTTTTTAATTGTTGTTTAAAAGACAAGTAATAACTGGCAATACATAACTTGTACTATGAGCTTAGTTCTCTTATAAATCAAATATTTGAACAACTGAAATATGTATAATTTTCTTTGAACATATATACTGAAATATTGCCAAAAAGCCTTCAAAATATTTTTAAATGATAATTATCAAGATTAAATTTCAAAGTATTCATTTTAAAAGTAATGAAGTAAGAGTGTGTCTACTGTTATAATCTAGTGTGATAACCAAAGAATTGTGTATGCCTTGGCCTCAGATCCAGACACTGCAGTTACCACACACATAGTCTACTGGTGTTAGAGGCTAAGGGTCAAACAATTTACAAGACAATTATCTCCCAGAATGTCCGAAAATATTTTACATAGTTATCTCATTAGAGTTATTCCCAGGTGACAAATATGAAGTATCCCTTTATTCATACAATTTAAATCCTTGTCCAGACCAATTATTGTAATTCCACGAATTGTGAAAAATTTATATAAAAAATTTAGAACAAAAATAATAAATTTTGATGTGATAAAACCATCCCTGATTCCCATATTGATGTTTTCCCACCTAGTAACTTGTAAATGGATCTAAATAGTGTCGATTCTTGATACCGAAAATAAAAAGTACGAGTTTATTGTCTCTTAATGTATAGGGAATTAATCTATTTATAGATCGACAGGGGTGGGTGTCTCTATAACAAACTTAGGTCTAATTAATTCCCAAATGGTTATGGTTTTGAATTAACTTTACCTCATTACTGAATATAATTTCCTTCACTTTTATCACTTTCATTCAAATCAAAATTCAATAACCACTTTTGTTTTGTTCTCCATACGTTCAAATTTTACTAAAATTATTCCATATTCATCTATTTAAGGTTTTGTTCACCCTGTCTGTAATCTGATGATTCTAATTGACCGATTAAATGAACAGGACAACATCAACACTCTCATTTAGGAAGTTTACTCCTGTCCTCCCAAATATAATTGACTTATCTTAGTTCCCTCTTAATAGGCCCTATCAAATCAGACATGTTGTCCCAAAAAATGTCACTGAAAGACCTTTGTCCAAGGGAGGATATAAAGAAATGATTATTTCAGTAACTTGTTACATCAATTTGAACAAGAAAAAGGTCCTCATCTTATCCTTGGTTCACATAAAGGTCAGCTAAAGGCTAATGTTGATAAAAGATGTAAAATACAGTCAATCTCATGTCGAAAATAATAAAAAAAAGAATCATGTCTGGATTTTACTTTTATATGTATATATAAAAGAAGATGTTGGGGTATATGTTAACTTTATGTACGTATTTGAGGTTTAGTGAACTTATTACTAACTGGCTAAGCATTTTAACAGTGTAGGTGTGTCTCATCTTAAGATTATTTATGTCTTAATCTCAAATGATTGAACTGTGATTTCAAAATGCCAATTAGCATAGCAAACATTTTATCTTAGTGGAGATCCTCACTTGTTAATATATACCTAGCACATTTGTTTCTCCCCATTGTACAGAAAATGTCATATGGCAGGATATTGAACTCCTGGCTTCATAACCATTTGATCCTTAAAATACATGCATAAAAAAACATTTTTGAATATATGAAATCAAAGGCTCGATTATCAAATGAACTTTTTTACAAAGATCGGCATACCAAACCCAATGTCCTTATCATTTAATTTAAAGGTTGCTTAGCATAGAAATGATTTGCACTTATGATACAGTCAGTTTCTCCTTAACTCATGGCTTCTAGGAAATTTTGGGACAAATTCAAATTTTCCTACATTTTCATAACTTTTAAATAATAATTCAAATCTTCTTGAAGGACCATTGATTGTGGAAATGTCCCTTTAAGAATGACAAACTTTTCAAGAAATTTTATGACAACATGTACTATTGTAAAGTATGCCAGATTGATAGAAATGGCATCATCAGATAAAAATAAAGCATTCAAGACAAAAAAGAATGAATTTCTCTTTAATTGTAAATTAATACTTGTTCTTTCCATTGACTTCTTGAATTCTTAAAGTTTTGATTTAGATCTGCTGAACTCAACTTAAATTTTATTGTAACAAAATATCTTAAATAAACATGTTTCTAAATTTTCTCATGTGAGCAGTCTGTAAAAATTGAAGTAGAAATGTTTCTAAATTTACACTAATCTGCTAACAATTTTGTACTTTCTATAACCTCTCTTAAATCATAAAATTCTAATAGGTTCCTAGCATCCTGTTTGGAAATCAATTTGTTATCACATGGATTTGCCATCAAAATTATTTTAAGATACTTTCATCAACTTTACTAAATCTACCAATACTGACCCTTATCTTCTGGGATTAAAATAGATAGCAGTATTTCTCTCCATCAAACATCAGCAGGGGTAAATAAATAATTTACTTACGATTTTTATGATTGTCAAGAATCTTCAACATGGCTTCTTCCCAACCAATAACATTCCACATTATCACTTGGATTATCTGTCTGTTTGTAGGTGTTGTCAAATCACCCTTACTGCCATTGTTCAGCTAGGTTTAACTTTTGTATTCCTGGAAGAAGAAAATTTTAATAATCATTTAAATTAAAATAAACTTTTCTTCAATTTATATACATCTATTTTGTGATTTTTTTGTACAGGAAAATACGAACTTGTAAAGTGTAAACCATAGTACACATAAATCATTATTTATCCCACACAAAAAGTTTTTAGACATACGTAATGCATTCACACCCAAACTATTGTACTTTCTCATGAGTAAACTGTATATGAAACATATATGATAAACAAGTTAGCAGCTTTATAAATTTCAATTTTCTCCAAATGACTGATAGTTTGCCAAATCTTAGTACTGCTTACTTTGTTTAAAATACTGGACAACATCTATATGATATTTATTGTGTTATATTACTTCCCCTCCAACATCAAGAACATGTATGATATTTACTTAAATGTTTTAAAAGGGGAGACAACACCAAGGAGCCAATCAAAACCACAAGTCAAAGAAAAAATGGCAACAGCATCGTCAGCATGGCCAAAATACAAACAACAATCACAAACTAAAGAGAAGGAGCAATATAAACTCCTCCATGCATCGTGATGACAACAGGTGCTCCAGGAGAGTGATCAGTTCCTGCTACAATAGTGGCCTCTGTCGTGTTGCTCATGGCAATTTATCATTTGATACAAGTCAAATTTGGTATGCCACAATAACATTTCAAAACATTTTGATAAATATAGTCTATAACACAAAAATTATGCATATAAGGGTTCACTATGAAAATGCTAATTATTGATTTGAAAGTTGTGCAAAATGTCTTATCTAGACAAAAGAGGATAAATAGTTTATCTTACATTTCTTACATAGCACTATATTCAAAAATTACATCTATAAAATCAATCCTGGTTAATGGTAACTAATAATTATTGCTTCTTTTTATTAAATACAAATATTTCTTGCCCAATTTATCCAATGAAATGTTCATATTGGTCAGGTGATAAACGTGTAAAATTACTTATTAAGTACATCCTGAGGAACCTTTTTGCACAGTTCTTATGATTGGATACTTATTCTTTCCGAACAAATCTGATTGGGTAAACAAGATGTATTATGAGCTACTGCTTACTCAAGTTACTCACTGCTATAAGTATTCAGAAAACAGGAAGTTGATGAGCATTTCACTTGAAAACACATCACTCTGTATCAAATTTTCCTATGAAGTTTGATTCCTCATATCAGGAAGCTCATGCATGATATGCATTTCCTGACAAAAAAGTGACTAAAATGCATGCATGACCCATGTGTAAAAATATCTACAGGTAAAAATTCTTTTCAACAGGAAGTTCATCATCAACGGATGTGAAAAAGCATCTTACACTTTAGCATGCTTAGATGAAGCGTGATACCAAATTCAGAAAGGTTGAATTGTAGTTCTTGAGAAAAGCATACTAACATGAAGATCATGCTATAAAATTTAAGGAAGAACTAGTTTGTATATCCTCAGGAAATGTAGAGAAAAATTTCATATATGGACATTTGTAAAAAGGCAAGAGTATTCATTTAACATGAAGTTGACGAGAGATAGATGTGAAAAAGCTTTATATAATATAACATGCTCACAAGAAGCATGATAACATATTTCAAGTAACTGATTTGAAGTTGACAGAGTAAATGTGCAACAAATTTTTGCAAACAGACAGACAGAAGTAGACAACTAGACCTTCGGTGAAAGGGTTAAAAAAAAAAGGCCTGTGCACCTTTTTTTTTTTAGCTAATCAGAACCAGAGTAACAACAATCAGTCAGTATCTCAAAACCAACTTTCATGTCAATCTACCTCTTGAAGTGGAATTATTTCTTTAACAACATCAAATCTACTACAAAAATTGTGATTGCTTATAGTATGAGGAGTAATTCTTATTTAAATTTGGTTTTATAGTGGACCTGTCAACAAAGTCCAAGGATTGGGATACATATCTACTTGTCCCATTCACTTCAGCATATCTGAGAATCAAGGTGCTCATAATGCATGGAACAGCAGCAGATACCAAGAAAAGATAAAGAGCTCATATGAATAGGATGCAAGGAAATCTTCAGACAATACCAAATTCATTATAGTCAAAGCATACATGTACTTTAGAAACTAAGATAACCAACATGAACAATATACAAACAAATAGGACAGCTTAGTAAATTAATTTGGTATAGGGACAAAACTGAAAGACATCTTCCATAGTTATCACCTGATTTTGAATTCTAACATTTACATGTAGAAAGACAATCATTATAAGGTACAATCTAATGGATGACATGACATAGTTTTATCTATTCTTAACATCAGATATCACTATTCAAATTTTGTTAGATGACATATTTAAGTAAAATGATATAATTTCTCCATTATAACTTGTACATATATTTGCTTAGTCATTAAAGGTAGTAGAAAATTATAGATTTATTTTCTATACCTACTATGAATGATGATTTTATTCCAGTAGGCGTCATAATATAATATTTATATGAGTTACCAAACACTTTTTACGCCTTTGTGAACATAAAAAATTTTATTTTTCAAGGGTATTAGTTATCTAATTAATTCAAGAACAAGTCTTAGATTATAAAAACGCAATGAATTACTCAACAGTTTCTTAAGACTCAATTGTAGCCTATATTCTAATTACACCACTTGGAAAACTTATAATTAAGAAATTATTATAAATATTCTTTATACTAATTTAGTCTATAGTACATTTATCAAGATGCAGAACTCTGAATATCAAAGTAGAAAATAAGTATTCTTGGAATAATCTGGTACTTGACTCAAGTAGGGCTATACATGTACTGATCATTTGGCACCTGAAAAGCAGGTCAATGCGCCCCAAAAGATGCTGCATTCATTTCTATATCAATTTTAAAAGTTCATTAGGTTACTTTAGGACAATATTCATTGAATCATAATTACACCCAGATGTGTAACTACTCATTATACAATTATCTAATGTGTAACTACTGACATTAAAGAAGTATACAATAAATGCCAGTTCCATATCTACTAGGCTGCTGACAGTAAAGGAGCAATGTAAATTCAAAAATTATTGCCAGGTATTTAATAGTCAAATAATGAAAAAGTATTGAAATAATAAAAACTTGCATTCTGATTACATCTGATACATATAACTGTATACAGATTTTACTGAAATCGCAATAACTAATCTAGCATTTTAGACCATTCGTCAAAATTCTCAATAATTTCTGCATTTATAGAACACTGTTTTTTCATGAACCTTTTTTAGGTCCTATCATTCCTATGGCTAGTATAAAGCCAAAGATATGATTCTCCTAACAGGTCAATTTTAGCTGCAACCAATTATGCCTCTGCAAAACTTAAAATTTTTATGTATTAGAATAACCATTGAAAATTAACATTTAAAATGATTTAACGCCTTTGACATTCCCATAGATAAACCTTACGACCTATCTAAATAAATGGCAGCCGTTTTCTAAAACTACATACATACTCTATATACCCTAAGGGTGAGAGAGACCAACTTTATAGAAATCTATGTTCTGGTTTCACAGATTTGCAGAATAAGTTTGTATAAAAATCACGATTGAAAGACAGACAGTTGTTATTACAAACATTGGTGGTACAAATAATAAGTGCTGATGACTAAGCTTAATCTTCTAGTCGGTTGACCTTAAATTTATTTTTTGAAAAAAACACTTAATAGTGGGATTTTTTTTTTTTTTCTTATAGAAATATCAAGTAGAATTAATCCAACAATTCCCCGTGCAACAGTTGGTACACATGAAGGCCAGACAGAGCGTATAACTGGTTCAGATTCCTGTTGACATAACCATTATTCTTATATTGTTCTAACCAATCCCTCTTTTAGATGATAAAATTTTATGAAAATTCAGTGACAAATACAGTAGCCAGAAGATACAACTAAACGTGAATGGGTTAACTTATTTTTTGGGCAATTTATTAAAGTCATTTATCAAAAATATTTTTTATATACTATGCTTAGCAATAAAGGATCAAAAATATTCAGTCAGAAATATTTTGTGGTTTTGATACTAAATAAACAGCTGCGCCATGAGCGCATGATACGCCCGACGTCTTGTGTGGAAGTTTTATGCAATAATCATAAATAGTTTCTGAGAAAGTTTTAAGCAATAACCATATATTGTTTTTGAGACACGGTGGGACATGTGAAACCCCCAACCCTGTTTTTTTTTTTACAAAAAACTAAATATTACTAAAATAAAATTTTGAATCAAAACCAAAAAGTATACACATCTTTAGATTTATATAACAAAGAAGTGTGTTAAGTTTTAAGCAATAATCATAAATTATTTTTGAGATACAGCGCGACATGTAAAAAAAACCTCCCCTGTTTAACAAAATACTCAATAACTCCAAAATAAAGTTTTGAATCATCACCAACAAGAGGCTGTCACAACGACAGCAAACCGGATTTATTAACATTTATTTGTGTCCTAGCTATATCACAAGAACCATTACTGATGAATGGTGAAAGTGAAAATCGTCAATATCAAATTTGACCACCATTTTGTCATCAGTATCAACATATTAAAATTTGAAAAGTTTAGATTGAATGGTTCATGAGTAAATGCAACAACCTGAATGGAAACGCCATTTTACGATCTTTCAAGAACCATAACTCCTGAACGGTAAAAGTCAAAATCGTCATTATTGAACATGACCTCTATTTTGTCATCAGTAACAACATATTAAAATTTCAAAAGCTTTGGTTGAATGGTTCATGAGAAAATGCACGGACACGACGGGAAAAACCATTTTTCAATCTTTCAAGAACCATAACTCCTGAACGGTAAAAGTCAAAATCGTCATTATTGAACTTGACCTCCATTTTGTCATCAGTAACAGCATATTAAAATTTCGGAAGCTTTGGTAGAACAGTTCATGCATAAATGCACAGACACGACTGGAAACTCCATTTTTCAATCTTTCAAGAACCATAACTCCTGAACGGTAAAAGTCAAATTCGTCATTATTGAACTTGACCTCCATTCTTTCATTAGTAACAACATATTAAAATTTGGGAAGCTTTGGTAGAACAGTTCATGCGTAAATGCACGGACAACTCCATTTTTCAATCTTTCAAGAACCATAACTCCTGAACGGTAAAAGTCAAAATCGCCATTATTGAACTTGACCTTTGTATAGTTGTCAGTAATAACATATTAAAATTTTAAAAGCTTTGGGTGAACGGTTCATGAGTTAATGCACGGACAACATTTGATTGCTGCCCGCCCGCCCGCCCGCCGTACATCCCCAAATCAATAACCGACATTTTTGTCACAATAATCCGGTTAAAAAGTATACAGATCTTTAGATTAATATAACAAAGAAGTGTGTAAAGTTTTTAGCAATAATCATAAATTGTTTTTGTAAAAAAACCCTCCCCCTTTTTTACAAAATACTCAATAACTCAAAAATGAAATTTTGAATCATCACCAAAAAGTATACAGATCTTTAGATTAATATAACAAAGACATGTGTAAAGTTTTAAGCAATAATCATAAATTATTTTTGAGATATGGTGCGACATGTAAAAAAAAACCTCCCCCTTTTTTACAAAATACTCAATAACTCAAAAACGTAATTTTGAATCATCACCAAAAAGTATACAGATATGAAGATTAATATAACTAAGAAGTGTTTAAAGTTTTAAGCCATAATCAAGAATCGTTTTTGAGATACGATGCGACATGTGAAAAAAACACACCCCTGTTTTAGTTACAAAGTGCCGTAACTCAAAAAGTTTTAATCTTATTTTCACCAAAAAGTATACAGATCATTTGACCATCATAAGAAACAACTATGTTAAGTTTCATGAAATTTGGATAAGTCGTTCTCAAGTTACGGTGCGACATGTTTACGCCGGACAGACAGACGGACGGACACCGGACATTTGTATACCATAATACGTCCCGTCAAAATTTTGACGGGCGTATTAAAACATTACATATCTTTTCCCAAGCAACCATAAAACTGTCCTTTTCGTGGTACCATGTTAACATCAAATTTAGTTATAGTTCAGTTTAAAAGGACAATCTATAATTTTCAGAATAAGCAAAAAAAATCTCTAAAGTGCCAAGTTTAAAATTCTTTAAAAAGAGATTAAAAAAAAAATCTTCATCAACCCTTACATTGTGTAAAAAATTAGCAAATTTAGTAAATCAAACATGACAAATGTGAGATATGCTTGGATGTACAAATTTCCTCTTTCCTTGTCTTTTTCAGCAGCAAATAATTCAAATTGAAAATATAAAATTAAATGTTAAACATTAAAAAATAAAATAACATGTTCTTCTAAAATGTAATACCAACTTGTGTTAATGAATGAAATTTGGTAGTCTCTATCCATTTTATTAAAAATTGTCTAGACTCTTCACCCAGGACGATGCTGAAGCTTAGCATATGCCATGGTAAAATACTTGTGTATTGTTGAAAACCATATGTTACCCTCTAGATGTTTATTCTGATTCTGTTGTGTTGCTGGGTTGCAACCTCCATTTTCATCTCTGTTAATTCATTTCTATTACATGAAAGTTTATGGATTATAAATGTATTAAAGTATGTTTCTTACCTTGTACTGCACATTAACCAATATTAATATATTGAATAGGTAATAGTCAAAATTCCAATATTTAAATTGAATCGCAAATATTTACTTTACAATTATGGTATGATAAAAATATTAAAAGATCAAATATTAAAAGATCGCAAGTTCTCAAATAAAATATTCAAGTTCGGTTTACACAAGATACGTTCATCTTCAGTCACAAACAAATCGATTTTCGGTCTAAAACTTGAATGATTCTTTTATCAATGAAAAAAAGATAAAGTACAAAATACAGCAATTCATTCATAAAAACAGTAGTATTATCTTACTTGTGGGTTAGATCTCCCAGGGTGAGGATTTCCTCTGTAACAGACACAACTCAAGCTGTTCTATTAATAGAAAGGAATTCTCAACATAGTAAATCAATGAACAGGCTCACTATGACAGCTATAGGATGAAATCTAGGTCAAGTACTTTGTGAGGGAGGAAAAATTTTACTTTCAGAAAACGTCTTATATTTTTTTACAGAAAATAAGACTTTTTTTTTTCTTTTTCTTAATTTTTGTAATTTCTAAAAGATCGCCCTCCATCATTTTTTGGCTGTTTGTCAAGTCCATCAACAGATAAAGGCTACTAGGTCAAATTTTATTTTAGCCTTCAGGTCATGCATAGAATTCATGTTCACATTGATTAAATGTTTATACTATCTTTTCATGGGAGAAAATCAAGTTTCTTATTTACAAATAATTCAACTGAAGACATGAGGTGATTACATGTGTATAATGCAAGTTTAATACATGCAAATGACTTTTGCTTGCACTATATAAAATCTACACTCAATGCGTTCACCTTTGGCTGCAGGAAATTACTACTTATAACTATTGTAAGACAAATTTCACTGTCAAATTACAGAGACATCCAGTCTTAATGGCCTTTCTAATGATCAAAAGACCAGTAAAAAAAAAACACACTCTTTGACACACTTTCCTTATGCAACTCTATTTTGGTTGTTTTTTTGTAGGAAATGGTGCATAAACTAAGTGGAGAAAAAAATTATTATTTTGTATAGGAAATAGTTCATACACTATAAGTAGAAAAAAAAAATCGTCACTGTACTCTTACAGACTATTTCATAAGTACAACATTTGAATGGAAATTTACAGCTAAAAATATATGACAGTTTTTATCTTTTTCTCCTTCAGGTTTCTTCTTCTTTTTTTCAAAATGATAATGTTTCATTAAATATAGGTCATTATTATGTTTGGGTTTTTTTATCAATGTAATCAGATACATACAATATGTGTTATCCTTTTGTGAGTTATCTCCCTTCCTGACGATTCCTTGCAACTTAAAATCAAATATATTTACTTGTCTTTAAAATTCTGAAATTTAATTGAGAATACAGTTAATAATTTTAATTCTCATAAACACTTGTTTTTTGAAAGGGTTTTTTTAAATCTAATGATGTTAAATTACTGCACAACTAGTTATTTTCAATTTTTCAATTTTCATTTTACAATTTAATGTTTGCAGTGTTTTATGCTCATGTAAATATGCACCCTCCAGCCATCATTAAATCTTACTTTCACATTCATTTATTTATTTTAATTAATTCCTACAAGATAATATGAATAGTGACCATGCATTTAAATAGTAAGAGAAGTAACTCTCAAGTAGATATCAGTTCTATTGTTCCTGTGATACTGTATTTTATGTTCAACAGTTTACAAGGGGATTTGAACTGTCAAATGTTTAGGAAAGTATGACAACCTAAAGGTTAAAAGACTAATATGAAAAAGTAATAAATCTATAATTAACAAGATAAAATAGACTAAGACTCGTTGACATTCACATACAATGTTAACATGTATGAATAAAGCAAATTATATGAGAAATTTATGGAAGGTCAATTACTGATCATTATAATCGTGAGTAATACATAATTGTAGGAGTTTATAGGAAGGAAATCACTTATCAATGAAATCGGCTATCATTCACAAAAACCCATCCTGTTTATCATATTATAATATACTATATTTAGATGTCCTTAAAACTGTCACTACAATTTAAATACTACTTAAACAATTGCAATTGCAATTGAGAATTGTCACAACCAGATTTTTATGATTTTACGATTTTATTTTTTTTCAAAACAAAAAATTTCATTTATGGCTGCATAATTTGCCTTTTCAGAGATTTCTCAGACAAAGTTGATTTAGGTTTGACAATTGAGTCAAGGTCAATTCAGTCATGTGATTATGAATTTATTTAACCTACAAATTGAGTTTTAGTAAGATTATGAACTTTCTTGGGTCAAACTTTACTTCCATACAAAGACTAAATATAAGAATATGTTAATACAAACACCAATTATAAGCTGCATCAGTCATCAACTACAAAATTTGATCTGTCATATTTCTGATAATTTTTTTTCAATTTATCATTTATTAAAAAAAAGAAAATAGGCAAAATACAATTTAGGCAAACAAGGTTTATGTTTGAAAATCACTCAACACAAAATCTAAATGTCAGATTAATATTGTTAACCAAGACCCAAGAAGGCAAACAAATATAACAACAAAAATTTGCCTAAAAACTCCTCTTAATTCAAAAAGATATTTGACTCAGAACAGTATACATATTTTACATATACATAACAGTGTATATTTTACCTGAGAATAAAAGTCAAGTGAGTCCTGATGATGCTAGAATTATA
This sequence comes from Mytilus galloprovincialis, assembly GCF_965363235.1. Classification (NCBI taxonomy): domain Eukaryota; kingdom Metazoa; phylum Mollusca; class Bivalvia; order Mytilida; family Mytilidae; genus Mytilus; species Mytilus galloprovincialis. Next base: position 67,626,460 of record NC_134846.1, read on the forward strand.
TGTATAACTCTCCCTATTGTTTGGAGGCTTGTCTAACACCTGCCCCCTCCTATCATACATCTGTCTGAGTGAGACATTAACACACAATTGTAGATTAAAATTTTTCCATACCTTGGACAGCCATTCTGTAACACCCCTTCTCAAACACAGGAAACACTTGATTATGGTGGCTGATACCAAGTTAAGTTCATTTTCCTTCACCTTAATTCTTCCTTCAGACCAATCAAGCTTAGAGTCCATTGGTGTCAATCTCTGGTTCCAGTTCACTATAATGAAACAGGGATCAGGTTACACTAAAATATTTGCCTCACACAAAAAATTGTGTCATCAGGGAAAACTCCTCTTTTTTTGGGGTCAATTTTCCATAAAAAGCAGTAAGTCAATACTGATGATAGAATAAAAGGATCATGTATTGATTTGTGATGTAAAAATGATGTTCAATGTTTCTCTATAGTCCTATGATCACTGATAGCTTTCATGACCTATATCTTAACAATGATATGTAAACACTTGACCAATATTTTATTAGATACAGTGGCAAGGGTACTTAAAGGGGGGTTCACTTTCTTAGATACCAAACTTGTTTAATCTAGTTCTAACTCATTTTTATATTTTATAAGGACTCAGAATTCAGTTAAAGTACATCAGTACTGTTTTTATTCAATGCATGTCTTACCAAGTTATTTGGTATCTTAAATTAAGTACTTTAGTCCATACTAAATTAAATATTATTTCATTTTGCTTTTAGATGACAAGAGCGGTCAGCTAGCTAAATTCTATCATCCCCCCCTGAAAACCCTTTGGGAAGAAGCAAATGTTCTTATGTGATATGCGACTCACTACCACCATGTATTATAATTTATCATACAGTTAAGCATGTTAAGTTCTATAGTATTTGTAATTTTATTTATTGCTACATATTTAGTTATTTTTTTCCCATGTAACTATTAAATTTTACATCATGAGTTTTATGCATTCATTGAACAAACCAAGTTTGGTGGGAAACAAATTCTATAAACTAAAATCCTTTATCTACTGTGTTAAAATATTCAATTACAAACTTTTCTCAATGGAATATTAAAACCTAGAAGTACATATAAATGTCAGCATAAATTAGCCAAGATCATTTTATATATGTATGGCAAGTAATTTGTCAAGAATTTATATGACTTTTTCAAATGTATATTTTTGTTTGTATGGATGTTTCCTTTTCAAAGACACAAAGTGATTTGTATAAAATTTTCTATCACAATATCTGTGCATTCTTTAGAAAAGTCAGCTATTTAGTAAGCCAATCAATTTACAATAAAATGGCAATTTCTTAAGAACTATATGTCTTTAATAGAAAAATGTTGCTTTTTCAAAAGCCCTGATATCTTTAAAAACAAAATTTACACAGTTCGTATGAATGACTTCCAATGCTAAAAGTTAAACAGAAAATTTTATAAAGCAGTTTATATGATGAGATCTGCCATAGGAGACAAATGACTTTATATTCATACAACACAATGATGAATAAATTTATTTTTTACTGGAACAGACAGTTTTAATACATATTTATGAATCATGCTTTTAAGTAATATAATTGTCTCAGAGAAGATAATATGTACAGCTTTACATTATATATCATATTTATACAGGAAACAAAATAATTTCCCTTCTAGTCGCCTCACATTTATTTGTCCCCTGGGGACATACAGGAAAAATTAGTGCCAGGCTACAGTAGTATAAACATTCTCCCTCAAATCAATCCAGATTAATTCATTACATGTACTTGCACCTAGTTATTATCATTATACCTAGTGAATCCAGTTTATATTACATTAAGACAAATTAACTGACATGGACAAAGGTCAAAGGAATTATAGAAAAACTTGCTGAAAATTTGAGATGATCTTTTACATTTTTTTTAGTAAGACTCATAATATGTCTAATAATTCATATTGCTTTAAAATTGCACTCATAAATTAATTAACAGTCATGCCTTAACTCACACTATTTTCTGTCAATCTTATTATCCTTAATGTTCAGTCTTTTAGTTTAGGAATATACATGTACCATATAAATATGTTGGAAAAAGGGTCAAAAATTGAAAAAAGTTTATTGTCCTCATTATTTCTTAATTGAATAAGAATCTTTTTCCGCATTTTATATTTCCACTTGTATTAAGCTAGATAAAGTAGTCATTTTTTTCATAAGAAATCAAAATTTCCATGAACAGAATAAAAAGTAACTAATAAGACAAGCAGTTGATTCCATATTGATTTCAATTTTACAAATGCATAAATAACGTGTTCAGTTATCATTGGTTAAAAATATGATTTTTAATTTAATATTTTAGAATTACTGAAACCAATACATTCACTCAGAAAGAAACCACTCAATGCAATTTTTTAATTTGCCTCTATGGAAATTGTATATTTCTTGTATTTTGAAAAGGATGGTAAAACATTCCATTAACCATGAATAACAGCAAGTATTCACTTCACTTGACACTTTCAAGTGATACATGTAAAAAAAAAAAATGAAATAATTACTCTTAACTGCATCATCATTATTACTGGTCATTAATAAATTAGTAGGTGAGTCACGATACAACTATTAATATTCATCAAGTATTTCATTCACACATTATCATGAATGAAATATCACATATAAAAATCAATAGTATTTAATGTAACATAGTGCTTCATTTACAAAAAAGTATAAAACACAATTGAAGTAGTTTATTTAATACATCTAAAACATACTGTTACATAAAATGGGAAACATGCATTTTGAATTGTTGTAGTAAATAAACTTTCAAATGCACTTAATTCTGCATCGAGAGAAATTACTGTTTCTCATTGTTGAAGACTAGTGACCTAAAGTTGCTTAGGCCATTAGGTCTTTGTTGGATGGTTGTCTCTTGCAATCATTTCCCATCTCTGAATTTTTATATTAATCTACAAGAAATCAGTTCAGTAGGCTTATTATCCCCAAATACAGAAATTTACGGCCAAGTAATTCTAATAACATCATTGTACTGCTTATTGAACAGGGGCGGATTTGGTCATATTCAAAACGGGGGTTCCCAACCATTTGTCCTCATTCAAATACAATGATTGCCCAAAAAAGGGGGGAGGTCCAACCCCTGGAACCTCCCTTCTGGATCCCCTACTGAACAAAAAAAGTTTTTGATTCCACAAATTATGAATAATGTGCAACTGACAGCAACCCCCACAATATATCTGACAATGATATATATGACCAATCTGCTTCAATTAAAACAATGCTTCTCCTCACATTGTGTAAACAATTTGGATTTCCTTTGAGCTGAGAATGTATACATTTTGTATATTAATGGAGGTCAATACCCTGAGAAATTATTTATGACTTACAATGATGAAGTACATCTGTACTCTGGTGTAAAAAAAAGGTTTCATCCTGCACTACTAAAGAATGTTTTGTAACCAAATATGATAGGATTAGTTTGGAACTTACATTTTAAATTCTGATCATGATTATTTGTATGCAACATTTCCTGATTTCATTAACTGACTTTACAATTTAATTCTTTAGCAACAATTCCAATATTGAACGCACACAGCAATGTCTGAATTCACAATATATTTTCAAGGCTTTTGCACATAAAGCGTTCATTCCCTTCCCTTTTATCTTTGAAACAACTAACATGGCTATACAAGATATTACATCCACTTAATGATTTTAATACGTCTAGGTAAGGCGATTTGTCTGATCTAAGGACAACTTTTTTATTCAAGCAGCTAAAAGTATCTGTAGCTCATCTATATGGAGACTAAACAAAAGATTTTGCCTTATAGTTGTGGCAGTGGCGGATCCAGAACTTTTCCAAGGGCGCCCGCTGACTGACCTACGGGGGGCCCGCTCCAGTCATGCTTCAATGATTCCCTATATAATCAACCAAATTTTTCCCATGAAAAGAGGCCTGGGCCCCCCAGGGCCCCCTGGATCCGCCTATGTGTGGGCTCGAATTGTGCACAAGTCAAGACACAGTGTGACTGGTTTCAAAATTAATGATTAAGTGATGTTTTTACGATTGCATTAGAATTGAAATAACAGTAATGCATTTAAAGATTTGAGGGCACCATTTTTTTTTATTTGAGGATTGTAACAAAATCTGCAACCATCAGATCACCAATTGAAGCCTGCAAATTCTCCAATGAAAAATTGTCATCTCCTAATTTTCAGGTGAATGTTTCAAAAAACAGATGACACAAAATTAGCCAACTAAGCTGTAAAAAGATAATTAATGATTTAATTTATTATACCTTTTAGCAACTGTATAAATAAGTACTTGAACAACTATCAAATGTACCAACTTGAACAAAGTTATATTTTTGACCCTGATTTTGGACACATCAGTTGAGAGAAACCTATTCTGGCCATCACCCAACTATCAGTATACCATCATAGGGTATCATAAATAATATTGAGTTTATTGACCAACGAAATGGCAAAATTCCAGTATAAATAACTTTTTATCAAAACCTTGTCACACATATTTCAATAAATAGATTAAAAACATTATGATACTAAATGTGACAAATCTTAACTAAAAATTGTGTGGTTGAAATACTGTCATTCAGCGTTTTTTTTTATGTAACATCCGATGAGAACTCTAGCTCAGATGGGCAAAAAACGAAAAATAAATAAGATGACAATAAAATTACACAAAAAAAGCCATACAACTGAGTAAAAGATCTGTTTAATAGAATTAATAGATCAACAGATGTAATGCATATAAATTATAAGATTCTACATGTTGCCATTATTCTGTATCAAAAAAAACTTATTGCTGATAGATTCCAAAGTGTTTGAAATATATCCAAGTTTATAAAGAAAAACTTTACTAATGTACAAAATTCAACAATGTGTAAATATCAGGCTCTGAAAAGTTTCTAAAGACAATAGAAAAAATTATCTTTGAAGATTTTTTTCCTTATAACTAATGAATACCTTTTTGATATCTTTAGCCAACGCCTGTCTGTAAATTCATTGCACAGTGGTTTGTACCTGAAATACATATATCTGTTCTTAAACAAAAATCTGCATTAGTTATTGAACAAAAAATATCTTTTATCAGTAATAGATGTTAGGGTAATGCCTCATTACTGCACAGAAGCCGGAAGTAGGGCTGTCTACGAGCCATTCAATACATGTGGGAACAAAACTCATCAAACACTACAATTATCCTTAATAAAAACTCATGTTGGAAAAAAACATAGCATAATCTGCATTCTTAGCTAAACGCCTCAAATAAATAATAATTATTGTTAGGAACATTAAGTTTATGGGTACAAGTACAGCTTCATTGATCTGGTTAAATTAGATTTCCATCTGAAACCAAAACTATTTTAACAGGTTGTTCTGTGGTAATTTCTCTGCAAAAAAGTGACATAAAGTCTGACCTATATTACTTATATATACATTGTAATTTGTCTATAATGAACTATATCCTGTGTTGTATAAAAATCTTGAACAGAAGTTAAAAGTTCAAACATATTAAATTATAGACTAAGAATGGTTCTAAAACAAGCATTCTTAAACATAACTTTTTGCATCACAGTATTTCCACTGTTTTCTACTTCTGGTAATCATTTTGAATTTAGCTTTTCAGTAAATCAATTAATGATACACTGTTAGTCAAATGCTGCTGGAACATCAGGAGTTGAACCAGAGGCTCCTTGCTTGCTTTTGAAAAACTAAGATCTATAACTTTGAATATCTTCCGCCAGTTATTCTTAAAACCAAAATTTTTGGAAGTAAAATATATAAAATATTTGTGAACATCAATTATCAATCTTACTAAATAAAACAGCCAAAAAAAGAATGAAGGTCACATTGGAAGATGCTACTCTACTATTTCTACACCTTATATTATAGTCTAACAAAATTAAACCATACCAAAACATTGGCTATTGTGTGTATGGTAACCATGGTGACTAATAGTCCACCAGTAGTGTTATAGACTTGTGATAGTTTTATGAATGAATTAATTCAATAATCCAATTCTTGTTCATTCAATGGGGGCCATTTCTTTTGATTTCAGAATGGTAAACATCAAATATATATCTAGATTAAAAGAGACTTTGTGAGCAGTTTACTAGTAACTCTTTATCAAATCTAATACATAACTGGTAAAATTCCATATTTCAGTTCGGGCTTAAATATACAGAAATTTAAAGATTTCAGATTTTGAATAAGATTGTTGTCACATGGTATATTCAGAAAAAAATGTCTTTCTTCTTAAATCAGTCAAGGAGACCAACTAAAGAAATCCACTGGGACTTATATCAGTCAAGGAGACCAACTAAAGAAATCCACTGGGACTTATATCAGTCAAATAAATGGTAGGTATTTATATTAAAATCCTAATTTAGAATTTCCATACCACACACCCATTAATATAATTTCTGAATTTTATATTTGCCTTTCATAAAGATTATTCATATATTCCCAAGGTGTATATTTTTACCTAGAAACCTGAGAAATATGTCCTTTCACATTGAGTTGATAGATGTTGCCTTTTACTTGTCATGTAGGTAATGAATCATTAGATGTTTTATACTCCCAGAATAAACATGTTGGGAACAGGTCAGTTTACACCCACTTGTCACCTACTTTTGATCTTCACATATCAAATCAGACTTTTTCTTTTTCTCACACACACATAGATATATATAGACCTCGTTCAGACCTTAACATATACAGTACTTGGTTTCTAAACAGAATATATATACCTATTGCAATCTCATATTCACATTTTTTACAATTGAATACTGTTGATCTGCATATTATATAATAAAAACATCCAATGCATTATTATTTATAAGTAACACCTCTCTTAAATACATGTCTTTCACACATTATTAATCTTAAATTTTTTTTTCAATTTTTCCTTAATTTAGTGTTACATTAAAATAGAGATAAAAACTATTTTAATTGCAACATTATTTTTTCATAAATTGAAATTTTCAGTGCTATTCATAAATTTTATACTAAAATCAATTATAAAACATAAATATATTTGTCAAGAATGGGTGACTTTAAGATGCAAAATTCAATAACTAAATAATGCAAAAAAGAATTTAGCAACAGCTAAATGCATACAGTATAAATTTCCCATTAGGGGAAATAACTCCTCATATTACAATTCATGCAAAAAATGGGGGGAAACATTCATTTCACACCATGCAAGTACATTTTTTTCATTTTTGATATTTTCAAATTATTCAAAATAAATTCTTAGGAACAATTATTTTTTGGAAAATTTAATATATTTAGAAAAAAAGAAAATAATTTAAATACCTGCATTTGTATTACCTGTACCGTGCTCGCTTTAAGAACCAAGTAACTTTCCCTGGATATTCCCGTCTAAACTCCTACATTTACCTGTTCTCATGTCATGTTCCACTGACACAAATACTTTACATTCCTTTTATACAAAACATCAACTCAATTTTATCAACAAGAGAAGATGAATGAGTTTAGAAAATATATTTAAATTTTAAAACAGCTTAATAGCAGACGAGATTTAAATTTTATTTCATGGCTGGCAAAACTTAAAAAAATACCTTTAGGTGTACAAAAAAAAAAAATGTTATAATAGAATATGATTTAAAATAAGAAAGAAGTTTGTGATATATGTATTATTCTGAATATTAATTACTCTACTTTTTGTTGAAGACAGGAAAAATGTTTTTTGTTTGTTATATGTAAATTTATTACATCTATTTTGTATAAATTAAACCTGAACTACTTTTCTTCTAAAATACAAAGTACTACATATACTTCTTTGTTTTATCTCAAATAAAACTACATTTAAACCGCTAAAAAAAAATATATTGAAAAAAGTTTGAATTGTATTTGAATAATTATAACATATTTGACTAGATTATACAAGCTTTTTGTATTTCCTAACAAAGTTTACTTTCTTTTTTAGGAAAATAAGTCGGCAATTAACTGAATCGATGTCAATAAACTTTAAAACTTATGAATGAAAATTTATGTAAATAAGTTTCATTTCCATTCATAAAATTTGAAAATATATTATATTTTTTCATTCATGTTTCAAAAATTTAATCACATGACAGCGTTTATCTACTTAATAATCCTGAGAGATTGTAGGTAAGATTGTAAGTCAGATTTAACTCGCTTCCTTGCTCATCAATAGGATCCCTCCAAACTCTGCCGACAAAAAACACTTATTGTCAGGTTCTTCTTGTGGTTTACCAAAAAAAATCCATTAAAGGTCAAAGATTAACTTTAAGCTCTAAATATTCTATTCACTGATTTCCGTTTTTCAGTCAACAGAATATAATCAATGAATTTGAGAAAAGTTGAGACTTCAAAAATTAAGTGCAAATAGAGTAATTTTTAACTGTTATAATTTTTTTTTTACTTTGCATAGATATTTTATAAGCTAACATCAGGTAGCAAAAAAAAGGATTTACTATTCAGTTATGAATGAATTGAATAAAGTTTTTAGAAATCATATAAAATAGAACTAAAATTTTACACTGCCAAAGTAAGAACACAAGCATCTTTAATACTATGCATGTACTGTAAATTCTGAAATCTTTTTGTACATTTATGATTGCCATGGCTGAACTATTGACACAATGAACTAAAGTGAGACACTAATTATAATGATTTCTGGAAATGTTGCATACACATGATGCTATCAAAAAATGTTCAACTACACTTTCTATTGCCAGAACCTTTGAGAATTTCTTACATGAAAAGTTCTATCTTAAACTTCATTCAACTTTAAATCTCACAAATCAATATACATTTCACTTTTGCAAATTTTCACATGGAGCTTGGGTATTGAACACATTAGTTAATTCATTTTTGTATTCAATAGGAAGAGACGTCTTTTAAAATAAATGATACTGAAGCAAAAACAGTTGAACCTAAAAGATGCATAAAACTAGCTGAAGTTTTAGTATGGAATTATAAAGCTAAACATTTATTTAGCCATAATTATACCATTATAAATAAAAGCAACAAATATTAATTATATTTCAAAGATTTTGTTGAAATGTAGACAGACACACCCAAAAAGAATTCAGTGAATGAAAATAATTGTTGTTGCAGGGCTACATACTTGACATATCTTTTGCACCTTAGCATACAAAATTGTGCAGCATCATCTCACTGGGTGCATATGTGCAGTAATCAGGTCAGACAAAGTTTAAAGTGCTATTAATATCCATTTCTGATATTCATGTTTGTGTGTAGTTTTTTTTACTGACATTTACTTATTATTCTCCTCACAGAGACTGAAGAAATAAGGGGAAAAGACAGAGGAGCTACAAATGGTCACCAAGAGATCTAACATAATAAAATATGTCTCTGCAATTTTTTAATTAGATTTCAAGAAAATTTTATAAATTCATTTCAAAAGCAAGGGATGGAATGGGTAGATATAAATAAAGATATGTAAATTTGCAGTCGTATAATGTTTTTGATTGACCTCACTGCATTGTTTTTTATTTATTTTCAGGGATAATAAAATATTTAGGTTTTTAACGACTTCTGAAAATGAAATAGTACTCCCTACATATAAAATTCTTAAGAATTTGAAAAGACTTAATGGGATTAGTGTATTTTAACTGTTAGTGATGTCTGTGCTTGTACTGAGTATCACTAACATGATAGGTACATTGCAACTTATAAATTAGGCTAAATTCTATACAAGATTTAAGTTAAAAAATTCCTTAACAAAATTCCTTTAGAATTGGAGAAGTGACACTGTTTGTAATCTTAAAATTGTATGAATGGTACATGTCCTTTGTTGCAACATGTGTATGCCGACACCATTTTAAAGTTGCATTGTATTTTTGAGTAAAGATCATAAATTACAACACATAGATTATATTTCTTCTTCTTAACCTGTTGCTGTTTAGAAAGTAAACTTTTTAATATGATACAAACTAAGATTTCATTTTCAAACAACTTAAAATTTTAAATGTATTTCCAAACAGCCACCTTAATTACTAACTATAGATCGACCCCCCTATAGATATTATTTCCTAAGCATATTTTAGCAAAAGTCCATAAAAAGATTGAAATGAAAAATTGAATTGTATAACAAAAAATAACTGATAAAGAAAATACAGCATTACTAGAAAGTTAAATTATACTTTATGCAAATATAAAATGTTTTTGCTTCCATTATAAAAAGCTTTATAAATATGCAATAAGACTTTTTACTTTCTTTGAAGGAGTTGACATGACCTAAATAAATGACAACAAATCATATGAATATGTCAAGTTTATGACAATCTCACAGTAAAAAAAGTTTTACATGTACTTACACAGGTAGAGTTGGTAAACGGACAACGAACGAAATATCTTTTCCTGTGATTAGCATAGTTTTGAAGGGGTAATCACAGTGACGTCTTATTAAAAGGTTTCTAAATACCACAGAATTTTAAGTATGTTTCATCACCATGAAGACACAACAATGTAAATTAGTGCCTGAATTATAAAAGAATTTTTCAATTGTGTCCTTAAATACCGAGCCTTTACAAAGCCAACGTGTGATGAATTGTTTTAAAGAGCCATAGATAATGGGATGGGATTGATGTGCCCTTTTCCATACCACTGACCTTTTAAACTGGGTCAATTTATAGTTCTAACTATAACCAAAATGTAAATGAAGATATAATGAACTTAAATTCCGTTCTTTGTTCATTGGGCAGGTATTTCAATAAAAATTATGCGGCTATCATTTTTAAAAACCATAAAATATTTGCTTATTAAGCAATATATACAATTATGTAGCTAATACCCTTACCCATTGCTTATAACGGCAAGTCTGATTGTTTGTTACACAAATATTTCGACCAAATCATGTTTGAATAATGGTTTAAGTTCTTTGGTCCTGATCAATTCCCTTTAGGCCTTATCCCTCAAACAAATAGAATTATTTTTGCATAATTTTAAAGAATCTTTGCATTAAGCCATTATTACTGATAAACCAGGACTCTTATAATATTTGTCTACTCAGCAGACTTAATATTGCTGATAAGTAGTTTCTTAGCTATTGTAAACAAATTAAATAAATTTAAAAAACATAATTTTAATTGTCAAATTGAGAAATTCCGTAAGTAATCTCTCTTTACTTTCTTTTGCTAAATTGTCAAGTAGAAAATTCTTTGTTATTAAAAAAAGAACAGTGGAAGAGTGTTAAGGTTTGACAAATTCTTATCCCTATTTTAACTCAATATCAAGGCAAATGAATAACCAATCTTGGGCAAAGGAAACCTTAATTAATCACCATCATAAAAAAATTAAATAGAAGGGATTCTCCAAATTGAAATACTAAACTTTCTAAAAGTTGGGTTATGATTCATTTACTGAGTGACAAATAAGATTTCCAAACCCAACAACTTTGTTTTTGACAAAAACCCAAGGCTAAGTTAGTTAAGAATGTTGTCCAGGAAACTATATGCAAAAGGATCAGTAAGTTGGGGTTATAATAATTAGGACTTTGTATTATCACTTAAATTCATGTAAAAGAAACATACTAAGGCACAAACCATTAAATATATCTTTGACTCTGTATAAAAGAATTTTTAAAATTGAAAATATGAATAAAATACTTGCAGTTTATTTTGTAAATACTCAATTAATGGATTTCTTTTTCTTCTTTTTTTCCAATTATAGATATAGGTATGCATGCTCTGCTTTGAAATTGCACTCCTACCGTAACTAAAAACAAAGTTCTGTTTAAATATTTATAAAATGATTTGCACCTTAGTAACTTATAAGTCTCTAAATACATTTATTACACACCTATATCTCTGTTAAAGTCTGAGTTCTTTTTCTTCATTCATTCCACAAAATCTGTTACTGCTCTAAAAAAGAAAACCATTTTCTGAACAAATTTCTCGAAAAGTCGCATGAAATTACAAGAAACCAATGAAATATCATGTGACACAGGTTATGACCCTTCTTACATGTATGATTTAGTTTATCTTATTGCAGCATAGATCTAATAATAAATTCAAACTTTGCACCAGTTAATAATAAAAGAAAAGAATGCATCCTTTTAAGACATGCGTGTGGTCCACTTTTTAATCTGGATTATCGAAAGTCCAACCCTGCACATTAAAAAGTTGAAATGACCGTGTGCCTCTTTTTAATCCACATTCATTTGTTTACACAACACTTGGCTGAGACTTTTGTTCAAGATTGACCAAAGAATTTGTTTAATATGGTCTAAGCTGATAATCCACTTTAAAGATTTATCATATTAGGTTAAAGAATTTCATCACGAAGACCTACAGGAATTTGTCCTGCAGGCTAAGCAAAATTAGAATTTGTATTCTTTTCATTTTCTAAATTTATTGAAATTAGTTAAGTAATATAAAATTTTGAAAAAGTAAATACATTTTAAGATCTGAAACAATGATTGATAAGCTATTAAATTGCCCTTAAAATTATGCAAATTGCCAAATTATCCAATTGTCTGTGGAATTTTCAATTATATTCCATTTTTTCTCTTGGCCTAGTCTTTTTTCCCCTCTCGTAATAAAAAATCTTGAAGCTTTGCATTAGGGGAACTTATTTCTAAATTTGAGGAATGTAATCATTTTTACGTAAAATTTTTGGATCAAGCTCAAGTATGACTTGGATTTTCTTTGTTTTTACAGTTTGAATATAGAATTAGGGATTTTTCTTTTGACATTCTTCCAATGTTTACCTTAATCAGCTGTTTTTACAGTTGACTAGGTGATTCTACAGTGCAAATTTTAAAAGTAGAATTTCTTAAGAAAAAAATATACTTTAAATCAATCTAGCTTTAAGATCAATTAAAGATTTCACTTGTCAGCATAATTTAATGAAATCACTATCTTTTTAGTTGTAATTTTATGCCAAAATTAACCAGAATTTCAATTTCAATTTCAAAAGTCTGAATGCTGAAAATAAATCTGCATTTCTTAAAATGTTTCCAATTTTTCGTACAAACAATTAAATCAGTTGTAATTTAATTATAGTTCTGGTTTATATATAGTTTGACATCATTTTCCAGTTACACAGACCATATTAACCACACCTTCTATAATCAGAATGTACATTTGAATAAAAAAAGAGATACAATAAGAAAACAACCCAATGGCAAAAAAACCAAGACATTTAGAGGTGAACAAACTTCCTTAAATGATAGGACGTGGTTCTAAGTTCTAACATCCTTCTTTTCATATTTGTGTCAGACTTTTTTTCTATATTTCAAACTTCCAAAAGTTTTACTTTTAGCAGATTTATTAGCATAAAACCTTTAAATTCTATTTTTTTCTTCTAATATCAAATTTATACTGATACAAAATTACTGAGAGGTCACTAAGGTGAGATGTGGTATAATTGCCAATGAGACAACTAGTTCAAATGAAGTGGATGTAAGCAACAATATGCATTGTACGGAAATATTCGGCTATAAAAGTCCCAAAATAACACATATTTCCCTTACTATGCATGTCTTTGGTTTACTTTTGGAATAGTCTATAGAAAACATTCTTGTAGCATAGCGATACACAACCTTTTGATTCAAAGGGTAACTTTAAGTGCTGTCAGGCAAATTACATTGACCTAAAATATTTATTTGCTTATATTTGTTGGGTATGGCTATGGGCCAGTAGAACTAGTTTTTTTCAATTTGTGCAAAATGGATATTTATGGTCAATTCTGACAATTTCAACATGTTCACAGTGACACAAAACTAACAATTTATAAAATCAATATATATATATATATATATATAGAACCACCAAGATTTTTTAAAAGATTAAGGAACTTTCCCTTTTGAAAATTTAGAAGCAATAAAAAATATAGCTCTTATCACACCTCCTTCTTTAATAAATTATACATTTAAAGGAAAACTCAGGCAGGATTAAGGTAGATTGGGTGTCTTCTGCTATATTGGATTGTTATATAGCAAAATACCATTGGTCTATTTAGAAATTCTTGTAATTTTGAGGGTAGATGATTCCTTAAGACCTTTCATCTAAATAAGAAAATGATATGTGTTTTCTTATTTTAAACTGTTTTAGCAAATACAGAATATTTTTTGAATGATTCAGTTTTTTTCAACAATGTCACATAAGGGGAGATAACTCAGATCATGTAACTTTTGTGGAGGTATGTGTTAGATATTTACCTGTATTGTTTTGTAGCATGAACACGAGTTCTGTGAACCCCTTTTTTATCTTATTTTCAGAAATCACATTATAAGAGTGTTTTTTTTTTTTTTTTTTTAATTCTATCGTCTTGTTCTCTTCCTTTGACACAAAATGTTCATGTTTTTGGGTTTTTTTCATGTATGATGTATATAAAGTCGGGCAATTCTGAATAATCAATGGCTTGAAAAAAGCCCTGATACCCAAAATCTTTCTTATGCATGTATTATTAAAGAAAGTATAATTTAAACTACATTTTGGCAAAGGATGAAAAATTAAAACAATTTCAATTTAGACCCCACCATTTACCTTATCTGTAACTTTCTGTGGTTTCCTAAAATGAGAATTTTCAACAAGTTCAGAGATGACAGACACCAAGAAATGTCAATAGTTTATGAATTGTGACAGTGATATAGAAACTGAGCTTTTGGACAGACTAAATACTTAATTGCCTATACCTCAATTATGATTTAAAGATAAAATATATTATTGCAAACCTGTGTTTTCAGAGATGAAACTTTTCTTCCTGTCGAACTTCCAACCTATAAAAATAAAATCACAAAAATGTTACAGAACTAAATCCAACTTCTTGTCTACATTTATCAATTACCAAATAATACTTAATATGTTCATTGGTTATTAAAATGGTTTTAATTAGGTAAATTTTTCACTTATTTGAAGTGCTTGTCAGAGGAAGGAGATCACATGACTTGGTGTAGTGTAAATGACGTAGATTTAATATGTTACGGAAAGTTCTAGTGTTGGAATTTCTATACATGTAGTCCCTATGCATTTCTAAACACTTCTCTAATAATGGAATTTCTATACATGCAATCCCCATGCATTTCTAAATACTTCTCTATCTCATATAAACTGCAAATTATAACATAAATCTGAAATCCCTGTTTTGTTTATTTGAAATTACATAATTTCGCTCCCTTGGTTATAGATAAACAGTACTGTAAATTATAACAAAATAATAATTTATGAAATATTTTCCATCAGTACAGAAAAAGAAACAACACTTAGACCCTGTATACACTGGCAATGAAATTGAATCGATCTGTATTTGAATCGATCTTAAAAAGACCAGTTTGTCACAGTTTACATTGCACAAGCAAGATCAATCGAGATCGATCTTATTTAATCCAGTGCGTTTACATTACAACATAAAAAGAACCGGTCTGACCTTTATTTTCCTATCTAAATATCACAAACACCTGAAAAAATATCTAAGCGTTTACACCAAAAAAAAGATTGATTCAAATAAAATCAATCTTTTTAAAACCACCTCTAGAGGTAGACTTTTTAAGTCTGATTGAAGATCGATCTTACCTGTTTACACTGGACTAAAGATCGATCTTAGTAAAGATCGATCTTTTTTGTCAGTGTAAACAGGTCCATTTTTAAAAGAAGTGTAGAACAGACCTAAATAAAACCCAAAATTAGCCAGAATCAATTTTACTATTAAACTGCTCTTATTATCAAATAGTTATCTGTTTTGGTTAACTCTTTCTATGCAATAATCCAGACATTAGAACAGTAACCTAACTGGATGCAACATTTAACCATTTTGTGTAAACTGCATTTTACCCCTGTGTTCTATTTTTTAAGCTATGTCATCCATGTTGGTTGACAGACAGGGTCATTCCAAACACAATTTTTAAACTAGATTCCCTAATGATGATTTCGGCCAAATTTAGTTTAATTTGTCTCAGTAGTTTCAGAGATGATAACGTTATGTATGCAAAAAGTTAAAAAAAAAAAATACTTTAAAGGGCAATAGCTCCTTAAAGGGTTAATTGACAATTTTGGTAATGTTGACTTATTAGTAGATCTAACTTTGCTGAACATTATTGCTCTTTACACTTTATTTCTATCTATAATAATATTCAAGATAATAACCAAAAACTTAAAATTACTTATTCAGGGGCAGCAACCCCAATGTAGTAAACAACAGGTTGTCTGCTTGGTCTAATAGGCCAGGTCAGGGCAGATAGATATTAACCTGATGAACATTTTAACGCCATGTCAGATTACTCAAAATCCTTGAGTTTTAGAGATATATGCCAAAATCAGTATTATACCCATATACTCTATTTTAAGCCATTGCAGCCATGTTGATCGACAGGAGGGGTCGCCCATTTTTAAAACAAGATACCTCAATGATAATTGAGGCAAAGTTTGGTTAAATTTAGCTCATTAGTTTCAGAGGAGAAGATTATTGTAAATTAACATATGAAGATGGACGACAAGTGATGAGAAAAGCTCACTTGACTCTTTAGCTAAAAAATTAGAGAGCAAAACATGAATTCATTTCTAATTATAATTTTTCAAAAAATTTGATTTAAAAAATGTTTTGTTCTGCAGTCATTATCAATAATATATATTTCCTATGAAAAAACCCAAAGATTTCACTTGAAAAAAAAACATATAGATTTCCAACTTAAGTTAACTGATCCATTTTCTTTTTCAATCTGAATTTTTTATTATTAAAGTTTATTCAGACCTGACCATATAAGGCCTAAATAACCTGAAGAAGTTTATAGTTGTGCCTTTTCTGTCTTAGATAAAATTATCAGGTTAAAAAAAACCTTAAAAACGCAAATGGCATAATATCCTTGAAAATTGTTTCAAATGTATAACCAGGTGCTCCGCAGGGCGCAGCTTTATACGACCGCAGAGGTCGAACCCTGAACAGTTGGGGCAAGTATGGACAAAACATTCAAGCATGATACAGCTCTGAATTTGGATTGTGATCAAATTTTTGACATTACATGGTTTTTTTTTACACAAAACAAATGCCAAGATTTTACAAATCAATTAAAGATTTCTTCTTCAAACTTTTTAAATCTAAAATTAAATAGTTGACACAGCATAGGTTTCTGACACAGAATGAATGTGGTCTAATGAACTTAAAAGGTTTTTTTTGCCTTTGAGCAAATCACTATGCTGTTGAATATTAATCCTCTCAAAAAAATGTTTGAAGAAATTTTCTTTTTATTTATGAAATCTGAAATGAGAAAAATTTAACCCCCCCCCCTTTTTTTCACATCCCCCTTTCCCTTTTTCAAAACTGATATCAATTCAAATTTCTAATGGAGTTTGCAACAATAACTACTCATTTAAATACATCATAAAATATTAAGATGTAAAAAAAACTGCTTGTTATCACTGAATGGTAAAGATTATTTAAATTTATCAGTTGGTAGTAAAAAGTGTATATACATTGTATATTGTATATAATAAAGATTTAAGTTGATTCTGGACAAAGAAAGATAACTCCAATTAAAAAAAATTCTTGCTATTGCACAATATTGTGCAATAGGATATTTCTTGCTTACTATTCTGGACAAAGAAAGATAACTCTAATTAAAAAAAAATTTGCTATTTCACAATATTGTGCAATTAGATATTTCTTGCCATTGCACAATACTGTGCAATTGAAAAGACTTGCTATTGCACAATACTTAATATAATAATTTTAGATCCTGATTTGGACCAACTTGAAAACTGGGCCCATAATCAAAAATCTAAGTACATGTTTAGATTCAGCATATCAAAGAGGCCCAAGAATTCAATTTTTGTTAAAATCAAACTTAGTTTAATTTTGGACCCTTTGGACTTTAATGTAGAATTTGAAATTTGAAAACAGGACCAAAAATGAAGAATCTACATACACAGTTAGATTTGGCATATCAAAGAACCCCAAGGATTCAATTTTTGATGAAATCAAACAAAGTTTAATTTTGGACCCTTTGGACCTTAATGTAGACCAATTTGAAAACTGGACCAAAAAACTTCAATAATCAAGAATCTAAGTACATTTTTAGATTCAACATATCAAAGAACCCAACCGATTCATTTTTTGTCAAAATCAAACTAAGTTTAATTTTGGACCCTTTGGACCTTAATGTAGACCAATTAGAAAACGGGACCAAAAGTTGAGAATCTACATATACAGTTAGATTCAGCATATCAAAGAACCCCAATTATTCAATTTTGATGAAATCAAACAAAGTTTAATTTTGGACCCTTTGGGCCCCTTTTTCCTAAACTGTTGGGACCAAAACTCCCAAAATCAATACCAACCTTCCTTTTATGGTCATAAGCCTTGTGTTTAAATTTTATAGATTTGTATTTACTTATACTAACATTATAGTGCGAAAACCAAGAAAAATGCTTATTTGGGTCCCTTTTTGGCCCCTAATTTCTAAACTGTTGGGTCCTAAACTCCCAAAATCAATACCAACCTTCCTTTTGTGGTCATAAACATTGGGTTTAAATTTCATAGATTTCTATTTACTTAACCTAAGGTTATTGTGCAAAAACCAAGAAAAATGCTTATTTGGGCCCTTTATTGGCCTCTTATTCCTAAACTATTGAAACCAAAACTCCCAAAATCAATCCCAATCTTTCTTTTGTGGTCATAAACCTTGTGTCAAAATTTCATAGATTTCTATTAACTTAAACTAAAGTTATGGTGCGAAAACCAAGAAAATGCTTATTTGGGCCCTTTTTGGCCCCTTATTCCTAAAATGTTGGGACCAAAACTCCCAAAATCAATACCAACCTTCCTTTTATGGTCATAAACCTTGTGTTAAAATTTCATAGATTTCTATTCACTTTTACTAAAGTTAGAGTGCGAAAACTAAAAGTATTCGGACGCCGGACAACGACGACGACGACGACGACGACGCCGACGTGATAGCAATATACGACGAAAATTTTTTCAAAATTTGCGGTCGTATAAAAACCAATTTGAAAGATACATTAATTTTGAATTTACTATTCTAATCTTAATCTTGAACTCTTTTTAGAAACATTTTCATCCAAATTTGTGTGAAGAAAATAATGATGATTCAACTATATATAATACAGAAATAAATTGTTGACACAGATATATGTCTTGCCTCTTCAAAATTTTGACAGTAAAATTCAAATGTTAAAATTAAGGTAAATATCTCATTTAGTTCAATAATGAATGTGGGATGACATTTTTCTTGTTAGTATGTTCATGCTTAGAATATGAAACTTTTTTCAGGAGCAGATTTACTGAAGAAATACCCTATGATAGGGGATTTTAGCTAGATTCACAATAAAAATGCTACTTTTCAATCACCACAAAGATATGTGCACATGAAATACATCACAGAACAATATTTCAAACTTTTAAATCTAATTGGACAAGCAGCTTTCATCAGATACATTGAAGCCATTTCAAGGTTACTGCTAAATACTGATATTCTGGGAACCAATTTTTATATTGAAATCAGTGACTGTCATACTTTCTCAATCATGGAGATTTGTTTGTATTCACAAATGTTAAAGGGGTGGTACTAAAACCAGGAATGTCATTAATCTCTAAACAGGAAGTCACTGACTTCCATATTAACTCCAAATGTTAACTGGAATGTCTACCAACAAAATCAGGATGTGAGAATTTATATAATTGAGGAAGTTTTATTATAGAAACTAATTTACAGAAAACGGAACCTCTAGACAAAACTTTCTTGTCATTATTAGATTTCCACAAAATGAGAGTTGAAATTTATTCAATGAAATGACACTAATTGATAATATCATAGCAAAACGATTTTATTATGAAGTTGGATTATAGAAATACTAAGTCCTGAATTTCAATTGATGGAAATAGAACAATTAGCAATCATAAAAAAGTTTTTTCTTTCCCCATTAAATTTCATAATTACAGTTCATATGAATGAAATTGATGGAATATAATGTTATATCCATTACTTTTCTCTTTATACTTAAAGATATTTTTAAAATGTTGTAAATTAACCAATTTTCAATTAATAAAATCTAATTTCTCGAAATGATGGAAAATTAGACTTCTGTGTAATAGCTTGAAGTTTTTATTTCATTCATTGGAAGCAGACATTTGTAAGTAGTGTAGGAGGACTCCATGTTAACATTGGTACTATCATTGGAAGCAGACATTTGTAAGTAGTGTAGGAGGACTCCATGTTAACATTGGTACTATCGATTATTTTACAGTATTCACTAAATTTGTAAAGTATTTGATTTCTGAATGACAAGCAGATGTCACATAATAAAAGCTCGTAGAAAGTGTAATGATTTAACCAACTTTTGAGAGAGACGATAATCTCCCATTGGATTTAATGCATGCAAGTCAATATTTACTCTACGGGGGAATCTTGACATGGTAATAATACAACATATATCTTTACTCAAATGCTCTTTTTCCCACTATCCTTTTGTATTGAATGGTTTTTACAAATACACATTTAATGATCTTACAGATGAATTTCTAAAAATGTTAAAATCCCATGGTACTATACATTGTATAATACAGAGAATTGAGAGAAATCATTAAGTAAAACTATTTCTCTGAATATAAACTAATTCAGATTAAGTGAAACTCCTTCAATTGGAAAAGAGAATTGTTGAGAAAGCTATTTTCTATTGATGTATGATCTTAAATTGAAATAAAATAATTTGATATAGATTTCTACGTTAGTCCTGGACAAGTATAAGTGTCATGGGAGATTTATCCTCAATAAATACATTATGATTATATATATAATATTTAAGTACTTATATCTGTATATGGATTAACCAGCACTTTTTAATAATGTGAAAAATCTATGGTCATGCACTGTCATAAATATTGTAGCAATTTTATCATAAAATTATCAAAGCACATGATGTTAATTTAGAAATTTTCATCTAGTAAAAGAAATAGAAGTATTCAGCTTGTAAATTGTTCCTAAAAGGTGATTTTAATCTAAATGATTAATATAAAAATAATTGTATTAATGAAATACTAAATATTTAAGGGCCATATCCCTATTTTAGCATGATTTGACTATAAAGTTATCAAGCGTTTTAGTGAAATCAAATGTGGACACAGGTATGTGTTCTGACACTCTAAAATATTGTCAAACTCCAATCTGGAAACAGGGCTTTATGTCAAAAAAATATTGATCTTCATCATCCTCATCGGTGGTGGATCCAAGGATTGGGGAATGTGAGGGTCCCCTTTTTTGGAAGATCTTTGCTTTTGAATGAGAACATATGGTTGGAACCCTCCCTTTAATCCTGTGTTGGAAACCCCCTTTCCAAAAAGGCTTGTTCCTCCTGTGTTCACCAACCCTAAATCCTAATGTCACTGAAATTTTAACCAATTTTACATTATTGTATTTTTTCTTTTAAACAAGTCTGACCAAATATGATAAAAGCAACAGGAAGGAGAATGATTTGTGGGGCAAATTGTCCTAAATCAATGTACAGTCATACCTACTACATGTATAAAGGTCACTGCTACTACATGAAAATCTGTCTTGTCTCACTCTAGTAATACCTACATGTATGCTTTCAAATTCAATTTGAAGGTGGCCTTTCTAATATACATAGCCATTTTTCTCTAGTATGACCTTTGTATACTAGTGTGACTTTATTTCTTATTTCTCAATTTTATAGAAAAAGACCTTATCACCGTTACAGAATCTGTGACACTTGAACCAAGATGCTGCAACACTTAAACTATTGACGTCATACAACTATTACTTGGGATTAATTGTGTCAAGACATTTTGAGTTAGGACATCAACTTTGTATGGGAACTTCTACAATGTCCAGTTTAGGCACGGGGGGGTCTCTTCCTATATAAAGGTATATACATATGTGCCGCTGGAATGGGTCCCTTTTTTGATCCGTCAAATATATCAATGGGGTGCAATTTTACCGAGGAAATATATCAATAGGTAGTAATTGACCGATTGTGATATATCAATGGGTGATAAATATATGAATGGGTTATGATTTCGCTGTGAAATATATGTATAGGTAGGGATTTCACAATTATTCAATATATGAATGGGGGGTGTTTTTAAAATCCCAGCTGCACACCTGTACCCAAAATCCCATGTTGAGACCCCCCCGTGAGTTTAGGCAGACAAATAGCAATAAGGTGTATAGTGTTAAGTACTTGTACTTCAATGAAAATTCAAATATTTTATTAATTTTCTACAGGTTACATAGTTTATACAGCAATATAAATAATACATGTACTGAGAACAACCCTTGCTCAATAAGATCTCTACACAGGAAGTGAATGTTTTTAAATATTATAACTGTCTGACAAAAATATATATTTAGGGTCATGCATGTGCTTCATGTTAATTTTGCAATTCTTTTGTAGAAATTTGTTGATTCTTTTGCTAAATTCTAGAAAATCATTTTAAAATTTCAAATTACTAACATCATAGTCAAATGTACTCATCAAGACACAAGTCATCTTAAAATTATCTGAATCAAATAGTCAAAAAAAAAGAGAAAAAGTTGTATCAAACAATTTTTCAGTATCTAGAAAATGCAGACCCAAATATGCAAACTCAAAAGAATATTCTGCCATTATTTATATCTATATATTTCCAAATGAAATTTTGTGCAGAATATTCACATCTTTGAAAAGTATGCACTGCCACCTAATGTGGCCAAGACATGTAGGTCATTCTGGGATTCTGTCAGTATTTGTTCCACAATTTTTTTTGGTTATGTATGTAGACATTGGTTTGATTTTTGGATTATAAATAGGCATAATATATATTTGCAACATCTGTCTGAACTTTTTTCTTTTTTTAATGTTTCATTTTTTTTTATAACAATGTTTTTCTGTTACAAATCATGATGTATTGTGTTATGTGTACATGTTATGCTGCCCATCAAGGGCCCTTAATTGGAATAATAAAATATTCTTTTTCTTATATAAAGATCAATAATTTTTCTATACTGGATTACCATTTTTTTTTTTTGGCAGCATTATAACCTTTGGATTTACAAGAATTTAACAGCAGGTGTTTCTCTTCTTTTTATTAAATAATTTGTAAATTAAATTTGAATAATCATATTTTTAATAATACCAATAAACTGATTACTCTTATATCAAACAAATTTAAAAGATACAACATTAAAACAGAATTATTTACAATTATCTTATTTTTCAAATCTTAAGTTTAAAACAAAATTTGTATTCAAATTGCTGATCATAGTTATTTTATCATAGATACAAAAACAGAAATAGAATATTATTTTTACCACCACTACCTATTAATTGTTTTAACCCTGAACAACCAAAACATTATATCAATAACTCTTCAAATATATATCAATAAAAAAAATGTAAATTAATACTTACATGAATTTTGAACAATACATTGACCTTTATATCTTGTGATGCTTGGCTAGACTGATGAACTGAACACACAACAGCCTGGAGGATAAAATCAGATCAAGAATGTGTATTCAATTGTAGTCTTCTGTCTTCTAACACATTCCATTTCCCCTTGGTTAAACAACCTCAGAACATACCTATCTATATGTTTACCTAGATAAGCTCTAACCATACATCAATGGGAGGCCCTCACATATAACATTACCTATATAACTTTACTTATTATAATAGGTATGTAACAACCTTTAATGCCCAACGGACCAAAACTGTGAGAAAATTTTAACTCTTACTTTTTCATTGTTTCCACTCATGATTTAATTTATTGATTATTATAATATGAAAAAAAAAATGAAACTGTGTGAATGAAAAAATTATATTAATATATAATTAGTTTCTACAATTTAAACATTTTTTTTTTTGAAAATGACCATCTCAGTGTTATGAGTGTCATCTTATTAATTAAAATAATGATTGTGGCACATTTGTGCGACATTAGTTGCCACCACTTCCAAAAATTAAAAGAATAATAAATGCTGCTTAATTTCTTCATTGAATCACTTATAATTTCTACTACAAGAAATTTCTTCATGTTAAACTTCAGGTCTAATTTGTGTATATTGAAAGTCTTGCATTTGAAGAAAAGGCTAAAAAGCCTATCATTACATTGTAACATATGCAGATCTGAATGCACTTTTAAGGGCTTAAGGCAGAACTTTACTTTTTCTATACCCCCTTTTCTCTTTTTAGGCAAACATTGAATGTGATCAGTGTGCCACTTCTCCTCAATGCAATCCAGGATCATCCAAATTAAACCACACTGATAAGCTACTACATCAGAAAAATACGCTTGGTATAAATTGCCATTTTAAGGGGATTGAATAACTCCTACAAGATTTTAATTGATGATTTGCATTGACTAAATAGTTGCAGAATCAAATTAGATTATCAATTTTGTTGTAAATATTTTCTTTTCCAAAAAAAATTAAACCATTATCACTGCAATATACAAAATACATAAAGATCTGTTAACATGATCTAAGAAAACTTGAGTTATCAACAGCCTTGCTCAAAATTGTTCATTTTGAAGTTCATAAATTGAAAGAAAATTTGAATTATCCGAATATGTGTTCTCTTCAAAATTGAAGAGGATATTGCCATTATGGAATAGTATATTGTGCAAGGTAACATAAAGATCAATTCAATTACACTTGAATTATCATGAGTTTGACTGACAAATGGAAGGACTTGACCAAAGGATAATGATATACCTAAAAAGGGCCATCTTCAAATAGCTTGCGAAAACAATAAGACAAGTCACTAGAGGCATTAACACTTGTTAGAACGAGGTTAGAACCAATATAAATTTAACACCTCAAAATAAAATACACTTACAATGTTTCTGTATGTCATGACTTTTCAGGTGACTTGCTATTCATTTCTGAAAAAAAATTATGTATAACTACAAAAAAAGTTCTGCACCACTTATTTATAAAAGGCTTCAACCAAGACTCCAAAAACGCTCTAATCAGCTCTAAGACTATTTACAAACACATACATATAAACAAGAGTGTGTCCATAGTACACAGATGCTCCACTCGCACTATCATTTTTCATGTTCAGATTGTGGACCGTGAAATTGGGGTAAAAACTTTAATTTGGAATTAAAATTAGAAAGATCATATCAAAGGGAACATGTGTACGAAGTTTCAAGTTGATGTGACTTTAACTTTCATCAAAAACTACCTGGACCAAAAACTTTTACCAATACTTTAACCTGAACTTTGCACTATCATTTTCTATGTTAAGTTGACTGTGAAATTTGGGTCAAAATGTTAGAAAGATCATATCATGGGGAACATGTGTACTAAGTTTCAAGTTGATTGGACTTCAACTTCATCAAAATCTACTTTGACCAAAACTTTAACCTAAAGCGGGACGAACAAACGGACGGACAAACGAACGAACAGACCCAGAGACCAGAAAACATAATGCCCCTCTACTATCATAGGTGGGCATAAGGTCGGGCATAAAAATCAAAGTTGATATACTCATGCAATCACCTTCACATGAAATGTAAATTACCAGAAAGTCTAGTGATCTATACACCTAAAATGTGAATCACCAAATAGTCTAGTGATCTATACACCTAAAATGTGAATCACCAGATAGTCTTTTGATCTGTTCATCTTAAATGTTACTCACCAGATTAGCCTAGTGATCATGATCAGCTACACCTCAAATGTGAATCACCAAATAGTCTAGTGATCTATACACCTAAAATGTGAATCACCAGATAGTCTTGTGATCTGTTCATCTTAAATGTTACTCACCAGATTAGCCTAGTGATCATGATCAGCTACACCTCAAATGTGAATCACCAGAAAGTCTAGTGATCTATACACCTAAAATGTGAATCACAAGATAGTCCAGTGATCTATACACCTAAAATGTGAATCACCAGATTAGCCTAGTGATCATAATGAGCTACACTTCAAATGTGAATCACCAGACAGTCTAGTGATATATACATCTCAAATGTAAATCACCAGTAATCTAGTGATCTATACACCTAAATGTGAATCACCAGATAGTCATGTGATCTGTACACCTAAAATGTAAATCACCAGACAATTTAGCGATCTATACACCTAAAATATGAATCACCAGATAGTCACATGATCTGTACACCTAAAATGTGAATCACCAGATAATCTAGTGATCTATACACCTAAAATGTGAATCACCAGATAGTCCAGTGATCTGTACACCTAAAATGTAAATCACCAGATAGTCCAGTGATCTTAAACCTAAAAGTATATCGTCAGAATGTCTAGTAATCTGTAAACCTCAAATGTAAATCACTAGATTGTCTAGTGATTTGTACACCTAAAGTCTTACTGTAAATCACCAAATAGTTGAGTATGATTACACCTAAAATGTAAACCACAAAGGTGAAAGGTCAGAGGATCTATGAAGATCCAAATCAAAACTTTTTCCAGTTCTTTTTAGCTATATATGGATGATTCCTGGGTAACTAAAGAAAACTATTTTTACTATATGTATGAAGAAATTTAAACCATTCACATGCTTTTAAATCACATCAAATAACTGCAAATTTAAATGTTTGTAACCACAGGAAAATAGTATTGTCCGCCATACCCTGGTGATCCCTAGATATGTTTCAGATCTATTCAAACAAGAAACTATGTTTATTACATCCTTTTATTGTCCACTGGATAAGCTATGTTTTTTAATCAAGTTATTCAGAATTAAAGTATGCCCAACCTACAATGGAGAAATTGTCAATGGGTACTATAAAGCATCTAAAGTTTGTAGAGAAATAACCAACATATTCAATTATTCAAAATCAGAAATGTTACTTTAGTTTCATAAAGGCATTTGTGAAAAAATATGTTTATAATAAATTTCAATGATTAAAAATACGAAGTTAAGGAAATTCCCTCATGAAAACCTCACAACGTAATGATGTGATACTTCAGAATTACCATCTTTAGGACAGGCCTAAACTGACTTGTGGAAAATTTAAATAATTTATCAGTTCTCATAAAATATTGATAAATATCTGTGGGAACAACTCAGGATAGATATAATTATGGGTATTTTCATTCATTGCTTTTCCATAAAATTGTCTGAGAATATTACTTTACTTTTTTTCTATCAACAAGTTTAAGCCAAAATGAACATGTCAGCGATTGCTTTTATTCAGATGTTTAACATGTTTAATGTATATATAAATTTATACCGTTACATTATTTCAATGCATAAATTTTCCAATTTTGTTTACTTAAAGGGACATAATTCGTGAACTTCAAAGAAAATCTAAGGTGATTTTTTTTATTCATCAATTTGATAAATAAAGAAGAATGTGTCCATAGTACACGAATGCCCCACTCGCACTTTCATTTTCTATCTTGACTGGAATGTGAAATTGGGGTAAAAACTCTAATTTGGCATGTAAATTTGAAAGATCATATCATAGGGGACATGTATATTAAGTTTCAAGTTGATTGGACATCAACTTCATCAAAAACTATCTTGCGGTATGGGCTTTGCTCATTGTTGAAGGCCGTACGGTGACCTATAGTTGTTAATGTCTGTGTCATTTTTGTCTTTTGTGGATAGTTGTCTAATTGGCAATCATACCACATCTTCTTTTTTATATCAACCAAAAACTTAAATTTAATCTAAAACTTGCATTATCATTTTCTATGTTCAGTGGACCATGAAATTGGGGTCAAAACTCTAATTTAGCATTAAAATTAGAAATATCCTAGGGCACATGTGTACTACATGATGACCAAAAACTTTAACTTGAAGCAGGACGGATGAACGAAGGAACGAACAGACGGACGCACAGACAAGAAAACATAATGCCCCTGTACTATCGTAGGTTGGGCATAAAAATATTTTAAACTAATAAGTCTTTTTCCTTGGCTTTAATACTTTCACAGCATTTACAAGATGGATGACTCGGATTTTAGTTTAATGGTTTTAAAAGGTTTCCATAGGTGCTTTAAAGTGAATCTACTAGCATTGGCCAATTGCATATAAAACAAGATATCGTACATAAATCAAATAAATAAATATCTCAAAACAATATATTAGACAATTATGTAAATTTAGAATTTCTAACCACAATTTACACATTGAAAAAGGCAGATATTCTAATACGCCTTTGGATCAAAGAATATGTAAACATTGTATTGATAACAAAATTGAAGATGAGTTTCATTTTATATGTGAATGTAACCTCTATCAAGACGAGAGGGAAACGTTTTATGATGACATTGTTAATATTATACCATGTTTTTGTAATTTAGATAATTTTGAAAAATTTAAATATTTAATAAACTGTTCAAAGACTGATGTCCTCACCAGATTTCTTATATATATAGACAAATGTATTTTGATTAGACATTCATCAGTGGGAATAAGTGCATAATATCGAAGTGTGAGTTTTGTCTCTTGCTTGTTATTAATGTAAAAATTGTTGGTTGTTATGTTTTATTGCTGTTTCGTTTTGTATATGTTTTATATGTGTTCATGTGTTTCAGCAATGATCCTTTTGTACTGGATTTTATACTGAATAAAATTAGTTAGTTAGTTAGTTTTACATAAATCATACCTTGAATGTATCAACAAGTTATGGCTTGTAATTGCTAAGTAAAATGTTAAAAAAAAAAATATACCAGTAAGAGCATGCCATTTTAATGGTAAACATTTTCAGCATAAGGAATAATATCAAAAGTGGCAGAATATGAAATTTGCATGGTATATATATATATATATAACCAAATGAAGCTTGATGCAATATATCAAGAAGATGAAGACTATTCTAAATGTTTGCAAGACATTTTAAAGTTATGATTTTCCAGGAAACAGAAAGGAAGAAGAATATCCAACAACATCAAACATGTGAAAAGATACAGCATAACCAGATGAGGCTCATGATTTTATAACAGCATAACCAGATGAGGCTCATGTTTTTATATATCAAGAAGTTGTGACCTATTTTTGCTTTAACAAATGTTAACTGCCGGAACAACAGCATTAGTCAAAGAGATGAAAGGCCCTTACCCTACTTCTTTGAAGCAGAGATATAATTTCAAAACTATAGGGTCTAAAGAGCTTAGGTATTTGTGCATATTCAACAAAGTTACAATGGAGACTCTTTAAACACTGGAATATCAATCATGACTGAAAAATATTTTTTGGTGATCTTGTATTGCTGATAAATGTTTCTTTTTACATTTTCTTTCAATCTTCTCCATATCTTGCCCAAAACACAAAAAAATGGGTAGATAAATCTAATAGATTGAAAGAAAATTTATTTTTAGCAAATTATCTAGTTTTCAAGATATTAGACATAAAAAATAAACATAAACCTAAACTTAACATTATCAATGTTCTATGAACATGAGATCAGTCAAATGAACCATGCCAAACAGAAGATTGTAACCCCTATGTCTTTCATACTGCTACGAAAGTCGCAAGACAAGACAACAACTCTAGTGCTACCAGTGAGGTAGGTAAGGGTTTCCATTAAGTGGTCAATATTAAACCAAAGACTTAAAAATGGGTTAATGTGAGTTTGTGGTCTAGTGCATGGTTAAGACCGATGGCTACAGAGTTCGATTCTCACTTGGGATGCTTAAAATATCAGTACATCAGAAAGGTGATTTTCACCCTCTCACACACATCTCTGGTATCCAGACCCGAATTTAAATTAGAATGGGTACTTTGGGGCCTCTGTTGGTCAAAGTTGCTCTGACCTGGAGATCAGTCTGCTGATATCTCTCCGGTTTGTCTGTTTCCATCGAACAGACAGGTGTTTCTCTTCAGAGTACTTTGGCTTCCTCCACCATAATAACAGATTCTGCCTGGTGTCCTAACACGGTGAGGATTGTACTTGTAAATATTGAACATTGTAAATACATAAGGGACACATCTCCATTAATCCCGTTAGGGAGTGTACATGGATTCTACTGTACCCTCACAGCTCTCAAGGGGTTCTTTGGATATCGGAGGAATTTAACATACTTACCTACAGGTGGTATCTAGAAAATGAAATACAATGACGGTTTTTAGTGACTTGACTTATAAAGGTAGCAAGACGAGTTGACATGTCTGTTTAAGGACTATTAACTATTACAATCAAGTAAGTTAAAAATCCAAGCAGAACATGTCTTTCTTGTATATAATGCAGCTTAAATATTAATTTAAAATTTACATGTTCTTGTCCTGAATATTGTTCTGACCATCAATCAATCAAGTCCATATATATATAACAAAAACCTAACCCTGAAATAAAAGATAAGAGATCCCACAATCTTCTCTATATAACTTTACTTATGAAACTCAAATTTTCAAGATATATATATATGTATACATACCTTATAACCCAGACTGTTTTCTATCATTAAGTGCATGCCATATGGGACTGAATTTCTTCACTGTAAAGAGATGATATAGGTTGGGATATTGTTTTGCTATTCATTAAGTAGTTTTATGAATATTGATTTTAGCCTACCATCATACTACTATTTTCTTTAAATGTATAATCATTACATATCAGTAAGTACAGTAACTAAGGGTTAAAACTGACAATTAAAATTCTTCACAGTCTTGACCTAGATAAATATTGTCTGATTTGACCCAGATTACAAATGTTAAATTTGGTTTCATTCATGTAGAAAAGCTATAGTAACATTCTTTTCCCAGAGGAAAAATGCATCTTTGCAAAAACCACTTCCTGTGTAAAAGATATAGCCTGAATAGTTCTGACAGTTGGTATGTGTTACATTGAAAATATATAACACATTTCTCACTACATATTTGTGTTACATTTAACCTGTTTAACCACAAAAATTAAAATAACAAAATTAGGTGATTATCTTAAAATTTACAGAAGCTTAATGATTATTCTAGCATTATCAGTGACATGTTGAATAAAACAATTTCCAAAGGTTGTTAAAATGAGCACTCCCTTGTTTTTCTGCTGATGAACAATATATTTGTGTTATCTGCAAATGGGGACCACTAACAACCACTGTTGGATCATGAGTTTGGGAAAAACTTACTTGAGCAGAACATCCAAGGTTGTCAAAATTTGCACTCACCTATTTTTCTGAGCATAAAAGTATATGAGTATGGCTGAACCAACATGCAATAGATCCAGGGGTAGATTCAGGGGGGAGGGTACTGAGGATTGAAACCCCCCTTTTTTGGGGATGATCAATGCATTTGAATAGGGACATAATATTGGAACCCCCCTATTTTCTCATTGGTTATGAACCCCCCCCTTTAGAAATGGATGAATCTGCACCCAAGATCTTTCTGCTCAGAAAGTTAGGATAAAACATTCTATTCTTACCCTTTTACATGACCTATTGTGAACCTGATCTTCAGAATATATGTAATATCCCATAGTAATCTGTAAAATGTTGAAAAAAAGAAAGTTAAATGCATCCTAGCAAAAGTTTTTTTACTGTTAAACATGTACAAATTTACTGAAGTTTTTTTTTTAAAGTCATTAAATGGCTATACATCAAATAGCTAGTATGACATATCTGCCGTTTTGACTGATTTGTAGATCTTTTTGTGCTAATAAAACAGACTCGTTGTTTGCTGTTCCTCACTATATATTACAGTTTGATAAAAAACTTTCAAGGGAAATAACTTCTAAAAGTATTCAGATGACGATTTGGTTCATGCTAACTTATTTGAATATCTTTTTGTGCTTAACACCTTTGCTGTGTATAATTTCAATAAATTTGATGTTTTTTTAAAACTTTAAAATTTAAAAAAATCAGTACAATTAGTCTTTCAAGGGCAATATCTCCTATAAGAGGTCAATGAACATATAGTCCATGTCAACATATTCAAAGTGCTTACTTTTTTGGTCATTCTTACTGTTTAAAATGTCTGTTATAATTTTCAATATAACAACCACTAGAGGATATAAAGAGCCTGTGTCACTTTCTAGGTCTATGGATCTTCAACAATACAGATCCATCATACAGTTAAGTCTGCCTCATATCTTGTATTACATCTAGAAATATACAATGAGGGTCCATTGAAAACTAAACTTCAAAATTATTTCAGCTTCCCAATTGTGAACTTTCCATTTGTATGTAGCAAAATTCAAGTAACGCCTGCATACAGTTGATACAACATTCACATTGTGACCTACTGAATTAGACCAGGTTCTAAATAACATTACCACACAACTTAGCAGGATCTGCGTACCCTTCAGGAGCACCTGAGATCACACTACACAGTGTTTTTTGTGTGCTATTGTTTGTCTGTTTGCTTGTTGGTCTTTTTTGTTTTTTAGCCATGATGTTTTTTGTAAAGGAGCATAATTCTAGGACAGTAAAAAGGGAACCACCAAAATTCGAATCTGTGTTTTGTGGTAATGAGCATTTTGTATAAGTTTCATAACATTTGGTTGAGACAAACTAAAGTTGGAACCAGGAAACCAATTTTGGGATGTTCTGAAATACATACAGACGGATAAGGGTAAGTCTCAATGCCCTCTCCGCTATGGCGGGCATAACAACGGCAATACATGTATGTACATTGGAATAAAAAGTCAATATACACTAGATTCATAGCGGTACTTATAGCCATCTAATAAATTTAAGTTGCTGCTGTGCGAAATTCAGCATTGATGCAATAACATTTTGAGATTTTTGGTTTTCAGCCATTCATTTGATATCATCATCGCCTTGTGTTGAGTTGACACATTGCTTATTATAGGTCAATCATAAAAAATCATACTGACCAAGGAACAAAGTGAGAGATATCAATTCTGAAATTAAATTTTAAGGTCAGTATGATGTTTTTGCGTACCAAGTTTTGTCAACGAAATGTACTTTAAATTGACATTACAGGAGCAATAACTCCAAAATGGATTGTCTGATTGTTTAGAAAAGTTTTAATCCTGTTTTAAAGATATAAGCAAAATACTGCATTGTAAACCTTGTTATATATTATATTATTCATTTGAGCTCTTAAAAAAATTGCATATTTAACAACACCTGCTAAATAAATTCTTCATATATACCATGAACTGCAACTGGACAATAAATATATTTTATTTCGTTCGAAATTTGGGTTTTCCCATTTGCTATTTGTAGTAATTATTTATAGATGGGAACTAGTATAACTAGTTCTGCAACAGTATGTACTATTTATAGAGTTTGATGTAATGTACATAACGCACAAGGAAAGTTTTGGGGGTTTCTGCGTTTAAATGTAATAGTATCGGAGGTGCTTGCATTGTCGTTGCGTCGAATTGATGTTGGTCACTTTGGTATAATGACAGTTGCTTCTATGTTTATTGTACATACAGCCGTTGGAGGTATTAACCGAAGTAAAAGAAAAGATGCGAAAGAGAAACAGTGTTATATGTCATGTATTTATATGTGGATATATTGAATCGAAGTAATACAAATGTATGTACAATGAAGTAAAATAAAATATTGTATCGCAAGAGAAAATTATTTGTTACTGCGAGCAACTAATCCTATATATCTGTGTTTGTTATGTTTATAGCCTATTGAATTTAGAGATTAAATACTTTAAATTCGGACGAGCAGGGTGAGGGAGAATTTAATTATTGAAAACATCCACACTAACTTGTAACAGGGCAGTTAACATTTTTTTTGTATATCTTCTTTTCACATTATTTTTTATCTTTTTTTTTATTAGGTTATCATTATTTTGTGTACAGTTTTGTCAAGACATTCTTATTAAGGATGTACTTAGGTGAGGTTTTGGAATTTGTATCAAATGTTCGGATTCCTTGGTGTTTTTCCATACAATACAATGTAAAATATTTTGCCCCATAACCCCCATTTATTTTTTCATATAAGACTTGATAGCTCATGAAAGGTCATTAACCAAAATTTGAGAAGATTCTTGATTTTCTTTCGTTTTGAGACCCAAATAATACCAATGCAAATATAAGGTAAAAGGCTGAGTCAGCCTTTTCCCACCATATTTTAAATCTCAAATATCACGAAAAGGAGGTCCATGACCTATCAATATTTTTAGCTTATCTTTATCCTTAATTGATGCTCTACCAGCTTAAAGTATCAACTTTAATTTCTTAATTTTTACCTAACCTCACCTAAGTACATCCTTAAGATAGAAAAATCACAAAGAAAGATAACCTGAATTATACACTGTATTGAAAGAAAACGATTTTTGAGGTTCGAAAATCATCTACTGGAAGGTTAAATCATAGATCATCATAAATTAACCAAAAATTGATACTTTTGCAAAGTTATTTTGTCAGGTCAGCATGAGCCTGATCATTATTCAAATTATAAATGTGTAATGAAAATATAAAAAGCTAATTACATGTATAAGATACATGTATTCTAAAATGAGCCAAACTAGCAATGTGAATATAATTGAGTAA
This sequence comes from Mytilus galloprovincialis, assembly GCF_965363235.1. NCBI lineage: Eukaryota > Metazoa > Mollusca > Bivalvia > Mytilida > Mytilidae > Mytilus > Mytilus galloprovincialis. The sequence goes on from NC_134846.1 coordinate 67,660,837, forward strand.
TCATTTGATAGTGCTAAATTCAAAAACTTCTCAAAAGAGTCAGTCTTTTACTTAAAATGGAATAAATTTATAGAAAATGGTACAAATTTCTTCCAAAGAAACACTATTTTTTAGTGTTTAAAAAAAGTTGATAACAGCCTTTGAAAGTTGGCAACTTTTCATATTTTTCATATACATACAAATTACATATTTTTCTAACTTGTCAGTAAATCAGGTTTATAAGAGCTGAGACTACTATAACACACTATACAGTATATTACTGTGTTATAGTAGTCTCAGATAAGAACTATTATTTTTTTAGAAAATTTGCTGCAATTTTCATGAATATATTTGCCATAGCAAGTGTTAAATGTTTTTAAGGCCCCTCCTAACCTCTCTATTTTATAAACTTCCAGTGGCTTATCCAGAACTTTTCCTAAGGGGGGACTGCTGCCCTGGATTCGCCTATGACTTCTTAAAAATGGAAAAGTAAGCATTTAAACTTATAAATTGGTCTAAATATTTAAAGAAATAAAACAAAACATCTGCTATTCAAATTTTTAGGATGTGAATTTAAGCATGGATTTAATTTGGGCACTCCTCATTACAGAACCATGAATCATTTGGAAATTGGTTCAAACCCATTTTTCTGTCAATGTATCATTCAATTTGGACTCAAAAATTTATATTGATTTGAGGAAAGAACCTAGCTCTGAATACAACAATTTTGCAAGACTAGGTATTTATTATAATAAATAAGCTTCATTTAATGTCGGCATAGTATACAAACAAGGACATATTAAACATAAGGCTTTTTGAGCTTTAAGTTTAAAATAACTGACATACATGATACAACAGTACAACTACTACAAGTTAACTACAAGACTTCACAACTCAGATCAACATAATATTACATAATACACATGCCATAATTAAGTTACAAAACACAACATCACATTGGTGGTAATATAAAGCAGGTAAGTAGCACGATAAGCCAGGTAGTCGTTGTCTGTTTATCTCTGTTTAGTCCATGCAGCTAGTTTTCAGCATCCCCATTTCCGGTTGTTTATATCAATAAACGCGGGAAATAGAGTTAACTTCTCTTGATATACTCAAATGTTGAAAAAAGACCAGAAATGCCCTATTAAAGATGCCAAATAATTACAATGATACAAAATAAATAAACAATCAACGTGGACATCTTTTGCAGCCGAGTGATAAGTGAGGGTTTGGATGGGCTTAATGATTAAAGAATAATGCCCTTAAAAAATGAAGATTAGAGAATAACGGGCAAAAAAATGAAGATTAGAGAATAACGGGCAAAAAAATGAAGATTAGAGAAAAAGGGGTTAACTTTTTGAAGATTAGAGAAAAAAGGGGTGAACATTAAATGTTTACAGTATAACAGACCCCCATCCAGACCCTCGTAAGTCTCTGGTTGCAAACGTGATTACAATTCCCTTTTCGAAAATGTCACTAAGACTTGAAATGAAAATACATGGCCTTAATAGATTTGTACAAATTAAATTGTTTGATTACTTACATCTCGATTTTTTGTAAAATCAGCAGAAACAAATTTAGAAGTTTTTGTCCTTTTCAAAGATTTCCAAAACCTGCTTTTATACCTCTTAATACTAGTCGAACATAGCATTTATTTCAAGTTGTTTGACAACGAAGTGTAGTCTTTCATTTCCAAACGGCAATGAAAACTTTAATAATAGTTTCTTTTAGTCTGAAAAAAATCACACTGGGCCGCATCACGATGTTTGTCGGAGACTGCGGCAACCAACTAAATACCGTTTGCTAAATAAGGTATTGAGAACTTAAACTTTGCTTGATACAAACTTTGAATTTGACAAATAATGATGTTTTTAAAAACAGTTTGATATAAAGCAATCTGACTTACAACTACAAAAAAATAAATCTGGAGCTGTGGGCAGTAAACTGTTGCTTTTCAGTAATATTTTTGTTCCAAATTTTGTTCCCTGGCTACTATGATCTTCAAACCAATCTAACCAAAAATATAAAAAGTAAAATTGCACAACTACGTATCATGCAGTGCTCATTGTTTAAATATAGAACAGGATAACTTAGATATAATAAACCCAAAATTCCAAGAGAACAACGTTTTTGCACTGAAATTTTGCATTGAAGTAGAGACTAAAGAACATGAGGTTTTGGTATCTTGTGATATTCTTTTTCTCAAGTTCAGTTTAATTGGTGATTTTTCAGAAGTCTCAATTGTTTGCTAATTCTTTCCATAATTCTTTATATTTTTTTCTTTATCTTAGCGGCACGATCATCAGTATTCTCATTTTTTTACTTTTTTGCCTTCTTCATAGAGTCCATCTGTCAGATTTTAATAATTTGGGTGTAACAGCTACCAAGGTATCTGTTAGCTTAAAACCCAGTCCCCAATCATGTATATTAAATAATTGAAATTGGTTAATGTGCAGTAAAAGTAAAGAGTATATGTACAATAATGTAAAAGAGAAGGGGTCAAGATAATGTTTTGATGAGCAGTAATAAAAATACAATAAAAATTAATGCAGCAAGGTTCAGTATTTCAAAGAATTATTTCATAGGTGTCTAGGTAAAATGTTTGAACAAGAATAGGATTCATAATTATTAGGACCATTACACCTACATATACCATTCATCTATTAAAAGGGGGGGCAGGTTTGTTTTCTCTCTCAGAAATAACATAAATTTAAACTGCATTGATCAATTTGTTTTATACAACTGCTAGAAATTTGTGGCTGTGTAATGGTATGGTGATGTCATCATTGGGAGACATTTAGTTTTTAGACAATAACTAAAGTATAAGAGAAGGGATCTGTACAAGATGGTCCAACCGGTCCAAAATTAAAGTTTTTGTTTGATTTTTATAAAAAATAAATATTAAGGTTTTTTTGTTATGCTGAAGCTAACCATGAATTTAGATTTTGAGCCCCATTATTAAATTAGTCTCACATTGAAGTCCTAAGGGTCCAAAACTAAACTTAATTAGTTTTCATTAAAAGTTCAATTCTTCTGATTCTTTGATATGCTGAATCTCAACATGTAATTATATTTTGAATATTATACCATATTACATGTACATATTATAAGGGAAATATCCAGTTTTAAAATTTAAAGTTCTTAGTCCACATTCAATCTGTGCCAGAAATCAAGCTATGTCAAATATATATATATATATAATCACAATCCAAATTGAGAGCTGTATCAAGCTTGAATGTTGTGTCCATTATTGTTCAGGGTTCCACCTCTGGGTAGTATCTAGCGGCACCCAACCATGCCAACAGAGCATTATATTTTGGAAGGAACAAACTTATTTTAACAATTCACTTTTGAAAACAATTATTATAGATACAACGTACATAAATGCTGATTTCATAAATTTTCTTGTTTCATTACACCCCTGTCATGATTGATGAAAAGAAAGACTGACCATATTCATACTTGACTTGATGACGTCATAAAAAAGTTCAAGCGGTATCAAGCCTGCAATAACTCTTGGATGTGTGGTTGTTCACAAATAAAATAAAACTGAATAAACATTATAATTGCTATTGTAGGTAAGAAAATCTGGAACACATGTTAAGATATGTCACATTTTGTAAGGTTTGACATGACAAAATGACTGAGATTACTAAATAAGTTTTAGTCATTGCAGACTGTGGCACATGCAGGTTATACCTTATGACCTATAGTTGCTTAAATCAATATCATTTGAACTTTGGTGGATAGTCACATTAGCAATCATACCTGAACTCCATATTTTAATCATCATGTATATTACAGCACATAATGTGTTAAGAGTTTCTGTTCCAATCATTGTATAAATATCAAATGGCCAATATATTATGTGCTACTCAAGTTAGTGAACATATTGAAGGGAAAGTTAACATGGTCATTTGTTAATTAGTCACAAATGTGTTCACTATATGTCAATGATGCAAACTTTAAAGTTTATATATGTAGGGTTGTAGTCTAACTGACAACCTCTTTACCTCATACTGAGAATGTCTTGTCATAGTGAAAGTACAAAAGTGAAAAGAATGAAAATGGCACGTACATTTTTATGTTTATGTTATTTGCAAAAACTTTTCCCAGAGAACCTTACTTCTATCTGGTATTTTTTACTAACAATGTTAAACCTTGAACAGAAATGATATGAACCTACAGTCTTATATTACATGGGAATGGGCACTGACTGACCTAAAAAAAAGGGGGGGGGGGTTGTTGTTTCCAGTCATGCTTCAGTGATTCCCTATATACTAAACCAACATTTTCCAGGGAAAAAAGGGGGGGCTGGGCCACCCTGGATCCGACTATAAATGGATAAAAGATGTCCCTTTATGTTCATAATGAGAAAAGGAAACATGGAAAGGCTTGCATAATTTGGTAGACCAAACTTCCTCCGTTGACAACCGCATATTCATTCAAATCATCATTTGTACCTGTCCAAGTTTATGTTGCAGCATTTGGGCTTGTTTTCCCTTTGGACTTAGGAGGGACTATGCGCCTAACATACATTTCAATTATATATCTGATTCACGTTTCCCTCCATATTTACTTTCCAAAGGGTTCGGGGAGATAACTTAGATAAGAATGCACACATAATAAAGGTCCTGTGTGTGACGTAAATTTAATGCTCATTTTTTAAATCTAGGAAAAGTTGTTTAAATTTTGGGAAGAAATTATCAAATTGAAGTTTTTCAAGCCGGTAACTAATGGTTCTGAGGAAATTTATTGCGTAGATAATCGTTCCAAAATTTGGAACGAATTTCGAAAGCCGGTGGCAGTGATTGATGGAGTAAGGGAAAACAGTTCCGGAACGGAAACGATCACTGTCCGGAGTTTGGACAACACCGCCTAGCATTGCGCAGAGACCTCATCCCCTCCTCTAACTCTAGCTTATAAAAATAAGCTTTCGTTTCGGGAGGTGTTACCTTCTTGTAGGAATTAAACAATGATCTCTGATACAATACACGAAGTATTTATTTTTAGTGTACAGAAATGATCATCTACTCATCTCTTCAGTATAATTGCAGGATGCTAATCTATATATATATATATATATGTTTGATTTCAAAAGGACCAGACCCTCATTTCCCATGTAAACTTCTTGAAATGAGAAATCCCTCTATAGATACTAGTAAAATTCATCTTCACTAAATTACCCAGCCAAGATTAACAAGAGTTTGAAAATGTGCATTTCACATAAAATATTTCAAGTTTTTTTTTGTTTTTTTTTTTAGAATAGTGCAGTTCAATCTATTTTCCCATTATCAGAATTTTATTCAGTATAAAATCCAGTACAAATGATCATCAGAGGCAGATTTAGGGGGGGGGGGGGGGGGGGTAGGGAAAAAATTGGTTGCTTATATAGGGAATCACTGAAACGTTTCCAGTGGAACTTCTGTTAGGAGGAACAAATATACGTTGACAAATATACTGGAGCGGCCCCCTCTTAGGTCAGTCAGTGGGCCCCACTTATGAAAATTTCTGGATCCGCCACTGATCATCGATGAAATAAAAATGATAAGATGTAAGATCATGTAGTGTCTAGCAGGCCTTTTTGCATGCAATAAACTATGGGATAAGGGAGATAACTCATAGAATTTATTGATACTTTTTGTTCAATTCTGATTGGTCAGTCTCCAGACAGCCATTGCTTAACTTTCCGTCAAAGGATAAAGAAACGGAGAAAATTTTATGAAATGCTTAGTTTTATTTCAGAATGAAGATAATTTAAATTTTCTTTGTAAGTATGAGGGGAGAAGCTTTTGGTGGAATCGTCTTATCCGATCATTTGTTTGTGAACTGTTGAGTACTCGGTGGTCGCCAAGCGCAGAAATCGAGACTCGATGGGATCAAAAACATGGTCACAAAATATTATTGCAGGAGTTTTAATAGATATTTAAGTCTTTTTGCAGAATATTGGAAGTGGAAATGATGACGAAGATATGAAATGGCAGCAATGGTTGATTTTTCTTTTCAGTAATGGATTGCCAACGTCACGACGGCCCACGTGATGGGAAGGGACAATGTAAAAATATACAAATTAGACAAAATACATAATTGATAGGTTGATTGACTTATAAAGAGGTTGTAATTTTCAAACAACAACACATAATAACGGCCGCACGTATTAAAATGAAACATTATTGGACCAATAGTATTATATAAAAGTTTCCTTTTAAACTAAACAAAAATAAATTATAAGATTTTTCAAAGAAACTTAACTACAAAAACATGTATATTGGCTTAATATTAATAGTCCAAGCATTTTAACAACTGTCAAATTTTAATGAACAGACTCTTTCAACAATAGTCATGATAGTATTTAATTAACTACCAGTATTAATGTTGAACTTCTAGATGTCATGTTTAGAAATAAAAAAAACTGAGCTCATACATATTATATTTAGGCAGCAACCATTTGATTTTCTGGGGGGGGGGGGGCTATGGTTTTTTTCCAAAAAATAATTTGTTTTTGTTTCTGAGAAAAAAAAATTGTTCGTTTTCACCCTCAGCTGCCACTATATGTAATGCTAAAATTGAAAGAAAAAAATTGTTTTCGACTTGTCGCCAAAAAAATAGATTGTTTTTCGCCGCAGGCGAAAAAAAAATTTGTCCAGAAAAAAAAACCATAGCCCCCCCTGTTGCTGCCTTAGAACAAATACCAGAGACATAATCATCATATATTATGTCTCTGACAATACATTGTAAATTCTTTTTTTGAACTCAGGAAATGTTCAATGTTTTAGAAATAACAGATACATTTGTAGGTATACATCACACACACAGCATGCACACAAAAGAAAAAAGTAAGATGAGCAATTTCCTATAAACTTTCATCTAGAGACTTATTTGTTTTCACAACATTAAATTGAGAATAGAAACTGGGAATGTGTCAAAGAGACGAAAACCCAAAGTAGAATACAGCCAATGTACATGTATAAACACTAGCACAAGATTAGTTAAAGCCTACAGAAATTGTCATATTGTGTTCTCTGTTGACTTGTTATTTTCATTTACTAGTTTTACATGTAGTTCATTGGCTATCTGACGCCTCTTTGTTTATTTTAATTTATAGTGTGATGTTAAATAAATAACCAGATAAAACATACATTTTTCAAATTTAAAAACAACTGACAAACTTTGTATGATAAACTTTGCAAAACATTTGTGTGTATATGGTTACTTTTTTGTTTGTTTTCTTGACAGAGAATTTTAAGTTTTATTTTTGTTATTTTTTTATTACAGTCTAACTATTACAGATAACACTTAAATTGACTGCTGCTGTTGTAATTCAATACAATAAAATGTTGTTCCTTGAAGTAATTGGAATTTGTAAGGGTATATGAGTATGGTTGCCTAGACATCTTCCATCTTGCAGTAGAACTTGTGCTAAAGATGGACATCCTTTTGGGTTCACTTGTATAATTACATGCCGAAGGCTAGTTGGAATTGGGCTGTTAAATTTGATAACTTGTGTAGGGAAAGTATCAAACACTATGCATCATGTTTAAGAACCCTTGAATCTATATTGGAGGGTTGGTAATATAAGTGAAGTTTTGCAAGTCTATACATGTATTTCTCTCCCCTACATCTTTTCCAGTAGCAGTCAAAATTTCTTGCCGTTTATCCTGTTTGCAGAAGGTAGGATATTGTATTACTTGTTTATTTGCTCTCATCCTGAATATGCATGAAATACTTGCTGCTGGATGTTAAGTGAACAATATTATATCTATGAGTGAACAAATATCAATGAAATCAGTTGACAGATTCTACATTCTGCAAACTATATTTTGTTATGTAAGAGATGCGTGTTTAGTTCTAAATGAACATAAATTATGTAATTAATTTAGGTCTTGTGCCTTGATTGATTTAATTTTATTATAATTCAAAATACATGTATGACTACATGTACAGTGTTTCCATTGGTAGAAATATTTTCTGCCAGGCATATCATCTTCAATTGTTGCATATTTGAAAGAAATGGTAATGTCATGCAAAAGGTGATAAATCAAAATGATAAAACATGTGTTAAACTCTCAACTTACAGAATACAGTTTTCTAAATGACAAAATGAGTGAGTTACTTCCCTTGGTCACCATAATTGAGGGGTAAAAAATGTTGATTTTCTTATTTGACTATATAACCAACTTGAATCATGTAGTACAAACAAGTCTGATAAAAGATTCGTACTAGATCTTAGTGATGAATTACGTAAGACTAAAGAAATAAAAAAAAATATGTGTTCAGAAAACCACGTTTACTTTTTAATTGTATTTGACTAATTTATGAGTGAGTTTGTGCATGTACATGTATACCTCCAACATAGTGACCAAACAGAAGTAGCTATTCCTAAACTTATTGTGTCAATCCTTTACTATCTATAAGTGTGAAATCACTTTTAATGAATAATGTCTGGTGAAGTACCTTTTTTATACGACCGCAAAAATTTTAATTTTTTGGTCGTATATTGCTATCACGTTGGCGTCGCCGTCCTGCGTCGTCGTCCGAATACTTTTAGTTTTCTAACTTTAGTAAAAGTGAATAGAAATCAATGAAATTTTAACACAAGGTTTATGACCACAAAAGGAAGGTTGGGATTGATTTTGGGAGTTTTGGTCCCAACATTTTAGGAATTAGGGGCCAAAAAGGGCCCAAATAAGCATTTTCTTGGTTTTCGCACTATAACTTTAGTTTAAGTGAATAGAAATCTATGAAATTTTGACACAAGGTTCATGACCACAAAAGGAAGGTTGGGATTGATTTTGGGAGTTTTGGTTCCAACAGTTAAGGAATTAAGGGCCTAAAAAGGGCCCAAATAAGCATTATTCTTGGTTTTCGCACAATAACTTTAGTATAAGTAAATAGAAATCAATGAAATATTAACACAAGGTTTATGACCACAAAAGGAAGGTTGGGATTGATTTTTGGAGTTGAGGTCACAACAGTTTATGAATTAGGGGCCAAAAAGGGGCCCAAATAAGCATTATTTTTGGTTTTTGCACCATAACTTTAGTATAAGTAAATAGAAATCTATGAAATTTAAACACAAGGTTTATGACCATAAAAGGAAGCTTGGGTTTGATTTTGGGAGTTTTGGTCCTAACAGTTTAGGAATAAGGGCCCAAAGGGTCCAAAATTGAACTTTGTGTGATTTCATCAAAAATTGAATAATTGGGGTTCTTTGATATGCCGAATCTAACGATGTATGTAGATTTTTAATTTTTGGTCCCGTTTTCAAATTGGTCTACATTAAGGTCCAAAGGGTCCAAAATTAAACTTAGTTTGATTTTAACAAAAATTGAATCCTTGGGGTTCTTTGATATGCTGAATTTAAAAATGTACTTAGATTTTTAATTATTGGCCTAGTTTTCAAGTTGGTCCAAATGGGGGTCCAAAATTAAACTTTGTTTGATTTCATCAAAAATTGAATAAATGGGTTCTTTGATAGGCCAAATCTAACTGTGTATGTAGATTCTTAATTTTTGGTCCAGTTTTCAAATTGGTCTACATTAAGGTCCAAAGGGTCCAAAATTCAACTAAGTTTGATTTTAACAAAAATTAAATTCTTGGGCTTATTTGATATGCTTTATCTAAATATGTACTTTGATTTTTGATTATGGGCCCAGTTTTCAAGTTGGTCCAAATCAGGATTCCATATCAAGTATTGTGCAATAGCAAGAAATTTTCAATTGCACAGTATTGCACAATAGCAAGAAATATCTAATTGCACATTGTGCAATAGCAATTAATTTTCAATTGGAGTTATCTTTCTTTGTATAGAATAGTAGTTGATAATATATGTTGGAAATTTGCCAGACATGACTATGATGTCATTTTCTATTTTTATTTGCCAATAACTTTATGTAAATAACTTCATTGGAAATTTGCCAATATAAAATGTTGCTGATGAAGCTTTTTTTCCTTATCTTATCTAAAATGTTTTTAGATAATGTATGTTGGACATTTGCCAGACATGACTATGATGTCATTTTCTATTTTTATTTGCCAATAACTTTATGTAAATAACTTCATTGGAAATTTGCCAATATAAAATGTTGCGGATGAAGTTTTTTTTATTGTTTTATACAATAAACAATGTATATTAATATTCACTTTTACTACCAACCAATCTTTACCATTCAGTGATAACAAGCACTTTATTTTACATTTTAATATTTTATGATGTATTTAAAAGAGTAGTTATTGTTGCAAACTCCATTAGAAATTTGAATTGATATCAGTTTTGGAAAAAGGGAAACGGGGATGTGAAAAAAAAGGGGGGGTTTAAATTTTTCTCATTTCAGATTTCATAAATAAAAAGAAAATTTCTTCAAACATTTTTTTTAGAGGATTAATATTCAACAGCATAGTGAATTGCTCAAAGGCAAAAAAAAACTTTTAAGTTCATTAGACCACATTCATTCTGTGTCAGAAACCTATGCTGTGTCAACTATTTAATTTTAGATTTAAAAAGTTTGAAGAAGAAATCTTTAATTGATTTGTAAAATCTTGACATTTGTTTTGTGTAAAAAAAACCCATGTAATGTCAAAAATTTGATCACAATCCAAATTCAGAGCTGTATCACGCTTGAATGTTTTGTCCATACTTGCCCCAACTGTTCAGGGTTTGACCTCTGCGGTCGTATAAAGCTGTGCCCTGCGGAGCACCTAGTTTTAGATGCAAGTAGAAAGAAGTCATAGGCGGATTTAGGGGGGCAGGGGGTCCGGGCCCCCTTTATCAGAAAAAATTTGGTTATATAGGGAATCACTGAAGTGTGACTGAATCCCCCCCTTTAGGCAGTCAGTGGGCCCCCTCTTATGAAAATTTCTAGATCCACCTCTGGAAGTGCATGCTTGTAAAATGTAATTATGAAAGATTTTGAAACCTGGAGTTTATAAAGAAAATGTAAATCAGGAATTATTGACTAGATACTTAGGTAAAACAGGTGAGCAATTGCATGTACATTTACAATGCTACAATTTTTTTAGTATTTTACTGATGTAAAAAGGCACAGATTCTTAGTATTTAGAGAGATATATGATGATATTTTGACCAAAAAAAATTTGGCTCTAACCTAAAACTTAGTTACATTATTTCTGTTTTTAGGGTGGTACGTAGGCATGAAATGCGCCCCCTTTTGAATCTCTTCATATTAAATAAAAATGCTGTTGATCATTAACATAATGCATGCATTTATCCAAATTCTGAAAAAATAATCAAAAAATATTATTAGCAATATAAATATCATATAATGGCATCAGTAAAAGTTGCACATAATGGCATTATAAGGCTCTTTTTATCACTGCAATATAAGCATTTCATGTATCAATGGTGACCTATAAATATACATATAAAATATAAACTGTTTGAATTACATGATACATAAGAAAATCATGGACAATTAATTGTTTTCTTAACATTTGTTTTATCAGCTTAACAAATGTTGGAATATTTTAACATCATAATGAGTCCTTATAAACAAGGCTCAATGTACATAACCTGAAGTTCAAGATCAGCTTGTGACAGTATATATTGTATACATTTTGGCCATTTTATTTGAGATTAAACTAACAGACAGCAATACAACAACTTACTTTGGACAAAATAAAGGTCTAGAGATCACCATACTTCATTCAACAAAAACCAATGTTCACATCACATGAAAATTTAAAATTATCCTCAATCAAAGTTTTGAAATATAATTATATTGTGAATACATCACAGATGCAGGGAGCAGGACCATTTTTGGGACATCGGGATCAGGTGTTTTTAAGCTCAGGATTTTGGGATTGATCCTAACGGTCTCCGGGAATACTTTTTTCAAATTTGGGACCCCGGGATTTCATATTTTTAAGCCCAGGATTTCAGGGTCAGGATCCCTTGGTCCCCCCTGACTGATTAAGAGGGGGGGGGGGCGTTTGAAATGATTGATCATAGTACATGTCTGTCTGGTATGTATCATCTGACCTTGACCTTATTTTCATAGTTCATTATTCAATTTTTGTTTTCATGATTTGGCATGTCTTTTTTATACCATTAGCAAACGGTCAAGTACATTTGGTGTATGAAATCTTTGTATGGTGTACATTATAAAAATAAAGGAATTACAATTTTGTCTGGCATGGTTTATCTGACCATGACTATTTGATCATTGATAAATGTTGTTTATGAGTTACTTCTAGCAAAACCTTTATCTTCAAGACTTTCAACATTAAATTAATCACATGGTCAGTAAACAGTGGCGGATCCAGCCATTTTAAAAAGGGGGGTTCCCAACACAGAGTAAAGGGGGAGTTCTAACTATATGCTCCCATTCAAATGCATTGATCGGCCAAAAAAAAAGGGGGGGTTGCAACCCCCGGAACCCCCCCCCCCCTGGATCCGCCACTGGTAAAGCAGTTGAGATGTTTCAATGTGTGCCCTTTTCTAGGAATTTAAACTACTTTAGCTGATATTGGGCCAAAGGTCCTTTTGAGCTATTGCTAGAACCCATAGAGTGTCTGTAACATAAACTAAAAAACATCTGTTCTGCAACAATCCATCCAAAATGTACTACTGGGGATTTATTATTATTCATTGGATACCAATTTTCATGGCTACATGGATACCAGAAATGTCCAACGAATTGCCAATTGGCTGTATAATTACATATGCAGACTCTGGATATTTAAGCCTTGTGGGGAGAAGTCTGAATATGCATACTAACCCGTAAATTATTTCATAAAAGCAATTAAACCATTGCAGTTTCTTGTTGTAAATGATATTTAATGTGTATTGAAATATTTTTTTATGCACAATTGGATACATCTTTTCCTATAATGAATACTTGTAATTGAATATTCTTCTGTTGGTACATTTAAAACAGATGAGGATCCAGTATTTTGAAAAGGGGGAGCCTGAAAGTAGTCAATGTTTGGAGTGTGACATTTAAATTATTTGTCTATACAGTAATTGTACATGTAGCTCCATTAAGGATGAGGTGGACCCCTTTCCCCTCTCCCTCCTAAATCTGCCTCTTCAAAAGTGGATGCTTATGTTTATTTGAATGTATGGAGAAATTCAGATTATGCCTGTAAAAGGAGGTTATAAACAAATGTGAAAACAACCTGAACAAAATAAAAGAGTATATTTCTTTCAGTTTGTTTTGCATATTTTACTGAAGTATTATATATTAGCAATTTTTTTCAAAATTATAAATTTAGATGCTATGCCGTTCATTTGGTATTGATCTATAGATATACTTTCTTGTCCATCCAAATAGACGTAAATGCATCAGTTTCACTCTAAAGTTTGACATTTATATTTTATCTTTTCAGAGTAATAAAAAAAAATATACTGATTTTTTTTCTTATATTAGATTTTTTTCTGATATAAAAACAATTCTTCAGTAGAACAAACGCTGATCCCTGTCAATAAATAATATATAAAGAGAATGTTGGGCAGACAGCAATCCATCCACAAAAAATACACATTTATTTGAGCATGTGTTACTAGAAAGGTTTGCATGGGCAAGATCATAGCTAATCCTTCCAGAGTTATCTCCCATTGCCAGCAATTTTAAAATGAAAAATTTAGTTAGGATTGGAACATAAATGACATTAACACTTTCAATCCTAGCTTTTACTTTATGAAATATTATATTGAACTGAAAACTATCTAATTTATTGCCACAAACCTTTTTTTTTCAAAAGAATGATAAACATAACAGTTTGCCATTCACTTTATATGGAGGAGGTGATATCAGCCTGAGGCTTGAGTAAACCATGTTTTTTAAGCTTCAAATATGCATTAGTTTAAGTATAATCTCTTGTTATGATTTTAAGAAAAAATTCCTTAATGGAATAAGTTCAGCGTTAAACCACAGAAAGTACAATGGAGTGAATGGACTCCTCCCCACACAATAGAAATTAAAAATATGTCCTCCCAGGTAAAGGAAAAAATATTCTAGACTTTATTGTCATGAACAAGAACAGGTACATGACTTTGTTTTTGTTTTATTTTGGCTTGTCAAAAGTTTATATAAAAATGTTGGCAAATGAAAAAATTAAATGATGATTTGAATTATGGATATTGCTCTAATATAGTCTAGACAAAAAGATGCTCAGTATATATCCACCATAGAATATTTTAATGCACACAGATATACTATACTGCAAAAGATGATATTCACCATTATAAGTGTAATTTCCCTTTTAATGTACAAAAGAAAAAATAATTGAAGAAAACTATTTGCATACACATGAAATTGTCAAACAAAATGGATTGATCATGGTTTTTTTTTGTAATAATGTTAGTTTTTAAATTGATTAAAATCCTAGATCAACTGGATTTCAGATACCTGGTGTATAAAATGATAGAACAGCAAGCTATAAAGGGCCCAAAATATGATAAGTGTAAAATTATTCAAACAGGAAAACTAACTGCCCAACATGTCCTTCTGACAGGTTTCATCTTACATTGTCCTTATTCAGTGTTCATGGTTAGTTTTTCATCATGAGTTTTCATCATTTGGTCAGTTCCTAAGATCAGATACTTAATATCGAATAGGTGAAGATTTTGTGTTAAGAATGTAATGTGTGTATGTTTTATCTTAACTGTAACCTCATTTTCATGGTTCATTTATTACCTTTATAAATTCATGATTTGGTCAGTTTTCTGATACTTTTAGTAATTACTTGCAACTAAATTTGTATCTCTGACTTTAGAAAGGTCATAAGGTGAAAATGTTATAATTGTTTTACCTTTCTATGTTAAGATTTTTTTCTGTATATGCCAGTTTCTCAGATATTATAGATGGATCAACTTATTTTCATGGTTCATTGATTGATGTTAAGTTTTAGTGATTAAATTTTAAATTCCTGGAAAAAAATAATTGTTTCAGTAAGGATGTTAAAAAAAAGTACATGTGTATTGTTTCCAATGAAATAATAGTGAAATAAATACAACATTTAGTTCTTGTTCCTGTATGTCATTAAAAAAAACTTCAGAATAAAATCTCCTACTTACAGTTTTCCCAACTAGGCAAGAGTGTTTTTATTTAGACATTGTTTTTTGGCTTTATGATAAAAAAAACATGTTTTTTTTTCTTTTCTTATAAATACATACTTGCGCACAATTATAAAAACTTTGTCACTGGGAAAAAAAACCAGAAAAAACATCCCCAAACTGACAACGCACATAAGATGAATAAATGTTTGGTGCTTCAGTTAACCAAACAATGTTTTGAATGGACCTTTTAGTATGAGTACCTTTTTAACTTGCTTGTCTTGGGTCTTTTTTTCTTTTGGCCACGGTGCTGTCAGTTTATTTTCAACTAATGAGTTTGAATGAGGCTTTGGCTTTGGTATATTTGCCTCTCTTTTATAAGAAAATATCAAATATATTATTTACCCGTTCAATAATTTCTTAATCCAATAATTAAATTCAATAAGACATTTCTTTAAATATTGAACTGTTTCCATAGTTTGGAATTAATTAGCAAACTTTTTTTAAGAATCCTAATGATCATTTAGTTGATGTATGGGAGATAACTCATGATAATTTATTTTTCTATTTTCTATCTTGTGGGAACTAGCAAAATTTCTGTCAATTTCTAATTCAGAATTTTAGGTTCCCTGATGAAATTTAGACCAAACCAAAACCCACCCTTTATGGAGGTATATTCTTTGTTAATATAAGTCTAAATTCTGAAATTGTCTTGTTGCATGGTAGCAGCGCCACTTTTTCAAAATCTTGGATCTGCATCTGGCTTATTTGCATTGGGCTATAAATTATCTGGTTTAGTTATAGAAAGCTGCATTACCTAGCTATAAAGATGATCCAAAAAATGAAATTTTCTTATATTTCCATATGAAATTGATAACTTTAAAATAAATTACTATAAATTTGTTGATTTAACAAATTTATAAGAGCTTACATTTTTAACTGATTATGTTTCATGATTTTTGTTGTTAAATATGCATGCTCGAGACTAAGAAAAATAAATATTTGATTTGAAAAGGATCCCAGTGGAAATATTTTATTTGAAAAGGAACACATTGGAAATATTTGATTTGAAAAGGAACATATTGGAAATTTTGATTTGAAAAGGAAGTCATTGGAAATCTTATATAAACCCAATAGACTGGAAAACTAAAATTTGTTTTTTTGTGAACGATAGACTTCAATTGTAACTTACAGGTGTTCTGTCAGATTGTTTTTGCTAGTAAATGGTGATTTATAACACTCCATTAATGAATAAATCATATTACATGCATTAATCACTTTCCTGGTGTCAAGAAAGGGGAGATAATCCACCAAACATTTGTAAGTTTTAAAATATTTTTTTATTTAGGCTCTGCACAGTTAACTTATATTAAATAATCCTATTTTTTGATGTGGTGCAGGGATCACTTTGATTAAATGTTAATAACTACCATTTCTATTCCATGTTTCTCTCGGTGTTCTGTCTGTTTGGCAATTGGCTTGTCATTCGAAATATAAATAAAATTTCAAGACAAATTTGATTTATCATTATCTGGGTTAGAATATAAAGTGGTATGCCTGTATATGAGTCCATCTGCATGTGATCAATTTTACTCTTGTGGTACAGCTATGAATTGATATAATGGATAGTTTGGTAGTTTTTACATAGTCTGTTTGATACAGCAGAAATTACTCCCTTTGATTTAAAAAATGTTCTTAACTGTTTGCCAGACTTGAAAGACTTTTAAAAATTGTATAAGACAAATATGGAAGGTTGGAGCAGTCTATCTTGTATACATGTACCTCATTTTTATGTAAAGACTATTCTTAACCTTAACAAAATTAGCATCATGTACATGTATGTAAGAGAAAACAGGTAGCAGTGTATCATCTGACACAGAAGTTAATTATTCAACATTTATCTCCCAAAGAATATTTTTTTACTTTATAGGTCAGTTTAAAAGCATGGTTACCAGACTATATACCAGTTATATATATTTCTTCAATCTGTTATCATATCATATGAAGAATTTGACATATATTTAATAAATTTGTAATTTGTTACTCTTTTCAGAAAATGGTATGGGAATCTTTTGTAACATGAACCAAACATGGATTTCAACTTTAATATTCCAAAAATCAAAAGACAGGCCACAAAAGGTACGTTTGTTTAGAGACACAAGTTTTACACTACTAGAAAGGTGTGTTTGATTGTTTGATTGTGTCATTGTATTGTGAAGTATGTTTTCATTATTGAAATTCAAATACAAGTACCAAAACACTATTCACAATGTGAGATCACTGAAATTATTGCCATTTGTTTGTCATAAAAATAACTAGAGGACAAAACAATCAGCTTTATATAGCTTAAAACAAACTGGGAAAATTTTTGTTTTGCTTAACTGCAAATCACGGGCTGTTTTAAATATAGTTTTCAAAAACCAAAGTAGATGAAAATTTAAAACTGACTTGATGGATATTGAAGGTTCTGTAATATTGCCATTTTGTTAATGGGTTGTTGATTTTTTTTTATTTCAGATAATTTAAGGAGTGTAGCAGTAAAAGGTAGAGATGCACAAGATGTGTTGGATAATTTACAGAGATCATTCCTGGACAGGAATTTCAAAGCAAACTGGGAGGTTACATCCGTCTGTTTGGTGGAAAATAAAACCTTAGAAGATGCTTATAGGTATAAACGATGTACAATACTTGGCAGCAGTTCTTTTGCGCCAATTACTGTTTTTCAGGGGTATCATTTGTGCCAAATTTTGTTTTTAAAAATGTATCAATTGTGCCAATATTCGGAACTCATTTGCGCCAAATTACCTGTACACATATCTATCATAAATATAAATAATTAATATATATTTATTCTTATTTTTGGCTTAAAAAGTATCAAATGTTTGGAGATATTTCACCATGAAGATGAGCATCCAGAGAGAAATGACTTAAAATTAATTAGACAGTCAATGTACAGAGAGAGAATAAAACTTATTGCTTTGCTGAATATTTAATAAAGATATACGAATAGAGAAGAAATAAGAAGCTTTTGCTGATTATATTTTAGCCATATATATTGATGACACAGTGCTTTGTACCCACCATGCGTATGGGCTATATTATAATTAGGAATTATTATGAACTGTTTTATGCATTTCAACCTTCAATGTTTGTGTTTTGGGACAATAAAGTGAAGTTACAAGCTACTACATACATTAAATAGGGAAGTACCCATGCAGCAGCAGTAAGAAAAAGATATGTTTCAAAACGGGAAACATTTGCCGTGTAAACTGCCAGTTCAAAGTCCGAATAAAGGAGTAGGGAAGTAATTTTTCTTCTAATTGGCGCAATTGTATGTTTTATTTTTGGCGCAAATGATACCATGTAATTTTAAAACATGTGGCGCAAACATAGCATTGGAGAAAAAAAGTTGTGGCGCAAAAGGACACATTTTTGGCACAAACCGATCTCTCTCCAATACTTTTAGGGCTGATGATTGTGCAAATATTGTAAGCATAATTTCATCCTGTGGTGTAGAATTTCCAGTACAAATGAAGCAATATTTCTGTTGGAAATGAAACCTTGGGGAAAATTTGTCAGGGAGTTTTTACGCCAAAAGGAAAGAGTATATACATTGATATACTGCTGGAAAAGATTCACTATTTTTAGTTTATTTTAAAACTAAATGATACTGGTAACTTGATAATTTTATCCAATCGATAAGCTTTTTTAATTTATTTATATGAAGAGAGGTGTAAAGTGTGTAGAGAAAACCTACTTACAATAATGAGTACACATATGATACATTTGTACCAGATCAATTCAGATTTGAGCAGACATCATATATATCGTTTTAACTGCCCGAAAGTTTCAAAACTAAATTTTTGGCACTCAGTTTCATAGAACACCAATTAGCTGTGGTCACATATACTTAGAAACTCTGTTTTTTTTCAGTATTCATGTTAAATCAACTTTGTCCATAGAATAAAAATTATAATTTAGTCTTATTCCTAACAAAGCTGTAGAAAGAAGTAGGTGAGCTGTTGTACCATAATATTTAACATTTTGTAACAGTTACTTCATGCATGTATTTCTACGGATCATTTATGGCACTGTCTTCTCACAGATACATGTTTGATATGCTATACATGTAATAAGGATATATAATCGACTTATTTTACTGCAAATCATATTTTCAGTATGAGTCATTTAAGAAAAAATTGGTACCGTTAATGTTATTAAAAGACTCAATAGAACTTTTCCTTTCATGCCCCAATTCAAGACCATTTTATATTGTTATAAATCAGAAAGATATATTTCAGAACCAAGAGAAATGAAATGAAAGAAGATGGACGACATTCCAGGGAGTTGGCTGAACAATATGCATACGTTAGTATGAAAGATCCAAAGATTTCACAAAAAGTGGCACAAGATGGATTAAAAACAAGAGAATTAAATAACAACTCATTGGGTAAGATTTTGATATTTATCAACAAGAAACAATGTTTTTTTTCAGAGATAGATGGTATAGACTTATTGCAGGAGGAGTGAAAACCTCAGTTTAAAAGGCATATAGAGTTATTGCCCATTGATGAAAAATTTACCAATTATTTAAAAAACTATAATAGATATGGAGAAACTTCAAGTAGCAATGATAAGTCAGTGTGTTGATTCTTGTTAATAAGATTAATAATAATCTATTTCGTTGTTACAACATTCAACTCAACTTTGAGGTGCATAAATGCATGGACCCTTAAGTAATGACCTACATGTAATAAAAGTATACTTTCTTACAAATATAAAGATAAAGATGAGATGTTTTCACTGATCAGTTTAATTTTACACTGCAGTTTGACGAAATCCTTCAGTTACAAATATATTTTCTAGAGATGTTACACTTGCTGTAGCATTTAATCTTCCTATTGAAAGAGAATGTGCACTCAAATTTCTATCGGAACTTATTGTCATATTTTTAAAGTTGTTACGCTTCAAGTCGCTTAATGATTTTGACATTGGCATTGATTTTGTTCTTGCATGTCTTGATATTTGTGTTTCTGGAGTTGAAGTTGAAAAGTCTTCTACTGTCCATATAATATTTGGATCACTTTTGGCTGTTTGATTGTCCTCTTTACTTTTAATTGATTCTACATCAGAATTTTCATCTCCACTTTCAGTTTTTGTACCTTCTTCAATTTCAATTTCATGTTTTGAGTCCTTTTTAGAAGTACAGCAGTTTTTACAGTTGTACTTATAGCACATGTTGAATATGCAATCACTGCATGGTAAACAAAACACACAACTACACACATATCTGCCCAACTGTTGGCAGTAGTCTGGACAACGTCCTAATCTATGCCATAGTCTGTGGAAGCATCCATTGTTTGAATCATGTACCTCATTATTATCAGACCTAGAAAAAAAAATGTAAATAAAAGCACTAAGGAAATACAGATAATTTGAAATACTTAGTTAATTTACAATCACTTGGTGAATTTTGTTTCACTTAAGAAAATACCATCTTCTACTTTGAAAAAATGTATTTTCACTCTGGTAATGTACTATTATAATTTTCAATTTTTAATAATAAGTGTTTATGGCAACCATTATTTACACAGTAGTTGGTTAAAGTTTAATATTAGACGTTCCCTTCCTGTTCAGAAATTATAGTGAATTGTTGAGAGGTGAAGTCAGTTACTTTGAATCAACTGTATAGGAAAACCACAAAGTTAAATTTTCAACAAAATATGAATTTTCTATAGGCTTGTGTGCAGACTATGCGGTATGGGCTTTACTCATTGTTGAAGGCCGTACAGTGACCTATAGTTGTTAATGTCTGTGTCATTTTGGTCTTTTGTGGATAGTTGTCTCATTGGCAATCATACCACATCTTCTTTTTTTTATATTTAGCATAAGCACAAAAATAAATATCTTAGAAAATCTAAGTTTTCCTCAATCCATGAAAATTGATATCCACTAAAATAAATAAAATCCACACTACATGGAAAATATATTCATTTTCACCCTATGAACAGTACTTGAAAAGAACAAAAATGGACAAAATTATATCAAACTTACAAAATGTAGTTGAAGAGGTCTATATTTATTAAAAAAATAAGTCTTTTTACCCATTGAACATGATAAGAAAAAGTAAAACTTACATTGTTTTTAGAAAATTAAGTCATGTATAAATCTATAGAGAAAACACCTAGATTGTACATGTATAATTGAGTGTAGATCTGATTCACAGGATTTCAACACTTGTAATGTTGTGTTGTTTACTCAACTTTTGAAGTACATCAAAAGGAAGTGTTCATATATAGATTATAACTTGGCTTTGTTAAATGAATTAAAAAAATACTTTTTTATCAGTCTGAGGTTACATTTAGTTCAGGAAGTTGTAGCCTACGTAATTATTATTTTAATTAGGAAACTTGTGATGTATTAGTTAGCAATTATTTTTGGGTTGCATCCAAATCTTATTATAGATTTGTAAAATAAAATATTTCTAGTTATTAATTTTCATTTGATCTTAACAAGAGCCATACTAACAAAAATGAAAATAAAGAATTATTAGAACTCACAGACTACAAATGGAATTCAAACAGTTATAAGAGTTTTTAAATGTACCCAATGTTAATTTAAAAATAAGAATATGTGGTATGATTGCTAGTGAGACAACTCTCCACAAGAGACCAGATGACACAGAAATTAACAACTGTTGGTCACCGAACTGCCTTCAAAATTGAGCAATGTGCATCTGCATCAGTCAGCTACAAAAGGCTTTTTGACTATTTTATTTATATTAAAATTTTCTAATGCTACATATCATAAATAATAAAAATGTCAATAGAATGCTTTATCAACTCACCAAGTCACAAATCAAATATGTATCTTGTGCATTTATTTACTTTGAGTTTTGTACTAGTAAATTGACTTTTCTGTATAAGGTTTAATGTGTAATATTTGATCAACAATGTATTTTTCAGGTAACAGTAAGTTTGGTGTGTATCTGTGTAAGCATGCTGATGTCCAGCTTGGTCTGTTTGACACTTCTGGTCAAGAAACTTGTCAGCTGATGATTTTTAAGGTAAGATTCTTTATATATAGATATGAATAGAATGTTTGAGTTATCTCCCATTATATATGTTATTCTATTCATATAAATACGTATACATGTATTACAAAATATTAGAATTTAATATTCCAAAATTTAAGAACAGTTAAAAAAAAATATAATTCATACACACAGAATATAGGAGCCTATACAGTGTTCTCCCCAGAAATTTTGGATAGCATCACATTTTGCGTAAATAAAAATAACTGTATTTTTTTTAATTTCGTTTGTTGCGTCGCGTTGATGCTCTATTTCTTTAATATGTTTTAGTTTATATTGTTCAATTCATAACTGAGAATACAATTAAACTATAACCACAAAAACAGTTGTTTCAGTTTATGTTTTCTTTATTCATTTATAGTTACAGAATTAATTTTTTCCTCTTGTGCCAAATAAAAATAAATATGTGGTTTCAGTTACCCAACAATAAGTCAAATGAAAGTTTTCTCTCTTGGTATATTTTTTCTGTCTACTGTCCATCTGTTGTCATTATCGTGAAAATGCGGAATTTTGTCATATCTGGTCCGGTTCCGATCCGTAGTTTACACAAAAATGTGCAATGGCGGCCGTAGAAAAATTTACGAAAATGAGTCCGAGAATAAACATTGTTTGACAAGAGATTGTGAATGAATAAGACGCTTTTAATGCATTAAATGGATTAAACATAAACTTAAGCCAATTATGATAACTTTTTAAAGAAGTATTAAACTTATTTTAGCTCTAAACCAAAATTCTCGCTCTCGTATTACCGGAAGAGAAAGAAAGTAATTTTTGGAGAGATGCACAAATAAACGACCTTTTTTAAAAAAAAAAAATCGTTTCAATCTTTGAAGTTTAGTGATACAAAACGTAGATTTCGAATTGTTTTGTGATTGCATTTTTCAATGTCGAAATTGGTTATTGCAGACATGTGGTATTAGTCGTGTCTCAAGTGTCAGCTTGGGATATTCGCATCCAAACAGTTATCACCCTGAGGGCAATTAACACCTAGCTATTTAATCTCTTAATTGCCTTTAGTGTCCGACTTAAAGGGATTACAATTAAAGGTGATATAATTTTTATGATCATAATCGATAATAGATGAAAGTTCAAAATTGAGGACAAGTAAAATAGCATCTTTAAAATAATTATAGCGTCGCGGGAATTATTATAGCATCACGGTGAAAAAATATAGCGTCGCGGTACCGCGACACTAAAACGGCCTGGGGAGAACACTGCTATAATAAACTGATAGTTCAACTGTTTTACCTGTCCAGATATATAAAAAGATGTGGTATGAGTGCCAATGAGACAACTCTTAATCCAAGTCACAAATTTGTAAAAGCAAACCATTGAAAACTGATGAACTATATGACACTGGACCTTAAACAACACCAATTAATCAAAATTTCACCTTTTGTATATCCAGTTGGGTTAATAATGACATCATTAGAGTGGAAAGCAAACTTGTGTATATATGCGACTTGTACCTAATTTTAATTTCACTTATAGTGAATAAATGATAGTAGATAACAAATGGTTGATTTTCCAATAGTAATGTCTTTCTTTAAGTTACTAAAACAAAACAATATTTAAATCAATGATTTTCAGTGCAAGCAGTACTGATGTTAAAGTGGATTTTTTGGAACTAGTATCAGTTTGAATTTATTAAAACCTAACAAATATGTGTAAAGTATTGAAATCAAATTTTGGCTTTCATAAAATTAGTTATGGTTAATTTGAAATGAATTTACCACATCTTCTGTATTGGGAACAATATATAAAATATCATTTTAATTGTTTATTATACCCCCGCTTTAAAAAAGGGGGGGTATACTGTTTTACCTCTGTCTGTCAGTCCGTCCGTCCGTCAGTCAGTCCGTCCCATGAAACTTTCGTCACATTTTTCTCAGGAACTACACATCCACCCTTTCTGTAATTTGGTATCAACATTTATATATGTCAGCCATACCGTGTGATGCGTTTTCAGATTCATCACTTGACAACTTCCTGTTTACCGAACACTTGTCTGATTTTACACATGATAGCCAAGTTGAAAATTTTCGTCACATTTTTCTCAGGAACTACAATACAAGGATTTCTGAAATTTGGTTTCAGGATTTATATAAGTCAGCTATACCGTGTGATGCGTTTTCAGATTCATCACTCGACAACTTCCTGTTTACCGAACACTTGCTAATTTTTACACTATTAATATTATCCACTTGCGGCGGGGTATCATCAGTGAGCAGTAAGTAGCTCGCAGTTTCACTTGTTTTATATAAAATCAGTATTTACATTGTAATACATTAGGTCACCCTTGGGAAGAGTAAAGTGATGAACTTACAACCTACAATGAGTGTAGAACCAACTCCAAACTATGACTCACATATCAACCAACTTAAACCATCTCCTATGGATGTACTTAGTATACAGAATCACAGGTCACAGGTATGATACTTTTATACTGTGGAGTCATTATTATTCACAGGATACACATTTTCATGGATTTGATGAATAAAGGCTGACTAGGTGAACCACTAATTTAATTGTAAAACAATGTAACAATTTTGTACAGGTTTGTAAAACAGACTTTTGAAAAACCATAACATTAATAATCTACATTTTTTTTTTAAATTTTGTCAATCCACGAAAAATTGATAGCCATTAAAATAAGTTAATGCATGATATAATATATTTATGACATTAGCTACCATTACCAAGGCATGAGTAAGTGACGACATCAGAAGTTCAATGTAGGATAAAAAAATTAATTCACATAGTTTTTTCACTGACCCCCCCTACACCCCTCTTATTAACTTAATTTGTGAAAAATTGATTTACCAATAGGGATATATGTAAAAATCAATTTTAGATATACAAAACTTACAGAATTTTAACCCCCACCCCCAGACTATTTTATTTAAGTTTTTTATCATACATCGATCTTTTGATGTCGTCCCTAAGTTAATTTTATGATTTCAATGAAATTTTTCAGTTACCCTTTTAAATCACAAAATTTCAGCTTCCCATAGCAATGACAAAACAAGAAGATGTGGTATGATTGCCAATGAGACAACTCTCCACAACATAACTTAGAAGTAAGCAGCTTTAGGTCATCTTATGGCCTTCAACAATGAGCACCCACTTTATTACAGGCTCCTGACTTGGAACAGGCACATACATAATTTGGAGGGATAAAAATGGTAGCATGTGACCTGACCTTCTGCAACTTCATTTTCTGTTTTTTGTTTAAAAAGTTATTTTTTTAATGTTTATGAGAATTTATCTTCATAAATCCATCTTTCAGGAATGTGTGGCATAATATTTGTGGTGACCATAAATGTCAGTTTCAAAGTACTTTTAATGTAAACAAAAACTTCATTCATTTTATGATTATATGTTTTACATATATTTTTACACCTGTTCTTTTTAGATATACCTATATGAGTATGATGATGACTGTGAACCAGTACAAAGACCAAGACAATGTCTTCCATATGCTCTGATCACATATACAAAGATAAAAGATGTCCCTCAGACTCCAATCAGTGGAGCAAGTGCTAGCAAATACAACAGACCCTACAAACCTACAGAAGTCAAGGTCACAGAAACAAGTGAGCTGATCTCAATCCCTGTTCTCCTTAATCGTAATATGAGTGAAGCACCTCCTTTAAAAATAACGTCTGCTCCTTCAATTATTAAAAATCCAAAACACCAATTAAGTAAACAAGAAAGGAGGGAATTATTTGAAAGACAACATGCTGATTCACTAAGACGACAATCTCAGGAACCAAGGCCTTCGACTGAATCTTATGAAACAAATAAAATCTATTATACAAATACTGATTATTCAAAAACTCAAACACGTCAAGATCCAAGAATGAAGAATTTACCATTTGTTCCTCCCCAGCCTGCAAACATTGTAAAACAACAACAATCAACAAATACCATGGACCCAAGAAGGTTATCAAATGAGAGACCTATTAGAAGTATGGGATACCAGAAACAATTATCTGTCAATATTCCACGACAACGCCACATGTCTGGTGGCAGCCCATCTCCTGAGGGGGATATAAGTGATGCTTTAACAGATCTTATTGTCAAAAATCAAGTAAAAGTAGATGCATTTGGTAGACCTGTTTTGGCTATACCTAGCCCTGTTAAATCTGAAGAGGAAAAAATGCAAGCTATAAATCAAAAGTTTGCAGAAGAAATTCAAAAGCATTTACAAATGACTGGTCCTATTGATGTACCTAAAACAGCAATGGAGGAGGACTACACACCCCAGCCAATGGAAATTGAGAGTTCTGAATCTCTGGAGGACAGTAAACAGGATAAAAATGATATGTTAGAATTTGACAGTAAAATTTCAGAACTTTTAAATGAAGCTAGTTTGAAACCCATTGAAAATGTTGAAATAAAGACCCAACAGGAAGTCAAAGAAAGTGGAAATGAAAAGCCTTTGGATGATTCAGATGATGAATTGCCAACATTGAAAAGGCCAAAAGCTAAGACTATAGATACTTCAACTGTAGAGGAAGATGATGATGATGAAAAGTTAATTATTGCTGATATGGATGTTGAAAGTAAAAAACAGGAAGTGCTTGAAAAAAGAAAAAGCCATGAAGGATCTCTTGAGAAAGATCTACTTACTTTTGTCAGTCGAGAAGACATTAAGAAAAAAGATTCAGGCTCAGATAATTTAAAATTACAAGAAGAGCAAAGTAAATTAAAGAAAAAAGAAGAAAAAGATAAAAATATAAATATAGTTGTTGTAAAAGAAGAAACTATGAGTAAAGAGGAGCAGATGAAGATGCAAAGAGCAAAAGTACTTAAAGAAGTTCAGAGTATGTTGGAAAAGACCAAAGAAAAATCTGTTGATAAAACAGATGATGATATAAAAAAGGATAATGAAACATTGCAAAAAGATTCAAGTAAAGAGGTAGAAAAGGGGACTGAAGCAGAGCTACAGACTGAAGACAAAAAAGATAGTACTTCAAAAAATGAAGTAGGAAATTTATCAAGTGAATATATAGACTATGATTTAAGTACCTTTAGTTCTGATTCTGATAATGAAAGTGTTAGATCTGATGATAGTAGATCAAGTCACTCTATACCTCAAACCTATTCAAGATCACCAATTTATGATGACAGTCCAATGAAAGTAGACCAAAGAGGTCCATACAATGTGCAAACAAGTCCATATAAAATGCAATCCAAATCGGACTCATGGGTTAGCAGAGATTTATATAATGCTTATCCTGACCGAGTCCAACAACCAGGATTAGATAATAGACCAGAAGATAAAAATCAGAATTGGTCACAACCAATGCATAGAGAACAGATGAATCAGCCACCCCTACCTGAACATCAGAGTCAACCACCAATAAACAGACCCCAAAATCAGCAACCACATCCAAGCCATCATCATTATCAAACACCGGTTTCAAGTCATCATCAGCCACCCATAACAGGCCAGCATCAAACACCAATTTACAGTCAACAAAATCAGCCATTTATACCAGGTCAACAAAATCAACCACATTTTACTGGTCATCAAAATTTGCCACCCGGGCAACTAATGAATAGGCCACCAATGCATGGCCAGCAAAACCAACAACCTTTTCCAGGTCAACAAATGATAAGGCCCCCAATGCCCAACCTGTCTCCTGTAGCTAACCAACAGATGATAAGGCCCCCTATGCCAAACCAGTCACCTTCTGCACCTCACCAACAGATGATAAGGCCCCCTATGCCCAACCAGTCGCCTTCTGGACATAACCAACAGATGATAAGGCCTCCAATGCCCAACCAGTCGCCTTCTGGACCTAACGAACAGATGATAAGGCCTCCAATGCTCAACCAGTCGCCTTCTGGACCTAACCAACAGATGATAAGGCCACTAATGGATTTTCAGCACTTTGAAGGACAGTCCTATCAACCCAGGAGACATGATGATCCTAGAAATTATTCATCACAGTTTCCCATCAAATCTAGATCAGATACTGACATGGTATATCCACCACGCCATCCACAACATTCTCAAGGTCACCTTCCAAGTCCTTTTATGCAGGATACAGACTACAGACAACAACCAAATATGAACTTTTTAAATGTTCCAGACATGGATCATAGGCAACAGTCACTCATTGATGTGAATCCTGAAACTGGTGATGTTGACTATCGTAGACTGAATCCAGTAAAACAACCACAGAGCCAACCACCAAATACTCCAGACATGAGGAACAAGTTTCCACCTAATCCTAATATGCCATTTAATTCACCTCCTTTACATGTAAATATGCCTCCTCATCCTTCACCACAGCATTATAGTCCAGATGGAGCCACTCAACAGTTTAATCCTAATAATCAAGGGATGCTGAGTCCTCCTCGTACATCTAGCTGGGGTAAAACAGAAACTATTGGTTTAACATCACCTTCCAAAGAGAAAAAAATCTCATTAACAGCCTATAAAGCAAGGAGGAAAAGTCCAATCAGAGATGGTAGTTTTGAAGGTCAATTTCCAACCTTTGATTTGGATGTGAATAACCTGAAAAACATCTTAAAAACAGTAAATGTTGTTTCTGGTCTCAAGAAAGACTTTGGTGAATCTGAGAGTGGAGATTCCATTGACGGAAGAGCACAAAGATATATTGATGATGTTACAAAAGTTAGTCCGTCAAACATTAAACATACAGGAAAACTGGCTTTTTTAAATGACGTTCAAGATGATGATGGACTATTTAATTGTTACGGTGGAGAGAAGATACCAGGAATATCTCCTCAAAATATAACTTCAGGACCGATAAGTATTTCTTCTATACTTGGTACCAATGTTGACATGAAGAAATTTGATGTTGATATGAGACAGGACCAAAGACCTGACCAAAGACCTGATATCCTGGATGCTCAAGGAACTCCTTTAAAGGTATGATTAATGTACAGGTAGTCTATTTTATATTCAGTGTTGTA
Organism: Mytilus galloprovincialis; assembly: GCF_965363235.1. Lineage (NCBI taxonomy): Eukaryota > Metazoa > Mollusca > Bivalvia > Mytilida > Mytilidae > Mytilus > Mytilus galloprovincialis. The sequence continues at coordinate 67,689,879 of NC_134846.1, forward strand.
CAAATTATATATGCTTTTTGTGTGTTTATTGTATTAGTTTTAAATTATATTGTGGTCCATCAAAAAACACAGCCATGTTGTGTTCCATCAAAAACACTACCACAGTGGATTAAGAATATTCTGGTAAAAGGCAGGAAATCGTCTCATATCTTGAAAACCAAAAATTAAAAATAATCTGACCGAGTAAAAATATTTGGTATGTGTAGATCTTTCTCAATTACTATCAATATTATCATATGACCCTTTATATGAGTTATATCCCAGAAATGACAGACTCAACCAATTTAAAAAAGAAATAATAATAGATACACAAAATATGTTTGAGACAAAACTGATCTTCAATACTAGAGTTTTGAAGCTTGACATTTTGACATGACAATAAATAGAACATTTGGATATAAGACACAAAAAACCAACAAAACTTAATAATTTTCTTTGCAGTAACACAGTCCAGCACCAAATTGTTGGGAAATAATCATCTGATGCCCTCTGGCGTCTTAAATATAACAAATGAATAAACTGAACTAAAACAGCTTTTTCTGTGAAATCTAAAGGTCAATTTAAACAAAAAATAGAATTGATCATTGCAATATTATTAGAGATCATAGATTTACATTTGTTCTTCTCACATTTCATCAGTATTCTGTATATAGATGCAAGGTTAATAAATAGGACCTCTGGAAACCTCAAACTTTAATGTGTTAGTTAACATTCACAGAGAACTTCATTAACAAGAAAATAGCAATTAATTCACTTGAATTTTGACAAACCACAAACTTGCATTCAAATCAAATCAAATTATATGCATGCGCTATATATGTATTAAGGTTAAATATACTGTAAATAAGAAATTATTGTGATTTTGTAAAATAAACAAAACATTAATTTCTGAATTTACAGTGTGTTTAATGAAAAATCCAAAGAGATATTGTCATAAATGTCAGTGTTTTTTTTTTGTATTACATGTATTGATATTATTGCATTTCAGAAATATTACGGCAAATATCCATGGGAAGAATTGCATGTATGTACATGGGAACCACTACACCATTCACTACTAATACATATCCGGGCTGAGGACACTCACTCTATATATATCTAATGTTTCTCTTACTCATTTTATAGTATAATCTAGAGCTATAATTTTAACACCATTGCTAAAGAAGACGAGGAAATCATTTAAATCGCATAATGTTTTTCATAAATTTAAAATTATTGGTAAAATTTTTTTTTTTTAAATTTTTTTCTTAATTTGAAACTGTGCCTAAAATTTTTATATATGAATATGTGGATTTAGGTTACCTCATCTGTTAGTAAGTAATTAAACTGTGTGATATTTCCTTTCATTGATGACGCTTCTAAAATTCAAATAGAAACTAAGTAAGATAGAAGTTTCAGCATTCTGTTTAGATAAGGCAATTTTGCTTTAAAACTCCAAAGGCAAAGTGGAAAATTGTTAAAATTGCATCTATATAGAAATTGAATTCCGATGAAATTCTTGAACTAAATTGATTTAACACATTTCATGAATTGATAGTTTTGTGAGTGGTAAAATTTAAAATGGAAATTTATAGCCTGTATATTTTTATTAATTTTTTAGGGAAAGTGGAAATATTAATTTTGGATTGCATAGTTAAGGGAAAGCATATTTGTTGAATTTTATTATAAAGATTACCTTATTAAATCTTGAACCATACAAATGAATGACATGCTAGTGAAACATGGAAGAGTAAGATAAGTAAGAGAGGTTAGGTTAAGAGGTCAAACTAATTAATACTGTATGATTTTGATTTTTGTTTTTGAGCCAGCCAATTTGATGCTATGTCACCACTCTAGATATAAAGATGGGACAGGATACTGAATAAAAGCATGTAATTAAATCATAGTTGTGTAAATGATCAGAAGAAGGTATAAACACCACCAACTATTCACTTGTAATTTGCCCTTGAAGTGAAGCTGACTGGCTCAATTTCAATTCTATTCAACTACATAAAGTTCCATCTGTTATAACATTTTGGTTAGAAATATGATTGTAATACTTGTGGAAGCAGTTGAATATAATTTATTAAAAAATTAAAAAATAGAATAGTTTACATTTAGTATTTTACAAGAACATTATGCTTTTTTTTAAATAACAAAATTCTGGCAGAATAAGATTTTCAAAAGTAAGAAACTTTTGAAACAATTTTGAAACTTAGCAAGAGGGCTTCCAACAATTTTTTCAATTATACAATTGTTCTTTAATTTAATATTGTCTATCTATTCTGATTTTTATGATTAAGTAAGATTGGCTGGCTCACAGCATCAACAGTGCTTTGATTAATACCATATTATTTTCAGCAAATATGGCTAAAGGGTCATAGTGATTACTTAGTCTGAGGTTTTTGTCGAGCCTGCAACTTTTGTTGCAGAAAGCTCGACATAGGGATAGTGATCCGGCGGCGGCGTTGTTAGCTCACTTCTTAAAAGCTATATATTTTAGAAGGTGGAAGACCTGGATGCTTCATATTTTGTATATAGATACCTCATGTTACGAAGTTTCCGTCAGTCACATGTCCATTGTCCTTGACCTCATTTTCATGGTTCAGTGACCACTTGAAAAAAAAAGTTCAGATTTTTTGCAATGTTAATTTCTCTCTTACTGTAAGTAATAGGATAACTATATTTAGTATGTGCGTACCTTGCAAGGTCCTCATGCCCGTCAGACAGTTTTCACTTGACCTCAACCTCATTTCATGGATCAGTGAACAAGGTTAAGTTTTGGTGGTCAAGTCCATATCTCAGATACTATAAGCAATAGGTCTAGTATATTCGGTGTATGGAAGGACTGTAAGGTGTACATGTCCAACTGGCAGGTGTCATCTGACCTTGAACTCATTTTCATGGTTCAGTGGTTATAGTTAAGTTTTTGTGTTTTGGTCTGTTTTTCTCATACTTTATGCAATTGGTCTACTATATTTGTTGTATGGAATGATTGTAAGGTGTACATGTCTAGCGGGCAGATGTCATCTGACCTTGACCTCATTTTCATGGTTCAGTGGTTATAGTTAAGTTTTTGTGTTTTGGTCTGTTTTTCTCATACTTTATGCAATAGGTTTACTATATTTGTTGTATGGAATGATTGTAAGGTGTACATGTCTAGCGGGCAGATGTCATCTGACCTTGACCTCATTTTCATGGTTCAGTGGTCAAAGTTAAGTTTTTGAGTTTTGGTCTTTTTATCTAATACTATATGTCATAGGTCAACTATATATTGATATTTTGTGTATGGAAATATTTTATGACCTATATGTCAGTTGTGCAGGTTTTATTTGACCTTGACCTAGTTTTCACAGTTCATTGCTCAGTGTTAAGTTTTTGTGTTTTGGTCTATTTTCTTAAACTATAAGCAATAGGTCAACTATATTTGTTGTATGGAAGCATTGTTAGATGTACATGTCTGCCTGGCATATGGTTCAACTGACCTTGACCTCATTTTCATGGTTCATGTTAAGTCTATGTGACAGTCGTAATAAAGCTTTAGATTAAGGAGTATCAACATAATATCAATGATTAGTAAAGAAGGCGAGACATTTCTGTGTGTGCACTCTTGTGTTGATTTTTTGTTTGTGTTTATAAATGTGTGACTTGAAAGTTGGGTTTTAAATCAAGGGTGGAAGTTTTTTAAATACATTGTTAGTCTGTTTAGTCTTCAAATACTGGTCTTTTACCATTAACACAATGTACTTACTCATTAAATCAGCATATGTCTGTCTTTTCTTTTTAGTTCAATTCTTTAATTCATGTTTATATCAAAAGGTAGAATGACATATAGCATTGCATGGTACAAACGATTCAGTACCATTTCAGTCTCTATAAATCTCATTCAAGAATGACATTTTGTTATATTTCTTTTGCATTCTTCTTCTCCCTGATTATATATGAATGATGTTTGTTGTTTTTTTTTCAATTCTTAATTAATATTTCTATCCTAAATTCAGTCAATTTGGTTTAAAAAAAAAAGTCAAGGGTCTATTTGTACTAATGTCTTTTAATATCATAATATAGAAAATATCATATCTCTATAAAAGCCTTGTTTTCTCTATCAAATTTTATTTGGTCATGGTAAACTTTGGCCATGGCCAGATAAACTTTGTCCAAGTCATTGGTTGTCATTTTCAAAGATTTTCATCAAAGCTTGATCAAAGAAAAAATTGCACTGTAATTGGATAAATCCCATCCAAGAACATCCATTTTCAAGAAAAGTAGGATTAGATTCTATTCCATCCAAGTTCATCAAAGGGTTGTCATTACATGCATTATAAAATAATCAATTTAAAACTTTGACCAAGAAAATTGTGAAAGGGACAAAGGGCATTGAGTTCAATTAAAAATTGAGCATCCTAATGAATAAAGTCAAGATTTTTTATTTAAATCTTTACTTAGAATATTATTCAGGGGCGTAGCTAGAAAGTGGAAGCAACTACCAAGAAAAATTTTTGGGACCCTATGCAGAAATTTTTTTTTTTTCGGTTTTCGGTTATAGGACGGTTAAAAGAGGAGCTATATGTAGATAAAAATTTATGAATGTAAAACTATTAATAAATCTTCTGAATATAGTAATACATAAACAACACATATTTGTGATACAGAATTTACTCAAAATTGTCCAAAATCTGCTCTTCGGGTCTGGGCAGAAACAAACTTCTCTATTACTTTGTCAACATTCACACTGAAATCCCGATGAATATGCAGTAATGCTATGTAACTTTCGTTGTTCATTGTTGATCGTACATTTGTTTTCAATTACATACGTAGTACCTTGACTGATAGTTCTCAGGGCCATCATGGCATGTTAGCACTCGCGAGATGTTATAAACCAGCGTACGTGTTCGGCATCGAGCGACCTCCCAATTGAATTCGTCAAAATTACATGCTAGGTCAGTTTCGTATGTTTCAGACAATATTGAGATTTGTTCGTTTGTGATATTTCCTACAACACGATGAAGCATATACAGCACAAAGAAGCGATTTTCTGATAACTTGACGCGACTCCACTCTCCAGTTGCCTTATCATATGGTCTATGAACGCAAAAAATAATGAGACTTTCCAATACTGTTTTGGCGTGGTTGCAGGGTGATTGGCTCCGGTAGTCTGTCAACCACATCGCCTCGGCATATTTTCAACGATATCGAAGGGATCTGATAATTCTAATGCCGATTGGTACATCTCATTCCAAACTGATGAACTGTACACTGTAAAATGTGCTCCAAAACTACATATCTAAGACTGAGTATTACAAATTCAAAAGTAAAAATCTTGTAAAAGATACAAGTAACCTTCCGATTTTGTCATAATCTCCAAAAAAAAAAATATTTTGAAACCAAATGTCGTTATTTAATGATATTTCATCAATTAAAAAAAGTGACAACATAGGTGTTTCCTTTAACATTCAATTTATAAATTTTTAATTTGCCATTTCTTTTTTTGCATGCCGAATCAATGTGCACGCATTTTCGGAGCTACGATCTTTTTCTGAATGAACAGCTTCATCAACACTTGTAACTAGGTTGTCAAACTAATATCCGGGATAGACGGAAAAGACACCAACAGTCTCCGATTCCGATTTACCAACTAATCTCTCTCTCTTCTGCTTTTTTTTTTTTTTTTTTTTTTTTTTTTTTTTTTTTTTTTTTGTGAAAATGACGTGGATGCAGGTGCTGTCGTGCCTCCGGGTAGCTACGCCCCTGTTATTAATATAAAACTTAATGAACAAATATAAATTTCAATAGTTTTAGTCCTAAAATATATCCTAAAATGCAAGTATTTCTATACAAATAAAATTATTACACATGATTTAAATAACTAAAATGACTGGCATCCTTCTTTATATACTAGCTAGATACTTCTCCTTGTTTTTCTAATGCTTTGTCATATTTATATTATGCAGTATAGTTAAGCTAGTCACAGAAAACATTTATCTTTTAACTTAGAAATAATATAGTTGAATAAAATATTAAAATGACTTTAGAATAGATTTTTTTTTATGAGAAATAGTTTTCTAAGCATTAGTATTTGCTTTCAATATCGTTAATGTAACATAAGATAATTAGGTACCAGTAGATTCATACAGGATCATTTAGTTCAAGCTTCATAGTATTTATTTTTTTCTTTTTAGTCAATATAGCATAGATTTCATTCGTTCTCATTTGTTTTAATTTGGTTTTAGTTTTAATTTTCATTATGCATGAATGCACTGCAATTCTTACATAACCACCCCTTTAAAACACACCAACCACTCTGCAAAAGATACTCCTGTATGATGAACACTAAACCCTTATGTCTCTTTTACAGGTACCTTCACCAGCTCATGATACAGAGAATGATCCTTCACCAGTAAGCACAACTTCTGGTAAAATGACACCTCCATCCAGCTGTTCATCACCGAGGGGAGGAAAGAAGAGAAAAGTGAAGTCAGAAATGATGGGATATGTGAAGAGAAAAAAGAGAAAGAAGAAGAAAAATTTGTTTGATAATGTATCTGATATAACAGGTGAAACTGGGAGTGTTGCCTCATCTGACTTGCGAAGTAGTATAGAAGATTTAGGACGAGTTCGAGTCATGTCCCTAGAAGAAGTTGGTCTAAACCATTGGACTGATGCCATTAACCACCCAACTTTTCAACCTAGAGTAGTTTTAAAAAGGGTAAAAACTTATTTAAGTTTAGTTATACTGTTAAATTAATCTTAGAAAATGACTGGTTACTAGAAAATTTTAACACAATACAAGAACTAGTTAAGGAAAAAGAAATTGCATTACAACAGTTTAAAGTGTCAACATTTTCTGTATCTTATTGAAATTGACACCACAAAACAAGCTGTTCCAAAGGAATCTATTTTTTAGAAATATGTCCAATTTAAAATCTTCTCCCTGTATACTGTAAACCAACTTATTTTTGCAAAGGTCTTATTTTCACAACTTTTGTAAGAAGAAAAATATCGCGAATTTAATTCGTCACAAATATGTAAAGCTTGGATCATTTTATTACATCAGGTAAATTAGAAAATCGTGAAATCAAATTGGTGCATAAGGGGGTAGAAAGGGCTAATTGGGAAATAAAGCATCCACAAAAATAAATTGGTTTGCAGTATTTTCAGGAGTAGAAGTTTATTTATTATATTACAATGTAGTACCAAATGGAAAAAATATTCTGGAATATTATTTTCTTTTGAATAGATACAATGAAATAAAAAGTATAGATTTTTGTTCCAAAAGGAACAGATATTATAGCATTATTCCTAGAGGATAACAAACAATTTTAGAGGAACTTCTGTGAGGAGCCTCATTTTCAATGCTATAGTTGCTCCTCAATCTTTGATTTCTATCATATTTAAGGAACTTCAAGACACAATTATAAACATCATAGATTGTATAAGCATTAAATTTAATAGAAATAAGAAGATGTGTTATAATTGCCAATGAAAAACTTTCCATCCAAGACACAATGTGTAAAAAGTGAACAATTATAAGTCAAATTACAGAGTCTTGGCTCACACTGAAAAACGAAGCTATAAAGGGCCCCAAAATGACAAACTTGTGTAAAATAAATTAAACAGGAAAACCAAGGGTTTAATCTATATAAAAAATGAGAAACAAGAAACACTTTATTAATCACACCAACAAACAATTACCACTGAACAACAGACTCATATCTTAGGACAGGTGCAAACAAATGCAGAGGGTTCAAACAATTTAACAGGTGCCAACCTTCACCCTAACCTGAAACAGTAGTATAACATTATAGAAAGACTCACTACAAATATCAGTTGAAATGGCTAAACTCTATCAATAAGACATATTCACAAAAAAAAAACTGATTTGGAAAAGAATTATATTGACCTCCTTTGAATCACAGACTTATTGTTGCTTAAGAGTCTATGGCTGTCTATAAAAACAGAAAAAATGACCTTAAAGAAAATGAATATGTGTGCATGAAATTTTTTTAACATCTATTTCAGGAAAAAGAAGCAGAAATTGGTGCAGCAAAGATTGCAGAAAGCAATGAACTGAAATCTGAAAAAGAAGCTTTAGATTCTCAACCAGAACAAAAGAATACTATGGTTAGACAATGGGTAGAAACGTCTCACAAGAAAATTAAACTTATTACATTGAAACGAACTAAAGAGGAAGAAACAGCAAAGAGTGAAAAGCCTACTATTCTGGAGGATGTTATAGATATAGATGGTTTAGTGGAGAAACAGATAGCTCAAGACATGGCTAAAAGTGATGATGCCATGTCAATCTCTTCATCTAGTGATATCATTTATCACAAACCTGGACCAAAGTGTAGCAAAAAACCATCACCGGCTGGGACACATCAGTCAATACCAGTTCTCAGTAAGAGAAAGGTTTTACCCACACAACCAGTTAGTGATTCATTGTCAGGTACAATACCAAGAAGTCAGGATCAAGTTTATCTGCAGTCATCTCAAGGTCAAGTTCAAAGAGCAGTACCACCATATCCAATAGCAACTGATATTTCTGTTCCGCCACCAGTTGTTTATAGTACATCATATCCTCCACTATCTTCTTATCCAGTGCCATCATATTCAAATCAAAGTCACAGACTGCAAGGTCAAGGACAATTGAATTCCCCTATGCCTGTGGCACCACCATTTCAGTATCCAAAGTCATCCATGGGTAATCTTCAGCATCTACATTCAGCCTTTGGACAAACAGATTTTAGTCAGCCACCCCCTCGATTGCCTTCTACACCATATCGTCCAAAACCTATCATAGGGACACATGTGAGTAGTACAACTCCACAATCCACACTTCATTCATCAGCACCTCCAAGTCATACATCATTGACAACAAATCAACAAATACAACATCCTGCTAGTCAGCATCAACCAATTCATCCACAAGCAACTCCTAGTCATTTGAGCATTACTCATCCTGCAGAAATTCGAAATCCATTGCAAAATCATCCAGGACAACCTCGTATACTTTCTCCCGGCATCCGTCCAATTGTTGCACAGGCAAATTTTCTTAATCGTCCAAGATTGTCACTGTACACACCACAATCTGTGCCAGAATCAAGTGAACCACAGACAACAACAGTAGTTACTACCTCAGTATCGTCAAATGTTGTAGAGTTGTCAACACCAACAGGTTCAAAGAGACCATCAGATTTAGCAGATTGGTTTGCAGATAAATTGAATCCTAAATCATCTCAAGATACTGTTAATGATCCAATTACAAAACTAGAAGGTAGTACTATTATAAAGCCAAAAGAAGGAACCTTGAGGGAAGAACTTGAAAAATTGAGGAAGAACAAGCTTGAAGAAAAAGAAGACCCCAAAAAAAGAAAATCTAGATCTAAATCTAAAGAAAAATCACCTCAGCTAAAAACTAAAAAGAAAAAAAGAAATCAAAGCAGTGATAATAATAGTGACATATTTGAAGATTCAGAAAATGATTCAAAACGAAGCTTGTCTAGTTACTCCCCAAGTAGTAGAGGAAGTAGTAGAAAAAGATCTCCAGAATATAGACGTAGGTGGCCGTATGATTCTCCAGATATTAGAAGAAAATACAATTATTCACCAAGAAGGAGAAGGTCCCGCACAAAGTCCAATTCAAGGTCACGTTCTAGGTCAAGATCACGATCTAGGTCAAGGTCATATTATAGAAGATCAAGATCTAGATCAGGCTCAATAAACAAAACTGGAAGTAAGGGACGAAAATCTCCTAGAAGAAGTAATTCAATAGATGGAAAATCTAAGGATCTTGAAAAGAATGTTTCAAATAATAATTCTACTGCAGGAGAAATGAAAAGAACTGATTCTATTAAAGCAAAAAGGAGATCTAGTACATCACCTGATCACTCTAGGAGAAGGAGAACTCCAGAATCATACAGATCAAGAAGATCAAGTAATTCTCCAGAAAGGTGGAAGAGAGGAAGGTCACCACTGAAGAGGTCGAGTAGTTCTCCTGATAGCAGACAAGGGAAACGATCTCCAGGATATAATAGATTTAGAAACAGAATAAGATACACTAATTCACCAAGAAGAAGTGTCTCGCCTAGACGCAAAAGTATATCGCCAAAAAGGAGAACATTTGAATCTAATCGTATTTCACCTCAAGTCAAAAGTAAATCACCTAGGCGTAGAAGTATTTCACCTCAAGTCAGAAGTAAATCACCTAGGCGTAGAAGTATTTCACCTCAAGTCAGAAGTAAATTGCCTAAGAGTAAGAATATATCACCAAAACGTAAAAGCATTTCTCCAAAAAGATATTCTTTGCCAAAACAAAATAATACTACAGAATCAAAATCATCAGGAAATACTGATAAAGTACCTAATGAAAAAGAGGTTGAGAGTCCTGCAGATACAAATAATGAGGTTATCATACCAAATGAAGCACTTTTAATACCATTTTTGAAAGCTCCGTTAACACTGGCCAGTCAACGTGTACAGTTATCAGCAGAAGATAATAAATGGACCAAATCAAATTTTACAGAATACACTATTGATCAAATTACAGAAGAAGACCAGAAATTGCAAGAAGAACTTGAAAGCCTTGAGGAACAGAAGAAAGTTCTAGAACAAGAAGATAAAAAAATGAAAGAGGAAATGATGAAAAAGGAAGATGCAAGAATTAGGAAAGAATTGATTGAATTAGAAAAACAGAAAAAAATAGCAGAAGAATTGCTTGAATTACAAAGGCAGAGAGAATTTGCAGAAGAATTAGTTGAATTAGAAAGGCAGAAAAAACTTGCAGAAGAATTAATAGAGTTAGAAAAACAAAGAAAAGTTGCTGAGGAACTTGTAGAATTAGAGAAGAAGAAAAAAACAGCTGAAGAAATCGAAGAACTAAATAAAAGAAAACAACAATTAGAAAAAGAAGTAGAGAAATCAACAATGGTAGATATATTGGCAGAAGAAAAGATGGATGTGTCAATTGACGATGATAAGATGATATCAGATGAATTAGACGAGCTGGCTCAACAGAAAGAGAAGCTTCAAAAGGCATTAGCTGCCCTGGAAAATATAGACAAAGATTCTGATGTCTGTGAAATTGATTCATCAGGTTTGGAGGACGGAGAAATCGAGGATGATTCTGAAGATGAGGAAAAGAAAGATGAGTCTAAACCTGGAGAGGATAAACACAATCCTATAAGAATAAATTCAGTAATAGATTTAACCGACAGACCACCTTCAAGAGATAAAAGATCATTGTCAAAGGATTTTAAAAGGTCTCCTTCAAGGGAGAGACGAGAATCTTCAAGTGAAAGAAGAGATTACAGAAGGTCTCCACCCTATAAAAGAAGGTCACCTTCAACTGATAGAAGAAGATCACGGTCCAGGGAAAGGAGAAGAACAAACTCAATTGGATCAGATTATTACGATGAGTACAATGGACATCCTTCAGATGATAAACATAGACAATCCTTGGAACACTCTGACAAAATTAAAAGGCAACACGCCAAGGAGATTGGAAATGTATGGGGTGCTATGATTTCTCACAACGATACTAGGGTGGAACGTGTCAAAGGTGATCCAATACCATTTTCAAAAAAGACACCCGAGTCTAAGGAAATAGAAGATGAAATGCCTAAGCCTAAATCCCTTGCTCAGAAGATCAGATGTAATGAACTTATTACAGCCTATGATTTGAATCCAGACACACAACGACCTGTCCTGAAAACTAGGCAAGAATTAATAACCTTTGCTGATTGGTTAAAGATGGAATATGAAATAAGTGATGAAGAAATCGGTAAATATCAGACATATATTAGTTGTGTCCAATTAGATTCCAGAATTGATGAAAATAGTAAAAACAAAAGAAAAACACTGAAAAAAAGATTACGTGCAGAAATGGCAACTGCACAAGAATCTTTAAAAATTGAGGAACAGGAGAAAGTAAACCCACAAAGAATGGATAAACCGTCCCGTAATATTGTTGTTAGTGGTGTTAAAGAAAGACTTGAAAATGTAAAAGAGGGTGATAAACGTATCGTTTGTGACAGTGGAGTTCATCAGTTATCTGAAATTGAACATCTTCATCAGCCATTTGATATAACTCGTCAGCAGCTTGTGTCAGAACTTGAAATGGTTCGATCAGCATTAAAAATGTCATGGAAAACACCTAAAGGCAAAGTACCTGATGTTGTCAAAAATGAATCTCTTGGTTTCGGAGAAGGAGATTATGACCATGAGTTTTTAATGAGACATGATCTTCAGCAGTTAGAAGCAGAAATTTTAATGAGAATCAATCATTTTGAGTTCCATGGTGTACCAAACAGAAGAGTACCGGAAATTCTTCTCACCAAAAAAGAAAAGAGCATACATTTTTCAGAGGAGGGCCTATTTTTAGTTATGACAGCATCAATCTCTCATAAGGCATTTCAGAATTTACTGTCTCTAAAGAAAAAGTTGGAACAAACAGAAGAAGCTGTAGCACAACTGAATCCTGCTACCCATCATGAACGAATTCTTAAACATTTACAAGAAATAGAAGTTTTACATCAGTCACGGAAGGCTGTCATGCTGACTATAGCAGGATACCTTACAAAGAAGCGTTTTTCCAAACTATCAACCAGACTTAAGTACTACAAGAGATGTATTCACTACTTCAGTGACTTGAGGAAACCAGAACTGGTGTATTTGAAGACTACTGTTGCTGATGTTGAAGTTCATTTGAAACTTGGTGAAAGACTTCTGGTAAGATTAAGTACTATATATTGAAATAAATAGGTTACATGTATGAAAAAAGAAAACATCTAAAATATGAAAATCATCATCAAATAAAGAATTTTTTTATGTAATAATCATTGTATTATATATAAAATTACAGTGTCATGAAAGTAATATCTTAATCTAGTTAGCAAGTGGTTGTAATACTTGATTCATCTGTTCCATTAGCTAAAATTAAGCTGAATACCTAAGCAATATCATGCTGTAAAGAGTGACCTTTGAAAATTCTTTTTCTTGGTAAGGCATGTTACAAAGAACCAAACTTTAACGATTATTGTACTTAAGACTCAGAAATCATACAATCAAAATACTGAATTTGATGTTTTAAATACAAATTGTGTACCCAGAGTACTGAGTCAAGTTAAATAACTGAGAGCCAAGATTTAAGTAGAATGGGAAAGGAGATAAGCTGTGGTTTATTTATGGCACTATTAATGAATAAAAAGGGATGTAGGTAATACGTCAATTTCAGCAACAAAGCAACACAAAATTCAAAAGACATCAAATTTTAAAAAGTATTTAAACATATAGTCTTTATTATACTGTAATCAGCTATTTTGCTATACAGATAAAGCTATACGTATAAACGTAAGCTTTATACGTCAATGACCTCAACTAACCTATAAACCCTGCCTACTTACCGGAACTACTGTATTTCATCAACAACGTCACGTCACAACCATGACAACGTGTAGTAACAATGGTCAAACTTTTAGGAATTTAAACTTATGTCTTCAGATTGGTAATTTATATACCATGTTTATTAAATATTATTAATTAAGTTCATTTTCTCTTTTTAATTCCTTAAGTTATCAATGTCTTAACACCTAGACTACGCTCATAGGGAAATACCCCAAAATGGTACCCCAAAAGGGAAATTCCAAACTCTTTTCAACAATATTTGTTACATATTTTTTATTTTTTATTTTTCATCGATTTCAGTATTGAATATGAAATTTATTTGTATTTGGCACGAAACAGGGGAAATGCTTGGTATAACCTCGCATTTCCCCCATTTCTAAGCCTCATACAAATAAATTTCATATTTCAAGACACTATCATATATTGTCTAAGTAACAGACAAGTGTCTACATATACACAGTATATCAAGCTCAAAATTGCAAGACTCTAAAAAAGTTGTAATTTCAACATATATATGTTGTCATAACCAAACAACAAACATGAAAATGTATTCAGTATCAATGAATTGATAAAAATATAACACTTCATTAGCATATTTTTACCCCCAAAAAACCCACATTTTTGATAATAAGTAAATGTTTTGTGCTAGCTAGCAAAATGTGGAAGCAGGAGGGAAATTATTTTGCTCTGAAGAAATTTCTAGAAGTTTTAATCCAATTGTAATTATGAAATCTATGTTTTTCAGCAAGAACAAGAAGGTGGGAAACCTAAATCAATGGCATCTCGTTTTTCATCATTACTGACACAATCACCTGTTTCTAGCCAAGCTTCAGGTCTATTGTCTGCTGGGCAGACCAATGTAACACAAAGAACATCAACCAATATACCAGCCACCATATCTCATGTTAATAGGAATGTGGAGGTAAAAGGATCAGAACCACCCAGAAATATACCATCACATACTTCTAGCCAGAATACACCAAGGTAATTATATTTATAGAAAAACTAAGAAAGTATAATACAAATTTCTTGTCGATCTTTTATTGCGCAGTAATATTTTTCAAATATACTGAATAATTGATCGTTGCTTGCACAAATACATAGGCAAATTATTCATGCATATTTAGGACAAGTTTACTGGAAAATACATAGATAATTATGTGATTTAATACTTTATTGCTGAATTCTATTAACTGCCAAGCTTTCTTTTAAAAACCATTCAAACCAGATATGTCAGAATGAAGATTTTTATGATTGCTACTATAAAGGTTTTTAGTCAAATGCACTTCTATTTCTTTCCACACTGTAGAGAGTAGGGGACATTTCATTTTATGATTAAATTCATACAATCCTAATTTATGGTAGTAACGTTTTGCTAACAAAAATAGGATGTTTAATTGATTATTTTGTTATTCTTGTCACATAAAAGTGAACTTGCATACATGTATAATACATGTTGTACATACAAAACTGAGACTCTAGCTTGAAAACAAGCACTTCATTTATAGTAGTTTTGAAAAAGCATCATAATCACTACTGTTTTTGCTTGAACTGCCATACTATAATAACATATAATTTATAAAGTTTGATATTTTCCATGTTGTAATCATGTTAATAAAATATGTTTTGAAATATTTGTTTTTTAAATAGGATTCCAGTCACTTCTACTCAGACTTTACCAACGCCAGTTCATTCTGGATTATCTTCTGGAAATTTACGACAGGTTCCTCTAGCTACGGCAAAACAAAACCAAACAAATAAAGAATCGTCCATAAATTTACAACAGATTCCTATTCCAACTATCAAACAAACATATCAAGAGTCCAAACTTGTGGATCCTAGATTTAAAAGACAAAATTCAAACGAAAAAGTCAGTGATCAGCCAAATCCTAGGTTTCAGAGACAGAACTCTAATGAATATGTAAATAGTCCAAGAACTGTTGATCAGTCGGCTAAACTTACTGGAGAGCAACCACAGCTGTCACGAGGACAGAACACTCAAGACAATACTGAACAGGGGAGGAATGTGCAATATAATCCTAGATATGGATCAGTTGAAAAAGGGGATCCCAAAGGAGAATCCGCTGCCGTATCATCACCTTATACATTACCTCCTGCCAGATACTTACAACAACCAGTACAGAAACCCCCTACATGGGGCCCCAGAGACACAAATCAATCAAGATCACAAAATGATCAAAAATTAGAATCAGACTTATTGACTGTCAAAAATAAACTTCTACGTCTGTCACAACAATTAAACCATGATCAGAGTGTTAGAATGAGTGTACAGTCGGTCTTACTGTCTGTGACAGAAGCTTTAGATCTTCTGAGAGAGGAGTCGAGCAATCTACCTAAAGTTAAAGACATTATTCTGGAATGTTTAGCAAGATATAATGCTGTCAAAGAATTAATGGGTAAGAAAGATCAACAGATATTTGTCACAATACTTGTAAATTAATTTAGTCATCTGATTTGTCATTCTCTTGTTGAAAACCATTTTTTTGGGAGTCTGCAAACATTTCTATTTTATAAGGTTAATGCAAAGAGTTATTTCAATTATTGATCTAACCTTTAGTTTGTATTTACCAGTACATATTGATACTTATCAAAAGTATATATGTTAATCATATATGTAGCTCTTTAAGAGGATATTGGTTTAACATAAAAATCAGATTTAATCTCTGACATAAATTAAAAAATGCAGAACTAGTTTCATCGTATTCTATCAACAGTCTTATTTTATATACTGCAGGATGAAATCATTTTACTAAGTGATATTTTACATTAACGGGATAATCATTTTCATTTTCAAAAAAAGAATCGCATATTGCTTTTAAATGAAATTTAATTAAGAACAAATAGAGGGACTCCTGTACTACAAATTCAACCGTTTTCAATTAGGACTGTCTGATTGTAATTTATTGAAAAACAAAACCTATCCAAGTAAACTTAATTAAATTTACTGGTAGCAAAGAGTTTCAATAGAGTTTCATCTTTTAATTAGAGAATTTCAAGAGTCTGATTTCTATTCACAGAATGAATGTTTATACAAAGTATTTTTGTCACATTTATGCTTTAACTATCCCTTCAAAAATACAAAATTGGATTTTCAAAATATACACTGAGTATATCTAAAAAAATAAATGACAGTGTCTCATGGATTAAACAAATATAAATCTGAAATTCTAAAACCACTGAAAACTTGAAAAATGAAACATAAAATTTCTTACATTCAAAATCTAATAAAGTGGATGTTTGAAGAGAGAATTTTTTATCTGTAAGTGTTCAACTGATTCTTTATGCAAACTATATTGTCTTACTTTCTAAAACAAGTATAGAAGCCTCACTTTTGATTCAGATTAAATATGCAATGTATTGCTGTACTATTTACTACTACTAGAGTAGATTGAATTTAAGATCTCATTTTATTGATAATTATGATACTAATCAGTATTGATAGGCATTAACAAAAAACTTTTTTTTTTGTTCTTACAGAAGGCTGAAGACTTTTCAAAGAATGATACAGAGAAAGAGAAAACATGCTGGCATTATTTTGTTACATTGTGTTATTTGTATAGATTTTCTAGATGTGCATTTGTTTTGAAAAGTGTAATGTGATTGTTATTGTCTGTATGGGGTGTTATATTAGGAAATATGAAATCCTAAAGGTGTAAAGAGTTTACTCGAGTCAAAATTGTGATATGCTTGTGTTCATTTTAAAATTTTTCAGTCAAGTGTTTATGTGAGAAAAATATGTATGTGAGATGGGTTTTTTAATAGTTTAAGTAAGAGTTGATGCAAGTGGTATTTTTTTTCCTTCGACGCATCATTTATTGCTGGATGATACTTCTATATCAAACATGACAAAACTTGCATCTTACTTAGTGAAACTACATGACAATGGGTTGTAAATTTTTGTAATGGTGCTTTTTCCTTTGTTTATTTTACTTTAAACATTAGTGCTAATAGTTGTTTCTGGTGTACATATTGCATACAAATGATGATATATTGTATAACATTGGAATTATCAGTCCCTTCTTTACATCATATTTGAACATTAATTGATATTTTTCAAGAATTTCTCTTCTGTGTCATATGAATATATCTATTGTGATAAACAGGAATAATCATAAAATGACTAGATTTGTGGTAAATGTCAACGAGATATCTACAACTATATTTACCAAAAAAATACATTTAAAGGCTACCATAGATTTACCTCAATAGACAATCATCCATATCATATTTAAAGCTGGAAGTTATATTTTTATATTTTCTTCAAAATACACATCAACACATGTACAGTGTTTGGATTTCAAAGAAATTTGATGTAAAACATCCAATCTTGAATAAGTTCTTGTTGTCAAAGTTTATTCATTGACAATCATTTTTAAAATATCTGTCAGCTTCCATTTCCAAAAATGACAGGCTTTACAGATTTATGTAATACATTAGGATTCAATGGTAAAATGCATTTCATGCGGCACTAAATTTATTATGTTTCGCTGGTAACACAGACAATTGATAACCTAGGAACTTTGAGTTGCTTTGTTATTAATTCTCTGTAACTGTGCCGAACACAAAACTGTGCAAGCAGGGTCCTTTTAACTACAAGTTTTCTTATTTCAGTTTTGACTGTTAAACTGATTCAATAGATAAATGAATAAAAATTAAAATAGAAAATGAAATCCATTTTATTTTTGTAAAATTAGTTTTGTGATTTGGATTTGTAATTGACTGCTGCAATTCAGCTGAAGATTACTAAAGATTAGTACCATAAAACAGTTATCCAAAGTATAAAAACAAGTCATAGGAGTCCAATTTGTTTACATTTAGTTTGTTGTAAATAATTATTTGATTTTTAAATGAATTAAAGGTTAAAGCAACAGTGATGAGCATTTTGCTTTAAGTATTTTGTGTTATGTCAGAATTTCTGTTGTTAATGAGTTTCTGCAAAGATGAAATATTACTGCTGAAATTGAATGGGAAAAGATGACTGTAAGTTTAGTTTTTCCTCTTTAATATAAACTGACTTTTACTTGAAAAGTGTTACTTTGGAGATAGCAGACATTTTAATGATTAATTTTTAAAATTGTATCTCTTGCTGGTATAAGAAGAGTTATCTCCCATATTATCATATTTGAATCATTTCATTGAATTACAATATTATTTGTTATTTTTAAGCATATATTGTTATTTTAAGCTGTTTGTTGTAAATTTCTTATAAAGATTACAGCCAGTATAACACATTTTTGAATTTCTTACTACACCCATTATAATGAACAAAGAAACAGTCTATAAAACACTATCTGTAAATTCTGGTGATATAACAATATGAGCTCATGATTATTTTACCTGGGACAAATGTCAAAGAATACCAGACAAAGGAATTAAAACATTGTAGCAAGACTACATTAGATGTCTCAGTTAGTGTGAAGGTTGGCACCAGATAAAATATTCAAACCTGCTGTATTTGTTTGCACCTGTCCTAAGTTAGGAACCTGATGTTCAGCGGATGTTGGTTATTGATGTGGTTAAATGTTTCTGATTTCTCGTTTTCATATAAATTAGACTGTTGGTTTTCCTGTTTGTATGGTTTTACACTAGTCATTTTTGGGGCCCGTTATAGCTTGTTGTTTGATGTGAGCCAAGGCTCTGTGTTGAAGGCCGTACATTGGGCTAATGAAATGGTGATTTCTGGACAAAATCTTAACACTTCAAGAAATATCTTTACTATACTTAGTTTGATAAAAGCCAATTTGAGGAAGACTCATTTGATTTAGGGATGTTCACATAAACTATTTATAGACTTAAATTTTGTTTCTGACTTTGAGCATCATGTTCTTATACCAAACATGATTCCATATAGCTCCAAAGGGTTGGAAAGAACACTTGATGTTTTGGTTCAAAAGACTAGGCTAGCAGATAAGAATAGCCTGAAATTAGAGAAACGTTTTGGTTTCTGATTGATATCTTTTAATATTTATCCAACTTTTACATACTTACACTTGTAGATGCATGGGCTGGAGATGGGCTGGGCTGGAGAAAGCCTAATTTTTGTGTTAATAGATCTAGGTCACAATAGCTATTGGTAGCATGAAATTTAGTCAGAATATCAATTACACTTTTTATCTTGTGAACATAATAAAATATATCCTTTGTTAACCAAATTTTGTTTGGTAATTCCCCAAAAAATAAAAAAAAGATTGCATTCATGTCAAATTTCAAGGATCTTCAAGACTTGTATGACTACTTTTAAGTTAAAATAAAATATAGTACATTATGCACAATTAATATTATATACAACCTATCCAATGAAATATATACACACATATTCAAATTACAAGATGATGTGAATATGTATAATCATACTTGTCTAGAAAATTCCAGAAATTGTGCATGGTACATGAATCTCATCTAAAGAATGGAGTTATCTTTCTTTGCCCATAATTATTGTTGAACAAGTACATAGTGTTCCCTTTCAATACTTTACACAATTTTGGTCCAGTGCATAATGAATACAATCTTTCACTTTCAGTATTAAAAAAAAATAAGTTCTTCTATCATGTGAATTTCCCCTGACCTCAAACTCATTTCATGCATCAGTGATCAAGGTTACATTTACGTGATTAGGTCCATTTGAACTTTCTCAGATACGTGTAAGCAGGAGGTCAACTATATGTGGTGTATGGAATGATTGTAAGGTGTTTAAATCAGGCTGACAAGTTTCTTTTGACCATGATCTCATTTTCATGGATCATTGGTGAATGTGATATTTTTTTGTGTTTAAGTATGTTTTTTAACTACTATAACCAATGTGTCAACTTAAGTTAGTGTACGGAATGATAGTTTAGTGTAAATGACTTTTTGGCAGTTATCATTTGTCATTGACCTCATTTTCATGCTCCATTGGTCATTGTTGAATTCTGTAGTTTGGATCTTTTCTCAAGATACTTTAAGCAAAGATCAACTATATTTGGTGTATGGAATGATTATCAAGTGAACATGTCCCGACCTTGACCTCATTGGCATAGTTCATTGATAGTTAAGCTTGTGTAATACTTTACCTTTAAGAGTTTCAACAAAAAAAAATCAATCATGGTAAGTAAAGCAGGCCAAATATTTCAGCCTGTACACTCTTGTTTTAATTTATAGTAGGATTGAAGATTTATAGTGAAAGGTTTCATTGGTGTTTTTTTTTTAATTGTTTTTTTGTAGCTCAACTGGGCCAAAGGACCAAGTGAGCTTTTTCTCATTACTTGGTGTCTGTCATCGTCTGTCGTTAACTGTTACAAAAACTTCTTCTCTGAAACAACTGACTCAAATTTAACCAGACTTGGCCACAGTCATCATTAGGGTATCTACTTTAAAAATGTGTCTGATGCCTGCAAACCAACATAGCTTGAAATAGAACATAGGTGTAAAATACAGTGTTTATCGTTTATCTCTGTAACTAAAGCACTCACAGCAAATCTGACATGTGGTAAAAATGTTCAGGTTAAGATCTATCTGCAACAGGAAACCCATTGTTGGGTTGTTACCCCTGCATTGGTAATTTTAAGGAAATTTTGCAGTTTTTGGTTATCTTGAATATTATTACAGATAGAGATAAACTGTAAACAACAATAATGTTCAGCAAAGTGAGATATGAAAATAAGTCAACATCACTAAAATTGTCAGTGACATCTTATTGGAGATATAATTGTTCTTTAATGTCATTTTGTGCATTTTTTTTTGTAAATAACCTTCTGCTTTTGATTTAACTACTGGGCGAAATTAAACTAAAAACAATTGGTCTTAATCATTATTAGGGTATATAATACTATATATATTTATTGAAATTTTAACCTTATTAAACATGATTTCAAATTAAAACCACAGTAGATACAGATGAGCGACACAGGCTTTTGATAGCCTCTAGTTCAGTTATAGACCAGCAGTCAAATCCGTCACCACTATGTTTTAACACTTATGCTTCAGGGTTTATAAAATTTCCAATTTTTAGAGAATCAAATTTGACTCAATTTTTATGAAAAACAAATACACATGGCATTTTGAAGTTCATTAAAAAAAAAAAAAACAACTTCAAATTAGTATTTATGCTGTGTTTAATGTAATATTTTATTAAGATTTTCATAATCTGGACGATTACATAAAATTGGTAATACAAATCCTTGATATATTATATGTCTCTGAGGGTGTGACCGTTGTAAATAAAAAAAAAAATGTAAATCTTATAGTCAGAGACATATATACACGTGTATATATGTCTCTGTTATAGTTTAATAAAGATATGGTACATAGTTTATGGGGAGGATTTAGTCAAAGCAACCCATATCCTTATATAGCCCTACATGATATAATAGCTATGTTATTTTATAAAGGACCAATTATGATAAAACTGTCTTAAATCTGAAGAATTGATTTCTACTAATAAGATAATTAAATGTATTTTGTTCTAAAAACGAAGCTATTTACGTAAGGAGAACACCATAAAACTAATCAGTCATCGCTAATTACATTTCTAAAGATCGTTAGTCACGATATAAGATAATACAAATAAGACTAAGAGCAAAGTTTCATTCTGCACAATGTTTATAGAAGGTCACTATAAATAAATTTGGTGACGCAAGAACTATTGTAAATATTTTATAGCTTCTCTCTTGACAGTATGCGGTTATGTAGATTCTAGCAGAATATCACAATCACATATTTTCCATTTTATATTGCTCCTTTCTACTCTAGAATAAATGTATAGTTTAAAAAATGTAACAATATAACTGGCGATCACTACGGCGGATGCAATGTCAAAATCTGCTGTACACGATTGCAAAATCCATTGTGTTGCAATAGAGACAACAATCTGGGCTGTACACGATAGTACAATTGTTTTCAATAGCAGTCGAGAACATAGATCCTCATAGAGGCTATTGTGTCCAGTGTATAGGTAGCCGGTAATACATAGGCGTGTTATCGTTCTTCTTAAAATATTATATTTCCAGTAACTGATTACGATGACATTCGTCAAACTAGACAAAATGTAATCGTTTTAGCTTGTTATATTGCTGAAGAATAATCACCAGGGACATCATTTTTTGTAATTTTAAGACAAACTATATTAGTTCCTCTGAGAATATACAAGTTGAAAAAATATTTTCACGATGTCAATTATCGAGTCTGGCTGAAATGTCAGCAATAGTTTGTGTCATATTGTGATGAGGTGTCAAATAAACTAAGAGCAAATTCAGATAACAAAGTCCTGCAGGAACGAAGACTTTTTTCATTAATGATATTGATACTTTTGACACACACCACGTGACAAGACACACTCTACGTGACAAAACAATTATTCTGATATTATCGACAGTTCGTCCTTTTAGAAAAACCTTAATGGAGTATTTGTGGAACTATCTTTTGATTATATGGCAATTGGATGAACGAACTTTATAGAAACAGATAATAAACATTGTTTTAAATTGGAAAGTTCTATAAAGATAGTTTCACTACATTACTTCAATCGGCAATCTAAAAGTTTACTTAAGAAGTTGTCTGTGTCCAACGACAAACACATTTTTCAACTGACAACATACATGTCATGCAATATATTTGATTTCTGGTATACTTCTCAAAAAGGGCTATTTTTTAATCATTGCATGACTGCATGACTTTGTACACAATGGATAAAGATTGAACAGAAAAACAATCAAACCTTAAAGAAATAAGATAATAAATACAAAAGATGATAAACGAAAATGCCGACATATAAGTGTTGCATATATAAATCGATCTATAATCCAACTAAGCTGATCTGAGTTCCAGATCCTCATCGTCTTAAGCGGCATTCCTTGGAATATATTTGGAGATTTTAAATAATTTGAAAAGAATAGAATGTTAACAAAGCGTGGCTCATGATGCATCAGATCGGATATATGACTGCTTATTTATGCACACCACGTAGGTGCTCGCAATTGCAGACGAGTTCCTGCATATGTCGGTTCGAGTGATTCCGTATATACATGGGTCAGAGAACGAATAGAGCAAAGTAAACCAAGAAGACAATGAAAAACTCAGAGTTTAACTATAATTGGTTGTTTCTACTAAATATCACTGCTTTTGTTTCGATACTATGATTTTATACATGTAGAAATGTGTTGTCCCGAAAGAATATGTGGTTTCATATGGGACAAAGTAAATTGCCTCGTTTAAAAAGCAACCCGAGTTCTAGTTATTGCTGCGTTAAAACGTAATCCCTATTGCCAATATACTAAGTAATTTGACATAAACTTAGCACAAAATTGTTCAGTAGGGAATTCTTGTGTGATATTAATTACTAGATCATGATGACATTTCACTGACATTTGAAGTCATAGTTTCTAATTAGTCGTAATTCACTGTAAACACATTTATAGCGTACGAAAAATGTTTTTGCTTATCCTTGGTAACTTAAAGATTTCGGGGTTATTGTCCGAAGAACGTTGAAAGTGACAAATGTTAGTTCCGGCGATAATACTAATAAACCGCTTTTAGCAATTATTTACAATACTCTATAAATGTCAATCTTTCGCGCAATTCAGTCTGAAGCGCTTCCGCTTAGTGCATTGTGTGTTACAGGGTGATTCATAAATTAAATATAGAATACAAAAAAAAACCCTGCTTATTACAAATATCTTTGTTTTCCTCTGACATGATTTCATTATAGATCTGAATTCCACTGCAACAGTGTCACGTTCTTTCAAGTCTAAACGATACTTAAATGTTGTCCTTTTCAACAATGCTTTCAACTTCAAACACTTTTTTATTCAAAATATTCACTGTTCTTTGCATAATTTCAAGTCTGTTCTTTAACCTTATTTGTAGGTTCTAGAAATTGTTATGTTTCCTCAAATTTAAAAACAAAACTGCGCATCCAAATTACCAAGTATAATACAGCACCACTTTAAAGAAATTATAAATGTACAAGTAATGTTTTGAACCTGATGGGGTCGAGAAAGATTAAAGATAACTGAATGTTAGATTCTTGAATTAGTGTACGTATGGGGTCGTGCTTGTGTCTATTTCATGCATATTTTTTTTTATCAATATATGAAATTCTTGCATACTATGAGTACATTTATTTGTATATTCATCACCAATTTTCACATCGCCAGGGACAAATATACATTACATGTCTCTGTCATCAACAAATTAACCCGTTGCTCCAAGACAGCTTTAAATCAACATGTTAAATTAATGATAGCTTGCACATGGCAGTCTTATGTGATGTGATGATATTCCTTTTCTTTTAAATATATTAATACCACCATCTCTCTCGTGGGCACCCAATAAATGCTATTCTATTGGAAAACTATACAGATAACAGAGAACTTGTCGTTATTGATTATAGAATATTGTATCATACACAAGCAATGTTATACAGCTGATGGATTCCATAACACAATTTATAGAGAGTAATTTCTGCTATTACTTTGACCTGTCCTCGTACCATAAACAGACCTCTGGACGTGCTAGTTCAATAACTGACCTTAACAATTCTCAATACGATTTGGTTTCGTCTAACATATACAGCAGTCATGCCTAATTAAAGGTCATCTTTCTGACACGGCGTCAAATCAGAAATCAAACTTGATATAGGACATTCGAACATGTCATCTCTATGTTATTAAATCCATTTAAAGGTAAAGATTACATGAAATGCAATCAAAACCACATGTTTCTGACTTCATTTCCAAATCTTCATATGCTTATAACCACCTTTTTTATTTACTACATATAGTGTATTGATTATATCATTCTATACAACATATCCATGAACATTTCCATTTATCAATGTAATATTTTCACAGATATTCAAGTCATAAAACGATGTGACACCTGTCATGAAAATAACAATACGTTTGCAAAGTGCAGGAATATAATATCTGTTCTAAAAATATAAATGATGTCATTGTTAAAGTCATCTTTAAAAATAGGAGTTATCTCCTATTGTCCAGAATTGTAGTTGAATCAACTATAACACATGCTTTATTGACAATGCAATATTGAATTTTACTTTCCACTTATACATTAACGCAATCTTTACCCTTCTGTGCTTACAATCAAATTGATTCTATTTTTTTTTCATGAAATTGTTCAAAAGATGTCGACAGTAACTCGAAACAAGCTTTGTTTTTGTTTGTTTCTTTTCTTCTATGAAAAAAACCTTATTCGGTTGATATATGACGGCAATGTTTAAATATTGTATACTTTCATCTATCGTACTTTCAACATATTACCAGGGTTAAATGGAAATGAAAAGCAAACATTCAAAAGCACAGAATTCCCCAAACCATCATTCTAAATTAATTATAGACCTTTTAGGCAAACATCTTCAACAAAGCAAATGTTTTGTTTTGTGTTTATTCAAGAAATATGTTTCTGCATTCTTGCAGAAGCACAATTCACACGAACTGTCGATAAAATATAAATGAGCATTATTTGTTTTATTAATAAAAAAAAAGATATCATGTAAAAGTCAACTTAGGATTTTAATAGTTTTTTTAACAACTTAAAAATAATAGGCAAACGTAGGCAAACGTTAAATTCCAGAGTTTTAAGGACAAGTTTATCGTCATATCTTAACGAAGAGGAATCGGGAAAATCAATAACGTTTACTTTGTATAAAATAAGCAAAATTTCCTTTGTATGAAATAAGCGTTGAATTGAAAAATACTTTTTACGCTAATCAATCGATTCTTTACTTTAATGTTGCTGCTCAAATGCTGCAAATTTTACTCTATTAATACTTGATTAAGATTTTGTCTCTATGAATTAATTTCTATATGACATTTATACTCGTCAGTTGCACTAAAAGGATAGGTTGTACATGAGTAGAATATTATGTAAACATGAAAGGACATGATGGACATGTAGATTACAATTGGAAGATGACACTACAAAAATCAACAGAAAATCTTATGATATGTATACTTCAACATTAAGTTCTTTTGACATTCAGTACTCGAACAAGAGAGGCGTAAGATACAGAAAGCATATTCAAAATCATAAGTAGAAAACATGGGTCAGAGAAAGGATAGACAGAGTCAGAGAAAGGATAGACAGAGTCAGAGAAAGGATAGACAAAGTCAGAGAAAGGATAGACAAAGTCAGAGAAAGGATAGACAAAGTCAGGGAAAGGATAGACAGAGTCAGAGAAAGGATAGACAAAGTCAGAGAAAGGATAGACAGAGTCAGAGAAAGGATAGACAAAGTCAGAGAAAGGATAGACAAAGTCAGAGAAAGGATAGACAAAGTCAGAGAAAGGATAGACAGAGTCAGAGAAAGGATAGACAAAGTCAGAGAAAGGATAGACAAAGTCAGAGAAAGGATAGACAAAGTCAGAGAAAGGATAGACAGAGTCAGAGAAAGGATAGACAGAGTCAGAGAAAGGATAGACAAAGTCAGAGAAAGGATAGACAAAGTCAGAGAAAGGATAGACAAAGTCAGAGAAAGGATAGACAAAGTCAGAGAAAGGATATACAAAGTCAGAGAAAGGATAGACAGAGTCATGGCAAAAGAAAAACGACGAATTGACGATCAGTAAACATACAAAAAAGAAAAAGAAAAGACGAACAGTTAACATACAAAAAAGAAAAGAAAAGACGAACAGTTAACATACAAAAAAGAAAAGAAAAGACGAACAGTAAACATACAAAAAAGAAGAGAAAAGACAAACAGTTAACATACAAAAAAGAAAAGAAAAGACGAACAGTAAACATACAAAAAAGAAGAGAAAAGACAAACAGTAAACATACAAAAAAGAAAAAAAAAGACGAACAGTTAACATACAAAAAAGAAAAGAAAAGACGAACAGTAAACATACAAAAAAGAAGAGAAAAGACGAACAGTAAACATACAAAAAGGAAAAGAAAAGACGAACAGTAAACATACAAAAAAGAAAAGACGAACAGTAAACATACAAAAAAGAAGAGAAAAGACGAACAGTAAACATACAAAAAGGAAAAAAAAAGACGAACAGTAAACATACAAAAAAGAAAAGACGAACAGTTAACATACAAAAAAGAAAAGAAAAGACGAACAGTAAACATACAAAAAAGAAAAGAAAAGACGAACAGTCAACATACAAAAAAGAAGAGAAAAGACGAACAGTAAACATACAAAAAAGAAAAGAAAAAGAGAAAAGACGAACAGTAAACATACAAAAAAGAAAAGAAAAGACGAACGGTAAACATACAAAAAAGAAAAGAAAAGACGAACAGTAAACATACAAATAGGAAAATAAAAGACAAACAGTAAACATACAAAAAGGAAAAGAAAAGACGAACAGTAAACATACAAATAGGAAAAGAAAAGACGAACAGTAAACATACAAAAAAGAAAAGAAAAGACGAACAGTAAACATACAAAAAAGAAGAGAAAAGACGAACAGTTAACATACAAAAAAGAAAAGAAAAGACGAACAGTTAACATACAAAAAAGAAAAGAAAAGACGAACAGTTAACATACAAAAAAGAAAAGAAAAGACGAACAGTAAACATACAAATAGGAAAAGAAAAGACGAACAGTAAACATACAAAAAAGAAAAGAAAAGACGAACAGTAAAAATACAAAAAAGAAGAGAAAAGACGAACAGTTAACATACAAAAAAGAAAAGAAAAGACGAACAGTTAACATACAAAAAAGAAAAGAAAAGACGAACAGTTAACATACATAAAAGAAAAGAAAAGACGAACAGTAAACATACAAATAGGAAAAGAAAAGACGAACAGTAAACATACAAAAAAGAAAAGAAAAGACGAACAGTAAACATACAAAAAAGAAGAGAAAAGACGAACAGTTAACATACAAAAAAGAAAAGAAAAGACGAACAGTTAACATACAAAAAAGAAAAGAAAAGACGAACAGTAAACATACAAAAAAGAAAAGAAAAGACGAACAGTAAACATACAAAAAAGAAAACTAAAGACTGAGCAACACGAACCCTACAAAAAAGGTTGATGATAAAAGACGAAGGTCATTTATAGTGTTGATTCAGAAGTAATTGCCTTTCAACACGATATAATTTCAACGTATTCGTATAAATCATTTACCAGTATCGTTGCAGAAATCTTTTTTTATACTTGTACACATCTACAATTTCAATGCAATTTTCAAGAATATCAACGAGCTTCGTGGATGATGAGTCAAAGCTAACAAAAAAGCCCGCAATGCTAGGATATTTATTTAGATACGATGAAAAGGGTACGTTTAGAACACTATAGAGGAGAATATTTATCTGTATCTGTACTGACGAAAACGTTGTTGATAATACTTGAGGCAAAGACAGAGAGTGCCATCGGTTTATTGACGGTGCGTATAAGAAGTTTAAAAGATCGCAATCCTCGGAGTTTGCACTAGTGTCGTCTAGATGGCCCCAGTCGACCACTTTTACCAAGGATTTGTATAGTTATACTATTCAAATCTGTGCTTTCAGAAACCAAATGTCAAAAAACTTTGTATTGTTCTTCACTTGTTACTTTCACAATATCATGGGTATTAATTTTATAACATAGTCACTAATATTATTGTTTATTTTTGACGGGCTTTCTTGAGAAAATTTTCTGATTCAAAAGTAGAAACCAGCTTCTCAGCCACTGTGCCAGTATAAATTATAGACTTTTGGGTTGAGTGTCTTGTCTGGACTTCTTGGATTACCAGTTTGGTTACCACATAAGAGTCACATCAATCTATTGACGATTTTTCCTGATATAAATGTTACGGTCTTTCCAGCTTGTTGGTAGATATGTACGGGTCTCCCACTATCGCTCCATATACTCTGTGGTAGACATGACAACGGAATTTAGTGAAAGATGCCTTAAATCTGTATACGATCAAAACTCTCTTACAAGCAACATAACTTAGAAAGGTCCCTTAAACAGCAAAAAACATTAAAGACAACTTAAAATCATCTTTTTTGTACAAATTATAAAACTTTAAAAGTAATCTATACTATTAAAAAGAAGACCTCATTTTGTGTGTCGCTTCTCTTCCTTCCACGATAAATTAATCATCATGCCTCTATGTTCTTTAGGTATAACATGCATAGTCGCATTTGTCATCCATTCTTATGATTATTCAGATTGAGTTATTTTTGGAGAAAAACGACAAAAAGGAGTCCGGATATTGATTCCGTCATCAGACTGACTTTTGGTCATAGATAAGATTTCCGGTTTGAAACATGCACAAGTACAACCAATCGTAAACTATGATAAGATAACAAAAATTAATAAGCCAATCACAGCGTTCTCCATATCATGGTGTTTAGATCGCAAGAACGACGTCGGGATTGGGTGTTTTTAAGATCGGGATTTAGGGATTGATCCTTACGGGATACGGTATATATTTTTCGATTTCGGGATTTCGGGATATGAATTTCTTTAAATTCGGCAACTCGGGATGTCCTGTTTTTAAGCCCGGGGTTTCGGGATCAGGACCCTTCCGACCACCCCTTAAAGTCAGTCTAAGTCATAAATACAAGATTGTTATCCTACCAATGGCATGTTAATAAGGCTCTCAACAAAAAAAAAACACTGATGGATTGTTCTAGAAGCATATTTTATTAGACTAATAATGGTCTATGTATATATAAGCGGTTACATTTATTTCATGTTTGAAGAGGTGCAAATTTTAAATTTAATTTGACTTTTACCAAAAGCTGCATTGTAGCAAATAAGAGGAATAATTGTGGTCTGAAGCTAGAAACACGAAAATGATTCAATTTAACAGAAAGGAAACAACTATCGGACTTCGGAAAAAGGGAGAGGGCTTTTGATATCTTTTATGAAATTCTCCATAAATAATATCTTTTACAAAAAAACATCCTACAACAGTTCACAATTAAACTGTATATGCCCGCGATTTCGCGGGTGTGTTCTAGTAAGATTTAAAAGCTAAACAATATGATAAGTTTTTCAACTTAAGAAACAAGACTGATGGTTAAATGGAAGCAGTCGACACGGTCTTTAATTTTTGTTCGAAAGAGAAGAAATGTTCGCTTCACTCGGGTGTATGGACGTATTTGTAAAAAAAAAATATCATATTAAGCAATTTCAATGGGTTGTATTTTAAATGGCAAACAAATTAACGACGATTTAAACATATTTACTCGGTTGTAACATTGTAATTATCACAATAACATATGTAATGTGCTTTTTGAACATCGATTGATTTCTAAATGTTCTACTACTTAAAGTTTGCGACGTAAAAATGTAACAAAAGTGATTTCCCCAGCTGCTTTATTTAAAACAATAATCGAATATGGTGAATGTTTATTATATTAGGAATGATGTCCTTGATTTGTTACAAGAAGAGAAATAGCTTACAACATAATATAATGCAAGTACTAAATGACTTTCAAAACGTATACACATTGTAAACTGATACTCAAAACTTTACTTATAACCTTGGGTAACAAACTATATGATTCTTGTATACAAAAAATAAAATCACAAAAATACTGAGCTCCGAGGAAAGTTTATAAGAAAAGGCCCTAACCAAATGGCAAAATCAAAAGCTCAAACACATCAAACGATTGGATAACAAATGGCATATACCTGACTTGGTACAGGCATTTTATTATGTAGAAAATGGTGGATTAAAGCTAAGCCTTTCAATTGTATGACAGTCGTATCAAATTCCATTATATAGACAAAGATTTAATTACTCTTTAGCGGTATACAATTTTGACAATGCACGATACATCAATGCCAAAAGTTTGATTGGTAGATTGACTTGTGGCACATTAAGGGTTGAACGTCTCATACAGGAATATACAAATCTAAAGAAAGGTTTAATGTTTGAGACTGAATATTTATAAATCGGTAGCGCATAATACAATGTACCTTTTCTTGCACACAATTATTATGAAGTTATCTTATGGTAAAACCACTACAAAAGGTTCTACTTTTTTTTAATATTACAGTTCAAAATCTAATTAAAAAAGTGCTCTTTTTATTCACCGGAGTAACACATTTTAGTTTAAAACTCCTCCCTCAATTAGACCCTCTAGCATATACTGTTAAAAAATAAAATCTATGCCTTTATGATTGTCCAGTATGGTGTTTCAATCTAATTCTACTCCAGACATAACTAAAGAGAGATGAGACAAAACTTCCCACTTGAGCGTCTGGAAGTGCGCAATTCAGAATAAAATGATTATGGTAATGTTACATTCAATTTTCTTATAGTACATTACAGGTAGTTGTACCTTTGTTGCATTCAACTTGTTCGTACAATTTGCAGCACAATAAGTTAAATATGAATGAGCAAACAGCTGTACTTCTAGACTATGATGCCGTTCAATATATGATTCTGAAGTATCCATAATCAGTAAAATATGAAAACTTTACCTAAAAGAGGGACGAAAGATACCAAAGGGACAGTCAAACTCATAAATCTAAAACAAACTGACAACGCCATGGCTAAAAATAAAAAAGAAAAACAGAAAAACAATAGTACACACGACACAACATAGAAAACTAAAGAATAAACAACACGAACCCCACCAAAAACTAGGGGTGATCTCAGGTGCTCCGGAAGGGTAAGCAGATCCTGTTCCACATGTGGCACCCGTCGTGTTGCTTAAGTGATTACAAATCCGGTAAATAGTCTAATTCGGTAGGTCATATTCATGAAAGGGAAGGGGATTGTAGTTACGACGTAAGGAACATATCCGATATCATTTGTGAAACGGTTATTCCATAACGGTCAACCAACTCGTGATGGCGTCCGTAAAATTTACGAAGGGATGATTTCAACTTCACCATTTGGAACTCTTGGTTTAATAGCTTCCTTGTGAGCAGCAAACCTCTATCAAGAAAATCATGATAGGAAATGCAAGCACGGGAATATCGTATCAATTAGGAGATATATACCCCGTATGCAGGTGCTGCTGGAATGTTGCTACTTAGAAATGGAAAGTTCACAATTGGAAAGCTGAAATCATCTCTTTTGTCGTAAAGTTTTGTTTTCAACCGACCCTCATTGTCAATTTCTAGATGTAAGTCAAGATATGAAGCCGACTTAACTGTATCTGTAGTATCCTTTATCTCTAGTTCGATTGGATAGATGCGTTCCACATAGTCACCAAATTTTGAATTGTTTAGTGAAAGAACATCATCTATATAGCGGATAGTAGAGTTAAAGGATATTGCTAACTTCATATCTTTCTTCCTAAGAAGTTCCTGCATGAAGTCAGCCTCATAATAATAAAGAAACAAGTCGGCGAGTAGAGGGGCACAGTTTGTTCCCATTGGAATGCCGACAGTCTGTTGAAAAACACGTCCTCCGAACGTAACAAATATGTTGTCAATCAAGAAATCAAGCATCTTGATAATATCAGTTTCAGAGAATTTTTTGTTTGAATCAGAGTGATTCTTTACAAAGTAGGATTTATCCCTCCCTAAGACAAGATACTTGTATCTACGTTGGCCATTCTTTTTTATGAAGCAAAGTAATATCAACTCTTTCAATTTGTCTTTTAGTTTGGAATGTGGAATACTTGTGTACAGGGTAGAAAAGTCAAATGTTTTAATACTGTTACAAGATGAAAGAGAGTTAGATTGTATGTACTCTAAAAGATCTTTTGAATTTTTAAGTATCCACATCTGATTCACGCCACCTCTAGAATAGGCAGTTTCACAATAACTTTGAAGCCCGTCTTTGATTGCTGATAAAATAGATGTTAATAATTTAGAAAGAGGTTTCGTGGAGCACTTGGAAGACCCAGCAATATACCGTTGTTTGTAAGGACACTTATGTAGTTTAGGTATCCAATACAGTGATGGAAGATCCAGTTCTTCATCTTTGGTTGAAATTCCAAAGGAACATAGAACAGACCTATGATTATCCAGGATTTCCTCTTTGGTAAGTGTCGTGAGGGTATATGTTGAGTTACCAAGTGAATTGTCAATACCTAATTCGTTTATCAAGAAGTTGATGTAGTGACTTTTACACACAAAAACGATGTTATTTGGGGCTTTATCTGCAGGGACAACAACATATTTGTCATGGAGGTCGGATAGGTGTTTTGCAACATTTGGGTCTTTAAAGATTGACGTAGCATGGGCATTGATGGACCCATTCAGTTTCTTAATTCTGATTTGTATCAACGACCTCACTGCCTTAATCCATTCGGAAAGAGTGTCTACGTCTTCCTTCTCGCGCTTAGCCCATTGCCTGGCATAATCCTCGACTGTTCAAATCCATCAAAATTTTAAAGTTGTATTTCCAATTGATGGATTTAGGCTCACGATATTTGGGACCTTTCGATAACACATTTCGTAGAGAAGTGTTATTAACAATGTTAAGGTCACCGGTAATAACGTGGCCAGCAGGATTATATGTGAATTTGGAACTAGCACAAGTGCAATCAGGAGGTTTAGACGAAGTCGTCAATATCGAGATCCTGCAAAACGCGTTTGTAATTGAAAATTTTAGTTGCAATAGGTTTGGTATAGGTATAAGAAATTATTAAACGAGACAGTATTAAAATGTTGCAAATCTAAAAATCAACAATTCTGATGATGCCACTTTCAAAGAGCATATCTTATATTGTTGACTTTTTCATTCTTATGAAATTATTATGTAACACAATATTTGTTCTTACGTTGACCATAGTTCCTAAGATATATGCAGAACTGAAATAATGTCGCACACGTACGTGTGTGTGTGTGTGTGGCTTGGTAATGTTTATAAATTGGTTCGAAAGAGAAGTAGTGTGCATGTGTAAAGTCGTCCAAAGAGCTCACAAAGCTTGTGATTAGATCTGTTATCATTTACATATATTGCTGACTCATAACATTTACCCCTTACTCGCCTAATTACTAGAGATAGTTTAAAAGAGGGTTTTTTCATAAGTCTATAGCTATTATGTGTAGAGAATTTATGTAGAATTTGCATTGAAATGTAGTATGTTGGTTATTCCATTTTCTTATCAGAACGCTTCTTTGGTTTTATACCATTTTATAAAAAAATATATAGGTAAAATAATGAGCGGCGAATGATTGTGTCCACCAATGTTATCTTTTATCACTATTTCCGGACTTTTAGGAAAACAGTATGATAACGTCGATCCAGTCACTAATTTCAAGAATTTGCTTACAATGCACGAATGAATTGCTGTTTTCTTTGCAAAAAAGACAGGAAGTACTTTCCTTTGTTGTGTCACATATATTTTAATGTTCTGCTTAGATTGTATCAGAATTAGAATCCATAATTAACTATGTAATCTTCACACGTAAAATGCAAAATATAATCCAAGTAATAAACGCAAATAGCATCAGTGTAATGTACTGCAATTGAAAAAGTAAGGACAATTTAAATGTAGTTCTATCGATCAGTACTTAATTTAACCGAGAAAATACAAGTTTTTCATATACCTAATGGTTGCATCAGCGAAAGAAGCGAAAAAAGTATATTGCATAATTACCAAACTAAATGCTTTAGAGCAAACTATCAAATAAACCTTCAAGGGAGTTTCAATCTATGAAATGAAATTTTTGATGTCATATCTCAACTTTTCCAAATCATAAAACAATTAATAATGGTGCCGATTTGAATTTAGTTATTATCAACCGATAACACATATTGACAGTGGTGGATCCTGAACTGTTTTGTAAAAGGGGAGGGGAGGGGGGACTGACTGCCTCAGAGGGGGGCATACTCCAGTCATGCTTCAGTTATATGGCCGGATAGAAAATTTTATGAATCTCTGATTTTGAGTTCCTACGGAAAATTCTCATGGATCGGACGGATGGACAGGCAAGGGAAAGACAGTATACCTCTTCTACTGAGCAGGAGTATATAGAAAAATACATTAATCGATATTGGTTTTTATAGTTTTAATTGACAAAATAATCTTTTTAACATTTACTAGTTTTTGGTGGGGTTCGTGTTGCTAAGTTTTTAAGGGGGCAATATAATGGTCAGATTCATGTTAACCGATTTGACTTTAATTCTCATATTTGATTTATAACCACAAAAAACATTTATCAAAAATATAAAATGTCTAAAATAAACAATTTACATGGCATGGTCATTAGACTTGAAAATATGTAGCATCGTTTCGCGTGTATCTAAGTCTACTTACTTTAGCTTTCCTCTTCATCCACAATGGGACATAAGGCCACAACAAACTGCCTCCACCTCTCTCTGTCCTTAGCCATGTACTGGGCTTGGTCCAAGGTATAACCCATAGCTTCCAATTCAACTGTAGCAGTTCTTCGCCAGGTGATGCTAGGTCTTCCTGCTTTCCTTATTCCTGGTGGTGTCCAATATAAAGCTGTTTTAGGTGTGCGATGTTGTGGCATTCTCAGTACATAACCTATCCATCTAAATCTTCTATTTCTACTGTTATGCTCTGAGCATAACATTTCTCCAAAAGGCTTTTGTTGCTGATCTTATTTGGCCAGAATATTCTGTTAATCTTTCTTAGGCCGCTAGTATGGAATGCATCTACCTTTTGAAGTTCACTAACTTAGATACGCCAAGTTTCTGAACCATACAGTAGAACAGATTTAATATTGCTGTGGTATATTCGTAGTTTGGTTCTTAAACTGTACTGGTTGGACTTCCAGATTGTATGAAGTCTTACAAATGTAGCATTTGCACGTGAATAATTGATCATCAATTTTTCTTAGCTTATTTTGACAAAATTGAACCATATTTGCTGATAAAAGCGAATTAGTTCTTCACGATCTCACTTTCATTAATGATTGAATAAAAAAAATCCCATTTTCAATTTTATATATTTTGTTGCTAGTGCCCCTTTACGTTTTCTATGTTGTGATTTGTATTAATATGTTGTTTGTCTGTTGGTGTTTTGTAGACATGGCGTTTACAGTTTATTTTCGACTGACATGACTTTGCAAGTCCCTGTGGTAGATTTGGCCTTTCATTTAAAGCCATGTATACCGTATATATCAAAGCGATAAGCTGTTTACAAACAACCCTTTCAAATATAATTATGTATTTTACCTCCTTTAAAAACGTGTCAGCACAATATTTTTAGCTAGTATAAAAAGTTTAACTTTAAAAAGGAGAGGCTTACGATACCACAGGGATTTTCAAACTCATAAGTCGAGAACAAATTGACAATGTCGTGACACAAAACAAACAAACAAAAAAAAAACAAGTACAAGATAAATAACTATTACAAATGCATCGCATCAAATTTTAAATAGTACTTTTTTGTCAAAGAAAACAATCAATTTAGTGTTTTCCTTCAAATATTTTCTACAAAGACATCTGATTTCTTGTGATGTAATTTTCAAATGATTGAAATACTAGATTTATAGCACTCTCTTATGGGATGGAACGTATAAATATGTCGATTAACTGACTTCAGCGTCATTAAAGTGCTAATTCTTACTTTAAAGTAATTGTTTTGGATATTGAATTATCCGAAATTGTTTAATTTTATGGTTGTTTCGTGCGAATAAATTAGGTTTAAAATCTGGTTAAAGTATAGTGTAGTTTTGGTCACTGATGAGTCTATTGTAGATTGTGGATGAAGTATATCTGGCGTACAACAAAATTTAATACGTAGTAGAGTTTATTGTTAACATTTAGTACGCCAGAAGAGCTGGTTTAAAATTAAGATCGCCTTAAGAGCTGGTTTAGAATTAAGATCGCCTTAAGAGCTGGTTTAGAATTAAGATCGCCAGAAGAGCTGGTTTAGAATTAAGATCGCCAGAAGAGCTGGTTTAGAATTAAGATCGCCAGAAGAGCTGGTTTAGAATTAAGAACGCCAGAAGAGTTGGTTTAAAATTAAGAACGCCAGAAGAGTTGGTTTAAAATTAAGAACGCCAGAAGAGTTGGTTTAAAATTAAGAACGCCAGAAGAGCTGGTTTAAAATTAAGAACGCCAGAAGAGTTGGTTTAAAATTTAAAACGCCAGAAGAGTTGGTTTAAAATTAAGAACGCCAGAAGAGTTGGTTTAAAATTAAGAACGCCAGAAGAGCTGGTTTAAAATTAAGAACGCCAGAAGAGTTGGTTTAAAATTTAAAACGCCAGAAGAGTCTACAAAAAACTCGTCAGCTCTAATAATGTTTGTTAAGACCAAAAAATTAACGAAGCTGAAGAGCATTACAAAATTACAAGCCTGTTATGTTTGATACGTTTCCTTTTATAAAATAATAATGGCAGTGTCGTCAATAGTTTACCTATTATTTCAATATTTTTAGTACTGTATCTTTTGCAGTTAATATGGTGGGTTGTTGAAGGGATTGCATGATAAAAGTGATTTTATATTTGATAAAGGCAACAGTAGTATCATAAAACGATTGAGAGAAAATGAATCCGGTATACAAACTAAAACTGAAGGAAACACATGAACTATAAGAGGAAACTAAAGGAACATCAGAAACACTGTTCAAAATGCAACAAAACCAAAACCAACAACCATAGAAACAAACTATTTGATAACAACTGCCATATTCCTGACTTGGTGCAGCCGATTTTAAGAAAAAAATGGTAGGTTGAACATTGGTAATTTGCATGTTTCTGGTTTAATGGCTAGCCAAACCGCCCGCTTATATGGCAATGTTTAAAAAATATCGCTAAAATGACAACACTACGTGACAGAAACACTGAATTTAAGAATTCAAACTAAAACTTAAAAATTGAGGAGGTGGTTAGGTTGTCTTTGTAAAATAGTACATGTCATTGTATACGATTAATTGTTAAAGACTACACAATATAATTCTGATTTTTTTTTCATGAATAATTTGAATTGCATGGTATAATTTTTACTTCGTTATGCCCGACAAAAGTTTTTTTATTTGGTCGTTAAACCAGAGACATACTTATTTTGACTTAATCATCGGTATTTTTAAATATTTTATGGAATGAGAATCGATACACAATATCCGCCCAGGATTGAAAAGGGATGTACCGACTTGTATGCTTGATCTCACCCATTCTGTGAATTAGATGGATTTAGAATTACTTCAAAAGTAATGTATTGTCAATTTCTCTTGTTCCAGTGAAGAATCATATCTCGAAGGAGTTTTCTAAAGTTGTGTAGATTAAGAATCTATATGTTGCCATATTTATGGGATTGCATTTATATACATTAAAAATCCATTTGAAATAAAGATAATAAGTTTGTAATGCTTTTAAATGCTGGTATTTCCGCCTCTACAATGATTTTAAATGACTAGTTAAAACATATGTACCACTTTTTGTCTTTTCTTTTGTTTTATTTTCTATTTGACGTTTACTTGCTTAAAAATTATAATTCCTCTTAAATGTTGTTACCGATGATTCAGATGTTATAATCTTTTAGTACTGGCAACAAGACATTATGTCATTAAAATAGTCAATGCAACACACACACGTTAACATTTCCAAACAATGTTTTATGTGATACGAAGGTTTGATTTGATCAAAGATGGGAGAAGGTTGTTTTATTAAATTTTCTATAGGCCTAAATTACTCTAGCACTGGAATTTACAACGCACCACACCATGCAGAATGTTGTCTTTTCTTCTAAAATGTGAACACGTGATTGGTTGATAACAATTCATAATGTGCGTTATTCAAATTTTTTTTTTTTGTCATTTAGCTGAAAAAAAATCGTACATTATTGAAATTGTGATTAACGAATAGCTGACACTTTGACGTTTGCAATAATCATTATTCTTATTCCAGTAATAGCCCAGTCGTTAAAACATCAGGAATAGCGCAAAAGTTCGTTTGAGTAACATATAATGGTTAAATGAAAGATGTTCAACTATAATAAGTCCAACGTTAAACATTTAGACATGCACTGTTTCTTAATCAAATATTTATCATCCCAACCAAAAGTGGTAATTTGATTGAACTCCAAATAATCTTTATTGCTGTATAGACGAACGTTCATAATAAATGAGTGAGGTTTACATCGTACTGTCACGGAACATCCTTGCGTTTTCTGAAGATAGAATATGTAAATTTAATCAAGAAGAAGTTTTATTCCAACTTTTTTTTTTATTTTGGTAAGCACTAACATTACAGAAATGAATAACAATTAACCAAATTCTATAATAAGGTACAAAAGTATCACAAAGATAGTCATTAAAAACCCAGCGGATAAATGAATCTAAGCAGCTGTAGTGTTCATTATATAGAAAACATTCCCCTCATTAAAGTCTTTTTATGGGCTCGTTATTGTTATTGTATCACCAGTAATAAGAAATCTAGAGCGTGCTAAGGCTTCCATAAACACATCCGAGTCCAAAAATGACTTGTCAGAAGCCAGAAATCATCATTATTGTAGTTCTGTAATCCAGACATATAAACACCTTAAGGTGGTATGGGAGTCTAAAATAAAAATGATAGAATTTGTTCATACTTTGCCAAAACGTTGTATCTATTGATACATGTTGAAAAATATAATAAAAATGATAGGTCACCGCGCATTTTCTCAAGCTACAGGACGGGACAAAATGACACATTTTGTATGGATTATACAGGAAAAAACACCATTTTGTGATTAGAAACTAAACAAAATGATAGAATTGTTAAATACTTCAGGAAAAGATAGCTTTCAGACACTGCTTTGAGAATATCAAAAGAAAAGATAGGGTCACCGTACGTTTTTTCCAGCTAAAATACAAAATACGAAAATTCCATACAGAATCCTTCAGAAAATGCACTTTTTTAGAGTTACCTCCCCTTAAAATGCCAATTTTTAAAAAAAATTAACGCAACCAAAAATAATTAACATTTGCAAAAATATCAATATTTAGAAGTTATATTCTTATAAATTGGTACTTTTAATTGAAAATGTACATTAAACATCTGCATTCCTGCATCAAATTTTGCTAACTTGATGGAAAATCTGGACCTTTGATTTTCTGTTTTTTACAATCCAAGATGGAGGAAGACACCCATACCACCTTAATTAAGCAACTTCACAATAAAATGGAACCAACTGTGTCAAAAGGAACAATAAAAATGCCGACAAGTATACCATGCACTGAGGGAAATCAAAGACAAAGTTCACCAGTCGACAACCACATAGACGTTTATGATGAGTTTCGTACGGTTGTTTTCACTGATAAAAAGTCATTTAACAACAGCAACAAGGTTATTAGTCTTGCCTTTAATTTAGTGCGAAAAGACACACAAAAGTATATACATTGTAGCTTGTGACCTAAAGTGCCCTGTAGTTTCTTTCTGAATTCAGACCATTTATATATTGTAATTACCTTTGGTGCGATTCAGACGTAGATTCCCTCAAGAGTTAACAGAACATTTACAATGTTTGATGTCCCAAGTCAGGAACCTGATCAACGGTTGGGTTTTATGGTTGATCTTTGATTGTTTCATTTTTAAAATGTTTTAGACTTAAAACCATTTCATGCTTGATATTTTAGATAGACTGCATGCAACCGTAATTAAAATATAGACCTCTGATTTCGTTATCCTCATACGAACACTTCAGTTAATATAGATTTGAATTTTAATCAGATTGACTTTATGCTGCCCTTGAGATGTCTTCGATATAAAGATAAAGAGATGGGGTGGCCTATATGATACAACTGTTCACTTGAGACCAAAGTGCGAGGATGTAAAAAAACTAAAAGTCAACATATAGTAGCAATACACAGTTAGAAGTTTAGTTTCGCATTATGGCCATGGTGATTTTTTTAAACATGAAAGTTTTTGTACAATGAAATTGATTTTTAGATAATTGAAGAATAATATAGCCTTCTTAGTGGGTTTATATGAACATTTATATTGTTTTAGCATGTTTTATAGGCCATTTAAATGTTTGACAGTACGCATTTTCCTATCCGTACCGCTCATAGGTCCATGAATTATTTTAGTGTTTATCAACAAAGATTTGAGGCTCGATCTTTTCAATTCAATTTTATGGAAAAACGAGCAGAAATGCATACGATTTTTTTTAAACTCTTGATAGATATATACCTATGGTTACAGGAAAGTATCACTGTAATTGATTGAAATTTTCCGTTGGACCAAATTTTGAGGCTTGTAACATGTTGACACCCCTTTTTTTGCAATATTTTGTATCAAAGAAATGCAGATTGTTGCCATGGTTACACCAAAAAGAGATAGTATTTCATTATTATAACCATTAGAAATGTGTGTGTGTGTGTGGGGGGGGGGGGGGGGGAACAAAAGTGCTTTAGACGCACCACATTTATTTTTAAAAGTGTTATTTTCACTGTATTGCTGTGTGACGGGATTGCTTCCCTTCGAAAAACTTAGTAGATACTTAGTCAGCCGTAAGCGGTTGAGCTAAGGAAGTACTTCTTTAGCTCAGTCGGTTAGCGCTCTGCCTCGTAACACAGAGGTCTCGGGTTCGAGTCCCGGTGGAGACAAGCAATTTTGTAATGAAATTCGTGTCTCCGGTTACAGCTGTTTATATTTGAAGTCAGCTCCCTCTGATCCGTGAAAAGTTATAGTGAAGTTTAACAAATTTTAGGCAAATCATATCATCAATGTAAGTGTTATTAATTGTTTTTGAGGTTCATTTATGTATACTTGTACACAAAAACATTTAACAATAATCTTCCTGATAATATGTGCGGTCGTCTCAAACCTTAATATATTTGGTTCTAGGAAGAAAATGAAATTTAACCTTATTCAAACTAAATATACTAAGCAAGAGAAAGTATATTTTATAGAATTGTCGAAATTTTAATTAATGAAATCTTTTTAAAACTGGTACAGATTTCATGGAAAGGAATAATGGCACACCAACGAGAAACTAATTGGACATCCTGTATTGTTCATTTATTCCTTTTGTCGTAGAAGACAGTTCTTTTCCAAAGTACATTTATGAAGTTTATTTTAGAATAAAATATGAAAAAAATGTTAGAATAGTACTTTTGTATTACATGATTCTATGAAGATGACGTATTTTTATTTAAAGGTTATAAGTTGGAACACGGCATGACACAGGTGCTTTCGACTTTGATCTTTATCACAAGGATTGATAGTTTTCCACCCAAAGCTCGTAGGTTATCTCAGTGCACTCTGGCTTCCTCTACCAACGATGTAGCCAAGA
Source organism: Mytilus galloprovincialis (assembly GCF_965363235.1). NCBI lineage: Eukaryota > Metazoa > Mollusca > Bivalvia > Mytilida > Mytilidae > Mytilus > Mytilus galloprovincialis. Next base: position 67,732,317 of record NC_134846.1, read on the forward strand.
GTGCTCAGAGAGATTGTTCCAGAGCAGCACACAGATTTATCTGTTGAGACGCAGGAGAATCCTAGCCAGGACACAAACCATAGCGCAAGGAATCTCTCAGCATCATCCCATGACATCAGTCAAAGCTTGAAGTTAGCAATATCCTTTAACTCTACTTCCCGCTATATAGATGATGTTCTTTCACTAAATAATTCTAAATTTGGTGACTATGTGGAACGCATCTATCCCATCGAGCTAGAGATAAAGGATACTACAGATACAGTTAAGTCGGCCTCATATCTTGACTTACATCTAGAAATTGACAATGAGGGTCGGTTGAAAACAAAACTTAACGACAAAAGAGATGATTTCAGCTTTCCAATTGTGAACTTTCCATTTTAAGTAGCAACATTCCAGCAGCACCTGCATACGGGGTATATATCTCCCAATTGATACGATATTCCCGTGCTTGCATTTTCTATCATGATTTTCTTGATAGAGGGTTGCTGCTCACGAGGAAGCTATTAAACCAAGAGTTCCAAATGGTGAAGTTGAAATCACCCCTTCGTAAATTTTACGGACGCCATCACGAGTTGGTTGACCGTTATGGAATAACCGTTTCACAAATGATATCGGATATGTTCCTTACGTCGTAACTACAATCCCCTTTCCTTTCATGAATGTGACCTACCGAATTAGACTATTTACCGGATTTGTTATCACATAAGAAACACGACGAGTGCCACATGTGGAGCAGGATCTGCTTACACTTCCGGAGCACCTGAGATCACCCCTAGTTTTTCGGTGTGGTTCGTGTTGTTTATTCTTTAGTTTTCTATGTTGTGTCATGTGTGCTGTAGTCTGTTTGTCTTTTTCATTTTAAGCCATGGCGTTGTCAGTTTGTTTTAGATTTATGAGTTTGACTGTCCCTTTGGTATCTTTCGTCCCTCTTTGAATTGTGAGGAGCGCATGGCCAAAGATGAACAGTGAAACCCAATGGAGAGATCTGAACGATAATTTAGGTGTAGGGTAACTTTAGAAACATCACTTCAAGCAGACGCCAAATAGGAGAGAACAGAAAATTAAATACCTAAAGAAGGTGCTGAAAGACCTAAGCAAGCGGTACAAGAAAAACAATGAGATTGAGAATTTAGAAATAGCCTGCCTGCCTTACAGACAGTATTAAAAAGGAGTTGAGGAGAACTAGAAGGGCAGAAAACTCCAAAATGATAATAAGAAGAAAGCGAAAAAAAAAGAATCCATACAACTACCCAAAAACATTTTGGGTTGGAGAAAGAACAGGGAATCTTCATTGTAGTAAGGAAGAAGTAGGTATATGCATGAAGCACACTCAAACAAAGAAAGAGAGACACCTTTGTGATATTGCCCAAGTGTTGAAATAGAAGAACAACCAACAATAGTATTTGAAACGAAGGAACTAACATGGAAGGAAGTTGCGAGGTGAAAAAAGGCAAGAATGGGATCACCATACAAAGTCTATAAGAAATGCCCAAAGATAATTAGAAAACTATGACAGCTATTCCGAACACTCTGACAAAAAGGAACCATTCCAGAAAGCTGACAGAAAGGTGCTGTGTGTCAAAGGAAAAACAATCAAAAGATATTTCACAGTTTAGGTCAATTTCATTGTTGAGCGTAGAGGACACATTTATTTCCCTGTATTGGCGAACAGGATGACGCAAATATACGGTAGAGAATAGCAATATCAATACATCTATGCAAAAAGAGGCATTGCAGGTTTTTCATGGTGTGAAGAACATACACGTGTTCTTAGCGAACTCATACATGAGGCGAAGAGTTAAAAGAAGAACCTGGCAGTTTTATGGTTAGACCTGGAAAACACATATGAATCAGTACCACACAAATTGATAAAGATGGCAATGGATCACTACCACATTCCAGATCACACCAAGAAGATAGTTCAAACGTATGTTGGTGGATTACAAATGTGATTTACTGTAGATAAGAAGACAACTGGATAGCAGAAGTTAGAGAAAGGAATAGTTACGGTTTGTACCATTTCACCGATACTTTTCATTATGAGTATGAATATCATCATGAAGGCAGCAGAAAGAGAAATAAAATCAACAGTAGTATACCGCTGTTCAAAACTCGTAAATCTATGGACAAAAAACAAAATCCGGGTAACAAACCAAAACTGAGGGAAACGCATTAAATATAAGAGGAGAACAACGACACAATATTAAAATGTAACACACACAGACACGGACTAAGCATTAAACAAAATCCGATGAGAATAACAAATATAACATCAAAACCAAATACATGAATTTGGGATAGAAAAGTACCGTGACACGTCTTATAGTAATATGAATTCACACTAAAATATAAGAGAAAACAAACGACACAACGGAAACACAACGTAAAAATGTACACACACAGAAACGAACTATGATATAACAATGGCAATTTTCCTGACTTGGTACAGGACATTTTTAAAGAAAAAAAATGGTGGATTGAACCTGGTTTTGTGGCATGCCAAACCTCGCACTTTAATGGCAATGTTAAATATAACATTAAAATGACAACATAATATTACAGGACTATAACACAAATAAATATGAGAACGTATTAGGCAAAGAAACACATGAATAATAGATAACAAAAGGCATCAGGTTTAAAATTCAATACGACAAAAACGCGCCCGTCCACACAAGACTTACCAATGACGCCCAGATATATAAGTTCGAAAGTCAAAAAAAGTACAAAATTGTACAGTACTGAGGATTAAAAGTTGAAAAAGGTTGTGCCAAATACGGCTAGGGTTTCTGCTTGTGATAAGAACATCCTTATTATTTAGAACAATTTATGCTATTGCAAAAAGTAAATTTTATCAAATGAATATAAAAGATATACATGATAAAACTGAAGTCTTAACTCATTACAGAAAACAAAACCCGAATACATAATACAAAGACCAAAAAATACAGAAAATAGACACACCCGACTTAGTCCAGGCCTCAACGCAAAAAGTCATAAAAATGACGTCACATACGAAGTGGTGAAAAGGCACATAAAATTACGTCACATTTGAATTTCTGAAGTAGCACACAAATGACGTCACCTTTGAAAAACTATATCTCAAAAATAAGATAGATATGGATTGATTTAAGATTATAATAGAACTAAATACTGATATTACATTTAAACACAATGCACATTGCAATACTTATTAATAGCAATTAACTATATTATATATATTTCCGGTTTGTTTTGAAGAAGGTCCAAAGAAAGATTCAGGGATTTATCTACCAATAACAAGAGGGTGCATGGATTACTTTACAGTGACAACATCATCCATATTCAAGCAAAATGGACGCAGTTAGCACTTGAACAGGTAGTAACTCAGGCCATGGTGAAATTTAAGCCAAAGAAGTCAAAATCAATGATACTGAGAAAGGGTCACATAACAACGAAGTTCAAGCTTAAGATCCAAGGGGACGAAATACCAACAATAATAGTTAATCCTAAGAGGAATACAAGGTATCAAAGAGCAGACTTCGTATGACTCTCAGGGACTCAAAGGATAGCAAGATCAGTAAGGCTGGAATTCAGACATGAACTTGGCGAAAATGGTCAGTAGATCAAGTAGAAAGTATTCTTCATCACAAAGACATAGTGGGCACTGGTAGACAAGGCTTAGGAATGACACATTTCAAACAATTGTCAAAGGCAACACAAAAAAGAGATTAGCAGCATGGTGCAGTCAGAAATAAGACAAGTAGAAGAAGAATTAAGCAGGGAAACATCAGTAGACCTCAGCTGTCAAGGAGCATGGATGAAGTGGAACTTGCCAGAAAGAATTACATTTGCAGAGTTATGGAGGATGGAACCAATCAGAATTTCATTCATGCTTAGGTCCGTTTTCAAACTTACACCAATTAGGACCGATAGAAGAACCAAGCTGAAAGTTTTGTGGTGAAAGAGGCACTATGGCACATATAATTTCAGGCTGCAAGGAAGCACTGACACAGGGAAGATGTCGCTGACGGCACGACAAGATCCTAAAACATCTGGCAGAGATCCTTAATATTGCAAGAGGGAAGTTTATCAACAACAGAGGCAAAGCCGATCAGATTCGTCAGAGAGGAAGATACTGGCCATGTAACAAAATCGCAACAGCACTTCATGTTGGACAATGGCAGTGAATGGAACATGAGAGTTGACATTGGAAAGAAATTTGTTCCCTGAATGCGTACAGACAACCTTACACATTGTAGTTTGGTCACAATCGCCAAAGATGATAGTAGCAATAGAACTGAAAGTTCCTTGGGAAGAAGGAAAAGTACCCATAGTTGATGACAACATGTAGAAAGAGAGCGGTTGGAAAGCATGGCTATTTTTATCAGAAGCAGGCTGCAGATGTTTTCCTGCACATTCAGTATGGAGGATGCTACAGGCAATAGGAATGGTCGGAAAGGCAAAGAAGACAGCAGTAAGACAGCTAGGGGAAACAGCAGGACGTTCATCATGCATTATGGCATCGACAAGATGATCTGAACTGGAGGTCAAGTGCTGATCACCTCTACTGACATACCCATCAGAGGATGTAATGCTATAGGGTCGAAACATCTGGTGAAGATTGGAACCATTTAAAGACATTAAAACACCAGCAGAGAGCGACAGGGATTTAAAGAGGACAGAAGATTATCAGTTAAGGGTACGTGGTAGCAGAAAAGCAGAATACCACCATCTGTAAGTAAATAATCAAAAGATCATAATGATCTAGAAATAACTGGATAAGATGTCTTTACTTTCGCCTATCAATAAACATGAAAGGACATTTGAACATTATACCTGAACACTTGTTTTGTGTAGATATTAAAGCTTGTAAGCTCTGGTGACCACTGTTATAAAAACTGCTCCGTCAAGGTTATGTTCAACCTAAATCAATATCATCACTCCAAAAATCACGAATTTATCGATTGTAATTTATCAGATCAGCGTGTCATCATTAATTGCAAAGATTTGGAACCGAATGTTTCATGTATGGTTACATATTTTGACCATTATATATTTGTTCATTTCCGCCTTTGATTGTATTGGTTATAAACAAAATAATAAAAGGAGAATAACCTGATCCCTGTGGAGATCCTGATATCTGATACTCATAAATCGACAATAAACTGACAACGTCATGGCAAAAAATGAAAAGGACAAACAGACAAACAATAGTACGCATAACACAACATAGAAAACTGAAGAATAAACAACGCGAACCCCACCAAAACTTAGGGTGATCGCAGGTGCTCCGGAAGGGTAAGCAGATCCTGCTCCACATGTGGCACCCGTCGTGTTGCTTATGAGGTATTCTTTAGAACATTTACAGTTTAAAGCGGTTTAAGGTCCAAATGAGCAATCCATTACCAATCTGTTTGATTTTTTTTTTATTTCAGTATCAGATATTTTGAAGATCTCTTTCAATTCAAATTGAAGTAATCATACACTTTTCAGATATCTAGAGACAACATGAAGTTGAAGTTTATAATCAAGAGTCAACGTAATTTAGTAGATCTGACGTCTTTTTCTTGAAATCAACAATGAAAGTCATCAAATGCGCGATGATTGTTTACGCGCTCCTTTAATTTTTCTCAAATATAAATATACAATCTGTTATAAACTCCTTTAGTGGAGTGACCAAGCCAACAATTTTTCAACTTTAATGGACCACCCTACCTGCAGGCTAAATTATGACCTTTTGGAAAGAGAAATGTTTATTCTTTAATTTTTGCCTGGTCGTAGATTTGAAATATGGTGCATTTTTTTTTTAAATAAGGTCAAAGGTTAATGATTGAGTTTTTTACTATTGTCATTTTTTTTTTCACAAGAGGTTATAAAAAGTCTCCAAATAATATCTGAATTGTTACTAAACAAGAAATTCATTATGAAACAAACTGTGACACTTCATTTTCAACTTAATTTGAAAATTATGAAACCACCAAATGCACATTTTAAAGGGAATTCAGACAAGCAACAAAATAGAAGATGGACCACCGAATTTTAATTCATTTTCTTTTACATCACATGTACTTCTAAAGTTTTACGGCATTTATAAGAAGAATCGAAGTCAATTTGGTTTTTGTTTTGATGCATTTTTATTGCCAGTCACATATATTTCACAAGGCAATAAAATCAAATGAGTTTAATGATGGGCTTAAGTTTCAGCGTATATTCTAGATCAATCAACTTTTAAGGTTTTATGTGCCTTTGCCTTACAAAAGCACACATTGGCCCCTTAGAAAGAGTGGTTGTATGGGGTATTTTAACAAACAAAGGACATGACAACTTTCGAAAACCTGACAGAAGTCATCGTTTTCATCGTCGTTTTCTTTCAATATTGCTCGGTGAGTAAAATAATTTCTACAACCATCAGACCCTTCACATGAACAAATATTGGTATATGCGGATTTCTGTTGGTTGCATACGCAGTTGTTGTTGCAAGCTGTTTTCCCTTGTCCGTATACGTACAAACAAGGTCTTGATGGAAATCTACTGACAAAAGTCCCTCAAAGAAAACCGAGAGCAAACCGTTTCTACCCTCTTACTAACCAGAGTCATTGGAAATATGATCATTGGTTTAGCAATATAAGAGTTTATCCAAACTTGCGTTTGAAGCATTGCAACATGGGATATGCTGTAAAACGTGCTTTCACATGGGAGAATTTTCACAAGGCCGGCATCCTCTGTGGCGTCAAACTCATCATTAGCTTGTTTAGATCATCATGAAGATATCCGAACTTTCCCTTCGGATCATACAATGAGGCGATAAATGCACTTCCAATGTTAACGGTGATTCCTAATATCCCGTTTAAAAACTTATCGGACACAACTTTTTGGAATTTTTGTCCTCAATGCTCTTCAACTTTACTTGTTTTGCTTTCTATCTATTTTGATCTGAGCGTCACTGATGAGTCTTATGTCTCACGTTATAAGCCTGGTACCTTTGATAAATATTATCATAGCTTGGACGATTGAAAGAAGAGCAAATTTCAGCTTCAAGGAGATGAATTATATCACATTTACAACATTTCCACATGGTACCATCATCATGGTACAGAGTTGAAAGTATGGGACCAATAGGATATGCCAATATCCTGACTATAGTTTCATTCTCACGAACATTAGCAAGAACTAAAGCACGACGATCTATTTTTACTGGGTTTATATGTGCCTTAACAAAGTCACCTGATTTACACTTGAGTTTTGAGGTATTGGTCGTATCATCAAAAGTATTGAGAGGAGACCTCGGCATAGGACTGTAGACGACCTGGGGTTCAGACTCATTAGAGCAGCCTTCCATAAAAGATTTAACCATCTGGTTGCCACGTTCAAGAGATTTAAGAAGAGAATCATGCACATTTTTGTTGCTTTCATTTCTGTAGAAATACTAGTATTTTATCAATGGCTAAGGATAATCGGCAACGTTAAATGGATCTGTCATATTTGAATGCATATACCCTCTCAAATCAGAGACATTCTTCTTGTCTCGTGTCATTGTCGGTGGCTTGTTTTCTTCGTATTCAATTTCTGCATCTGTGGCTAAACCCGACCTTGATCTCATTTCAGAACTTAAATGCGCAAGGATGCATGTGTCTTGTAAGCATCCATCACAGTACAGCGGTTGTTTCCTTGTCAGTCCTATATAATGCATCTACTACCTTTAGAATCTTTAATAATAGTTTTCTCTGTAGCCATATCACTCCAGATACTATTTAAGGCTCCATGTTTATGTCTGATTTAAAACTCACCTGACATAAAGACGGATTTTACCGTTTCAGACAGATTCAACACATCCAATTTGTAGGCTGGTGTCCACCTAGCATACTTCGTTCGATTGGTAATGAAAAAGCATCGCAACATTGCAGCTACCATTTTCAAATGTAAAAGCCTTCCGTTCAGCCCTAATGTTCTGTAACAATATCTCAACTGCACGAAGAAACATATCCCAAAATGCGAAGGTTGATGATAGTTTACAAGAGTGTATTCTGCATTCTTCAAACAATGGCAACATATGTTCTTTGTAATTACAAAAAAAAACAAACTGTGCAATACCTTCAGCGCTTTTGGGTGTTTCAGCAAATGAACTGTGACATACATTTGGTTCAATATTAATTAACGATTTTCGTCTTAACACAAATTAAAGAATGCTTAAACAGTTGTTGGCATGACACGGGTTATGTTCTTCTCATATATGTTATGATGGTATGATACTAAACCCCTAACGGGAAGGATTGTGCCTGATGTTCATATGATGAAATCATAATCTTTCAGTCAGTTTAATTGAAGTCTGGAGCTGGCATGTCAGTTAACTGCTAGTAGTCTGTTGTTATTTATGTATTATTGTCATTTTGTTTATTTTCTTTGGTTACATCTTCTGACATCAGACTCGGATTTCTCTTGAACTGAATTTTAATGTGCGTATTGTTATGCGTTTACTTTACTACATTGGTTAGAGGTATAGGGGGAGGGTTGATCTCACAAACATGTTTAACCCCGCCGCATTTTTGCGCCTGTCCCAAGTCAGGAGCCTCTGGCCTTTGTTAGTCTTGTATTATTTTAATTTTAGTTTCTTGTGTACAATTTGGAAATTAGTATGGCGTTCATTATCACTGGAATAGTATATATTTGTTTAGGGGCCAGCTGAAGGACGCCTCCGGGTGCGGGAATTTCTCGCTACATTGAAGACCTGTTGGTGACCCTCTGCTGTTGTTTTTTATTTGGTGGGGTTGTTGTCTCTTTGACACATTCCCCATTTCCATTCTCAATTTTATTTTGAATTAAACAAAAGAACCATGATAGCTAGCCTCATATACCAAAGCTCATCCTCGAACACGTCTGGAATAAAATTGAGAATGGAAATGGGGAATGTGTCAAAGAGACAACAACCCGACCATAGAGAAGACAACAGCAGAGGCATCCTTTAGTTGGCCCCTAAACAAATATATATACTTGTCCAGTGATAATGAACGCCATACTAAACTCCAAATTGTACACAAGAAACTAAAATTCAAAATAATACAAGACTAACAAAGGCGAGAGGCTCCTGACTTGGGACAGGCTCAAAAATACGGCGGAGTTAAACATTTTTATGAGATCTCAACCCTCCCCCTATACCTCTAGCCAATGCAGAAAAGTAAACGCATAACAATACGCACATTAAAATTCAGTTCAAGAGAAGTCCGAGTCTCATGTCAGACGATATAACAAAGAAAATAAAGAAAATAACAATAATACATAAATAACATCAGACTACTAGCAGTTAACTGACATGCCAGCTCCAGACTTCAATTAAACTGATTAAAAGATTATGTCTTCATCAAATGAATATTAAACACAATCCTTCCCGTGAGGGGTTTAGTATCATACCATCATAACATATATGAGAAGAACATAACCCGTGTCATGCCAACAACTGGTTTTTAAATAAATGTGTTTAGTTCCGATGCAAAGACCCTATAAGTGAATCAATATTAACGCCAACATATGCAATCTTTAATGACCTGACAACAGTATCGTAACTATATCCCTTCTTAATAAGTATAGTTTAAGGTTTTGTTAGCTTCTTAAGTGAATACTGACATTTTTGTGCTTTATAAAGAATGTTTCCATAAAATATTGGATGTGAAATACCTGAACGTATAAGAAGTATGCATGGTGAGCTATATTTACGAATGATGTCCTTATACCGATGATAAAATTTAGTAAATGTTTTGACTAGTTTGTGATATCGAAAACCCTGGTGTAATAATTTTTCAGTAATTCTCTCGTTAAAATCTAAAACAGTTTTACATACACGAGCGAATCGTACAAGTTGAGATATATAAACACCGTAAGATGGTGACAAGGGAACGTCACCATCTAAAAATGGGATAATTAACGATAGGAAATGAGAAATCATCTCTTTTATCATAAATAGTATTAAGCTTTCCGTTAATGATATAGATATCACGATCGAGGAAAGGGCAGTGGTCATTGTTAGTATTAGCTTTATTTAAAGTAAGTTCAACAGGATACATTTCTTTAGTATACATACTGAAGTCGTCATTATTGAGAGCCAAAATATCATCAAAATATCTAAAAGTATTATTAAATTTGTTGTTTCGATGGGTGTTTGCTGATTTTTGTCATAAATTGTAACTCATAGCAATACAAAAACAGGTCTACAAGAAGTGGTGCATAGTTAGTCCCCATTGGCATTCCGATAGCCTGACGATATACGGAAACTCCAAAGCGAACAAAAATGTTATCTAGTAAAAATTCAAGGGCAGATATAGTATCAAAGCATGTCCAATTGACAGTTTTTGTTTGTTTATTGCTACTAAAAAATGACCTAAAAGAGTTTGAACATATATATTCACATTCTGACTTTTTAAATGCCCATTTAATTAGGTACGTGATTTTTTTCTTAATGAGAATGTGAGGCAATGTGGTATATAGGGTAGAAAAATCAAAACTGAATAGATTTAAAATCACCAATATAAGCATGCAATTTATCAAGTACTTCGAACGAGTTTTTGACACTCCAAAAGTAATTAGTTCCACTATTTTCGAAGGCCCTATTTGAACAATTTATTATCAGGTTTTTGATTGTACCAAGTGTACTGGTAAGAAGAATAGATAATTTAGTATTGGAACAATGGCTTGAAGACGAAATAAATCTATATTTGTAAGGTGTTTTGTGTAGCTTCGGAAGCCAATACATAGTTGGGACTTTCATTGTTTTGGTTCTGCTTGTAAAGCGGTAGCTAAAAGTTTATGTTTGTTACAGATGTCGTTTTCTGAAAATTGAGTTTTTTACATACATTTTACATACATACAGCATACAATTAATTGTCAAATGTTTGCAGAGCACGGTTTGACATATCTAAACATTGTTTCATAGTTGTAAATACTATCGCCATGTCGAGGCTTGTCAACTATAACCGGAGCATAGGCTACAGACGAAATTTCAGATTTAGCCCTTTGTAAGAACCAAAATGGAACAATTTGTTCAGTGCTTTCTGTAGAAAATGGAATCGAATCTACGTTTTGTCTCGAAAGGAGTCGCAGAAATACCAAAGACAGGACAGATATATCTCGGTTTTCGATGAAACAACACACCATCTTCCCATAAACATTAGAATAACGAGGAGGTCCATACCGTTTTGTTGTCTTGTCGAAAGGTAAACATGCTATAAGGTTGGTATCCGAATCATTCACGTCAAAGATCTTTCTAGTCCTCATTTAACCTTAATGGAACTCATGTGGGCGTTTGATGATTCGTTTTGATACTGAAATACAACTCTAGCCATGGAGTCAATATGTTTTTACCATCGATTGTTTCCGCATTTAAGTCAATATTTTCTGCTTACTCCTGTATAATACGAGCACCTTTTCTAAATACAGCAATACCAATATGTGCATAGGACATGTCTTGGATTCTGTCTATTTTCAAATTTGCTAAACTAGTCCGATATCAACGTACTTTAGAATAGGATGCACAAAAACCATGACAGTTTGGATTTTCAATAAATAAAAATAGAGCCAAACTCTAAAACTAACTGTAATGCCAAAGCAAGATGAAATGGGGTTAACATGTTTATGTTTTAAGCAAGTATGCATTCTGTTATTGCAAGGACTTTTCGCAATTTGTCGACAGGAAGTTTAGAAAGATTACTGCAATCTTTCAATGGGCATCAGAATAACGAGGAGGTCCATATCATATTCATTGAACTATAATGCAAAGTTAAAAATCCTCATTACCAAGTTAATTTGACAGGAATACTGACTAAGAATGGCTTCGAAACTTTACAATAGAAAGTTTAAAACATTTTAATTCGGAAAATCATTAAATTATCAATGTAATCTAAATTTACAAATGTTGTTACCACTTCCTTAAAATAATGCAGAGTGTGCTTTCGCTAAACTGAGTGAAAATGAACAAAATTTAGTATAAAATGCAAAATCATATGTCAAAAGACAACAAAAAAGTTTTTTTTTTTTCCATCTTGAAATTTGAAAAAAAAAATCCAAATGTCTCTTTTCTGTCCATTTTATAAAAAACTGCACCGCATGAAACGCTACGACCGAGTAAAAAAGTAACCTTTAGGTATTGGCTTTGCAAAAAATCGTTTTTAGTCTGCAGGTATTCCGGTCCAATAAAGTCGTAAAATAAGCACCTTTTTCTTTATCTGTCAACGTTTATCAACTGATATGATTTGTTTAAGCTAATACTCAATACTAGTTATTTTTATAAAAAAATCTACCTAAATATCAATTCACATGGTAATAAAAAGGTAAGTCTAAATGATTACTATTAAATTAGGTCAACATCATTTTTCTTTAAAGCAAGTTCAAAATAATTACTCTTTAAGATAAGTCAAAATGTTTTCTCCATAAGTAGTTAAGTCCAATTGATTCCTATATAAGTCAAGTCTACATTATTACATTATAATTCAAGTCTAAATGATTACTCTATGAGTTAAGTCTTAATGAATACCCTATAAGTTACGTCTTAATGATATCTCTATAAGTTAAATCTAAATGATTACTCTATAAGTTAAATCTAAATGATTACTTTATCAGTTAAATCTAAATGATAACTCTATCAGTTAAATCCAAATGATTGCTCTTAAAGGTAGGTCTTAATGAATACTCTTTACTTTAAACCTAAATGACAACTCTATAAGTTTAGTTTAAATGATTACGCTATTAGTTAAGTCTTAATGATTATTCTTAAAGATATCAAAATGATTACACTTTAAGGTAAGTCAAATTGATTACTCTTTAAGATAAGTCTTAATGATTACATTATAGGTTAAATTTGAACGATTACTCTTAAAAGTAAGTCTTAATGATTATTCCTGAAGTTAAGTCTGAATGATTACTCTTTAAGTTAAGTATAAATGATTACTTTATAAATTAAGTCTAAATAATAACTCTAAGTTAAGTGTAATTGATTGCTCTATAAGTGAAGTCTAAATTGATACTCTATAAGTTCAGTCTAAATGATAACTATTAAAGGCTAAATGATAACTCTTTTATAAAAGTCTAAATGATTTCTTTCTAAGATAAGTCTTAATAATTAATTTCAAAGGTAAATGCATAATTACTCCTAGAAGTAAGTGAAAACGATTACTCTATCAGGTAAATCTAAATGATTACTCTTAATAGTAACTTCAAGTTATTTTAAGGTACGTTAAAATGATTTCTCATTATGGTAAGTCTAAATGATTACTCTTTCATGTAAGTCTAAATAATTACTTAATACTCTTGATAGTAAGTCTAAATGATTACGTTATAAGGTAATCATCAATGCATTGGTAAAAGGCAAAGTGTTGCAGCTTGAAGTTCTTAAGCTCCTGTACAGACTTTCGGTGAAATAAGGTTTTTCTAGAAACACTTGTTACACCCACAGCTATTAGATGATTGTCATTTTTACCGAAGACATTATCTCCGCGTCAATTTCTACATACCCATTTCAGTGTTCTTTGTCAGTTATTGTACAAGTGATGTGTCACTGTGAAGTAAGTAAATCAACAACACAGAGCTTAAAGGTATCTAGACATAACCGGCTGTTCGTGTTTTTTGAATTGCACTTGACATTTATATGATATTGTGATCGCAAAAAAGGTTGTGTAATCACATTAACTGTACCAATTTTACTACACAGATGTGCTTTTCGAGAATTAATGTCTTTTCAGTGATGCTCGAGGCCAAGCATGGCGTAAGATGCTTGTCTTGCAGATGTTTATGGTTTCAGTTCAGGCTTTTCTCTCTTATTCGTTCATTAGATTTTCCAAGGACTTATATTGCAGCTAGCTAGCAACGATAAACAGTTTTTATAATAAATTTAATAAGGAGCAAAACGTATCGTTTTATTTTGTTTCTTATATTAGTTTGATGTTGCTTTATGAGATATAGCAGTAAGGTGCCCTATATTTTATCCAAGAGGAAAGCAAATAAGGTTGTTTCAGCTCCATTTTCAGTAGCGCAGTATCTTTGTATCTTTCTAAATTTCCCACTAACAGTGGCCTATAAAGTGATAAACTCATTATAGATGTAGATACCAGGATTAAAATTTGGTATGCCAGACAGACCCACCAGCTCGAACAAAAAAGTTAATAGAGCAAAAAAAGAGGTACGAAGTTTAAAGCTGATGATGGAAAAAGCTATCAAAGATCTTTTCAAGGACATTTGATTTGCGTCGACTATTAGTAGAATTGTTTTAATATTTATATGTTTACAGCAGAAGACGTGTTAAGATTTTCGTTCTCTGACAATAACGGTTATCGGAATGGACATTTTGCGTGTATTATTTCTAATTAAACAATAAATGAGACACATATATATGGTTCGTTTGTAGCATTGTGGCGGTAAACAGGAGTAGTGACCAACGTACGATACATTTATTATCAGACATTACTGTTTAATTATTAATAATTTAATTTTGGATGTAACGTGTCTTCTGATTTGCTGACGTTATTTTGTTATCAGGGTTGGCAATGAGTTCAATTTCGTAGCAGCTACGTAGCGCTACGTAGATTTTGACTATTGAACGTGGAGCTATATACTAGTTGCTACATAGATATTGATAGCAGCTACGTAGCGGCTACGATATTGAACTCAACCCTGCCCATAGACATAATTAAGTCATGTGACCGTCATCAACGTTTTTTCATGGTTTTCTACGGTTTAAGGATGTTTGCTCCTCTATTTTTTGAATTTTTGACAGATTTTCGGAATCCTCTGGTTTTATCCATGTATTGTCATTAAAATAATTGCCCACTAACCCCTATTTTTCTGTTCATAATTTTAAAACATAAAGTTTAAAAAGCCATATTTCAAAATCTTATAAAATCCTTGTTATTTTTTCATCGTTTTTGAAACAAAAAAGGTGCCAATGTTAAATGTAAGAAAAATCTAGAGAAAATTATTTCCGCCAAATTTCCAATGGCTTATATCTTGAAAACAAGCACACGGACCCTCTATTTTTTTCTACTTTTTAGTTTCTTAATTTATATGCTATCAATATAACAGTCTTTCAAAAAGCTTGTTATTTTTAAACAGAGTAGCGAACATCCTTAAAATGGAATTGAGAATTAAATTATAAGGAATGACTAATTTTTTTTCTGTCTATTCGAAATAACATAAAAAATGTGGAGCACACTGTTAAATAACCAGCTACGCGCGTTATTCAGTGTGCACCAATTTTTTTATTTTATTTCTTCATAGACAGAAAAAAATATTACAGTTATTCCTTAAATATTATCCTAATGACTGCTGAATAGGTCTGTAACTATATTTGTGTTAGGAGAGTTTTCACGCAATGAAGATTTTTTGTTCTAAAAGGGATGAATATGAATATATTTCTAAAGAAAGATAAAATATACAGAAAAACACCTTTAAAAAATTAAAAAAAAATAATTTTATTGTAAGCTATTTTCTGGTAACAGTATATCCTGGATATCTGTCAAATGAATGTTCCCGTGTCACACTTAAAATAATCTTTTTTATCAAGAAATTTTGAAATCAATCATATCGAAATATCACCAAAGAAAAGAACAGAAACATCAGAGATTCTGCATGAAAATATTAATATAATCTAGGAAGTCTTACTATACAAATCCTTGATTTGATGCAACATTTCCATACACATCATCCGCCATTTTGAAAAATCCCGAAAAATTCCCTTTTTTTAATCGATGTTTGACAGACTTTGACTTGAAATTAAACTGTTTTAATTAGTATTCTTCGCCAGATATATGTTTAAATATACTTAATCGATTTGCAAAGTTTGATATTTATGTACGGAATTTCTTTATTTGTTGTACAAGTAGACATGGGTATCGGTAATTTAGCATGGAGGCAACGGAGAAATGACGACAAAAGTGCATGTTTTTACAAGTCTAAAATGACAGACTTTAATAAAAAATTAAACTGTTAGGAACAACATTGTTTGATAGAACTATGTTTAAATATCAAGGATTGATTTGCAAAACTTAGAAAACGTGTCAGGTTTATGAGAAAATTAAGCTTTATTGAAGCATCTATGCATTTTATAAGGGGAAATATAACACAAAATGGCGGCTAGAATACGTCACAAAAGTCACGTGATGTCTAACTTAGTTGGATATGGTCACTTATGTCTTCTTTCGACCGTCATTCTGGTATTTATGAGGATTTTATTGGCTGTACGGGATGTTCAAGAACTCTGCAAATTCTGGTCAGAATTGAGACGATATAACTTCGACGCCTCATGTAGAGAGAGTGCCATGCTTTCTGCACGTTTAAAAGAACTCATGCAACACATATTGTAAGAGGCCTGTATGTGGCATGTTGCAAGGCAAAAACTCAGTCTCTATCCAGTATACCGCGCATATTCCATTGTCATTCCAAATTGTTCCTGACTTCATTCATGTTGACATATATTACATGGCCTATCTATTGTTTTTATTGTTAAACTTTATTTGTCTGAACATGCATGATATAGGCTACTCGAAGCTAGGCAACAATCTATTGACCAATCGATTTCGTGTTTTTTTCCAATTATTTTGTCGGTTTCTCATCGACTTAAGAGTTTTGATTCTCTCTTTGGCAGATTTTACACGATATTGAGATGTTGCGTCAAAGTTATGATCAAACAACTGAAGAAAATACTTGAAATAAGTTTGTTTTTTTCACCTTTACCTCATGGTTGCAGTAAAAAGTAAGGATACTAGTTTTTTTAGTTTAGTATGGTGTTCATTATCACTGAACTAGTATATATTTGTTTAGGGGCCAACTGAAGGACGCCTCCGGGTGCGAGAATTTCTCGTTGCATTGAAAACCTGTTGGTGACCTTCTGCTGTTGTCTGCTCTATGGTCGGGTTGTTGTCTCTTTGACACATTCCCCATTTCCATTCTCAATTTTATAGTATATCAATGTTTGTAAAATCGTTTAGCATGCAAGAGCTTATTTGGTTTAACTGAGACACCTTTTTAAGTTAATAAGAGGGAAACTGAAAAACTGTGCTGGTTATATATTCTAATTTTGAGTTGTCGTGTATCAGTTTTAATTTTCAGTAGAAAAATCATTTAGCTCGTATTGTTGTCTATGTGATATCCACAAGTTTTAGTTCAATTGTATAAACAAATATACGCGAAATATTCGCTTTTACATAACTAAATGAAAATAACACTATATAAATGTTGTGTGTCCAAAGCGTTTTTCTTGATTTATAATTATTAGAAATCTTAAAACAGAAACATTTGAAAACCAGGGATGTAAAAGAACTAGAAACGTATTGGTGCATATGACCGAAAGGGACCGAAAAATAAAAGCCAAATACAATGTACATCTAAGGTCAACTTTGCAAGAGGAAGATTCGTATAAATGTTAGGTTTTATTCAACGGGAAAATTTAGATTTTGTTCATGCTGATGATACCGCTAGAGACTCTTAGTCCTCCAGCAGCATAATTGACTTAGACTTAGTAAATGAAAAAAAAAAAAACCACACACACATTAAAATAGGCAATGGAGTGGATAATACATCTGAAAGTGATTTTGTGTGATGTTTTTACTGTTTTTATATGAAAACGAGAACACTGAAATCATCTTAGTAACTATCGAAATACAAACAATTTGTTGGATCAATTATCTTCTATGATCCACATTTAAAATATATCTGCGTCAACTCGAGATCACCTCCAGTCGTGTTGCTAAGTCTTTAGTTTTCTATGTTGTGTTTTGTGTGGTATTGTTTGTCTGTTTGTCTGTTTGTCTTTTCCTGTTTTAGCCTTGACGTTGTCAGTTTATTTTCGACTTATGAGTTTGAATTCCCTCTGGTATCTTTTGTCTTTCTTTTTCAACATAATGATATTTGCTACTGCCTAGGAATCAATGTAGCACTTAACAAATTTATTTTTTTCGACTTCGACAATCATAGATATGTTTTCATTATTTGCCATTTATCTACACATATTATTGAGAAAGTGAAGACGAGTCATATGCATAGAGTAAAAAAATGTGAACATTGATAAATGTCGAAAGTTTTGCTTTATTCTCACATTTTCGATGAACGAGATTTAAGTCAAACCTTTGAATTTTTAAGAAATAGGAATAAATGTAAAACTCGACATTCAAGAATATTATATCATAATCATTATAAGTCCATTAATGTAATGTTCGTTAAACCAGAATGTTTGTTCGCTGCTTGGAAATAATTTTAAACAAAATTACTCTTCTGTACTTTGTAACAATCAGCTCAGCCTGTGTTTCGAACTCAACCATTATAATTCCGTAAAACGATTCACTTAAATTCGATACTTCTACGCCTCAATCATGTTATTGTCTATACACATCAACTTGTGTGATGTGTTTTTCCTTTTCTAATGTTTAAATGTTGGAATAACTAGACATTTTTTGTCAGTAAGTCAATCATCTAGAATTTTCTTATGGAAAACACACATTTTGAAATTACTTTCACGTATTTTATTTTGACACCATGAATGAGAATTTTAAAATCGTGCAATAGAACTCTTATCAAACTGAATACTATTAATTTGCTTAAGTGGAGGTTGTGATTTGGTCCCTTAAATTACAAACTAACAGTCAAAACGACTATACTTCTTTCAATTTAAACTAACCGTTTATTTTTGTTTTGATAACTGATGATATGATTTTAAATGTTTTCTGGTCACTATTGTATAGAAATGAAGACAGACTACACACTGAGACGGATGTTAACGTGCTAGTTTAAAGGGATGTCCACAGTAAGACATATCACACTATCCGAATATATTGGCTACTGATCTTGTCTTACAATACTGCAAGATAGAACGTGCATAGCGAAAAATCAGAACATACCAATTTTCGAATTGTTAGTAAATGTTTTATAGTTTCTTTGAAATCACTGATGAGTCTTTTGTATACGAAACGCGCGTCTGGCGTTTATACAAAATTTAATCCTGATATCTATGATGAGTTTATATACGACCACTAGACCGATGCCACTGCTGGTGGAGTTTTAATTCCCCGAGGGTATCACCAGCCCAGTAGTCAGCACTTCTGTACTGACATGAATTATCATTGATATGGTCATATTTATAAATTTTCTGTTTTCAAAACTTTTAAATATTTGTAATACTAAGGCTTTTCTACCTCAGGCATATATCACCTTAGCTGTTTTTGACAAAACTTGTAGGAATTACGGTCCTCAATACTCTTCAACTTCGTACTTTATTTGGCCCTTTTAAACTTTTTTGGATTCGAGCGTCACTGATGTGTCTTTTGTAGACGAAACGCGCGTTAAATACAAAATTTAATCCTGATATCTATGATGTATTTATTTATTTATTTACATCGTTTTAACATTCGCATTCATTTAGAGCCCGAATAAACACATACATCTAATGATAAAAGACATATGTCCTTCTCTATATATCATACTATGTCCGTCGGTGATGTCTCAGTTGAAATCCATTTATTTTCATCAAAAAGATTTTTTTTTTTTTTTGGCATTTCAGACTACCTGTTGTAAATCAGATTTTGAGAATTATGTACCCTTGTGTTGATTCAATGCTAAACATGGAAAATCCACAGCCTTTATCCTTGTACTCTCATATTTGTCAATTTGATAACTGATAGATATAGGATTATTGCATGCAGTGCTAGCATTGATTTTCCTTAAAACAAATTTATTAATGTAGTTATTGGTAAAAACAGATAAAAATATGGACAAAATCGAGTACACCTTTTAAAGTGCGCTCTACTTTAGTGACTCAGCACGAGGCTTTTTGTAATTTACAGGTTAGTTAGAACTTTTTGTAAAAAATAAACACTAGCACATCATAGAAAAGCAAGTAAGTAATCTATGTTTCAAGTTTTATAACAAAATTCTCTGTATTAAAGGCTGTGGATTTTCTATAAAAATCTTGGTTTATTCGCCACAAAGTACTCTTTTTCTATTAAATGCAATGACATAGTAAATAATAATGCTTTGCATCAAGTTTATCCTTGGTGTATGTACAAAATGGCCTATCTCTATTATACATTTATCTGTAGTTTTGATACAATTGAAGTTCGAAAAGTTCGTACACAAATGGCCACAGAAGGGGTCATAAACCTTAACTAAATCTTTAATGGAATATAAAAATAAGAAGATGTGGTATGATTGTCTATGGGATAACTCTCTATTAGAGACCACAATGACGTAGAAGTCGGCAACTAGAAGTCTATATATGTATCTGATTCTTCAATTGTATATTTCTTACTTTAGTTTATACAAAAAAATATTGTTCTTGTTTCTTAGTCTTTTCAATAAGCTTCCTGTGAAGAGTTTTGTAGGTTTTCATGTCTTTCATCGTATTTTTTTGCTATGGTATTTTTTTTTTGCTAGGTATTGTAAGGTATTCTTTAAATTGACTTTTGTTTGCCCTTTTCGTATCTTATCCCTCTCTTTTCTATTAACTATCTATAAGCAGTGTTATTTTGTTGCAGTTTACTTTCGAATGATCCTTTAAGACGTTCTGTATAGATAATGCGTACTACACACTGTAAACTTTATATGAAAGAAACCTAACAGATACTTTTACAAACTGTAAACTTTGTATTTACGAAAGCTAACAGATATTGTGTTATATCAATATCTATAGCCAGAGTTATTGTAGGTAACAGTTGTGTTTTATATGTTTATGTTGCAGTTCATCTGTATCAACAATTACTGTAAGTTTATTTTGTGAGTAGGATATTTGTTATCATTTGGTATTTACGTTTCTACCCCCTGGATACGTCTGGTAGATGTCAACAAGCAACCTTTGGTAATTTTGTGAAACATTTATTTTCTGTGTTATATTTTTGCCACTGATTGTTTATCTTTCAGACATAGCTGATTGAGAAAGGTGATTGTAAGGTTCAATTTGGAACTATATACTTCTCCAATATAAAGAATATATTCTAAAGTAGAATTTTTCTGAATAGAAATTAAAGTTTAAGACAAATATTACCACAAAAAAAAAAAAAAACCACACTTGTTTGTGTCATTTGGCTCTTATGAAGAGCAGTTAGCGGGTTTGTACTAACATGAACAAATAGACGGATGCAACATCTGCCTACCCTCCTAGAGCACCTGATCGAGAGAACTCCAAGTTTTAATTAAGTGGGGTTCATGTTGATCAGTCTTTTGTTTTCTTTGTTGTGTTTTGTGTACTTATCTGTCTGTTTGTCCTTTTCTTTTTTAGCAATGGCGTTATCAGTTTATTTTCGACTTTTTGGATGTCTTTATGGTATCTTTCGCCTCTCATTTTAAAGCTTACACTTTGTTTTCAATTTATCAATTGCTGCAAATTGGGATAATATTTCAAAAAATATATCTACGATTCAAAGGAATCAATGTTTATTGTTGCCAATATCTGAAGTCTGGTTTAAAAGTTAATTTCCACAAGCTTCTATGATGGTTTAAAAAGGAAAAGACTGTGGCAATCTTATAATCTTTAGATAACGGTAATTTGAGTTTCTATTTTACTTATTTTTGTCAAATGATAATGCAGCATCATATTTACAATTAATTATAACCTTTATGCTCCTCCATTGACGATCTATAGAAACAACTATATACACTTAACCTAACTATGCAGCAAGCTCTGTTCGCTTCTTTTTTAAATAAAAACCAAAACATGTTATTGGCAAAATTTGTGCCACCATTTGTGGCGCTTTTTTATTTCTACTGTAATTCTAAATTTATTTACAACAACTATAATGATAAGCGAAGGTGGGGACCAAACATTTGCCCCTTCACATAAACATAAAAGAAACAGATTTAAAATAAACATTATAACAATATAAAACTAAAATACATTCTACTCAAGATGTAATAGCTAACAAAGTAACATAATGTCATGAGTCTTCTAAATACAATGCTTTCATAAACTTTCTCAAACTTTCTCCTGAGTTTTATTAGTTTAACAGGAGGTGGTTGGGGACGAGGCGGAAATCAATAAAATGAAAATTAATTGATTAATCCTTTGATCAAAATTTTCAATTAGTTCAAGATCAGCAAGAAATGCGTGCGCATCAAACTAATCAATATTCATGAGCAATCAATTTTAGACAATAGCCGAAACAACATCGGGTTGGACATTACACAAATGCTCTGTTCTTCGCATAAATGTGTTATTTATTTTATTCATAACCCTATTTTATGCTCCTCCATTGACGATCTATAGAAACAACTATATACACTTAACCTAACTATGCAGCAAGCTCTGTTCGCTTCTTTTTTAAATAAAAACCAAAACATGTTATTGGCAAAATTTGTGCCACCATTTGTGGCGCTATTTTATTTCTACTGTAATTCTAAATTTATTTACAACAACTATAATGATAAGCGAAGGTGGGGACCAAACATTTGCCACCGAATTGTGTCACAATTCCTAACCTTAACTACATTAAAGAAGTTATTAGTCAGGTTGACTGCTGTTTAGGTTATGAAATATATTTGAATATTAGAAGATACTAAAATTACAAGTACATCTAGATGGACTAGATGTGCACACAACTACTACGTAATACTCGTTTCATTTGTTTGCTACCTTGACCTATAATAGTTTACTTTTATATACTGTGACTTGAATGGAGAGTTGTCTCACTGGCGCTCATACCACATCTTCTTAAATCTATATATCGTTTACTATGAACTCTAACTATGATAACGTTGTAACCTAAACAAACTAATAACATCCTGCCAAAGCAAACTTACCAGGAGGATGTTGCAACATTCACAAAAGAGCCAAATTCTGCAAAAGTCAACGTTACCTGAGGATATTGTTACAACGTTATACAATGGTCTTTTGATAGGTTGGTAATATTTATAGGGAAATCCTGATTTAATGTTTCTGTTTTTAAGGAAACTACTGAACCAGGGTTTCCAAATGGTAAAACCTGATCTTGGTAAAACTGACGTCATCTCTTTGAAAGTTATAGGACGCCATCATGATTGGGTTAACCCTTTTGGAATGTCTATGTAACAGATAATTATGGGTTTAACAATAACCCCAGTTTAGTACTTCTTTCATCGTTTATGACAATAATATCGAATGGTATTTGTAACCGGAGATTTATGCGACTGGCATGACGACTGCAGCTAGCAATCAGGAGAAACTAAGTTTCGCCGCTTGTTTTTGGGGGAATTAATTTTTCGTCTACATATGACTTATAATTGGTGCTAGAATTAAAACAAGTTGAAGGAAACATCAAATACGAATTTGGAGGTCTTTCAAAGCCATTATTATATCGCCAAGGGAAACTATTCCTGGAAGTAGCTAACCATAATATTTTTGAATAATTTGGCATTTGTATGCAGTTAAACAATCATAAGGTACGCCCCAGACAATTTCATATGTGTGATTATAATTTATAAAACATTTGTTATCATCAAAACAAAAGTGCTTAATAAAACTGCAAATTTGAAATCCTACCAAAGTCAACTTTCATTAAGAACGTTGTAATCTTAACAAATAAAGGCAACAGTAATTTACCGTTGTTCAAAAGTCATAAATAGATTTAGAGAAAACAAATCGGGGTCAAAAACTAAAACATCTACTATGAGAAGAAAACAAAGGAATCGTGAACAGGAACCCTGACGTGCAACAAAAACAAACGCCAACATACATAGAAAAACAGTCAAACTAAACCAAAGCTAACCTTTTTGGAGGACGTTGTAACCTTTAAAAACAGTAAAATCCTGCAGAAAGTAATTTTTTCTGAAAGACGTTCTTGCCATAACAGAACATCAAAATTTTTCAAAGCCAACTTTTCATGAGACCTATGTTACCTTATTAAAACAGTCACAAAACAGCCAAATCCTGCCAAAGTCAACATTACCGGAGGTCATTGTTACCTGATTCATGTAAGACATTTAAATAAATAAAGGTGTGTAATGTTTTGAGGACTGTTGTTTGATTGTTTTGGCGAAAATGTTGTCTGTGTTTTTTTAAGACTATGTTTCTGATTGTCGTTTTTTCTCTTTTGTTGTAATGAGTAAATTAGTTTCAATTAGCAATGTAATTACTCCTTTAAAAATAATTACACTGCTAAATAAGAATTTTGTTTTGCATTTTGTCATGCCGTGACCTTTAATAGCTTGCTATGTGGTATTTAATTTGATACCTTTTGAAGGACGTAGGGTAACCTATAGTTGCTATAATTTACGTCATTTGGTCTCTGTTTGTTGTTTCATTGGCTATCATACCACATCTTCATATTTGTATAAACAAACTATTACGTAATAAACGCTCTGTTTTATATCAATTTTTGACTTTTTAATTTTGTGCTTTCCTTTTAAACACATAATTAGTGCAATGTTTGTTATAATATCATATGTTGCGATTCCAGACCTAAACACGATGTGACATTTCTAAGCAAACAATAGTGGCATGTCTTAATATAAAGTAGAAACTAATCATTGCACCTGCTGATTCTCCTATTGAAATGACTTCTATAATATTCTCATTTGTTCAGCTTCTGATTAATGTTTGATAATAACATGCAAGCATGTAGATAAGTTCATCCTGTTGACTTTTCCGCTGTCAGGCTAATATTGACAAACGTAATTATTGTTCAATATATAGAAAATTAATGCCTGTTTTCTACCGAAAATGATATTTTGATATAGGAATAAATGAAATACTGACATTTAAGTTACATTATCATAGAACTCATATCAATAAATTTATTTAAGGACATGCGACAACCATTATTAGTAGGTTGCAATTGATTAAATGTGCATTGATGAAGTCTCGTGATATTCTCGTTACCAAGCTGACAAATTCATTGTTATATAATTATCATTGATGAATGATTCGGTTCGATAAGATTTATTATTTATTTCGATAACTCTGATTATAAAACGCAAATTGTGAAAAGCAACATCAGTTCAGGTGAGTGGTGGATACAGTAAGACAAGAAAGGGATCAATAACGCGGGGTTATTTCTTAACTGAGATTGATTGTCTCTGGTCATGTGACAAGTTTTTAATGCTGTTCTATAAATTGAATTTTTGTGTTGTTTTAGATCTTGCTGTGCTGGAATTGGTATCTGAATTTAGATGATAGTGATATGGATTAAAAATATTACGAACTATGTTTAGTACATACTAACTGTATTATGACTATTGGATAATTGTTCGTTACTTATACAATGCAGAATGAAAGTCTACTCCTGCTACTTAGCTCAGATTTTATTATTTTTATTCTATGACACTGGTAAGTTCTTAATAACATATAATTATAATGTCTACTTTTTAAAGAAAATGTGAGCCTCCAATCGAGAATTATGAAAATTATATCAGGAATATGACAGTTGTCTCACGTTTGATTTTGTTTGGTTTTATGAACTTCCCAATTTGAATTAACACTGGAATTAGATATAATTGTTTATAGTTGTTCAAATATAGATAATATTAACATTATGCTCACAAATCTGTATCGTTTTTATATTATGTGCTTCACTGTTGAACCAATATAGCGAAACACTATTTTTTTCCCTTCATGGTATGCATTTTCTTTTTTGTTCTTTTTTGTTATGATTCTTCAAAACAAAACCTTTAAAACTACATTTGATTTGTGTACTCTACCACAACTTATAGTTCTAGCTTAAAGGAAAACAATGTTTTTGAAAGTCACTTTACTACGTTGTTCCTTTATAGAACGGCTTTATTTCGAATTGTACTATTGGCAAAAATGGACTTCGATGGATTTGGAGATTTTTTATGTCCTTTTTGTTTTATAGACCTAAACGTCGTCGGTCCTTATACATCATTGGCTTTCAAATATTCGGCTTTGAGCGTTTCTGTTGAAGGTAAATCCAGAAAAGCGTTTCGAACGCATGAAATTTAGAACGTGTTGTTTGAATTTTTTGCAAGTATAAATACATTTGTATTTATTTTCTATGTTTTATTTTGTTTCGAACATCCTTGTGATTGTTGTTAGCATATTTTTCATAATTAATGATACGAAAAGATACTCAAGACAAAATGATTCAAGAGTAAGGGCCATTTGCAGAGAAGAGCTAATTGCTTATTTTGATAACGATCGTGCTATTAATTGAGTGCATGAAAAGTTAAGATTACAGAGAATAATTCAAAATTACAAAATATATTTAACAACAGAAATATAGTGAGCTTTTCGTACAGCAAAATATGATCTAATGCGACACACGCATTGTTATACAGTTATGAAGACTTGTTATGGTTCTGCTACATCCTGTCGATACTTTTATTTTGTAATTGCTCAATGTCTAGCTTTTCTATTATTGTTTAAGATGTTTAGAATAGTTAAATAGAAACGTGGAATGTTTCACAAAGACAACCACACCAAAGAGCAGAAAACAGCTAAAGGGCCTCAACGGATCTTTAGTACATCGAGAAAATTATACACCCAGAGGCCGGCTTTAGCTGGCCCTTGAACAATAATGTATACTAGTTCAGCGTAATGAACGCCATACTAAACTCAGAAACATACAAATGAACCAATTTGAAAAAAAATATTTAAAAAAAATGATTTTAACCATTTTGGAGAAGCTAAAAGAACTATTAGATCGATAATTTGTGTTATACCATAATTTTTAAAATATTTTTGGGTGCTTCGTGCTATTCTAATGAGTGGAGCCGTTTCAAGCTGATTCTTATAGTTTACCCCTATATTCTGCTGTTACAAAACAAGTTAAACTTCGCCACATTCTTTATGTACCTGTTCATTTTGACGCATGAATAATGAGACCATATCTTCTTGATTTTATACAATACATACTCCAACACACTGTTAGATATAGATCAATATTTCAAATCTTAGAACATTTTTATTGATATAATTAAGAAGTGAATTGACATTCGATAATCCTTTTTGTAATGCATCGTTAGTCAGTACTCCAATCATTAGTTGATATATATATATTCCATTTATGACAAAGGTCTAGATGTGTTTTCCCAGGATGATTCATTTTAAACAATTGAATTATGCAAACTTTTTTTTTCAAACAAAATTTGTTGATCATGCTTTGCTTATACAGTTGAATAGCTGAATTTAAATGTTAAAAGCGAATTATATTGCTTTGCTATGTAAATCCGGTGACTATGAAAATACGACGTTTAAGCTAAATGGCATTTAATGAAATGGAAACCCATAGAAACGATCACTCATTCATTAAATTTCAAGATGCTGTATGAAATTCTGTTAAAAAAATGTATGAGCAGCAGCCAAAGGCATATAAAAAAGAAGATGTGGTATGATTGCCAATGAGACAACTATCCACAAAAGACCAAAATGACACAGACATTAACAACTATAGGTCACCGTACGGCCTTCAACAATGAGCAAAGCCCATACCGCATAGTCAGCTATAAAAGGCCCCGATAGGACAATGTAAAACAATTCAAACGAGAAAACTAACGGCCTTATTTATGTAAAAAAATAAACGAAAACAAATATGTAACACATAAACAAACGACAACCACTGAATTACAGGCTCCTGACTTGGGACAGTCACATACATAAATAATGAGGCGGGGTTAAACATGTTAGCGGGATCCCAACCCTCCCCCTAACCTGGGACAGTGGTATAACAGTACACCATAAGAACGGAACTATAAAAAATCAGTTGAAAAAGGCTTAACTCATCAGATGGACAAAAATACAAGTGGACGTGGTCCGGTATGTTCACCACAAAGCAAGCACAAAGGCTCATGGTGACCAACTATTTGATTGTAATTTCGAGAGAATTGCAAATATTCAGCTTTTCAAAAATCATAATAACAATATAAACAATCATAACAGGCGAACACGAATACATTTGTTTTAAAGACAAGACATTTTAGTTTGTCATTTGAAACTGCTGCTGCAAGATGAGCACCCTATACATCTGATGATCAATGAATCAAAATAACAAGAGAAGAGCGATCAGAGCAACAATCTCACGCCATGGCTAAAATTGAAAACGACAAACAGACAAACAATAGTACACATGACACAACATGGAAAACTGCGATATCGAGTTTTATTCATATCGAGATCACTTAAACTATATCACAGATCGGTCTACAACATTTTGACACAAAATCCTGACTTCAGATTCATATTGAAATAACACAATAGTCTTCCATTCCACATCGTTGACAAATATAAGTATTTTTAAACCCATAAATCTCCTTAGCATTTGTCATTTTATCTTGAATATCACTAGCGTTTACCTCAAGGTTATCAAATATAGAACTAAGGGCATACAATACTGTGTGGCAAGTTTGACCCTGATTCTTTTCCGTTTGAACTTGAAACTCCAAAAGAGCTGGATCTCTTTTGTGCAGGTTTTAGTATATCAAAGTTCATTCAGTTTTCAATCAAAGCAAAGTCTGTATCTCCTTGATTATGATTTTACTACTAGGACTCCTGACAAAATCTTAATTTATGACCACTAACAAAAAATAAAAAGATCGAAATTACTATATATATGATGATAATGTGCCCAAAGTTTGATGAAATATTTTGATAAGTTATTCAAGAAGATAGATAATATGTCATTTATATTTTAATTTGCGAACGAATTGTCCATTAACACATCTTCCAGGCAACGAAATGAATCTTAAAAGAAAACAATAACAAGTATTCTGAAAGGTCTAACAGGTTTCTTTTGTGTCATTTGTCGTTAACTTTACACTTTATCATGATATTTAAAATGACTTTCACTAAGGTACAATTCTTATTAGACAACCCAAATACTCTGTTTATCTTTATAGAAAGAGGCGAGACTTATATAAGGTAGCACAATACAAAGATTTTTTCACTCCCAATCAGACAACTTTAAACTGATGTAATTCATTTCATCCTTCTTTATATTCTATAAATGAGGTACCAAAAGAAAGAAGAAAGATTAATCTTTCAAATTGTGATAATTTCATTATGACATAATTATTACATAATCAATTGTTATGTAATTAGTAGCAATATTGTGATGTCCACACTTGAATGAATTTAGCGTCTTTGTTCTTCATAGCATCTCAAAATATTTTATAGATTCTTGTACAACACAGATTGACCTCCAAAACTGTGTCTCAGATTTCCAAAAACATCAATAGAATAAATTTTATACCCAATTGAATTTAGTGATCTCTTATGAATTGATGTTGCAAACTTCATTAAAGATTTACGAGAGAATGAAATACAATAGGAAAAATCTGAGACACAGTTTTGGAGGTCAAACTGTGTTGTGCCAGAATCTATAAAATATTTTGGGATGCTATGAATAAAAAAGAAGCTAAATTCATTCAAGTATGGACATCACAATATAGCAACTAATTACATAACAATTAATTATGTAATAATTATGTCATAATGAAATTATCACAATTTGAAAGATTAATCATTCTTCATTCTTTTGGTACCTCATTTATAAAATTTAAAGAAGTATGAGTGGAATTACATCAGTTTAAAGTTGTCTGATTGAGGATGAAAAATCTTTGTATTGTGCTACTGTTTAATAGATAAAATATACGAGATAGCGAAAGATCAGTCTATAAAGAGTTATTAGACTGTAACACAATTGTATATAACACAAATATAAGTCACCATCGTATAAAATGCATTTCCGCTTTAATAATATACATTGCGGATTTTGAAAGTATTTATAAAATTAACTTTTCATCATCAGGCGTATGCAAAAAACCAACACACCTTTAAATAACGAACACCATGATTAAGAATAATAATACGGTTATCTGCATTCTAAATGTACGTATTTTTGCATGATTTCAAATAATTGTGTCAAACCCTTTTTGTGCTTAATTTTTTTTCTTTCTAAAGATACATTTTCTATATTCTTAATCAAAGACTTGTATAGAATAAGATGATTACATAAAAAAACCTCCGTATCAGATTTCTTTAAATTATTTTTTACTTTAAAATGTATAGTCTTCATTTCTTCATGTGTTACACAAAGTACATACATTTTTGTTATGAACTCTTTCATCATATATTTCATTTAATCACCAATTTCTTAAAACACTGTGCGTTTAATTCTGCATGGGGGCCAAATTTTACTTTGCAAACAGTAAATCTTATAAAATGACTATACAATAGATAAACATGATAAAACTGAAGTAGTGACTTGCTACAGAACAAAAACGGATAAAATACGAAAATGCACTGTCTAGTTAGCCATAACCAGTAGTACGCTCAAAGTGATGTCACATAAAAAACGAGTTCCCAAAAATTAAGAAAGAATTTAAATGAAGTTAAAGATTAGATTTTTATGAGTTATCTAACGCTTATTATTAACAGTGAAAATTACAATATTTATTAATATTAATTGTAGTAGCAACTAGACAACCAATTGTATTATCTAGCTATATCGGTGTTCCTCTGAATCAAACTGTAAACCAAGTATATAGTGTAAATTTCGTTGATCCAGACTAAAATCTATCAAATGAACTGGATGATCAATTATCTTTACCATAACACATGAATACAACAGAAAAAAATAATAAGATGTACTACAAACTACAAACGTTAAGACATCGACAAAAATCCTATGACAATAACAAATATAACATCAAAACTAAATAAATGAATTTGGGATCGAAAAGTACCATGCCACGTCTAATAGCAATGCGAATTCACAATCAGCAAAACAGTCACAATAGGGAATAAGTCACGTTCGGTAATAAATATTACATTTATCTAGTTTCAGGACAATAAGTTGTGTGTTAGTATTTCAATTGGTCTGATATTGTACCATAATGTTCATACCATAAAGTAGAAGGTTGGGATTTATTTTAAGGGTTATGGGACAAACAGTCAAGGAATTAAGGGCCAAAAAGGGACCTAAACAACATGTGTTTCTAGTCATCAGTAAAATAAAGTTTAAGTAAACACAATTAGACACTGTGGAGATATATTTCATTTAATCACCAATATCTTAAAACACTTTGCGTTTTATTCTGCATGGTATCTTGCCAATGTATTAATACAAATATATAAAAGGTGTGTATTTCAGAAACCATTATATTTGTGCTTAAGCAAATATTATAAGATATGTTTCAAAACGCAGTGCTCATTTTGTTTGCTCTATTTATACATGAAAAATCAAGTGTTCCTCTTTTAGAGGTACCGCCATCTATGAAAGATAATACCATAGACATTACGATATTGTATGTTACTGATTTAGTATTATTTAACATGAAAATCACTCTTTTATATTCAGAAACCATCCCTAGATATCTATAATAGCATAAAGATATCCAGGTGTTTCATGAAATTGAGATCAATTGACCTTTTATTGAATATAAATAACAAATAAATGTTCAGAAAAAGTCTTTATTTTAAACACTGAATTGAACCTATTCAAAATTATATCTTATGATGACTATTCATCACCATTTTTAATGAACAATAAACTCTAAAACAAGATACTATTGATTCAGAATTGTGCAATATATAGTTTGGTTAATCATCAACAATTCAATAGTATACATGTATGCAGTTTTCATATTTATTATTCTGAGCAGAACATGATCTTTTAAATTGTTAAATGTCAGAATTTCCAAAGCCTGTAGACTGTGAACAGTTCATATACGTATCGATTTTCCATTGATAATCTGAGAAAACTGTATGCCTTGTTGAATTCAGCTTTGACTTTTTTTCAAGTTATAATTTCTATACAAAATTCGTTTCATCATTGTTAAAAAAATATGTTGACATAGTTACACTGGCCTACAAAAACAACTCGAAAGAAAATCTATGTAAATGAAGCCGTAAAGCATGTCTAATTTACTTGATACACCAGAACGAAAGATTCATCTTTGCTACCAGAATGTTTCATGTTGAGGATGCAGATTCCAGAAACAAGATGTATATTTAATCATCTGTTGCATTAGAAATAAACAACTTTTACATCAGATAAAGTGATCAAGGGCTAACGAAATGATTGATAAAAAATTTACATAATTGAATTTAAATACGAAAATGTATATTTTGCACAGTTGAAAGTAGGTATTTTGACTTTTTTCTGTGGATGTTTATTGATCGGACTCAAATCAGTGTCAGTCATAAAGATCAACTTAAAATTCAATTATAGAAAATAAACAAGGAATTAACTTCATTGGTATTTCAGAAATGTACAAATCTGTGTTTCAGACATATATCTCGCTTTATGTGTTACATTTGAAATGAAATGTAAGCCCTAATAGGAGAATTCGCATTTACAGGAACTCCTTACCCCGTAAGAGCATATGAGTCCCCCATCCATTTTTTTTGCGGGTTTTTTCTTGCTAAAAATTTAGTTTTTTACATGATAGTTTGAGGAATAATTATTTATTTTGTCGTTGGTCGTTTATTGTAATGACAGTTTATCTTCGATTTATGAGTTCGAATTTTCCATAGGTATGTTTCGCTTCTTTTTTTTTAAGAATAATGTGAGTGATACTTGTAGTTACTTACACATATATAAAAAGTCAGGTTGGTTTGAGTATCCCCCAAAATACTTAACATGCAGGGGATGTAGGGGAAATAATTATAAAATCAATTTTCAACATGCCAACGCTGAGTAAAGGTATATAGTCCAATCAAACTAAGATTTAACCTCAAACTAATTGCAACAGAAAATGTTTGAGTTCTTATCTATAGCATTACGCCCTTAATATACACAGAAAAAATGTCCCATAATATCTAACTTGAGGAAAACTCAAAATCATCATTTTTAGTTTCCTATGGATACCTCCCCAAAAATGAATCTTTTTTGGTCAGTCTTTTGTTGATTTTCTTGAAATTTATGTAAAGTATGATACTTTGATAGGGTTATAAGTTTATATTTGACTAAATTATATCATCTTCTGCTAATGAAATGTACAAAAAATGTTTACCTTGACATATTGAAAAATTCAATAAATGGTCAACTAATGAATTACGAAATCTAGATTATAGCTTGATAAAAGATATGAAAACACCTTTAGAGTTGTTTGTTTTATGTGTATTTTTGTGATTTTACTTTTTACCCTAAAGACCGCTAAAAAATCAAGAATCAATACATTCTGATGAATAAAAGCGGTAAAGATATAATTTTGTGTCAATTTTTATTGATATTTCTACTTTTTTTGCAAGAGTTATCTCCCTTTTCAATGCAAATCTCCATCGGAATTTTAAATGGTGATTTTTTTAGTCTTCCTCAAAAAAGGTTTAATGGGATTTTTTCTGTGTATATTTGGGTTACAATGCTAAAGATTAAAACTTAATTACTTTCAGGTTAGGGTCAAATTTATGCTAGATTGTATGGACTAATATACTGGTCAAACATGATACAAAAAGAAGAGTCTGTTTATTCTAGCTGTACAGTAACCCAGTATGAATGTGAGATGAATATTATTCTTCAACTAATGACTATTGAATATGCGCTTCCTTCCTAAGTTAAAATCAAGATTTTGCAAGTATTTTTTTATAGAAGGACCACTACAAAAATAATGGAAGTAAACCCATGTGGTCACTTACCACTTATCCTAAGATAAAGAAATAACGCAAAAACTGTAACAACATCATGTATATAGCGCCTTATCCATGGTAACAGTCAACTATATTAGCACATATTACATACATAGTATGCTTAGTTTCTATGACAATAACGATTGTTCTATCAAGTGAAGACTGAGAATTTAAAGAAGACCACTTCAAAACATTTTTAATTAAACAAAAGAACAATTTTCTTGTTAAAAATGACAACGGTTACTATCGTGTGACGAAGATTTGTTGCATACTTTAGAAACATATAACTTTATTTTAACTGTATGATTTCTTCGTTTAATGCATTCTACTCGTGTTGATTAATGTGTACGTAAAATCACAAAAATACTGAACTCCGAGGAAAATTCAAAACGGAAGCTCACTAATCAAATGGCAATATTAAAAAAGCTCAAACGCATCAAACGAATGGATAACAACCGTCATATTCCTAACTTGGTACAGGCATTTCCTTATGTATAAAATGATTGATTAAACCTGGTTTTATAGCTAGCGTATGTCAAATGTGTATCAAAGACTCCAGAATTTCCCCTACATAACATTAAATCCACATTATCAAGGTAAACACCATGGTAAATTAAATATAAATTAATATTGATATAAGTATTATAAAACATTAATTTGGCTGTATTTTCAAATGCCAGTAAAATTAAGACCCGATCATAAAAGTCTAATAATTCATAAATTCAAACTTTTAATACCAGGAAGTACTATGACTACAAGTAGATGTAGGGTATAGTTCAATGAGGCATCAAATCATCGACACAAATACCCATAAGCCATCTAGTTTATATATTGAATTAATTTTTTAACTATTATATTGGGGAAATAATTACAAAATAAATTTTCATGTTCGTGTGGTAATTTTCGTTACAGATTCAGATTACATTTTCATTTTACACTTTCTATATCGTGACAAGAGTTGACATGATTGAATGGAATTATCTCAGGACCTCGAATCTCATATATTTTTTGAAAAATAAAAATGCTATTATACTAGGATTATTTATATCATGAAAACAATAAATATAGGTTTTGATAAATGTTAAAGTAATGTAATGCTATAAGGAAATGAAAATAACATTGCACAAATATAAGTTATTTTAACAATATTAAGCGAATCAGTACTTATTCTCAAATTTGTTTGCTTATTCTGAGATTTTGTAAGAACTGGATGTGGGATACAGTTTTTTTAACAGGTTCTTAAAGAGGATTTTTCAATCTTCTAATTAGTTTTATTGAGATCTGGAGCTGGCATGTCAGCAACTGCTAATAGTCCGTTGTTAGTTTGTGTACCAGTATCCTTTTGCTTAGTATCTTTTGTTACCTATCTTGACATCGGACTCGGACTTCTTTTAAACTGAGGTTTACACTGCGTATTGCTGTGTGTTTGTTTATTCTACATTGAATAGAGGTATAGGGGACGGTTGAGATCTCATAAAACATGTGAAGATTTTTTCACCTGTTACAAGTCAGGAGACTCTGGTCTTTATTGGTGTTGTATGGTTTGTTTTTTAAACTTTAGTTCATTTATATGTTTCGGAGTTGATAGTGACGTCCATTTTCCCTGAACTAGTAAACATTTTTGTTAAGAAGTCACCTGAGACCCGTCTTCGGGTTTTCTTCTGTTTTAAAACATTCCCCATTTCCGTTTTCAATTTTATCATATACTTCCATTCTATCTAAATGTATTTGTAATATATTTAAATTTTGATCAATTGATGTCATGACAATCCTTTAATTTTAGTTTACATCAGGATACTTTTGAAAACTGTATTTTCAGAAAAACATTAAGTACCGATCTACCAACACGTGTAAAAATCAAACTGAGCAAAACAAATGACATGCAAGTTGTTTAGTTGCCGAGTTTCATTGACGTAAACCCTCTCATTTTTAAAAAATATTTTCATGATAAAAATCCACAGGAAAATTACCGCCAAGTTTATAAATGTTGACAATGAGAGTCACATCTTGTGACATGTTACTTTTTGCACCTCCGTCATATATTTGCGTAATTAAATTTCGTAGAGAAAAATCCAATGGAACATTAACACAAAGGTTATATATATTTAAATGTTAACACTATGACAATAAGGATCACACCTTTGTGTCATATTTTTGTTGACATTTCCGTCATATATAAGCATACTAAGACTTCTTTGACGTTATACCCTAACATTGTTTTTATTTATTTTCATGACAAAAATAAAATGGAAAATTACCACTAAAATTATGAATGTTGACAATAAAGAAATGAGAACCACACCTCTGTAATGGTTTTTTCTCATTTTTTTACACTTATATCATTATCATTAAGTGAAAAATAAAATATCTTCGGGAAAATGTAGCGCCTAGATTCATAAAATAACAGATAAAGCTGTTATACTGAAATTTATTCATTAATTTAAAAACAAGAATTGCAAATTTGTGTGAATAAATGAACTTGTTTATATAGAATCTAATATCTGGTTTTATGCAAATAAATAAAAGAAGTATTATTGTTAACTAAATATTTGTTTTATCATATTTTCACGTGCATAAATCAATTTATCAATTTATTTATTTTTAATATAATATTATTATTGTTTGGTAAAAAAGTGAGGGAAATCTTTTAAGGACAAGCTAAGGCCAGCCTCCGGGTTCGTAATTTTCTAGCTGCTTTAAAGACCCACTGATGGCCTTCGGCTGTTTTATGCTATTTGACATATTCCTCATTTCCATTCTCAATTCTCAAAAAACATAAATACATGAATACATATAGCGCTATATGTGACCAAAAGGGACTTAAAACGAAGAACCGAAACAACACAAATCTGCCCATATTGGTAACCTCCATGTTCACTACAGTTAACAAGTCTTCAACAGATTTAAAATAAATATGTATTTTTTTCAAGCAGAAACTATCCTGGTTTTTGTCTACAAACTTCAGCACTTATACTCTACATTATAACATATTGTAGTGTGACATGAAATGAAAACTTTCTTGATATCTTGTATACAAGAGTTGATGCGAGTTATCAGCTTTGTCATGCTGCTTTCAATTATTTATTCATTATTGATTTGTTTTTTACTGACTTTATAAAAAGAATAACTGAAAGATATTGTTTTGCCTGTATAGAGATTTTGTACAAACTTATTAAAGTTTCAACGTATTGCATATTGTATACCAGCCATTGGGCAAAATTCCAAATTGAGAGATAATGAAATATCACAACGGTTAAAAATATTTGACGTTCGTTCCAATGGTTTCTCTCTTTTGATTCCTTATAATTGTGTAAATGTACCATATGAGACAATAGAATAAACAATAAACCGTAATTTCATTATTTTCAAAAAAGATAAACATCCAGACAAACTATATTAGATTATGTGATGAGCGTTTCCTTCCTTTTTGCTTAAAATGGCTTTATTTCTTTACACATAGTTTCGTTTACCAAAGTCAAAACACTTGTGGCTAACATGTATTTTGTGTCTTAATTTCTAGATCCTGTGTTTTTGTTTGCACGTATATTTTTTGGATAAGCCGGGTGTAGTCGGTTGTTATGGTTATTGAACACTCCAGTATTTTGATCAAACTTCTGATTCCTAATAAAGGAATGCATCCCCCTCATGCATAGCTCTGATATCTTTCATGAGTTGGCTTTCCTGTGGGATGTTGTTGTGTTTTCTCAGCTCCTCAAAGTTTGTATAAGGATTTTGATTTTTCAAATATTTGACATCGAGTGTCGATCACTGAAGAGACATTTAAAATTTCCAATTGTGCATCTTTTGTATCAGATGTGGATACTTGAAAATTCCAAAGATCTTGTAGAGTACATACAATCTAACTCTCTTTCATCTTGTAACAGTATTAAAACATTTGACTTTTCTACTCTTTACACAAGTATTCCACATTCCAAACTAAGAGACAAATTGAAAGAGTTGGTATTGCTTTGCTTCATAAAAAAGAATGGCCAACGTAGATACAAGTATCTTGTCTTAGCGAGGGATAAATCCTACTTTGTAAAAGAACACTCTGATTCAAACAAAAAATTCTCTGAAACTGATATTATCAAGATGCTTGATTTCTTGATTGACAACATATTTGTCACGTTCGGAGGACGTATTTTTCAACAGACTGTCGGCATTCCAATGAAAACAAACTGTGCCCCTCTACTAGCCGACTTGTTTCTTTATTATTATGAGGCTGTCTTCATGCAGGAACTTCTTAGGAAGAAAGATAAGAAGTTAGCAATATCCTTTAACTATACTTTCCGCTATATAGATGATGTTCTTTCACTAAATAATTCAAAATTTGGTGACTATGTGGAACGCATCTATCCCATCGAGCTAAAGATAAATGATACTACAGATACAGTTAAGTCGGCCTTATATCTTGACTTACATCTAGAAGTTGACAATGAGGGTCGGTAGAAAACAAAACTTTAAGACAAAAGAGTTGATTTCAGCTTTCCAATTGTGAATTTTCCATTTCTAAGTAGCAACATTCCAGCAGCACCTGCATACGGGGTATATATCTCCCAATTGATTCCCGTGCTTGCATTTCCTAACATGATTTTCTTGATAGAGGGTTGCTGCTCACAAGGAAGCTATTAAACCAAGAGTTCCAAATGGTGAAGTTGTAATCATCCCTTCGTAAATTTTACGGACGCCATCACGAGTTGGTTAACCGTTATGGAATAACCGTTTCACAAATGATATCGGATATGTTCCTTACGTCGTAACTACAATTCCCTTCCCTATCATGAATGTTATCACATAAGCAACACGACGGGTGCCACATGTGGAGCAGGATCTGCTTACCCTTCCGGAGCACCTGAGATCACCCCTAGTTTTTTGGTGGGGTTCGTGTTGTTTATTCTTTAGTTTTCTATGTTGTGTCGTTTGTGCTGTTGTTTGTTTGTCTTTTTCATTTTTAGCCATGGCGTTGTCAGTTTGTTTTAGATTTATGAGTTTGACTGTCCCTTTGGTATCTTTCGTCCCCCCCCTTTTGTAGCATTTTTTACCGTTAAAGTTAGACTACTTTAAGATTCACTTATATTGTTTGACGAGGCACCAATTCCAGCACGTAGGCACAACACATATATCAGTAATTGAATAATTGCTCCAGTAGCTTGATGTTATAAGATATGCTCTAACCCCTTAAAGTTTTATTTGCATGTTTATCCTTTTCCCTTTTGGTAATGATGTTGTTTGTTTTATCAGACATACGTTTCATTATTGCTCTATCGGTATCTTCTAGTTTTAAATTAAAAACGTGTGATAATAATTAAATGAGCATATGTCATTTCGTCTCTTGTGGAGAGTTATGTCATTGGCAATCTTTTTTTATATGAATTAAAGAAAAAAAATGTTCAACATTTAATGTTTCGGCAATTATTGAACATAAGTTGACTTGAAGGCCGTACAGTACCCTATAGCTGTTTACATCTTCTTCATTTGAACTCTGTCCAACAATTGTCTTACAATAATACTATATATCCTTATATTTAAATAAATAGCTATTGGATAAAAAGTTAATTTATATCTATATCTTTATTTTTCTCAACCGAAAGCTTTATTATATACAACTAGGAATTCTAAGTTGTGACTTCCGTAAGTGCTTATTATTTTTTTTAATTTGATGTTAACGTACCGATAATCTTAAAGTCATATGACACGAGTGAGTGGTGAAAAATAATGTTTATCCAATTCTTGAACCAATGCATGTATATAACATAAACTTAGTCCTCTGTGCACGAAATTCTCATTTTTTACGCAAATATATCGCTTAATCGTCATTTTGTTTCTCTCTGTCTGTAATAATTTAACAAATATGGCTGCTCATTAAATGCTGTGTTTTGAAGCCGGAGTTTACTGATTGTCACCTTATAGTAAACAAATAACAAAAAGCATGGGCAATGAGCACGTGTTTAACATGTACAATCAGATAACTGTTTATTTTAATGACCGATCCATTGCGACAATTTTTTTCGTGGAGGGTTACGCTCAGGTCACTATGCATACGGAAAATATGTCGGCGAATTGCTTCCTTGAGGAAGCAATTAAAAATAAGTAAACTTCTAAATGTGAACAAATTAACATAAGTTGTATAATGAAAACTATCCATTTAGTTATAAAAAACATATGCATATTTTTTTTTAATTTGAGGATTCTTATGACTTTAAGCAATTCCCTCAATTTCGCCTATAACTTTCATAATGTTATG
Organism: Mytilus galloprovincialis; assembly: GCF_965363235.1. NCBI lineage: Eukaryota > Metazoa > Mollusca > Bivalvia > Mytilida > Mytilidae > Mytilus > Mytilus galloprovincialis. Next base: position 67,772,057 of record NC_134846.1, read on the forward strand.
CTATGCCAATCCTTTAGCTTTACTGTACAGCATGAAACTCTTACAAACTGTTTTTTTTTATTAACCCTATGCCTCGGCTACCAACACGTGCATAAAAATCAAACTGAGAAAAACAAATGACATTCTGTTGTTTACTTACAGTTTTATTGACGAAAACCCTCACATTTTAAAAATTATTTACATAAGAAAAATACATTCGAAAATTACCACCAAGGTTTTAAATATTGGTAATATAGCAATGAATTCCCACCTCTGCTATATTTGTTTTCGCACCTCCGTCATATGTTTGCGTACTAAGATTTCATTATCCTATTTAACATTACTACCAAAGTTTTACATATTTTAATGTTTACAGTAATATGGATGATACCTCTGTAATATTAATATTACATCTCAGTCTTATATATTCTTCACGGATTTGGCTATACTTTTTGGACCTTTTCGATTATAGCTCTTTTATATAAGGTTTGGATTTCAAATGCTTTGGCCACGAGCATCACTGAAGAGACATGTATTGTCGAAATGCGCACCTGGTGCAGGAAAATTGGTACCGTTAATGTTGTTACTAGTAAGTCTCCTCGACGTTTACCCTCACATTGTTTTGATCTATTTCCATGAGAAAAATCAAATAGAAAATTATCACCAAGGTTATGAATTTACATTATAGAAATAAAAATCACACACGTTATTTTTTATTCATTTTCATTTTTTAACATATATGTAATACAAATGCACAATAACACCGATAGTCATAACATAATTGATAATGCTTCATACTGAAACTATTTAATTAACTTAAGATAAGAATTGCCAATTTGTGTGTATAAATGAACTTGTTCGAATAGAATTTAATTTTTGATATTATGCAAATAAACAAAAGTAATATTAGTGCTTATTAATTAATCTTTTTTTCTTTTTTATCCATGGTGTTGTCTGCTTATTTTCGATTTATGAGTTTGGATGTCCCCCTGGTATTTTCGATCTATGAGTTTGGATGTCCCCCTTCTTCTCCTCTTCTACCTATAAGACAGGTATACTATGTTACAAATCATGTCTATACCGATGCAAATTCTTCTAGCTGGTGATACATGTTTCTTTGACGTTGTTTTCTGATATCATATTTAAATCCTGCTTACATCCTGTTCTATATTGAACAAATAACTATAGTATAAATGACAGTCACAGAAAGTTGTTAATATGAGACATAAAATAATCAACAATTATAATATCCACACTGAAAGTTTGTTTCGTATTGGTTACTTCCATTTGTTTCTGCAGTTAATAACAATCTGCAACAATTTTAAATTGAAGCAGATTTTCCACACAATTTTTTTTTCTAAACTTATTCACACTTAATAATAAAACTCTATAGTATGTATTGTGATCTGAAATGAAATTTTTCTTGATATCTAATGCAAGAGTTGCTGCGAGTCAGCAGCTTTGTCATGCTGCTTTCAATTATTTATTCATTATTGATTTGTTTTTCACTGACTGTAGAAAAAGAATAACCGATAAATATTTGTTGTTTGTTTGGAGATTTTGTGCATGCAAAATTTATTAAAGTTTCAACGTATTGCATATTGTATATACTAGCGATTGGGCAAAATTCCAAGTTGAGAGATAATGAAATATCTTAACGGTTAAAAAAATATTTGACGTTCGTTCTAATGGTTTCTCTTTTTTGATTCCTTATAATTGTGTAAATGTACCAGATGCGACAATAGAATAAACAACAAACCGTAATTTAATTATTTTCAGAAAAGATAAACATCGCAGACAAGCTATATTAGATTTGGTAGTGAACGTGTTTTTTTTTTATCGTTGAAAAGAATTTATTGGTTGCATATTATTTCATTTACCAAAGTCAAAACATCTGTAGCAAACATGGACTTCGTGTCTTAATTTCTGGACGCTGTGTTTTGTTTGTACTAATATTTTGTCGGATAGGCCGGGTGTTCTTTTTTGATATGGTTATTGCAATCTCAAGTATTTTGGACATTTAAGGGTCATTTTTGTATTACGTAACACTTCTTATTTTCAACTAAGGAATGTATCCCCTCATACAAAGCTCTGATTTCCTGTCCTGGTTTGGCTTTCCTGTGTTGTATTTTTGCTATTTAAGCTCGTCTACGTTTGGATTAGGTTTTGAATTTTCAAATGTTTTGTCATCGAGGATTGATTACTGAAGAGACATTTGAAATTGTCAAAATGTGCATATTGTATAGTTAAATTGGTACCGTTAATGTAATATTCCTTTAAAAGAGGGACGAAATATACCAAAGGGACAGTCAACTCATAAATCGAAAATAAACTGACAACGCCATGGTTAAAAATGAAAAAGACAAACAGACAAACAATAGTACACATGACACAACAAAGAAAACTAAAGAATAAACAAAACGAACCCCACCAAATGGTTTTAAGGTTCACTAATACTCCTGTACTTAAGCGTAACACATATATCGGTACTTGACTGATTGCACCAGTAACTTGATAAGATATGATTTAACCTCTTAAAGTTTTGTTTGTATCTTTGTCGTTTTTCCTTTTGGAAATGATGTTGTTTGTTTTTAGTGGACATACGTTTTTTATTACTTAATCGTTATCTTTTTGTTTTCGATTAGAAAAAAGAATGCAATGATAATTAAATGAGCAATAAAAGAATGATCAGTGTCGACATTTAATGTTTCAGCAATTCGTCAACTTAAGTTGACTAAAAGGCTGTGTAGTGCCCTATAGCTGTTTACATCCTCTCTGGTGTATAATTGTCTCATCAGTAATCATACCACATCTCCTTATTGATATAAAAAGCCATTAGTTTTTAAGGTTAAGCTTTCTACCTGTATCTTTATCTTTTACAACCAATAGCGGTATTGTATACAACTAGCAACTCTAATTTGTGACTTCCGGAAGTGCTTATTCTGTTTTTCAATTTGATGTTTACGTACCAATAATCCCTTAGCAATTTCCTTAATTTCGCCTTCAACTTTCATAATGTGAAAAGCCAATTATAAAAGTACAATTTATATTTTACTGGAAATGATAACACTTTTACAGACTACTTACAGTGTTTGTCAACATCATTCACGAATCATTCGTCAGATTTCTTTAGAGATGTCATGGATATATTGTCCGAAAAATCTCATTACGCGTCTAGACATATTTGATAATGATATCATTTGCCTAATAATGCAAATTGAATGACAGAAAATTTAAATATTTACTGTAAATGAAAATCATTTCAGAAATATTTATCTGAAATGTGCAGAAACATAACTATGTCGAATTTATTGTTTAAAAGTCCGTACATTAGTAGTTTCTTTATTATGGTTTTGTCGTTTGTATATAACTTCCAGTAATGTTTGATGTTTGTTCAGTTTTTGAATATAAAAAAAGAAGATGTGGAATGATTGCCAATGAAACAACTCTTCACAAGAGACCGAAATAACACAACAACAAACTCCCACACCCGAAGGCGTTCTTCAGCTGGCACCTAAACAAATATATATACTAGTTCAGTGATAACGGACGCCATGTTTAACTCGAAATTATACATTGTAAATATTAATTATTGATCATAACTACCTTAGATTATATAAGTAGATATAGGAAGATGTGGTGTGAGTGCCAATGAGACAACTCTCCATCCAAATAACAATTTATAAAAGTAACCCATTATAGGTCAATGCACGGCCTTCAACACGGAGCCTTGGCTTGCACCGAACAAAAAGCGGCACATTTATGTTTTCCTATTCTTATAAATCAGTTTAAAAGCCATCAGACACCTCCAAGACGAACTACTCGGTTTCTATAAAAGAAGACAACGTTTCAAGTCAGGGATATGACAGTTGCTACCATTCGTTTGATGTGTTTGAGCTTTTGATTTTATCATTTGATAAGGGACTTTCAGTTTTGAATATTTCTCGGCGTTCGGTATTTTTGTGATTTTACTATTTTCTCTTTCGTCTTTCTCTTTGAAATTTACAATCTGCTCTTCAGACGACAACAAAATTTGATAAAGTGTATAAAAAATGTCACCTTAAATAACTATATTTTCCCTAACCTTTGTAGACCTTAATATACTCAATAGTTATACTATATGTATAACAGAGTATACAGGTGAAGGAATTTTGTTATGACTATATGATGCAACATATATTATAGGATATATTGCGAAAATTAAAGACGTAAAAGTTTCTTCAATCCGTGTATATTGTCGCCCAAAAATACATGGTTCAAATAAAACCCTTCTACAATTGTATGATAATGTATCGTCAATTCACTACTTCATTATAGAATCACTCTAGGTAATATTCCCATCTGAAGAATTGATAGTTTACCAATTATTATTTTAGAATGCAAATAATGAAATTACCCACAAGCCGAACATTTCGAGTAAAAATCTTTTTACCGTAGTTTCTTTTTTATATACAACTTAATCAATTAGACATAAATTTTGCTCTTCTGATTTCCCCCGACTACTACTTTGTGAGCAGAACAAACTGACTTATAGTGTTCTGCACGCTAATAATCCCAATATGCCTCATCGTGTATGTTTGGGAAATCTCGTTTAATCTTTTATATTCAGTATTTGTATTCGAGAGAATGATTCAGTGAACAGTAATGTTATAGAATTGTGTAAATGTCTTTTGAAGCTTATTTCTTGGACGGGGGATGTGGTGGTGATAATTGTACATCTGCCTGGTCCCCAAATTTACTATACTTTTGTACATGGTTTTGTTAAAATAAATCAGGCCGGTAGGTATTCATCTACTCGAAAATAAATCTAATATATTTAATACTGACATGTAAATACTTTTCATGCGCCATTTTCTACATTTGAAAATGCCTGTACCAAGTCAGGAATATGACAGTTGTTGTCCATTGGTTTGATGTGTTTTATCATTTGATTTTGCCATTTGATTTGACTTTTAGTTTTGAATTTTCCTCAGAGTTAAGTATGTTTGTGATTTTACTTTTTAAACTATATATTCTTTGAACACTTGTTTGATTGTAGACAATACAAATTGAAAATTAAAATTCATGTTCATTGTTACAAAATATTAGTCCTAAGCAACGTCTATAGAGATACCTTCTCGAAATTTGTCAATCTTTACTAGAACTTACAGTATCGTAGATTAAATTTGTATTACTATTATGTATTTTTTTTTACCTCCTCAGTTTAATAGATATAAGAGAAAACAAATAATAATGAATTGTAAAATTCTGTATATCTTTTTGTATTTCCTTTTATGCTTGTATTGATAAATTAAACACGTAAACGATAATTTTGTATAAATATAATTGAATGAATTATTTGTTTTTGTGGTGATGGCAATCCATATTTTGGATTTTTTATAAATAAAACCTATGACTCTTTGACTTTATGTTCACTTGGTGGGTTAACTCTTTTGTTTATAATCGTATATGACCTATGTGTCTAATATGGCCTCAGACAGACATTTTAATAGATTTCAGCAAAATTTCAATGAAAAGTAAAATCACAAAAATACTGAACTCCGAGAAAAATTCAAAAAAATCAAATGGCAAATTCGAATCCTCAAACACATCAAACGAATGGATAACAACTGTCATATTCCTGACTTGGTACAGGCATTTTCTATGTAGAAAATATAAGAATGTATTTTAAAAAGAATGTTTAAAAAGAATGTTTGTTGAAGAACAAACAACCCAGGACATTGGGACTCTACATCTATTCTGAAAACCAAATTATACGTTCATACCAATAGCCTACAGCAGCTTTATTCTCATATATACAAATAAAACGTCACAGAATCATAGAAAATTAGCGGAATAAATTGATAAAACAAGAACAGACAGAAACGTTACAATTCAATTACAATTCATGTGACAAGGGTATTAAGTATGATGTGAAATCAAGCTAAGAGAATATGATTAGACACTTCCGGAATCGTCTATGATCTATACGATCCTATAATATGCTGACAAACATTTAAACTAAAGACAAATCAGCACATATTTAATTTAGTAAATTTCAACATAATGAATAATAGCATTACAAAACAGACTTGTATGCATACCTTTCATATCGTCAAAATGAAACAATGAACGCTTATATCAGACTTTTTGTGTTTCAAAGAACGCATGAAAAATCTTAAGGCTCCCTTGAATTCCAAAAATCAAAAATCTTCAAATGTCTATCAAATATCTTGCTATTCATGTTTTCATATTTAATTAATAGTGTCTTTCTATGTTGTAATATTGTGCTCTTGATTAAAAAAAAGGGTGAAGATTGGAGCCTGTTTAAACTTTTATGCACGCTGCATTTTTTTTTACACCTGTCTAATTAAGGAACCTGTTGTTCAGTGATTGTCGTTTTTTGATATGGTTCATAAGTGTTTCTGTTTTCTTATAGATAAGACCGTTGGTTTTCCTGTTTGAATGGTTTTACACTAGTCATTTTTTTGGGCCCCTAATAGCTTCGTGTGAACCAGTGCTCCGTGTTATCCTGCCATACATTCCCGTTTCTGTCTTAAAGTCAGAAACCTTGTCAGTCAGATCTTAATGGTTTCGGTACTTGAAGAATTTGGCCATCTAAATAGAGCTTTAATAGTTTCTGCTTAATTTCTCATAATATATGTACACGGGACTATTAAGATATCGTTATATTGATACGACAGATGTCAGTTGTTGAAGACTGTAAGTTGCTCTCTAGTTGTATTTTGTTGTTGGATTGTTGTCTTGTTAACACATTTCATTTCATTCATCTCATTTCTGTAAACAGATTATGTTTCGTGACAGAAATTAATCTGAACCTATTGTTTAACAAAATCATATTTAGCACAAGTACAGCTGACTTACTAAAGATAGTCCACCAATTGACGTCAGCGGAAATAAGACACGGTATTTTCATATTATTTTTGAGCTTAAAAGTAAATTTTATTTGATCATTACGAAGGTAAATGATGAAATTATTACAGATGGAGGTCATTAAAAAACACTGAAAACGGAACAGCGTTGCTTCATTAATAATTTTTATTTACATAACTTGTTAACACAATCATCCACTGCTGATGGCTTTACGGTTATTAAAAAGGTTGTTCCTAGTAATATAATGTCATGTACAATACATGATGATGATTGAAGTCACCTTTTTCCAGACCAAACCAAAAATGCTTAAGTCTGGTAATTGGAAATCAATATTTTTCATCGCAATTTCGCGAAATCTTACCTATAGAAATACTTGATACACTATTTAACGGCGCACGTTGAAAATTAAGTTACACAATTAACTTATATGACGAAGGAATATTAATACCCATATGAGTTATATATTTTCTGAAAAAAAAATTTCATACAAATGTCTTGGTACAATCTTTTTTGAAGTTAAACTGTTAAACAGTTAAAAAACTAAATAAGAAATGCGACTAGTTGAAGTAAGTTATGATATCATGCAACCTGTATGATCTGGCCCGATTGGTCATGTTACGAAGTTTCAACAACGGATTGCCATGTTAAATTATGTAATTATTTCATCAGCAGGTGAGTCTAAATTAAAAATTAAAAATGTAAAGATACAATGGACAACACAAGACAGAATCAGCACAATAGGGAAACGGACATACTGATAACAAAGTCATGCACAAGTGTAAACAGCAGACAACATTTGACATCTTCTGTCTAAAAATAACTTAACTTAAAATCATATCTGCTTTTACAACTTATCCCAAGAGGATTGGATCGGTTTAACTTTACAAATACTTTAATTATGATAAATATGGAACATTAGCCTGATGACAGGACAAGATAAATGTACATTGGATATTTCCATTCTATTCATAGACAATTTACTATCAAATGAACCCAGACTAATTAATATCCGGAACATTAGATAAACTGTGGTAGCGCCTAGGCATTATATTATATTGGTTTAATGCTAGGGAGGTGTCAAGTTTAACCTAATGGACGATACCTAACAACTTTAAACAATTATCCGGAGATCACGTAACTATTTTAAGTGTATATAAATATTAGTTGTCGCATCGAAGTATTGGTTTTAAGTAACAAATGGGACAAGCAACACCTCTGAAATCGACATTATCCTCATCTGAGATTTTGTAACAAAATTTAAGGGTTTTTGTTCAAAAGTATTCTCATGGCTACACTAAAGCCGGTACAATAGTGACAAAGATCAGTGTTTATCACGAACAGCACTTTAACAATAAAAATACAAAGAGAAAAATATGTTGTCAGTGTAAAGTATGTTTCTTCTTTGCTTGAAACGACTTGTTTGCAAATAAACAAAAGCACAACTGTCATACAAGGCTTAGCTATCTACACAACTTTAACCAATCAATTCCATCGAAAAACGCCTGTACCAAACCAGAAATATGACAACAGATTTCTTTAGCGCAACATTAACACAAATCGCCTATTGTCTTTCTTTACGCTTTTTGCACTTCAGTGTTTCTGTTGTTTCGTTTTATTCCTCTTATAGTTGATGTTTTAAGCTCAGTTTTAGTTTGTAACCCGGATTTATTTTCTCTTCATCGATTCATGACTTTCGAGCATCGTTATATTACTGTTGCCTTTATTTACATTTAATGTTCATAACCAGGTTTATACCATAAGGTAAACATATTATTTTGCTGTCATAGCTTTGTATCTGGAAAATCTTTGTCATATCTAGAGATCTTTGCTCTTTCCGCGTTTGTAACAAAACTAAATTCGATTTGTCATCTAAATTTTACTTGCAATTGGAGGCTGGCTTGTCGTAGAAACTAACCTACTCCTCTGGGTTACCAAGTTTTGTACTCCAAAAGTTTTGTGCTTGAGTTCCACCTCGACGTAGTTTCCTCTTTAATGTTAATTCAGACTACTTGTATCATTCAACTTTATATTTGTACTTTGCCTTTGAAAAGGGTACGTGAATACTGTGTAGTATCGTAATTTTAAGATATTTTTTTTATATTGTACTGTTTGCTTACACTATTTTCAGAACTAGGTCTATCATTTATGTGTTGATATGAATTATCATTGATATGGTCATATTATGAATGAACTGTTTACATTACTTTGATTTTTTTTATACTAGGGCGTTTCTATTTCAGGAAAAAATAACCTTAGCTGTATTTGGCAAAACGTTTTTCATGAAATTTTAGTCCACTACGTTCTTTATTAGGCTTTTTTAACTTTTTAGAGTCGATCTTCACTGATGAGTCTTTTGTAGACGAAACGCGCGTCTGATCAAATACAAAATTTCAATCCTTGTATTTATGATTAATTATTAACAACCACTAGGTCGATGCCACTGCTGGTGGAGATTTCCAGCCCAGCCCAGTAGTCGGCACTTCTGTGTTAACATGAATTGTCATTGATGTGGTCATATCATAAATAAATTGTTTACAAACTTTAAACTTTTAAAAATCTTTAGTCCTCAATTTTTCTGTGCATATACTGATTTTGTGTCATGGATGTGTACCCCACATCTTTTGTATTTCTATGTTACTCTATAGATTAATCCAACATATTGACTGGCAACATATTATATGTCCTTTCTTTTCAAATATTACATAGGACTTGCCATTAATATAACTTAATAATGGAATACAAATAATTGCTACTAACGTTGTACGAATTTCTGGCTAGTAGTGTAATGTTAAATTTAATTTCAAGAGCCGAAAATGTCACTTTATTGAGGAAAAAAATTGTTGCCTCTATTTTGTCCTAAAACGTCCTGTACCAAGTCATGTATACGGCAGTTGCTATCACATAGTTCGTTTCCATGTATGTCGGCGTTTATTTTTGTAGCAGTTCAGTATTTCTGTTGTTCCGTATTGCTACCACTTTTAGTTGATGCGTTTCATTTAAATCGAGTTTTGACAATTGAACAGCGGTATATCACTATTGCATTTATTTGAAATCCTTTTTAAAGTGTAATGGAGTCTTAATTAAAATGTCTCTACTATACATGTAGTTGAATGTAAATATTAGTGAAATCATCTTCAAAGGATTATAATTATATAACATCATTTAACATCGCAAACCTATTAAGCATCAAGATTAATCAAACAATCAATTGATACGTGAAACCGGGAGACAAATGATCACCAAGTAACCAAAATGAAAATTATAGAAAACTTTCTATTAATTATAAGAGACACCTAAAACCTTATTTACACAAGATTTACTTTAAAATTGTATGGTTGCTACCATTGAAAAAGAAAGTTAAGTGAATCTTTACAACACATGCAGGAAAGCAAATTGACTTTTAAGGCAACTGAAATGAGAAATATGCAATTTGAGATGCAGCTTTGTCATAATTTTGATTGTCGATGGATTATCAATTCAATCACCTATAATAAACCTGGATAAAATGTTATCATATGATGGAAACCCGTATTTTATTCTATGCTATTCTTTGCAGGTTATTAAAGGTATTTATTACTTAAGTCTGGGATCAGAAGTTAAAACGCTTCCACAGTTTATTTCAAACACAAAGACAACTGAAAGGTTTTACAAATCGACCTGTTGTTTATATTCGCACGGTTTAATAACTTTTATGGTAATAAGTATCAACATCAAAGAATCTTTTCAATAGGCTTAAAATGAAGGTACTTGATTCGACAGTTGACAATGTTCTTAAAACAATACTTTTATGGGCCTTTTTAAGTGCAAAACTGTACATCAATGATTCATAGACCAATACAGACATATTTTTGATTTCCGCTTATAAATCTTTTGGTTTGTGGGGTCTATTTGCTGTTAAATGAAATGAAAAAAAAAACAAAAACATTTGTGTGATGGTTAGTTAAGGAAACGAATGTCGTATACTGATTTGTTTATGTCTTCATGTTTTCACTTGATGTTCTCATTAAACTAAAATACTCTCGAACAAAAAAAAACAAAAAAAAACGCATATGCATGTCATTATAATGCTTATTGCCACTTGCTGAACTACATGTATAGAAATTGTTAATGTTGAAAGTAGTACTAATTTCAACAGGTTCAATGACGTCATTACGTTTGTCATGTGTTGATTTGCTGGTCTGAACCTTCTTGAATTTTTCCTGAGGTGCGGTATTTGGAAGATTTGTGTTTTCTTTTAACCAGTGATATTTAGGATTCATCTAAAGGAAAAGAGCCGTGTTAACTATTCCATTCTGAATTTAGACAAACGAAAGCAACTAGGAAAGTTATAAGGCATGGCTGAACCTGGATGTATAAAAGTTATATGTAGTTTATGTTTCAGAAAATTAGAAGCTGCCCTGGATTTTGATGGGCATTTTCACCAGTCCATTCATTTTCTTTTGCAGGAATGAAAAATAAAATAATAGCAAAATTCATTTAAGTTTTTTTTATATTTTCTGATAATTTTTCTACACTTTCTGGATAAAAATTGAGGACACAGTTTGGACTATCAACTCATATTTTCCTAAACCATATAATACATTTCCGATTCATAAAAAATCAAAAGAGTTGATGAAGAGCTTTTAGAAAATCTATCTGTACACAAAGACATTCAATTAAGTAATGCATTCCGATTATGAGTTTCTGTACATTCCGATTATGAGTTTCTGTAATGTGATTCAACATATTTTTATTTATCTTTTACAGTTGATACTATAGACTGCTATGTGTGCACATCGCTAGATAAAGATAACAAACTGTGCATGGACGGATTTAAAAAGAACTTAGCAACATCGATCTATATATCTCGAAAATGTGACTTCGATTTTTTCAAGGCTACTCATTGTATAAAGCTCAAAGGAGTGAGAGGTATTTACTTTTTTTTAACATTAACGATCATTATGTCCATGTTATAATACTGTCAAATACAAACTATTTTTTTTCTAAATAATTGACGCAAGTCTGAAATAATTGAAATTGTAATGAATTATATTTTTCATGATCAAATTGACTTAAAACAATGCACATAAAGCGAAAGAGAATTGACGTTATAAAAGTCCAGTTTAGAAGACTTGCCTTCCTGTCTAGGGCGTATAACATCCACTTCTTCCTTTATTCAGACATATAACATTACAACCCATTTACCAAACTGACTATATGATTATAAAAAACAAAATTATATCCATAAGGAATTGACAGAGCAGTAATGCATCACGGTACCTCTAATTATTCTTCAATAAGAGGAAACAGCGTGGGATAAACGAAGGTTTGACATTACATATTTTAATGGCTAAACATTTGCAAGGATATAAAGAAATAAATAAAAAAATGTATTTGGTTGAATGGTAAATAGCCATGCTATTGAATAAATCTGGGTTTTATCATTGTACGAGAAAGCTTTTGGTCTGTTATATAACAGCAAAAAGTGTATTTATTACATCTTTGCATTTAACCGAAAACAAGACTATTCTAATTGGAATACAAACATCCGCGGTAATATTCATCTTATTTTAGATTTTTTTCTCACTGAAGTTTCTAATTAGTTATCAAAAAAATCAGGATTATAATTTAGTACGCCTGACGCGCGTTTCGTCAACATAAGACTCATCAGTGACGCTCATATCAAAAAAGGGTTAGAAAGCCAAACAATTCAAAGTTGAAGAGCATAGAGGATCCAAAATTCCAAAATGTTGTGCCAAATACGGCTAAGGTAATCTATGCCTGGGACAAGAAAATCCTTAGTTTTTCAAAAATTCAAAGTTTTGTATCAGGAAATTTATAAAAATGATCACATAATTGATATTCATGTCAACACCGAAGTGCTGACTACTGGGCTGGTGATACCCTCGGGGACGAAACGTCCACCAGCAGTGGCATCCACCCAGGGTGTAAATAGTTATCAAATGTACCAGGATTATAATTTAGTACGCCAGACGCGCATTTCGTCTACATAAGACTCATCAGTGACGCTCATCTCAAAAAGGGTTATAAAGCCAAACAATACAAAGTTGAAGAGCATAGAGGATCCAAAATTCCAAAAAGTTGTGCCAAATACGGCTAAGGTAATCTATGCCTGGGACAAGAAAATCCTTAGTTTTTCAAAAATTCAAAGTTTTGTATCCGGAAATTTATAAAAATGATCACATAACTAATATTCATGTCAACACCGAAGTGCTGACTACTGGGCTGGTGATACCCTCGGGGACCAGCAGTGGCATCGACCCAGGGTGTAATTAGTTATCAAAAGTACTGAATAAAATATCGTAAACTTAGATATGGACGTTTTTTCAACTTCTTCATTTTATAGACATGTTTCGTTACTTCAAGAGAAACACAATGAAAATGACAATACTTTATCTTGAATAAATCATAACTTGCAAAATAACATTTCGTTTCAAATAAATTCCGCTAACTAAATGAAAGCAATCACACGGGCTAAGTGTTGTAATCTTGATACATGCTACTCAATTTATTCGTTTTCCTCGATTCACAATGTAATGAGTAAAAATCAAGTTACATTTATTTATAAATAAATCAAAACCTCCCAAAATTACCCCCATTTCACCCCACACAATAAACCAAATTCTAATGTCGTTTGAGAGGGAATCAAGTCCCTAATTGTTAATGTATTTTGCATTTCACCAACAATTGCAGGGACCATGTTTTGAAAAGAACAAATGAACTGTAATTCCTTTGAAAATCTATGCAATCCAACCCATTATTTCATTTTCCTTATAAATTGTATTCAGTGTATTTGTTTGCCTAATAACTCATAACATTGTCGATCAAGATATCATGTTGTCATTCACAGTAACAAAATTATTGTCAAATAATTAAAAAGAAAGTTAATGATTTATGAAATATAAAGAATGATATTATTTAATCCGTTTCAGGCACACTGATATCAACATCTTGTTCACTGATTCATGTCTGTTATATAACTTCTTCATAAAGAAGGGATATACCAAACACAACTTCACTTTAATGAACTAATTAGACATGTGTTCACTGATAGATTTTATGATTTGCAAAGTAACTTTTCTGAGCGAAGTAAGAAGTCATTCAAGTCTGAATTGATGTTGTCGTTATACCTCATCGCAAACAGTGGTCACAAAAGCAATTAAATGAGTTCTAAAACTGAAACTTTGAAACGTTAATATTGTTTCAGTATGGTAATAATTAATTGGCTCTCTTAAGTACTGAAATACAAATGAAAACAATACCAATATCATTTGTTGACGGACGGTATTTCAGAATAATCGCACTAGATTGAGTTGTTCTTGATTCTGATTTTTTGTAAAATAAAGTAAAAACACAATAAACATAAATCATGTGTATACACACAGCCAAAATTTTATCTTCAACAAGTTTGGAAAAACAAAAGCTATGTCACGTCAGTTGAGATCATGAATACAAATGAAAAAGTTGTCAAACACATCAGAGGTCTGTTTTGTTCTTTAAATCTTTGATCGAAATTTTACATTTGATAACCGGTTTAATGCATAAACATGCAGCAAGTGGCGAATAGTAATCTCTCATTTATTGTTTAGAGTTTTTTAAAAAAAGAAACAAGATAGACAACGTATTTAATACCAAATCGTTACCATGATGAGATATATCTCAGCCCAGTTGGCAAAGTGGTCTAAAGCGCTGGATAGCATATATATATATATATATTTTTATATATATATATATAGCGCCTAGAAAATCAACCTAACAATGTTAGAGAAGGTCTGATTCTTAATTTCGTTTCCAACTGGGACTAGAACCTGTACTTTTCCCCATAGCTTTATTACAATAATGAGATCAGCTTTTGTTTCTAGAGATGTTACCTTTCTAGGTATTGCACAAAGACGACGATTACAACAACATATAAAGCAGTTTATAAGTGTACAGGAATGATCATCTACTCATTTCATTGGTATAAATGAATGCTTCTTTAAGCATTGCATTTTTCCGGACATTTGAGTTTTTCATTATTTCCCAAGAACAACCGATGCAAATAAACTTTTAAGCTAACAAGCACGATTGACAATCAATGTATAGCTAGATCTTTTTTCCTGAAGATTTTCTGTGCAGGTTTATCGATCGTTCTACTAAAGCAATTCATTAGAGCATTACGTCTTACGGCAG
Organism: Mytilus galloprovincialis; assembly: GCF_965363235.1. NCBI lineage: Eukaryota > Metazoa > Mollusca > Bivalvia > Mytilida > Mytilidae > Mytilus > Mytilus galloprovincialis. Next base: position 67,787,081 of record NC_134846.1, read on the forward strand.
TCTGTATGTTAAAGTAATCTCATTTAATTTGAATCCGATCACTTGATTTCAATGAAGCGGTGTGCTGTTATATCGCATCACCGTTCAGTGTCAGGAAAAATGGTTAATCCAGGAATATTGATTCACAGATGTTGTCATACAGGTGCATTATCAGATTGAAAAAAATCTCTACAGGTTTTCATTTATATGATATGAACATTCGTTTTAAAGTAAGACCTTAACATTTAAATAGAATAAGACCAAATATAACACACACAAAATGTACATGTATGAGTATGTGTAAAGCTACAGTCACTGTTAGGGTACTGTTATACAATTCCCCCCCTAAATATTAAAATAATTGCTTTTACAATTTGTGGTAATAATTTCATTCACTGTATTAGGGCCTTATTTGGCAACGTTAAACATCTACAGGTAAATGCCTGTTGAGCTTTTAATAGCGTTTAATAAGATTCCTTGTGTAGGTTCAGAAACAGATCTTAAATTTATTATCATATTTTTGCACTCTAATCAGATAGACTCTTGCCATGATCTCTTTTGTCACAGAGCTAGGCAACCAAAAAGATGAAATATACTAAATTTATTATCTTGACTTGCCAAAGACATCCACTCATGCCATATAAAAGCAGTCTTTTGCGAAAAAGGGAACGACATTCTTACTTATTTAGAGTCTAAAAACTTTTGACATCTGATTAATAAATTGTGAATAAATTGAAGTCATAATTTACATTTGTATAATATTAATCAGTAATGCCAAAAAATGTGTTAAATATCTTATCAAATATATCTGTTTTGATATCTCGGTGGAAAACTAAATATCCATCTAGTAATTTGAATATTTCCAGTGTGCATGATAAATACCACTCCATTAGAACAGATTATTCTATATCCGATAGATTGTAACTAGATGTTATGCAATGAGGTAGTTTTTGAATTGCAATAGGCTTGTTGTTTTATACAAAGATTGATTTCGTGCAATTAATCTCAATTTTTGACTTAACATGAAAAACGAAAGTCTTTTTTTTATCAGCTTAACCCCCTTAAGGTATTCATTCTTCATTTAAATACACCAACTCTCTCGTAGTCTGTCAGAACTCACCTTTTTTTTTAATGTTTTAACAGCATATGGAAATGTATTCGATATCGATATCTTGAATAATATATTTCAGTGTATCTTTGGTATTTATTTATTTGAAGTATAGTTGAACATGCTAACAACAAAGTACGATACTCTGAATTATTAAGTGAGAGAGCTTCTTCTATATTGTGAATGATTATTTGAGGAAAACAACTGATTATTTTTAACTTTCTGTTGGCTTTCCTTGTACAAAGTATGAGTCATAAGAAATTGGAACATCATTGAGCAGACGAAGAATGTTTTCCCATAATCTTGTCTAATGGATACTGAAAACACTTTCTCCAAACAGAACATGTATATGATAAACAAATAAAATCAAGAAACTTTGATGATAACGGCGTCAGAGTAATATTTGTTCTAGTCATTTTTTTTAAAGTACTAGTATGATGTGTCCCTTTCCAATGACAATTTAAAGTTGACAAAGCCTCTTCTCAAAGGGCATACGATACAGTTACAGGGAAGGTAATGACGTTGCTAACGTTAAATGTTAATTTTGCGACGTCAAACTGTGACATATCCGGAAAAGATGCATGTTTCGGCTATTTTTCATGATTTTAACTGATTTAATTGATAAACGAGTATATTGACCCTTCTTTTGTAAATATCATTAGAGTTGATTACACATCATTAGTACCAATTTGAATGAAAAAGTCAACATTGAAAAGGAGTAAGTTCGGTAAGGGTTATTTTTTGCCCCGATTATAAAATTGAATTGTACAAGATGAAGTATGTTTTAAGTTGTCTTAAAGACATGTTAGAAAGTAAAATTGAACAATTTTTGTCAAAGTTTTATTCTCAAGCGTTGATGTCTAGATCCAATAGTTATCAAAGGTACCAGGATTATAAATATATATAACCAAAATAGGTTAAAATACGAGATTTTTTCAAAAATATACAAAATTGACAGGATTTGAAAAAAAAATTAGGACCAGGAAACATAGAGCGCAGGCGTCGACAAACTAAATATTCGAGCAAAATATCTCAAATGTCATTACAAACATTGTGTTCAAAGATCTTTTTTGTCGACGTATGCACTCTATTTTTCCTGTCCAATAATCTATGCAAAATATACCATTTTTCATTGATTTTTCGTAGAATGTAGAAATAAGTACTGTTTGTGACGTCATCAGTGGAACGCAGGAACGTAAATTTTCAACGAAACACTCTTGTCTTATCTAATCAACAAATTTTGAGTAAATATTTTAAAGTCGACCCCTTTTTATCTCTTAAAGGTGTACATGAAGGTATATTTTTTATTACATAATTGGATTAATTGCTTATAGGTAAAAAAAATAGCTTCTATGCAGATTTTCTTACAAAATTCAATATTGGATCGAAACTGAATCGTATGCCCTTAACAAAATAAGACTTCATTTCTCAGTCAGTTTTTATAATGAATAACAGATGGTTGTTGGATAAATGTCAATGAGACAGCAACCCAGCAGCTCAAATAATAAAAAAAACTATATAATTTGGATGCAGAATATTTATTTCAACGATGAAAAAGCTGGAAGATACCCAAGACTCAGGACATAAAAAAAGATTTTTTTGTGTTCTAATAACATCAATTATGTAGACACCACTATAGAATCTTCTTAACTTTCAACGGTTTAAAATGCTTATTGAATATGTGTAAGTATATTAAAAAGAGGTTTCTAAGAGAGATTAGCAAAACAAGCAGTACAACGTTGCTTGTAAGGACAGTTTAGGGTATCCAGTGGAAGAAAGACATACTATGTTATTCATATGTGTATGAAACTTCGGGGCAACTGAAATCAGACCTTGGATTGATATAGATTTTTGCTTTGCTTTGTGTAATTGTAGTAGTTGCAGGGTTTCATATAAATTGTCAATTACCTGTTATTTCTAACTAAAATTGTCCAAAACATGAGCTTATAGTTTTACTTGTTTAAACGGTTTAAAACGTCTCTATCATGTGTCCGCTACATTACTTGTAGATGACATTTTACACATTTCAATCTCTGTTTAGTTTTACTGAGTTCTCATTTTTTCAGATATTTGATAATCACTTGTTGCTTATTGTACATTTATGCATTTTTGAGGATGATACTTTCAGCCAAACATTTTGAATTAAGTCATGCACGCATGCAATCTTCTTTTTTTCAGTTGAGAAGTATAAACGGTAATCCTGTTTGAAGTATGGTTTCGTAGATTTTTTGTTTTCAGAATATAATTATTTTTCTGGATTTGAAGTCAACACATTTGAAAAATCCCTTTAGCGTTGTCAGTCACACTTGTGCCGATATTTTAAAGCTTCAAAAATAACGTTTAATGTCAGTCAATGATACATTGGATAGGGGGTGCAAAAGCATTGTGAAAGTGTAGGTTTTCATTAAAACAGTTTTTAGGCAGATCATAAAATTTTATCCCAACTTTCTTTAATTCAATACATTTTTTGAGATTAGAATACAAAAAAAAAAAGACTGATCACTAGAATGAACACGTCAAAAGCAATAAACTATAAAATTGCCAAATCCTAATCAAGTGAAAGGCCTCGGTTGTCAAGTGGTCAAATAATTAATACTGGGAAATCTATTGCAAACATATATTTGTATATAAATGTCTTCAGTCTACCAATGTTATATTTTGAGATCTAGTCGGGCTGGGGGCATAAGCAAGATGAACTTTATTTACAAACCATGCGATAAAATTGTACGTAGGTGAAATGACGTCGAACCCTGACAATTGAAAATTTTCAGAAAAAATCAAATGTTTAATATTTGCAACACATTATCGTCGTTTATCATTCATTTGGTATAAAACTAAGACGCTCGCAAAAGGGTCCAAAAGACTAAAAATACTAGTAATACGCGAAGTTGTAGAGCATTGAAGACCCCCAATGTGAAATTAACATTTCTATGTAGCAACATTGCAGCAGCGCCTGGATATTAAGTATATATCTCCCAATTGCAGTTTTTTTTTTATCTTTAGCTTTGTTTAAATGTACGTAATCCATACATCCGATGTTCATATTCTGAAAGACAAACACCATGATAGTAATTTTATTGACAATGATAAAATTAAAAATGATAATAACAAATACTTGATTGAAAACAAATGAATGCGATACGGTATACTTACTAATTTTAAAGCTATTCTGTGCCAATGGTTTTTTTAGATGTGTCCTCATTCTTATAGTTAAGAATAACGATATTTTCGACGTATGAGCTGTTTGTTGGGTTTTATCAATTAGATTCTACTATTGCTGCCGACTTCTATAATTGAAACACAATAAATTGTTCCAGTAAGTGGCTGACGGTATATTTGTCCTCACTTTTCCCGAAACGCTTCCGTAGAGACCTAGAAAAATCTTATTTTATGAGCTGACGTCCCATTGTATGGATCAGTAAATTAATGCGACCTAACACGCTAATAAATATAACAAGGCGTGGTTGTTTAAAATCAGAATTATTTCTGCTGTTAAAAGTGATGACGAGATACGAGATACTATAAGTATGTTATTTATTGTAATTTTGAATTAGAATATCTTGGTAAAAAAACTCTACTGAACTCCAAATTGATTGTGTGCTAAATGATTATCCTTTAACATTATAGGTGTAATATTACGATTGATTTTCCCCTATTAGTCTTTGTTAAATTTGCACTTCAAAGAAATGTGCAGAATTTATCTTTCTTTCAAATAAAGAAATAGTTGGCATGACTTAAGTTTTATCCTGTCCAGTACTATAGAAAAAAATGCACATAACATTTCATTGCATATAAGAAAATAACCAATGACTGGAAGTCAACCAATCAAATTTCTCCCCTTATTTAACCTGTGTACAAGCTTGAGTAACCAGGTAACTTTAAGTTAACCAAATAAATAAATACCCAAGACATATGTTTATGACATAAATATGTTTTACTGCAATAAAATGTAGGATTAATTACCTACAACTGTCAAATTCATGGGAATATTTTTTTCGACCTATTTTCATGTACAATCTGATGTGACGTACCATGATTTTATGTTAATTCACGCATGTACTGAGTTAGGAACATACCAGTTGTATTACATTTATCCCGATGGTTGATGATAGTTTTTATGGACTTCCTCTTTCCTTTATCTTTTCGGATTGTTTATATTCTTTTGACATTGTACTTATTTCATGAATTATACTGACCAAACAAATGACTTTAGTAATTGGTAGCAACAGTAAACGCGATTTCTAGGAAGTAATCTGAATTACAGAGACATGTAGCAATCAACTTATTTCATATTAAGTTGGTGTAATCATTTTGATGTGTGGTAATAATATTAGCATTGACCTTGTCATTAAAAGTATAACTGTTTTAACTCGGACAATAAAGTAATTCAAAATAACAAACCAAAAACTAAACTAACTAAAAAGGTAATGGTTGTAGTAGTCTGAATGCAATCGATTTTCACAATTAACTTGAATTGAAACTTCTGAACTCACTTGTAAGACTGCTTCAATAGTTTAGAAATTAACAATTATGCGTCAGCGATGCATTCTTCTAAGCCTGATGAAGCATAATATAAATAGAATAATTGTCACGGGTACGGAAAGTAGTTGTATTTCTACAGTGGAACAAATACAGCTGGTATAAGTATTATATAAACATAATTTGTCGTCAAAAATACATAAGGAAGTTAAAAGACTTATCATGACTTGTTAAAAAATAAAATATACAACAAGATAACATGTGTTAACATTTCGTTCTTACACACTAGTGTAACTGTTTTAAAGTCCAATGCAAAAATACTGAAATGACTAAAACAATTTATACTCCAGATGCAATATAGCTGCTTTAGATAATTTCTTTTAACGAATCGAAATGACAGATTGATTTGTTAGTAGTATCATTTTTCTATACATTTAGTTAAAGGATACTTTGAGTGTAATCAGAATTTAGTACTTCATGCAATATTATACAAATTCATGGACATTTATTTTTTTATATTACACATGTTGAACTTTGTATATAAGAAACATATCTTATCATTTACACCAAGGTGTCATTACATGGTATTTGATATCCAACATTTTTCGCCGTTTATCATAAAATAAGTTTAAATTGCCGAATTGACTATTATTGAAACATATCCTATTTAGTTATCCATAATATCTAGGTTTCATTTAATTGTTGCTCATCGGGCTAACACTCTCATAGATTCTAAAAAAAAACTAAGGATTTTGTACCCCATGAATGGATTTTTTTAGCTGTATTTTACAAAAACCTTTGGCCTTTGTTGAATCTTTTGTGAACGAAACACGCATCTAGCGTAAGCGATTCTAGTTCTTATATCTGCGATGAGATTTTTTACAAGTCGATGCTACTGCTGGCGAAGGGTCCCTCCCTGAAAGTATCATAAAGCCAAGTAATCAGCCCTTCTGTTTTGATATGAATTATAACTGATATATGATAGTCATTATCATGAATTAATGAAAATTAACCTTTTAGGAAGTACTAAGGATTATCGACCCGAGGAATAGATAACCTTAACTGTATTTGGCAAATCCTTTCGAATTTTTTCAAGTTTGTACTTTATTTGCCTATTTCAACTTTTTTGATTCGAGTGTCACGTCACTGATGACGGAGATGAGCCTTTTGTAGACAATACGTTTTGCTGGCATACAATATTTTAGTGCTGGTATCAATGACGAGTTTATAGACGGTTTATATACATATTTCTATTTTCAATGACATTTTCATATAACGGAATAGAACACTATATCAAAGGATTTGAAAATATGCCAATAACTCCAATTTATGATAACATTTAACTTTTTCTTTTGAATAACCTCAACTCGACTTATTTTTCAGATGGAAAATAAGGTTTTGATCAAAATGGTACTCGATTGATTTTCTCATCTATAACATAAACATACACCACATAAAAGCTTTCAAAAGATTTTTTTTTTCAAATTCAATCACTATTTGAATTAACAAAACATCCAAAAAAATCTTAATATATGTCTTCATCACCTTTGACCTTTCTCTGAATAGTCTATATATGGCAGTAGTTAATGGATCATTTATAATATACCTACTGCAAGAGGTTTATAGGGAAAACCTTTTAACTAAAGTGAGCATTTTTATTAAGTTCAAACGTGACGTCTGATATAATGAGCCAGTCTTCGTATACACTTATGTTGTTATCCAAATTGACGAAAGACAGAAAATTGTAGTCTATAAGCAATTAATTTAAGAATCTGCATTATTAAACTATGTAATAATATCTTCATGATAGAAAATTGGATAATAAAGCTACGTACAAGTACTTTAGTTATCAGCAATTAAAATTCTACCTTAAAAAAACATCTGACAACTTTGCCCTAAAATAGTTTAGAAAGTTCTACCTTGAAGAATAATCTGTCCGATAATCTAGAACAGATTTTTGCAGATCTACCCAAGAATTGATTTTAAAACAGTTTTAGACATTTTTTATCAGGAAAACAATCAACTGTTGTGGAATAAATCAGCAAATTGAGCCGAATTATGTTTTATACGCAATTTACTTCAAGGAATCAGTTACTGACTATAGTATTGATTTTAACTATAGAAAACTGTTCAATAATGTTATAAACACTGCAAAAGTTATATGTTAGTTTCGAGAAACCACACAAAAGCTTTATCCGCAATGGAAATCGTTCTTTTCACGGCTTTCACATCTCAAAAGTGTCATTTCACTTCATAAATATTAAGTTATAAGATGAAAACAGACAATATGTTTTATAACGATTTTTGAAAAACGTTGTTACAAATTTTCATTTATTATTTTCTGATGGTTAAACATTAAATCACATTACTTGCTACTAGCATTAATTAAAATGTATATAAAAGTTATATTGCAAAGAGGAAAAACAAATGCACCCACCAAAGACCAGGCTTTGTTCATTGTTGAAGGCAATACAGTTACTAATAGTTATCAATTTCTCTGTCATTTCGTCTTTTGTGAAGAGATTTCTCATTGGCAATCATAACACTTCTTCAATTTTGTATTACTTATAACATAAAAAAGATGCGGTTTGCTCGCCAAAAAGACAACTAGCCATCACATATAAAAAAGAAGATGTGAAAGACTACTATGAGCGACAATATGTTATCGTATTGTCTTCAACGTAGAGAAGACCCATACCATATTTCTTGAGTGTTGCTCTGGAAAATCATTGACGAATAATCCGAGTGTCCGGAAAAATACATACACTAGAAAATTAAGTTGTTTGCACATATTCATTTTTAAGAGTATTCCTGGTAACCTAAGTTTTGCTCTTTTCCCCGAAATGAACTATTAAACAATTACTAAGTTAATGGGTTCTATGATTGATTGAATGATGTATCGTTTAGTTGGTATCAAAATGGCACAGGATACCAAATTTGATACACAAACAAAAACAAAAAAAATGAACAAACTCATATACATTTATTACATATTAACCGGACAAAATAGCAACTCTAAATATTTGTGTTTACAATTCACTCGTAGAACCTTTTTATATGTATCATTCACTTCATTTGAATACTACATGTGCCGTCCATCCAAACCATCATCGCTATATCTGTATAAATAAATCATCAAGCAATATAACGCTGCAAATGTAGCGATCTTTCAGGTCTGGTGCTTACTAACGCTGTCGGGTCAAATAATAAATCTGCATTGTGCCAGAGATGATAGAAAATAATTTTGATATCGATTTTCGTGCTTTATTTTTCCTAAATCTACCGCAATTACATATAACAATGGCTTTTCTTCATAAATAATGAGATTTCTTTACAATATTATAAGGCAGCCAAATATTGGTTGATTAGAAATTGAAAGGTTGTAGCACGTGTCACTGGTCTGCTATATATCTTCAGGAAATATCCTTTAGTAGGAATTAAGGCAGGCTGGTAAACATTTGATGAATTGCAGTCGTATAATGGACATTTTCCAATATGGAAAAAAGAAGATTATTTTATAGAAGTTGAATAGGTTAACAGTATAAAGCAATCAGACTGATCTAAACGAGATTGCGGTTGCCGACTTCAATTGTTTTCCTGAAAGATATTTTATTAATATGTAAAGCTGACAAAAGAATAATTTAGGTTTACTGTTCGTCTGATAAAACAGGACAGTCAAAGTGTTTAGGTAAGAATTTAAGATGAGACAAGTATTTCAGGCCTCAATGTCAGTTCCTAAACAAGTATTAATCTAATCACTAAACTATTTGGATATAAATAAAAAGATATACGTGGTACAGGTTAACTATACAAATTAAAAACCAAACAATAGAAAACCATGAAAGTAAACAAAGAGATAAAGAAACGTTTCAATATAACACAGGTATATTATTCGATTTTTTGTTCTTAATCAGTCCGGCTCACATGTTGAGAATGAATTTAACAGAGACTTCCAAATATATGTCCAAATTTGTTTAAAGAAACTAAGATATAATCGAAGACGATCACTCGGATATTCGATCGTTTCACTTTTTAACCTCTATCAGAGGAATAATAAAAGCCACATAAAAGAACAGAAAATGAAACCTAGAGCAGAAAAAAACACTCAATTCCGATTTAATATCGATTCTATAGACGATACACATTTGCTTTGACTGTAACAATGCCATGCAATACAGAATAAAAATGCACAATAATAAAAAAATACTAGAATAAAGTTAAGATAAATGGATCATTTTAGTATGTGCTAAATATAGTAAATGAAAAAGAAAACCACAATGTTGTTTCACTTCCACAGTATAACATCCGTGTCAATATTAATCTTAAGTTGCAAACAATTTATTCCTATAACTGTTTGTCGATTACAATTAAAATTTACCTGCACAAAATTTAGACATAGTAGTACTAAATCATACACTCCAACCAGACGATACAGGAACCATTCCCCAAACCTCAACTTAACGAGAACGTATAAATTAAATCCTTCACACACAGTCAGACAAAACAATATGGAGACCAACACCACCCTACATTAAAAGTAACAAGGAAAATTCAAAACAGAAAATTCCAAATGAAATGGCAAAATCAAAAGCCCAAATAAAGGCAACATTAGTAAACTGCTGTTCAAAAGACATAAATTGATTGGTAGAAAACAAAATCAGGTTATAGTTGATAATACAATAACAATATTAACGTAATGATTACATTACTATAAAAGCTTTCATAAAAAAAGATAGGTATTTATGTAAAGCATTCTCCGCTTTCCTCCCCTACCACTCTCCTTTGAAACCAAATCTTTTTATTTAAAAAAAGTGTAAATTTGTGTTATGCTTTGATTTTTTGTGTCGTTTGTAACCACATGAATTAATCAGAAATTGATAGTCTAGTTATTTTTATTTCTATTTTGTGGGCGCTTTTTATGCCTCACCGTCGCTCTAATGATATCAGATGAACCAATCACTATTTACAATCTAGTCATATGCATGGTTTTACCATATTGGTTACATGAATAATTTTGATATTTTGATATTTTATAAAATTAGTTTTTGATATCATTTTGTACATGTGTATTCTTGTTTGATATTGGCATTTTATATTAAATGCTCATTTTCGACATACAATTGTGTTGGGTTTTATTTAGAGCGAACAAGCTCCTGTATGCCTCTCTGTACATGTATATTGTTGTTGTAACCGTGTTACATTGGTGGGATCATAAATGAAATTTATGAAAACTTGGTCAGAATATTATCACCAATTTAGGGATTCATTCGGTACTATAGTTCTAACCAGTGCAAAATTTACAAAGCACAGGTAATTCACATCGGGGTTTGGTTTTTGTCGTTATTATATCTTCGTGAAAAAGTCCATTTAGAGTCTTGTTATTATTGCAAATCTTTGATAATCGCTGGTATGGTTGATCATTGATATTCGCCGTGAATGATTACGAGAATAACCCTTAATGAAATGAGTGCTTCCGAAGTTCTTTTCTAGAATACTTTCATCATGAACGCTCAAGGTTAAGTTCATTAACTAAAAGACTTTTCTAGATTATGGTCGATTATATGGAAACTTATTTGTTTATAAAAATTATGAATATATTGACAAAACTTTTAGGAATTTTGGTCCTCAATGCTCTTCAACTTCGTACTTTATTGGCCTTTTAACTTTTTTGGATTCGAGCGTCACTGAAGAGTCTTTTGTAGACGCAACGCGCGTCTGGCGTATATATAAAATTTAGTCCTGGTATCTATGATGAGTTTATTGACCTCTTAATGCATTGTTTTTAAATTAGTTTAATGATTGACAACAAAGCCATTCTATCACATTATTTCAAAAAGATTATTGAGAGAAACAGAATGTTCATCTTAAATCCACACGAAAAGCAAATTGAGATAAATGTATCTCTTCTATAAAAACTACTTGTTAATATTAATATAAAAATCATACAAATTAAGTAAAACAAGAACGCGGGGAAAAAATCTTACATTCAGACGAAATCATAAATCAACACAAAAATCTGTAAAATATGACAGATACACAATTCTTTGTCTTCATCTGCCTTATTTTTTGGGTCCCCAATGCTCTTCAACTTTGTACTTGTTTAGCTTTATAACTATTTTGATCTGAGCGTAAAATTGAGAAAGAAAATGGGGAATGTGTCAAAGCGACAACAACCCGACCATAGAGCAGACAACAGCCGAAGTCCACCAACGGGTCTTTAATGTAGCGAGAAACTCCCGCATCCGTAGGTGTCCTTCAGCTGGCCCCTTAAAAAATATGTATACAAGTACAGTGATAATGGACGTCAAACTAAACTCCGAATTATACTAAAATTAAAAATCATACAAGACTAACAAAGGCCAGATGCTTCTGACTTGGGACAGGCGCAAAAATGCGGCGGGGTTAAACATGTTTATGAGATCTCAACCCCTAGCCAATGTAGAAAAGTAAACGCATAACAATACGCACATTAAAATTCACTTGTATGTTGTTTCGTACATAATGAGTCTACCTTTCGCATAGTAATAATGAAAAGTGGAATCTTTTTTTTTCAGATAGATAATGTTTAATATAATACTGTCACCAAGCTGGTGTTTATTTATTATATTATTGCAGTAAGAACAGTTATGATTTCGATTAAATGAATTCCAAATCCCCAATCACCTCTTTCATTTCACACTCCTATGTCAATACATATTGTAAAGATAAATAGAATGCGCTGTAATTCGTCAATGGCTGTACTTAATTACGCTTTGTTAACCATGTCCGGAATTCTCTTTCATATCTGTCTGTAATCGTATTCATATTTGTCAAATTAGATATACGACTCGACAGGAACGCAGAAACCTCTTGGGTATCGTTAGTAGGTGGTGAAAATGAAATGCATTACTGAAATGACTTTAGTGATAGATGTACATCCTTTCACCCCAACGAGGAAGTTCGCAGTCCATACTAGTTTCATCTGTATATTGTAATTGTTCGCTTAAATTTATTGTCAAATAAGTGTTCATTTTATTTTGCTTTTGATATTTAATAACAAAAGTAATTTCTATATAAAATGAAGACGAGACGTTTACTTATATCACCTTTTAGCGATTCATAAAGTATAAAGAATCGACATTTCCTCAATCTAGCAAAGCTCATTACAAACAGTTTGTAGACGACCTTATTCATTTGAACGCGGCACTTTAGTTTGAATACTTCACTTGTCGAGCCCTTCAAATTACCTTCTATAGACGTTAAGCGTATATGCACGCGAGCCAAAACTAATTCAGTCAATCAATGCCGTTGTATTGTCAAAAACTATTCTAGTAATAACTACACCGAATACGGATATTTTCATTAACCCGGAATTAATTTTGCCTTCATGACTGCCCCAATCATCCAATATTTTTTCTGCAAAGAAAATGAGATAGATCGATTAAGGCGAAGTGTACGTAATTAAACTACACAATGGATGTTTTTAAAATTTTACATGTAGATTCTGCTTGTAAAAATAAATCGGAAAATAAAATAAAAAAAGGGGGTAACCGTTTTCGTTTTTGAGATACGAGCTGTTGAAGTTAACAGCATCATACACCAAAATTACAAAGGATATATAGGGAAAATCGTGAAATTCGGCAGGAATTGTTACATTTCCAAGATTTTCTATTATATTAGACAATCGATTTTTTTTTAAATTTATGAGACGATTCTAAAATGTCTGAGGAATCGATTGGTGCAAAGAAAGTCCTTAGCAACCGTGCTACTTTTCAAGCTATACCCTGTTAAAGTTGAATCTTGAGTGTAAAAAAAACCAAAAAACAACGACAATGTTATTGACGTCGCCGCAACAGTTACGACGCTTCATATAGTCCTATACTTGTATGAAATATATACCGTTTTGTTGGAGTTCGTGTTGCTCGGTCTTAAGTTCTTTATGTTACGTTTTATGTACTATTGTATTGTATTTGTCTATTATATTCGGGTGCGTGCAGAGATCGCCATGCTAGAAAACGGTTGACATTTTCTTCATTATGAACTAGAACTATTTTCGACCTCGGTGCCTTATTTTTTGTTAAAATCTAAACACTGCGACGTGTTTTCAAAATCTTTGTTCTCATAAAACTTCATTTCATCAAGGTCTCTTCTCAGAATATCAGCCATCTGTCTGGCACAGGATAAGGGACGACATCAAAAGTTCAATGTAGGATAAAAAACTTAATTCACATAGTTTTTTCACTGACCCCCCTACCCCCCTTCTTAACTTAATTTGGGAAAAATTGATTTACCTATATGGATATATGTAAAATCAATTTTAGATTAACAAAACTTGCAGCAATGTTGACCCCCACCCCCAAACTATTCGATTTAAGTTTTTTTTTATCCTACATCGATCTTTTGATGTCGTCTCTAACAAATCAATATTTAAGTAAATTTAAGTTGTGTGGCAATTCTTAGTACATTTGGGTAAATTAATCTTATCTTTGTGCCGCATAAGCATCTCTATAATTCAACACATCCCTGAGCACGACATTATATATTTTATGCATCGCATGCGCTTCTTTTTATCACAATTCAGACCGGCTAGTAACCGTTGTATAACTTTACACGTCTGAAAACGAATATTTGCGTGAAACATTTTTGTATGATTTTTATTTCTGGAAATCAATCTGAAATCTACAACAGTCCATTTCCGAAAGTCGGGCTGGACCTTTACTTTTATGTGCATTCGGGATTTACACAAATTGTAACCCGAATAATTCAGTCGTATTTTTCAGCTGATGTACGAATGCTACATTTCTCGTGTGGGAGAAAATCGGACATGGAAAGGGCTTGAATTATTCGAGTTACTCAAATTGAAACTCGGGAATTTCTAGCTGTTCGGAATTCGCGGAAACAAATTTTCGGCATTACGGTATTGAATCAATAGAGATACCAATTATTTCTTTTAACAAATTCGAATACCAGTCAGTTTATAGGACTTCAGTTTGAAATACGGGCGGCAATCCATTCGTTTTATCCAATCAATTGAAAAGGGGGGGGGGGGGGGGTTCAACATTGATAGTCAAAAAGCCTTGAAATATTCAATAAAAACGTTGAATGTAAATTATATGAACTTAAAAATCTCATATTATAAGACTAGTAAACCACAGGCTTCTCAATTCTTGTATGATAATGAACTAGGTGAAAACCTAGAGCTGACCGAGTGCGAGATCCTCATGGATAATCATCGAGGTCGTTAAACACCCCTTGCAGTAAACTTTGGTTAAATTTTAAAAAAAATCGAAATGTAATAGTCTGAACACATTTCACCGCTCATTCCACTAAATATAAAATTGCAGTTACAAGATTAAAAAAGATTACAATTAAAAAAAATCAAATCACGACTACCCGAAATTCGGAAATAGAATTCCCGGATCCCGGAGTTCCGACAAAGGTCCTACCCCCCCCCCCCCCCCCCCCCCCCCTCGTAATTCTATATTCTATTCATTCTTAATCTTGAATTGAGACTTGATACTTCAAAATTACATTCTCTAATTTGAATGATGCACACAGGCACAATAAAAGAAAACAGATTTCGCTATATATCTCTTCGAAATTGGAATTTGTGAAAGAAGAAATGACATGTTATATTTTATCTTACATGTGTACTTTCAATTTCAATATGGTTCTAAATTTAGATTTAGTTTTCCCATAAATTGCGGACGGAATAGAAGACACCTGTTTATTTTCTGCACATGTAGAAAAAGTTGAAAACTGGGAGTTGAATGACATAATTTTTACTTATTTTAAGATAAATGTTAGAATTTTTAAGTTACTGAGTAATTTTTGGGGCATAATTACGAACATTTCAACGTCTTTTTGATTAAACAATTAAATTCATACGTCTTTCATTAATTATTTGTAACCTATTATAAAACTTTACGTTGAGTACTGTGTTTTTCGTTCAAGACTACGGCTTTTTAAAACGATATTGTTGGGTCAATTCAGGTTTCATTTTAATTAATTTGATATCAATAGAAGAAAATTTGTTACATCTTTATTTGTTTATTTGTTTATAATTTTGTTGTGAGGCGTTTTTTCTTTCTGTTGATATCATAAACACGAAATGCCTTCTCCTGTAGTTAGACGCGTCTAAAACAAAAACAAAAAACCAGTGTTTTTAAGTCAGGCTGCACACAGAACAACGTACAGAATGCTGTGATTTCTAATTGGAGTTATTGAGATAATTTCTATGAGGTTTAAGACAGCACAGGCGTGCTTGTTGGATTCATTATAGACCGCAGAAAGTAGTTTCTCTTTCGTGTGTCCTTTCTTGGAGTAAGGGAGATAACTTGCGTAACTAACGACGAACGTTTTTAATCCCGTATTCCGCTAGAGGCGTGCAATTACGTACACTTCGCCTTAATTAAATTGAAGAATTACTGCTAATAATAACTTATAAATACTGGCAGTAGTAACTCTTAACGTCATTCCTAATAATAAGCAAAATTCCTTTTTATTTCCAAAGCAAACGTGAACTCCAGACGGCTATACATTTTAACCACATATTTGCCGTGCGAGAGAGAGGAAATATACAAGTACTATCTTTAATAAAAAAAAAATACCGACGCCTTCCGATAAGAGCATATGCGTAAAGCCATCATTATTATTTCTTACTGATATTGAATATTTAATTACCCATAACCTGAAGGTAATATCCTAACAATTCTGAACATGAGCACATATACTTGTTTCTGAAACTTTCACAGACAAGTGCATGTGACATTGATGTAAAATAAAATATTCAACAATTATATGTCACAACAACTTGAAGTAAACGGGTTGAGAAACGGGATGACATGCCGTTGATAACTATATGTAATGGTAAGACTTATTCAACTTGGCCACCGATGTTCATGTATGATTTTTACAACTCTTCCACCTGCTGTGCATCATTTAGTATTAAGCAAAACATTCTCATCTAATGAATGTTAGAATCGTTTGTTATCATTACGGTCAAGTCTAACAAAATTGAGACAATACTGATATCTTTCACCGAAAAAATATATTTCTTTTTTATCCAATCGCTCACCTTTCTTTGTTTTCTGTTTATTCAGTTGATAGTCATTGCATTGGTCGAAATGAAAATTGGGTGGATTAAGTGCTAAACAAACTAATCAATCTTTTGACCTTTTTTTACTCGAAATGCCTTTGGATTATATGATATGTTCTTTAAACATTCTAACTCATATAATGCATCCATAGTTTTATTGTGTTCTTTAATCGTTAATATTATTAGATTCGGCACGTAACATATGCAGTATTTTTAAGACTACCCTTGGGCATCGTTAAATGTATATCTGCTGTTTACATTTATACTTAACAGTAACATTGTGTAACTACTGTTCCTTTGGGGACCACTGTGTTGCCAATATCTACATATAATATGAAACATAACGTATGTACTTATTGAGAGAAATGTCTACTTAATTTTATTTATATATCATACAAATGTGTTGCTTTATAATAAACAGATAAAAAGTCCAATGATATAGATTTTAATGAGTATTTGCTACGAAATTCTAGCATAGCAGACACAAGCTCCGGGAAACAATATGCCCTAATTGTTTAACCTTAACCAAATATCTAGAGAAGAACAAAAGAATTATACGTCATCAAGAGTGGAACATTTTATTTTGTTAATTGTCTTGTTTCTAATTTCAGTTTTCGAAAGTAACTGTTGCTAGTCAAATGTGGACATTGTATTTTAACATAAATAATTTACTTGGTACATTTCCTTCACCTATTTTTATAGAGCTGAACCCAATTTTAGGTTATTTTCTTTCAATTAGGAAGAGTTGTCAATAAATATTATCAGATTCTGAGTTTCCGTATTTAGGAATGCTTTGATGTTTGGTCTTGAACTTAGGGGTATAAAGTTGGAATCGTTTGTCAAGTAGAAATAAGTTTTTTATGTTCCAAAAGAACATGCAAAGGGTTTTATCTTAACACTCAATTAACATTTAACCTACAGTTGCTTGATGGAATCCAGGAGTTCAAAGTAATTAAACATATCGCAAGCAACTCAGTATATCTTTATCAATAGGTCGGACTAATTTCGTTGAATATATTTATCATCAGTGTAATTTTTAAAAAGTCCCAAAATCTTACTTAAATTTTAAATGCTAGTAGTAATGATTCGTACGTGTACCATCGTTTAGCATATTCTTGAAAAGGCATAGCATAGTCGAGATAATGAATTATGTGTACTCGAAATATGTGCGTTTAACACCTGTAATCAACCCCTTCCCCCGGAAAAGGAAAGAAACAAACAAAAGACATCATCCATTTGCAAAATTACGATTCCAAAATCGAGTTTTGAAATACAATCCCTTTAATGTATTCAAAAGTCTTGATAAAAGTAGAAGGACAATTTTTTTTTTTACAGCAAATATAAATTAAATTCCAAAACGTTTCGATGCATCATAAATAAATTTATGCTAATTTTCTTTACACTTTTATATGTTGTTGAATGAGATTCAATTACTATCTTATGAAAACCTGTTTTGCGTTTCACAAAAAACCTCAGAAGTAGTTAATACGACTTAAGTTTGACGAAAGTATATTGTATTGTCCAAGACTTTAGCAGGCCAGTTGGAGCTTTTTACTTTAGAAAAGTTGGATAACTAGATCTACATTGTATATACACAAATACGTTATATTGAATGAATTTAAATGCGAAAATATCGGGAAACTCGTGATTAAAGTAAATGAATGCTTTTTGATAGAATTGGATCTCTTTTATGATGGCAACTTTCCTTTTGCAAATTACGGTGTGGAACAACGACCTCTTTTTAAAAATAATTACGTGCATCCACAGGACACTTTTTAACTAAATTTTTATCTCAATTTAACTCCAACTGCTTTCAATTTTAAAACGTCAACTTCATTGATTCGTATGTTTAAGCTACTTAGAAAATTGACAATTACAGGCCTTAATTTTCAGTTGTCATTTTCTAGAAACAAATACAGTAGGCGTCTAAAAATCGGAAAAAGAATAATAAAAGCAGCTATTGTTATTGATATAATGGATCTTAATTTTTGATATTCATCCAGGAAATGGATCATCTAGATAAACAATTTGCACCAGTCTATCTTTTCCCTAGGATAATTCTCATGTCAGCACCATTAACAAATGATCATTTCGATGACAATGAAAGATTATCTATTTTTTAAATCTCTTTCAGAAACTGTTAATTTTGCATGAATAAGAGCTGAGTCAGAACTTATATTATTAATACATGTTACATAATTCAATGTTTTACTGTTAGAATTTGGCAATTCCATTGATCGATTAGAATCCTTATATGGAGCGCAAAATATAAATGATGGATTGTCAATTTACTAATATATCATTAATAACAATAGTGTTAGGCTCGGTGTCAGAACATTGTATTGAAACATGTTGCTAATATATTTTCGTATCAAGATAGTTTACATATAATTTACATAGGCAGACACTAAGGATTTTGTCAAAGAAGAAGATAAAAAAATATAAAAAAATACGCTGAAAAAACCCAATCTATTTGAAAAGCTAAAAGCTAAAAAGTCTTCGGTAGACGAAACGCGCGTATAGTGTACACAATATTCTATCTAGAGTCTGAGTGTGATGTGTTTATTTTGTGCCGCTAGATATATTTATTGTTTTTACTTACTTCCATGTTATCAAGGACGTAAATGCATATGCATAAAAGGCAAATAAATAGATATGCATATACGAATATGAAGTTTTTGTCTGCGCTTATCATTGTCCACATTTACTTTAATTCCATTTCAATTATATCATTTGCTGGCCATATCGACGATGAACTGTTATATTCCCAGTATCGTTTCACTTATTCTATATTTTACATAACCAAAGAGATTGAAGTTCATCCTGAAAATAAACTAATGGAAAAAAAAAGAATATTTAAGGCAAGAGTAAGGGCTATAACACCCTAAATTTACATGTTTACATTTCACGTAATGACCATATTTCGAAAATTCCTCAATCGTCCCATAATGACAGATTTAGTTGTGTACTTTATTTTGAACAATTTACCTTGTGTTAAAAGCAAGTTAACATTTGTCATTCTTTCTAGTTAAAACCAACAGTAGGATACCACTTACCAAAGTCATAAATCGATTGAGAGAAAACAAATCCGGGTTACAAACTAAAACCGATGGAAACACATCAACTATAAGAAGAAAACAACGAAACAACAGAATACTTAAGTTCAACAAAAAAAAAAAAACGACGATGCAACATACATAGAAAAGAATTAATCTACATGCAGAAGCTCTTTTCATGTCTCTAATGTAGATTCTGTTATATACAAACTTCATTAATTCTAAAAACAAAAAAAGAAATTGACCACAACTCGAGTTTGACCCTATTAGTCATCAAATTGAGAATGGAAATGGGGAATGTGTCAAAGAGACAACAACCCGACCATAGGATAGACAACAGCAGAAGGTCACCAATATGTCTTCAATGCAGCGAGACATTTCCACACCCGGAGGCGTCCTTCAGCTGGCCCCTAAACAAATACATATATACTAGTTCAGTGATAATGGACTTCATACTAAACTCCAAATTATACACAAGAAACCAAAATTAAAAATCACACAAGACTAACAAAGCCCAGAGGCTCCTGACTTGGAACAGGCGCAACAATGCGGCGGGGTTAAACATGTTTATGAGATCTCAACCCTCCCATATTCCCCTAGCCAATGTAGAAAAGTAAACGCATAACAATACGCACATTAAAATTCACTTGTATGTTGTTTCGTTCATAATTTTTCTCACAAATCTGTAAATCTATCTTACATTTTCTTTTGTAGAGGATGGAACAGAAATATTAGTTCGGCAGTGTGGTGACAATGATTGGGGAAGCCATTGTGGTGACATCATGTATACAAATGGAGACTCGGGTACAGAGCGAATTAATGGATGTTTAGAAACATGTGATCATGATGGATGCAATACTGCAAACCAAATGTTTACATTTCAAACATGTATATTCACGTTACTTCCTTCATTAATGTTTGGCATATTTCGGTTGTGATAATTATTGGTGCATTTAAAAAAAAACAGAGGAGAATCTTGTCACAATTAGACAATTGTTTCAGGTTTACGTTTCGAAGATAATCCAAGGATTGAACTCAGTATTATACAAATGGATTAGAGTATCTATAAAATGTCATTAACAAAGAGATTTGTACAAACAATTCTACCATTCGAAGTATGATGAAGGTCGACAGCAAAAACAACGAAACATCGAAGAGACGTCAAAAGCCAGAAACAGAATGAGAAATTTACTTTTTTATCTTCCGAAATTTTCAAATGTATCATATTTATAATCTATGCATTTTGTTGTTGTGTACTGTCATTGACACAAATTTGTCGTTCTTGTAATTTGTAATTATTTACTCACTTTACTAATAGAGATTGCAAGCTGAATAAGCCTGGTTAACGATAAGCTTTAAAAAGAGAGCTCAGTGTAAACATATTTATTACCGGCCATCATTTAAGAGTAGGGGATATAACACTCTATGTGTTATAGCCTTATTACTTCCCGTGTGCTTAGAGTAAGGAATGTGACGCAAGTTCAATAGTGTATAACTCTCCCGTAGCTTATAAAAGCATGTGTATAGTGAATATGTATCTGCAAATTTCTAACAATTGCAAATCTTCCTACGAATGTTTTATAATTTGACAGAACGATAAAACATCTGTATTACCTAATGAAACGGTGTTCCTCCTTTATCGCATTGTAAATTTTTTAGGTTTCTATTAGCAAAACAAAGACCTTACTTGCCTGTTCAAATGAAGGGCGTCAGTGTCTGGTGTTTGGTGTTTAAACCACGACGCCACAACTTAAAATTTTGTTTTGCATTATTCTAGTGAATCTCTTGCAAATAATGACTTTAGTACTTATACACTAGGGGGATATGCTACCTAAGGTTACAAGATTTGATTCCAATGATATTTCCAAGACTTTTTTGTACGACAATGATATCGGGAACCTTCTATTGTCATACAAAAAGATTTCCAAAAGAAAAACACGAACGTAGACCTATAGACGAAAGAGTGGTGCGAGGATATGCATTTGTGAGCTTTGTTACATATAAAAAAAAATATAATTTACTCAAACCACTTCGTTGAAACTGGTTTTTTTATGGATTGTCAGCAATGTGCTTTGGCATTGTCGGATGAAGGATAAATGCTCAGAACCGGATTTTTTAATCAATAAATATGAGTGATTAAACAAGGGGTAGCATACACTGAACACTTTTAATATTGATGTTCACACAGTTTCCCGATGTCAATTGAGATACGACGTGGAATAATTGAAGCTTATACTAAGATTATCTACCTATGTATACTGTTAGATATTAATATGTTCTGCATAATGCTGCACTACCTCATCAGTTAGTGTCGTATGCCGCCATATCTTGATGTGTTTTGTTTTTGGAGAATGTGTGTTCATTGCTGATCATTGACGGCTGTCTGTTAAATTTATTCACAATTTATATTATTGAAACGATAGTGAGCTTGCCATGTTATGCTGACACCTGTCTTTTGTTGGAGACTGTGTCTTGTAATCGGATTGTAGGTTTGCTGCTTTTTTGTTAACATGTACTCTTACGCAAAGAAGAATGGGTTATTGTTGACTCCTACTGTTTCGTTCTTAGAACGAAGATTTGAGTTATTTTCTTAGTTTAGTTTAAACATATTTTATTTGCTGAATTAAAGCAAAATGGATTAGACACAAGTAAATCATACTTATGAAGTCTTCTCCGTAATACAACATAAAGTTACAATAATAGTATAATATAATGGACAATAGTATAATATAATGGACATTTTTCTACAAAAGTAAAGATTTGCAAATTCTTATATGCATATATGGCCATGGCCTGTTTGTTCCATTGCTAGTTGAATTCTGAAAATCTTTTAATCTCTTGAAGTCCCATTTTGACATGTGCCTCTGCAACTAGCGGTGGGAGAAAACATAACATACAACTAACATATGTTTGTTGTATTTGTTTTTAAGATCAAAGATTTTCCAATAAATTTTGAAAGAGGTAAAATGGTTATTACCTAACCTTTTCATGTTATTGTTCTCCATGCACATGTAAGGGAAAATACTTAAATATCCACGAGACAACGATCAAACAACATATGACTACGAAAATCGAAATCCAGTTCTATGTACATGTTATTTATACAAACACTTATCAAAACAATGGTTGATTTTAAACGTCGGTATAATTCATTGTAAATGCGCCCCATTATTTTTTAGCTCATTTTTCTGTGGTTATCCAATCATAGCACCTGGTACTTCCTCCAATAATGCGAAGTACTTGTTTTTTGAAGGACTAATCTACTCCTCATAGTGATAGTTTACTTGGTGCACTGAGAAACTATTCATTACTGTCAAACGAACCTGATACTTGTCATTTAAATGAAATTGTGAGGTACAAGTCTGATGGGTTAGTATGTTTTGGGTTCAAGTTACGGAATAAGCAGCATATAGGCGAGACTGTGATTCAATGGTTAGTAATGAATACATGAACGCTTTTCCATTTTTGTCTGATAAATGATTTACATACTTTATACCTACTGAATAGGCCATAGCACTGTGTGTAACCCCTATGTTTTCCTGTTGTTTGCATATCTTGTTATATGATACATTTAGTTTTTGCTGAATTACATGCTTAAAGTTATGACAATGTTAAAGGAGTGCCATATTTGAAGAAGGTTGACACTTTATGATATGTAATGGATAGATTTTTTTGTATGTATCATCAATATATTTTATCACCAGTTGTTTGTCAAATATCACTTGTTGCTTGCCGTTATTCTTATTATGATATTAAATTGCGTCAAGGTTTTAAATTTGTTACTGTTTATTATTATTGCAAACGCGCACCTGTTACACAGAAACAATGATTATTTACTAATGAAAATAAAACTTTTTTATTTCGAACATTAAAAGAGCTTTTCTGAATTTACCTTCATCAGAAACGTTTAAACCCAAATATTATGAAGCCAAGGATGTGAGGGACCTACACAATTGATGAACTTTATGACCGAAAGTGACTAAAAAATGTAAGGCTGTGGGGGAGTTTGAAATTGAATTCCTAAATACTATCAAAACTGATCAATTGAGAATGTAAAAAAGCTGAATACTAAAATTTATGATAAAAGAGATGATTTTTCATTTCCTATCGTTAATTATCCATTTTTAGCTGGTGACGTTCCCTTGTCACCATCTTACGGTGTTTATATATCTCAACTTGTACGATTCGCTCGTGTATGTAACAATGTTTTCGATTTTAACGAGAGAAATTTATGTATTACTGAAAAATTATTACACCAGGGTTTTCGATATCACAAACTAGTCAAAACATTTACTAAATTTTATCATCGGTATAAGGACATCATTCGTAAATATAGCTCAACATGCAGACTTCTTTTACGTTCAGGTATTTCACATCCAATATTTTATGGAAATATTCTTTATAAAGCACAAATGTGTCAGTATTCACCTAAAAAATTAACAAAACCTTTGTAAAGACTTATTAAGAAGGGATATAGTTACGATACTGTTGTCAGGTCATTAAAGATTGCATATTTTGGCGTTAATATTGATTCACTTATAGGGTCTTTGCATCGGAACTAAACACATTTATTAAAAAACCAGTTGTTGGCATGACACGGGTTATGTTCTTCTCATATATGTTATGATGGTATGATATTAAACCCCTAACGGGAAGGATTGTGCCTGATGTTCATATGATGAAATCATAATTTTTCAGTCAGTTTAATTGAAGTCTGGAGCTGGCATGTCAGTTAACTGCTAGTAGTCTGATGTTATTTATGTATTATTGTCATTTTGTTTATTTTCTTTGGTTACATCTTCTGACATCAGACTCGGACATCTCTTGGACTGAATTTTAATGTACGTATTGTTATGCGTTTACTTTTCTACATTGGCTAGAGGTATAGGGGGAGGGTTAAGATCTCACAAACATGTTTAACCCCGCCGCATTTTTGCGCCTGTCCCAAGTCAGGAGCCTCTGGCCTTTGTTAGTCTTGTATTATTTTAATTTTAGTTTCTTGTGTACAATTTGGAAACTAGTATGGCGTTCATTATCACTGAACTAGTATATATTTGTTTAGGGGCCAGCTGAAGGACGCCTCCGGGTGCGGGAATTTCTCGCTACATTGAAGACCTGTTGGTGACCTTCTGCTGTTGTTTTTTTTTTCTATGGTCGGGTTGTTGTCTCTTTGGCACATTCCCCATTTCCATTCTCAATTTTAAAATCATATCAGTACCGAAACACTGTACACTGAGTAGATGATACCTTCGGGATGCACCAGCAGTGTTATCACAAACATACAGAGCCACAATTTACAAATCCTAAATACATGACTGTTCCATTTATCTACACAATAATTGCCAGTGTTGTAAAGTTTCGTATTATATTGTTATGGTAACAGATCTAACGAAGAGGAATGGCATTAACATTGCTGTTGATGTATGATCTGTGGTCGCAGTGCCAGTTAATGACAATATCATTTTATATAGTAGTGCTTCACGAGGTTGTTGTCGAATATGTGAATCCTCTTTTGTTTCATCAATAAAACCTTGATACATTTTCAGTGTATGATCTACATGAAGATGTTATATGACTGCAAATGAGAGAACTGTTCACACAAGACCAAAACAATGATTTATAGATATGCCTGTTATCGTACGGCTTTCAGCAATGGTTAAAATCTATACCACAAAGAAAGCTTTAAAATAATCCGCATTAAAAAAATCAGAAATTATTTCTGTTACTCATTATAACGCATAACAAAGTTGTGGTTTATGAACAATACACGATTATTGATTTATCCTAACATCTATATATTTTTAAACAAAGTTTCTATGAAAATGTGCAATGTACACATCGTTCAACTGAAAGAAAGTGTATGTGCATAAATTCTCTTCTTGAGAGAAATTCACCTGTTAATACATTTTCAGCTTTCAGAAACCAATATTCTTTGCTATTTGTTATTGTATGAATAAATACTTTCAAAACCAATTCTGCGATCATCAATGATTTGGTAAGTATACATATGAAAATAAGGAGATGTAGTTGTAGTATGATTGCAAATAAGATAATTTTCCACCATACGTGTAGTTCTAATGAAGTTGATGTTAGCAGTATAGTTAAGCGTTGATTTTATCTGGATGGCAGGTGACGTCACAAGACCAAACATGTATTAAATCTCAAAATGTAGCAATGACTTTTAAGATAAACCCCTTTATCATATCGTACCAATTAACTACTAGTATATTGGAATTATTTATCAACACCATACAATATGCAATATACTAGATCTTAGATGGATTTGTTTATTCTTTGAAGGTCCCTTTCGGTCATATAGCTCATGATAGTAACTATGATGAGTTTATTTATAATGGGTCTTCGTATTGATACATTACTAAGAGCGTTCCTGGTGAAGAAACACTAGCGACGCTAGACAAGCGTGTTGCAGGCAGGAAATATGTTAAGTTTTTTTTTAATGTTATATGCGTAAAACAAGTACCTCCGGTTTGAGAAAATACATTAAAATATGAAGAAGCATTGGAATAAAGTGTACAGCATGAAAAAGACGGAGAATTACAACGACAAAAGATATATTTCCGAGCTTTGGAGAATTGAAATTATTTATTTGCACCCATATTGTTTATGCTGTAAACACTACATATTGCGTCATAAAAAAGCATGATACACTAGTGGAGTGGTTTTGTTAGATAGCTTTTTCGAAGCCAAAGCCATCTAAAAAAAACCCAGAAGGAACATATTACCTTTTATCTGACACCCTATACATTTCTAGGAATATGATTGGTTAAAAGCAACAATGTGTGTATAACATATGTGGTCGTAGGCGTGGTTTATTTCAATACCCGAGTAGTGTTAGTCCCATTAAATTGTAAAAACAACACAGTGTTGAGGAAAATCTGAAAGGTTTCAACAGACGATTGAATTGATGATTAACAATTGAAATAAATTTATAAAACACGTTTAAAGCTAACAGCAGATGAAATTGTTGTCATTTGTTGCGTATAAACGTAGGTTCTAGTACTAGTATTGAAGACTTGATCCTTTGCTAGGCCACTAGTTTAGTTACCTTATGTCAAGATAGTCGGTGTGATAAATACGTTACACAGTGTTGTAGTGACCTTATACGATATATATGGGGTCAGTAAATTCAATATGGGGATTTGATCTTCGCTCTCGTACCCCATATCGAACTTACTGATCCCATATATATCGTTAAAGGTAACTAGCAAATTATGTAACTAATTATACTTGACCCATAAAAAAGATTTGAAAGGTAAATACGAATAGTTGTTGCATGGAATATAAAGAAGATCCCGACCGATACAAATGAAACTGGCCCATAGAAAAAAAAAACAATTCGAAATCAAAAGCAAAGACAACAAAATGAAAAGTAAAATTCAGTTATCTTTGGAAGATTGAGCAGTTAAAGCTCTTCTTGTGATCCATGTCGTGCTGCTCATGGCAAGCAAAACGTCGTTAACAAGTAGTTTGGGGAAAGATGACCAACAGAAAGAAGGACAAGATTATAACTTCAACAAATATAACATTTTCCTGGTAAGTAACAAGTATCAAATGACGTACAATATGGTGTCTGTACAATTGTTGAAGCGGGAAAATTTAATGCAAATAAAAAAGTTATCAAAGGTACCAGGATTATAATTTAGTACGCCAGACGCGCGTTTCGTCTACATAAGACTCATCAGTGACGCTCATATCAAAATATTTATAAAGCCAAACAAGTACAAAGTTGAAGAGCATTAAGGATCCAAAATTCCAAAAAGTTGTGCCAAATACGGCTAAGGTAATTTATGCCTGTGATAAGAAAATCCTTAGTTTTTCGAAAAATTTAAAGTTTTGTAAACAGGAAATTTATAAAAATGACCACATTATCGATATTCATGTCAACACCGAAGTGTTGACTACTGGGCTGGTGAAACCCTCGGGGACGAAACTTCCACCAGCAGTGGCATCGACCCAGTGGTGTAAAAAGTTATCAAAGGTACCAGGATTATAATTTAGTACGCCAGACGCGCGTTTCGTCTACATAAGACTCATCAGTGACGCTCATATCAAAATATTTATAAAGCCAAACAAGTACAAAGTTGAAGAGCATTGAGGATCCAAAATTCCAAAAAGTTGTGCCAAATACGGCTAAGGTAATCTATGCCTGGGATAAGAAAATCCTTAGTTTTTCGAAAAATTTAAAGTTTTGTAAACAGGAAATTTATAAAAATGACCACATTATTGATATTCATGTCAACACCAAAGTGTTGACTACTGGGCTGGTGATACCCTCGGGAACGAAACGTCCACCAGCAGTGGCATCGACCCAGTGGTGTAAAAAGTTATCAAAGGTACCAGGATTATAATTTAGTACGCCAGATGCGCGTTTCGTCTACATAAGACTCATCAGTGACGCTCATATCAAAATATTTATAAGGCAAACAAGTACAAAGTTGAAGAGCATTGAGGATCCAAAATTCCAAAAAGTTGTGCCAAATACGGCTAAGGTAATCTATGCCTGGGATAAGAAAATTCTTAGTTTTTCGAAAAATTTTAAGTTTTGTAAACAGGAAATTTATAAAAATGACCACATTATTGATATTCATGTCAACACCGAAGTGTTGACTACTGGGCTGGTGAAACCCTCGGGGACGAAACGTCCACCAGCAGTGGCATCGACCCAGTGGTGTAAAAAGTTATCAAAGGTACCAGGATTATAATTTAGTACGCCAGACGCGCGTTTCGTCTACATAAGACTCATCAGTGACGCTCATATCAAAATATTTATAAAGCCAAACAAGTACAAAGTTGAAGAGCATTGAGGATCCAAAATTCCAAAAAGTTGTGCCAAATACGGCTAAGGTAATCTATGCCTAGGATAAGAAAATCCTTAGTTTTTCGAAAAATTTTAAGTTTTGTAAACAGGAAATTTATAAAAATGACCACATTATTGATATTCATGTCAACACCGAAGTGTTGACTACTGGGCTGGTGAAACCCTCGGGGACGAAACGTCCACCAGCAGTGGTGTAAAAAGTTATCAAAGGTACCAGGATTAAGTCGGACATTTCAAATTTTCATCCGACGCACTATTATAGTAATCATTGGACGCATCGTGTACTATTCTGCTATTCTATCCAGGATACTTTTTAAATGATTCGAAACAGATCTGTTAATTATAAATGATCATTGCAGCGATATATACAAAAACGTCTCACTTCACAAGTGGTTCCGATCATTTGTCTTGGTAATTAGCTTTTATTGTTTACGGATTAGAGTGCAACCTTTGCGAAGTTATATTAGAATGTTTCTTTTACGTGTAAGAATATATCGGTGAAACAGAAAGATGGCTTTAATGTGTTCTACTACCATAACAAAACAATTCCAAGATTAACTATACTATACTCGCAACACATGCTTATACAAAAAGATAACTACCGTAAACGGGATTTAATATTGTGTCTTCAAATAAAATGCGTAAAAACAAAAATACCATATTCCAAGGCAAACGATAGACATTATCAACCAACGGAATGAAAGTTTGTTCTATATTAGGGTTGCTGCTCACAAGGAAGCTATTAAATCAACAAATAGTAAATGACCTTATATATATCATTTATAAAAAAACAAAAGGAAAACATCCCTTCAACCGAAACAAATATTGACTATTTCCTTTGAAAAGAACATAAAAATGTTGAAACTGCCCTCAATTAACGTATATTTAGCTACAATTGGAGCAGGAACTGATGACCTATTCTAATTTCGGTTTTTTAAGGTTTAGTGTAACTTTCTCAACCTTATGTTTATTTTATTTCTCTTTTAAGTACATAGTGCTCTTCGCCTCCTTATTGTCTTTCTTTCTCAATCTTGGGAAGAGTTCTTAAAAATTAAATGCACACGTTTTCTTCACTCTCCTCTTCATGTGTACTTCTAAATACAAATACACATGTATTGCAATTCAATCCAGACTGCAGATAACATTGAGCGCCAGACGGCAAAGGAAAGACAACTTATGTTGCATTGGTTTACATCTAAAATTCAGTAGTGTAAGTTACTAACAAATACCTGATATACACTATTTTATATTCAGTACGGACAAAATTGTGGCGTTAACATGGGACATTTCAAATCATTTTCAGAGCTACATATTCTTAAGATACTTTGACAAATAATGGTTTACTTTACGAACTGAGCCGTGAATGGACAGTTTTCTCATTGGCGTTCATACCTTAACTTCTTATATTTATGAGAATGGCTATTTCGATTGACCTACTGATTGGCTTCTTTGTGTAGATTTAAAAAGGAATCTGATTTGATTTGTGGAAATTGTCAAAACGTATCCTGTTCTAACATCAACGAGATTTTAAGATCAGTAAAGTTTTGTTGCATTTTTTTACAAAAAGCTTTTTTTTTGAAATGTCATTAAAACTGTTTATCATTTGGTTGAACATAGAATTATGAAAATTTTTGAGTGTAGGTTGAATACAAAGAATGCATGAAAATATTGGTCAGTGTTAATAAATCAATTGTTTATGACCAATCATTTCCCAAACCACTAAATATATCCGAATATTTAGTATTTCTAGTAAAACCATGAGGTATATTAATCGAATAATTTAAATAAAGAGACGGTAATCCTTACTAGACAGTCGATGGTTCAATCACCATTTGGGGCTCTTGGTTTAATAGTTTCCTAGTGAACAGCAACTTTATATTAAGGAAATTATTTAAGGACACAGAAGCCCGAGAATATCTTACCAATTTGGAGATATATACTCCCTATGCAGGCGCTGCTAGAATGTTGCTACATAGAAATGGAAAGTTCACAAATGGGAAGCTGAAATCATCTCTTTTTTCGGAAAGCTTAGTTTTCAACCGACCCTCATTGTCAATTTCCAGATGTAAGTCAAGATAAGAGGCAGACTTAACTGTAGCTCTTGTATCTTTTATCTGTAGTTCGATTGGATAGATCCGTTCAACATAGTCACCACATTTTGAATTATTTCGTGAGAGAACATCATCTATATAGCGGAAATTAGAGTTAAAGGATACTGCTAACCTCTCGTCTTTTTCCAAAGAAGTCTGTCGGTATACAGAGGAATTACTTTATCTTTGCAGGCTAGGTTCTAAGCAGCTATACGATCGGACACAACAGATATAGTTATGTCTGCCTCATATTTTTACTTACACCTAGAACTGTTCACTAAACAAAACATTACGACAAAAGATATGATTCCATCTCCTTAACAACGATCTTCCCATTTCAATGTAGTTACATTGCAAGAGGATTATATACAAGCAGATACATTTCGATTCCGCTGAAGTCTATCGCACTGATATATGTGATGTAAATTTGCTTTTTATTACCTAAATTGATGTATGTCACGCATATTTCTGTTGTAAGAATGTTCATGACCCTCAATGTCAATTTTCAGATGTAAGTCAAGATAAGAGGCAGACTTAACTCTATCTCTTGTATCTTTATCTCTAGTTCGATGGGATAGATGCTTTCAACATAGTCACCACATTTTGAATTATTTAGTGAAAGAACATCATCTATATAGCGGAAATTAGAGTTGCAGGATACTGCTAACCTCTCGTCTTTCTTCCGAAAAAGTTCCTGTATGCAGCCAGCTTCTTAATAATAAAGAAACAAGTCTGCAAGAAGAGAGACACAGTTGGTTCCCATTGGTATGTTGACAGTCTGTCGGCATAAAGAGGAATTACTTTATCTTTGCAGGCTAGGTTCTAAGCAGCTATACGATCGGACACAACAGGTATAGTTATGGCTGCCTCATATGTTTACTTACATCTAGAACTGGTCACTGAACAAAACATTACGACAAAAGATATGATTCTATCTCCTTAACAACGATCTTCCCATTTTAATGTAGTTACATTCCAACATAATTATACACAAGCAGATACATTTCGATTCCGCTGGTCTATCGCACTGATATATGTGATGTAAATTTGCTTTTAATTACCTAAATTGATGTATGTCACTCATATTTCTGTTGTAAGAATGTTCCTAGCAATAACTTCAAGTAGGTCAGCCGTTTATTATTTTGTCTTCACGTTTGTTTTTTATTGTTAAAACTGTCAATTCTGTGCCTGGTGATGAGTATTTTTACTTGAAAACATTATTTTACGTTAATTACCGGAAATCACATATAAAAATTATCAATTTTATTACTATCAATAGGTCTTAATTGGTATACATGTATTTATATCTAGGTAATTTGAAAACAAAGTTCCATATATTTTGCTTAACAACGCAATATATCCAAGTCAGGAAAACGGCGGCAGTTGTTATCTTACAGTTGGTTTCTCTGTGAGTTGCATTGTCATTTGATTTTTGTTGCACTACAGTGTTTCTGATGTTTCGTTGTTTTCTCCTTATAGTTGATGTGTTTTCCTCGGTTTTGGTTTGTGACCCGGATTCGTTTTCTCTTCATTGCTTTATGACTTTCGAACAGCGGTATACTTTATTACTACCGTTGACTATATTCAAATGGTACGTTTTTGGGGGGAGGGGAGTGAGACGGCATTATATATAAATTTCTTCGATTTTTCTATCGGTATTCAACTAACAAGTTCTCGTTTCGGAAAAATGTAAACAAACAAACTGTTTACCCTGTAAGATATGTAATTTATATTCAAATAAATTCGTAATAGATACCAGGATTGAAATTTAGTAACTGTGTCAGACGCCCGTTTAGTCTACAAACGACTTATCAGTGACGCTCGAATCTAACAATTGTTAAACAGGCCAAAAAATTGAAGAGCATTGAGGACCAAAATTTCCTAAAACATTTGCTTAATGCAGCTAAGGTAATCTATTCGGAGGAAGAAAAGCCTTTGCATTTAAAAAAATCAATGTTTTGTATTTGTTGAACGCGGAATACTGCTTTCTCAAAAGTTGCGAAGACAGGGCTATGAACCAATCAAATTAAGGTCATCACTCAAGAAATTTTACGGTCGCCATCATGAGCTGATTGGCCATTATGACAAAATTGTGTCAGAAATCATATCTGATATTCTTCCTGTCATAATAACCTTCCATCATTACCGAACTGAACAAAGAAATAATACGACGGGTGCCGTATACGGTGTAGGAAATGCTTACCCTTCCGAAGCACCTGATTTCACTCCCGGTTTTTAGTGGAGTTCGTGTTGTTCCTTATTTATTATTTATAACTGTTGATGTAAATGTCCTTTGGTTTTTTGAATCTTTGTTTACTCCTTGGTTTTGATTGTTATTGTCTTGTTAACAGTTTATTTTTAATGATGACCATATCAATGATAATTCATGTTAATCATAGAAGTGCTGACTACTAGTCTGGTGATATCCTCGAGGGAATAAAAACTTCTCCAGTAGTAGTATTAACCCAGTGGTTGTAAATAAATTCATCATAGATACAAAGCCATTCTAGAAGAATAGATAAACACTGTTTTTATCATGGAGTTAGCTCTCTTTTGCCAACATATATCCAATAAGAACGAACACTTTTTTTTAATTATTACAATATACTGGTTATTTTCACACTATGGAGTGTTATAATTTAAGGTAGTGTGTCTTAACTATTTTGGATTGTAAAATATCAGAACACAAGAGGTTTAGATTTTCCAACACTCAGTTAAATTTGCCACAAAATTTAAGTATTGTGGATTTTCATTTGATTGAAAACAATTTGTGAATATTGATTTATAAACTAATGTTTTCACAAGGAAGATTATTTTCGTTTGATTTTCGTTTTTTTTTATAACGGTATTGGCTAAAAATAGTATAATATCTAAATGATATTTTTTTTTACTTCTATGCTATAGCTGAAAATCTACAGTGACCAAACCTTTTATCCTATTTTTGAACATATCACAATGCATACTACATATTGGCAAGATATGAAATATTTTTCTAATTTTCATTTAAACACCCATGCAATACAAACTTTAGACCAATAATGCAGATTTTCTATCTGAAAATGAACAAAAGAAAACACTTCACAACTGTCGTGCGCTCTTAATGCTTTTCTAGAATTTCCAATTATTAACATTCACACAACGAATATATATCAGAAGATGTGGTTATAGTGCCTATGAATCAAGTCTCTCATCCACGGTACAATTTGTAAAAGTAAACACTTATAGGTCAAGTACGGTCTTTAATATAGAGCGTTGGCTCACACCGAACAGCAAGCTATACAGGGTCCCAAAAACGACATGTGTAAAACCATTCAAACGGGAAAATACAACGGTTTAATCTATATAAAAACCAAAAACGAGAAACACTTATGAACCACATCAACAAACGACAACCACTGGACATCAGATTCCTGACTAAGGACATGTATTATCAAATGCAGCGGATCTAATGGTTTAAATAGGTACCAACCTTCGACCCTATTTCAAACAAAAGTGTAACATCACAACATACAAAAGACACACTATAAAATATCAATTGAAATGGCTTAACGCAATTAAAAGACATATTAACACAAGTGAAAATACACTGAACGAATAAATTTAATCTATGACACAATCGGAATATGTTTACACCACACAGATGGCGTGCAACTACAGCAAAATGATAGGTGGACAATAGGAAAGCTGAAATCATTAGATATATAATCAATTCTAATTTGACTCGTCCATCTGTATCAGTATCAAAGTAAAGATCAGGATATTAAGCAGACCTACAAGTATCGTTTGTTTCTTTGATTTACGGTTCACTGGAATGTATGAGATGCAAGCAGTCACTGTAATGTAGGTTGTTGATTAATGTGATATCATCAATATTTCTCAAAGAGTAATTAAAGAACTTGGGAAGATTACATGTTACAAACCCGAATCTAAAAGATATAGACAAACCCATTGAAGGTAAACTGTGTATAAGGGAGTACACAAGCACATTGAAAAGTAGAGTAGGGATAATCAGAATACAATCAGTACGTATTTGAAAACTGACTATTTGTTTAAATATCTATCAGACGAACTCAGCAACTAGAAATAAAAGATAATAAAGTACTAGTATATAATCTGCGATGCATTTATTATTGGTAAGTGAGATTTTCATGACATGAATTCAAGAGTCCAAGTTAAAAAAACATGGTTTAAGGAAAAGAAGTAGTGTTTTTCGAGTATGGGAAATAATAGTGTTATTCACGTACAAAAAATAATAAGTTTTCATATAATTGTAAAATTGTCATGATTGTGATTGAAGAAGAGAGGCGAAAGATATACCAACGGGCATTCAATTGGATATTGAACGGTAATAATTTTAGAATTATAATCCCGGACCTGATTAAGTACTAGTATACAGAATCGCAATATTTCGTGCCATCACCTGCTGCAAAAAAGAACGGTAGTGAAAACTTTGAGTCGGTATGTTAGTTATTTTACTGTTTACAAGTTAAGGTTTCCAGTAAAAGGTAACTGGAACAACAACATATGTGTCGTGAAGATAGGATAAATCATAAATATCCTTGATCTTTTTGAAAGGATTAGATATCCATGTGCTCGTTAAACATCGTACTTTTCTGCATACAACGACAGTATTAATCCATTTTTATAACTTGTCCGATTATGTTTTTTTTCTTTTCTAGCCTAGTCCTGAACTATATTCATCAATAACTAGAAGTTAATATGCTGGGGAATTTGATACTTGTTGAGATTATTGCGGGAACATAACGTTCCAACTATTGTACATGTCTATTGTCGACGTCGTATTGTCAGTGACGTCGCCTTGGGCGGAAATACGTACTTGTATATTAAATGTAATGGCTGAACAGTTGTTGTAATATCGTTGCCTGGACTATCATCTATATTTATGGCACCTTGACCAATGGATCTCGTAAAATTGAAATCAGTCCAATCGGGGAACAGAAGCGCTGTTACCAGATTATTCCGAAGATTAGATGAAGCGAAGGAAAATTCGAATTTCGACGAAGAAGAAGTTATTGTAACACTCGGAAAACTAGTGCAAAAACAAACATTGTTTGAGGACTTAAACGAACAAATTCTAAAGTTAACAGAACCGGAAAATGTGGAAAATGAGAAAATAGATTCAGATGAATATTCAGTGGATATGGAAACAAAGATTTGCCACATACGTAAGTTCATACAAAATGTCCAAACACCACAGTCCCATCATATTGATTCACATACAACAACCCACACATTAAATCCAGAAACTATACCGTTTGTTCCAACGCACATCATAGCCAATCCACACAACGCACAGTCGTTTGAGAACCCGTCTGTACAAGCCAGTTATACGTTCAACACACAGCAAAGTACATTTTCGTCAGCTAGTAGTCACCGCCTACCAAAACTTTCGCTTCCAATATTCTCAGGCAACATCTTAGAATGGCAAACTTTCTGGGACTCATATGAGTCGGCCGTACACCTTAACTTGTCACTTACAAATGTACAAAAATTCAATTACTTGAAAGCACAGCTAGAACATGAAGCACTAGATTCTATAGCAGGGTTCGCACTAACAAATGTAAACTACGATGAAGCCGTCAATTTATTAAAAGAGAGGTTCGGTCAACAAGACAAAATCATAAATGCATACATGCAGGCATTATTAGAAATCCCTTCGCCCAGAAATCATCTAACAAGCTTACGAAGTTTTTACGATAAAATGGAAAGTTACGTCAGGGGATTAGAAGCTTTAGGGAAGACACAAGAAACATACGGTACTCTGCTTGTTCCAATTATTATGAAGAAATTACCCGGGGAAGTCAGACAAAATCTCGCGCGAGAATATAGAATACAAACTTAGGTATTACGGGACCTCCGTAAAAGCATTTTAGATGAAATTAATATAATAGACGCAGGACAAGAGATAGAGTCGACAAACCATTTGCCCACAACATCGTCTTTCTTTACCGGAGCGAAATCGGCAAAGTCCAAATCTTTCAAGAATATTGAGAAAAGACCTTGTTTGTTTTGTCATGAAATACACGCACCTACCCAGTGCAGTACAATAACCAACACAGAATCCCGTATGATGATAGTAAAACGTGATAACTGCCTCGGTAAACACAGAATAAATGAATGTAAATCTAAACACACATGTAGAAATTGTGGTAAGAAACACCATACAAGCTTGTGTAATGCACGTCCAACAAACAACATAAAACCAGTGAATGAGGTAAACCATAGAAACGGGAGTAGTAACTCAGCGCATACGAATTTCCACGCGAAAGATAACCAGAGCAGCAACCCGTCAAACCCGCCATCGACAAACGTTCAACTTGTAAATGAACTTCATGATACAGAAGAAGATACTATCATTTTGTATTCTCAATCGACAGAAGAATCGCGATCAAATGTACTATTAAAAACCGCCGTATCACAAGTAGGTTCGAATCAGCACTTTATCGATACGAATATTCTTTTTGACGAAGGAGCTCAAAGATCGTTTTTGACGCAGAACTTAGCCAATAAGCTCAATTTACAGATAGAAGGAACAGAGATAATACATTTATCGGCATTTGGAGGTGAAGAGAAAAACACGAGACACTTAGAAAAGACAACAATCTATGTGAAAACCGATGCAGGACACGTATTGCAAATCAAAGTACTGATAGTATCGATGATCGCCACGCCTCTACAGAATCACATACGTAATATTGATACACAGAACGGTTATTTACGTGGTTTGAAGTTAGCACACACGATGACGCAGCAAGATTCATTTGAGATATCGTTGCTTGTAGGTGCAGATCACTACTGGAACATTGTAGAAGACCATATTGTACGGGGAAACGGTCCGACCGCCGTGAAATCCAAGATAGGATATTTGCTTTCGGGACCTACATACAGTAAGAAAACTAACACGTCGAAAACTAGCATGTTTAATGTTTTAATATCACACAAAGATGAAGAATACAATTTAGAGAGATTTTGGAATTTAGAATCAATAAGTATAAATAGTAAGGAGTTAGACGAAGACGACGATGCCTACATTAAAGCATATCAGGCCAGATCAATTGAGTTCAGAGAAAATAAGTATTTCGCTAGGTTACCATGGAAACAGGATCATGATGAATTGCCTACAAATTTAGCAGTCACGAAGAGAAGGACAGAAAACGTCATTAAAAGACTTACCCAAAATCCTGATATGTTAAAGAACTACGGGAACATTATACAAGAACAGGAACGAAGGGGATTCATAGAGAGAGTGGATGAAACAGCTGAAACTCAAGAAAAAATACACTATATTCCTCATCATCAAGTACAGAAGGAATCAAGCACTACGCCTATCCGAATCGTTTATGACTGCAGTTGCCGCCAATCACATAATTCGCCTAGTTTGAATGACTGCCTCTTGGACATGCCGCCGAAACTAAACGACCTGACAAAAATCTTGATGAGATTTAGAGCCAACCCTGTAGCCATAACAACGGATATTGAAAAGGCCTTTTTACATGTTGGATTAAACGAAGATGACCGAGACGCTACGCGTTTCTTGTGGCTCAGTAACCCATCCGACCCAACAAGTAATCTACAGACTTACAGGTTCAAATCCGTCCTTTTTGGAGCGACTAGTTCGCTGTTTATGCCTAACGCTACGATACTGAAACATTTACAACGTTACAATAGTACAACAGCTACATTGATGGAAAGAGACTTGTACGTGGACAACATTCTGACAAGTTTACAGAACGAGGATGAAGCTAATACGTATTATAAGGAAGCGAGAACAATGATGAAGGAAGCCGGATTCAACCTACGATCGTGGACATCGAACAGTGAAAATATACGCACGCTAGCTAATACGGAAAATGTACTAGATACGGACATCAACACAAAAGTACTTGGTATGTTATGGAATAGCATATCTGATGATCTGATGTACCAGAAATGTGAGATTCAACTACTTACATGGGACATAAAGATCTTAATAAAAGTGCATACAGACAAACGCAACTGATTCAACATTTCTGGAAAAGATGGAAATCCGAATACCTTACGTCTTTACGTGAATTTTATAGGACAATCGGAAAAAATGAACAATTAATAAATACAGGAGACATCGTACAAATTCACAACGAATGTCCGAGGATAAACTGGAAAATTGGGATCGTAACCGAACTAGCCAGAGGTAATGGTGGACTTGTAAGATCAGCACGAATAAGGACCAGCACAGGAGAAACTACA
Source organism: Mytilus galloprovincialis (assembly GCF_965363235.1). NCBI lineage: Eukaryota > Metazoa > Mollusca > Bivalvia > Mytilida > Mytilidae > Mytilus > Mytilus galloprovincialis. The sequence continues at coordinate 67,825,956 of NC_134846.1, forward strand.
AGACCGATCGCAAAATTATATCCGTTGGAAGTAACACAAACGATGACAAACAATTCTAACTTTCCAATTGGTGAACAGGAATATATGGAGGACAGACCGAAACGAAAAGCTAGTCTAAGAGCCCGCGAGACGATACAGAAGTGGATTCACCAGTGATGTTAGCGATGAACATTAACAATTACACGTTTTAGTGCAAAGTTGAATTTTATTTTATTTCATGAGAGACTTTAATTGAATTGAATTGAACTTTAACGCTAAATGTAATTTCCGTTTTAATATGATTTTGCTCAGTATTACAAAGAAAAACACAACGCGAGAGACAATTTCAAAGTGATATTATTTATTAATGGACAATTGAGATTTTTAGAAAATTGTGATAATTTTTACTTTTTCGCGGCCCCAGTATGTTGAGATTATTGCGGGAACATAACGTTCCAACTATTGTACATGTCTATTGTCGACGTCGTATTGTCAGTGACGTCGCCTTGGGCGGAAATACGTACTTGTATATTAAATGTAATGGCTGAACACTTGTTGTAATATCGTTGCCTGAACTATAATCTATAATACTTTTAACCTTCTGGGAATACACTCTCTGCATTGTTTACGATATCGATGTCTATAGTAATGGCATGAACAGCATGACTATACACAGCTACTTTTGCATAGGTACTATTTCTGTACTAAAAATCTGTAGTACTGGAAATTTACTTTTAATATTCAGTACTATTTTGTTACTTGATAATTATTGTAATTGTAATATTTAGGTACCTGTATTTTACAGTACTTTATTTGTACTTGAAATTTAGGTACTACAGATTTTTGGTTATTACCGTTACATTTTCAGCATTTTGAAGTTTTTCTATTTCAAATCTCTTAAAATTATGATTTTCCAACATGGAATATTGTATTATTTCTGTACCAAAATATTTAGTACAAATCAAGTACTGTAAAATACAAGTACCTAAATATTACAAGAATTTTAAAGTAAAGCAATAGTACTAAATATTAAAAGTAAATTTCCATTACTACATATTTTTAGTACAGAAATAGTACCTTTGCAAAAGTAGCTGTGTATGTGACTGAAGACGACAAAAATAAGCAATCTTAGGCTTAAGATGATTACCATGCGTATTTCATAAAGCAAATTCAAGCAGTCTATTCATATTTAAAATTTTCGACTTCACACCTAAAGATATGACAAAAGATAATTTCAACTTCTCAATTATCAATTGACGATTTCTCAGCATTAATATACCTTCTGTCCCAATCTCAATTCATACGTTATGATCGTGCGTGTTCACACTATACGGACTTTTTAGACAAGAACGTGTTCCTTACACAGAAACTGCCGACCGGAGTTATTAGAAGGAATGATTAAACATGATTCTCCTTAAATTTATGGACACCATCACGAATTGGTTGATCTATATGATGTGTCTTTGTCTAAACTACCTAAAGGCATTTTTACTACTATAACTCTTATAAAAAAAACTTCTTCTCAAAAATACGATTCACATAAAAGCAAAACAAAGCATACCGATCGAAGAGAACTCCCAGTTACTTAAAGATAATTTAAATCAAATTTCAACTAATAAATTCAATATGTTCAACAAGCCTAAAGAACTAAAAAATCAAGTAGCGCACATCCAACGAAATTATTGAAAGCCGTAATAGAAAGTCACAGAAAATCATGACCTTGGTCATTGATGAAAAACAAGTAAATTGTATCTACAGGATGCAAACCATCGGTTTTATATATATATATATTTTTTAACGAAAATAGGAAGATAACACAAGCCCTACATTATTTTAACGTTTACATAGATGAAAAATAATTTGTTTTCCTGCTTAGACTTCTAAGATTGATTAAACGAAATGTCAACGAGTTATAATCGTGTTAAATTTCAACAACAAACTTTTTTATGGACACTTTATGTTTAGTGTTTATCGGTTTGTAATATACAACTATTTTTTTTTTCTTTTAGTGTAATATTGATTCCAAAATATAAATCTTTGATCATGCTTCTGTATACAAATCGGTCTTATGTTCGTCATTAAAATTATCAATTTCAGTGTGTGTTCAAATAACCGTAGTCTAATATAATATTTCAATCTTTAAATTGTACTTTAACTTATATTGATTCCTAGTTAAAAGGGATGATAAACATCCTTAGTTATTAGCTATTTAGCTTCAAACTTACTTCATATTTGGTAATAATATTCCCTGTTTTTATTTCAAAGCTTGGTGTAAGCAGGCAAAAGTAATAAAAGATGTAGACGGACTCGAAACAAATTGTTTATAAATTATCCAGTTCGAAGACAATTTCAGATAAGAAATCACTATATAAATATAGAAATAAGAATATGTGGTATAACAATATTGATTCGAAGAGGATTGATAAAGATCACATATTTTCTAGCAAACATTTTCAAAATCCACAACTGTTTAATTTGTCCAACAGGGACACAACTAAAAGTTAATCTGTCATAAAAGTATGACTACATCCTGTACACATTCTTATGACTGATTTAGGTATAACACAAACAAACAAACAAATAATTTATTTGCCAATCATATCATGGCGCCCAAAATGAGCAGAATAATTACAATATAATTTTCAATCATAATATAAAGTAAATTAAAAATAGGTTAAACAAAGTACATAATATGATTGATTTTGATTTAATTGATTGATATAAAATATTAAAGCAAATAAAGTAGGCAAACACAGGGAATAAAATGAAGCAATTAAAACTCTATCAATCAGGTGTAGCACTGATCAGAAGGGAAATTATCTTTTTCAAGTATTTTTTTTTCTATAGGCTGAAGTTGAATTTATTTCAGGTTAAGTAATTTTAATTTAAATTTCTCAACCTGAATGAAATTCAACTTCTTGGGTTAGTTTTACATCAAATATCTAATAAAATCATTAGGCATTACAGGATATACCTTTGTTAACTATTTACACCATTTGGTCGATGCCACTGCTGGTGGACGTTTCGTCCCCGAGGGTATCACCAGCCCAGTAGTCAACACTTCGGTGTTGACATGAATATCAATAATGTGGTCATTTTTATAAATTTCCCCTTTACAAAACTTTGATTTTTTCGAAAAACTAAGGATTTTCTTATCCCAGGCATAGATTACCTTAGCCGTATTTGGCACAACTTTTTGGAATTTTGGATCCTCAATGCTCTTCAACTTTGTACTTGTTTGGCTTTATAAATATTTTGATATGAGCGTCACTGATGAGTCTTATGTAGACGAAACGCACGTTTGGCGTACTAAATTATATACTGATATTTTCTTCTTATTTTTCTGACAATTTTTAGACTACTTTCATTTTTTTCTTTGATCTGTATACAAATATGTTCATTCTATTGATGCCATCCGGCATGGTAACCTTTTCCCACGACGTCACAAATTTTTAAAATAACAAAGTACTATAAATCTATTATTTAAGAGAATCCTTTTCGTTTCGCCAAATAATCTTAAATCAACATGGATCTACTTCTTCTGGGCCATTATCAGACCAACTTTGGCAAAGATATATCATAAAACCAGGTTTAATTCACCATTTTCTACAAAAAGAAATGCCAGTACTAAATCCGGAATACTACATCAGGAATATAACAGTTGTTTCCCATTCATTTGGTGTGTTTGAGGTTTTGATTTTGCCATTTGATAAAGAGACCTTCCGATTTGAATTTTCCTTGGGGTTCAGTAATTTTGTTATTCTACTTTTCATGACTCAAAAGAATTTTGTCTGGTCACAGAAATATTTATGTACAAAAACCGATGGACAATGTCGTAATTCAGCTAAAATACCAATGTTGATGAAACATAATCAATCATGTAGAAATGTCAGTTTTGTCAAGAAGACATGTTTTGACATTAATATAATTGGATGAAATCCATAATAAAAATATGTCAATAAGCAACCTATAAAGTAACCACCTAATTTGAGTAGACAGACAGACAAGGTTAAATCACCATAGAAGGTAAACACCTAATCTGAGGAGACAGTCAGACAAGGTTAAACCACCCTGTAAAGTAAACAACTAATCTGAGTAGACAGTCAGACAAGGTAAAACCACCATATAAAGTAACCACCGAATTTGAGTACAGTCAGACAAGGTTAAACCACCATATAAAGTAACCACCTAATCTGAGTAGACAGTCAGACAAGGTTAAACCATCATATAAAGTAACCACCTAGTCTGAGTAGACAGTCAGACAAGGTAAAACCACCATATAAAGTAACCACCTAATCTGAGTAGACAGTCAGATAAGGTTAAACCACCATATAAAGTAACCACCTAATCTGAGTAGACAGTCAGACATTTTAAACCACCATATAAAGTAAAAAAACTATTATGAGTAGACAGTCAGAAAAGGTTAAACCACCATATAAAGTAACCACCTAATCTGAATAGACAGTCAGACAAGGTTAGACCACCATATAAAGTAACCACCTAATCTGAGTAGACAGTCAGACAAGGTTAAACCACCATATAAACTAACCCCTTATCTGAGTAGACAGCCAGACAAGGTTAAACTACCTTATAAAGTAAACAACTAATCTGAGTAGACAGTCAGACAAGGTTAAACCACCATATAAAGTAAACACTTAATCTGAGTAGACAGTCAGACAAGGTTAAACCACCATATAAAGTAACCACCTAATCTGAGTAGACAGTCAGACAAGGTTAAACCACCATATAAAGTAAACATCTAATCTGAGTAGACAGTCAGACAAGGTTAAATCATCATATTAAGTAACCACCTAATCTGAGTAGACAGTCAGACAAGGTTAAACCACCATATAAAGTAACCACCTAATCTGAGTAGACAGTCAGACAAGGTTAAATCACCATATAAAGTAACCACCTAATCTGAGTAGACAGTCAGACAAGGTTAAATCACCATATAAAGTAAACACCTAATCTGAGTAGACAGTCAGACAAGGTTAAATCACCATATAAAGTAACCACCTAATCTGAGTAGACAGTCAGACAAGGTTAAACCACCATATAAAGTAAACACCTAATCTGAGTAGACAGTCAAACAAGGTTAAACCACCATATAAAGTAAACACCTAATCTGAGTAGACAGTCAGACAAGGTTAAACCACCATATAAAGTAAACACCTCATCTGAGTAGACAGTCAGACAAAGTTAAACCACCATATAAAGTAACCACCTAATCTGAGTAGACAGTCAGACAAGGTTAAACTACCATATAAAGTAACCACCTAATCTGAGTAGACAGTCAGACAAGGTTAAACCACCATATAAAGTAAACATCTAATCTAAGTAGACAGTCAGACAAGGTTAAACCACCATATAAAGTAACCATCTAATCTGAGTAGACAGTCAGACAAGGTTAAACCACCATATAAAATAACCATCTAATCTGAGTAGACAGTCAGACAAGGTTAAACCACCATATAAAGTAACCACCTAATCTGAGTAGACAGTCAGACAAGGTTAAACCACCATATAAAGTAAACATCTAATCTGAGTAGACAGTCAGACAAGGTTAAATCATCATATTAAGTAACCACCTAATCTGAGTAGACAGTCAGACAAGGTTTAACCATCATATAAAGTAACCACCTAATCTGAGTAGACAGTCAGACAAGGTTAAACCACCATATAAAGTAACCACCTAATCTGAGTAGACAGTCAGACAAGGTTAAACCACCATATAAAGTAAACACCTAATCTGAGTAGACAGTCAGACAAGGTTAAATCACCATATAAAGTAACCACCTAATCTGAGTAGACAGTCAGACAAGGTTAAACCACCATATAAAGTAAACAACTAATCTGAGTAGACAGTCAAACAAGGTTAAACCACCATATAAAGTAAACACCTAATCTGAGTAGACAGTCAGACAAGGTTAAACCACCATATAAAGTAACCACCTCATCTGAGAAGACAGTCAGACAAGGTTAAACCACCATATAAAGTAAACACCTAATCTGAGTAGACAGTCAGACAAGGTTAAACCACCATATAAAGTAAACACCTAATCTGAGAAGACAGTCAGACAAGGTTAAACCACCATATAAAGTAAACACCTAATCTGAGTAGACAGTCAGACAAGGTTAAACCACCATATAAAGTAAACACCTCATCTGAGTAGACAGTCAGACAAAGTTAAACCACCATATAAAGTAACCACCTAATCTGAGTAGACAGTCAGACAAGGTTAAACCACCATATAAAGTAACCACCTAATCTGAGAAGACAGTCAGACAAGGTTAAACCACCATATAAAGTAAACATCTAATCTGAGTAGACAGTCAGACAAGGTTAAATCATCATATTAAGTAACCACCTAATCTAAGTAGACAGTCAGACAAGGTTTAACCATCATATAAAGTAAGCACCTAATCTGAGTAGACAGTCAGACAAGGTTAAACCATCATATAAAGGAACCATCTAATCTGAGTAGACAGCCAGACAAGGTTAAACTACCATATAAAGTAAACAACTAATCTGAGTAGACAGTCAGACAAGGTTAAACCACCATATAAAGTAACCACCTCATCTGAGAAGACAGTCGGACAAGGTTAAACCATAATATAAAGTAACCACCTCATCTGAGTAGACAGTCAGACAAGGTTAAACCACCATATAAAGTAAACACCTAATCTGAGTAGACAGTCAGACAAGGTTAAACCACCATATAAAGTAAACACCTCATCTGAGTAGACAGTCAGACAAAGTTAAACCACCATATAAAGTAACCACCTAATCTGAGTAGACAGTCAGACAAGGTTAAACCACCATATAAAGTAAACATCTAATCTGAGTAGACAGTCAGACAAGGTTAAATCATCATATTAAGTAACCACCTAATCTGAGTAGACAGTCAGACAAGGTTTAACCACCATATAAAGTAACCACCTAATCTGAGTGGACAGTCAGACAAGGTTAAATCACCATATAAAGTAACCACCTAATCTGAGTAGACAGTCAGACAAATTAAACCACCATATAAAGTAACCATCTAATCTGAGGATATAGTCAGACAAGGTTAAATCACCATATAAAGTAACCACCTAATCTGAGTAGACAGTCAGACAAGGTTAAACCACCATATAAAGTAACCACCTAATCTGAGTAGACAGTCAGACAAGGTTAAACCACCATATAAAGTAACCACCTAATCTGAGTAGACAGTCAGACAAGGTTTAACCACCATATAAAGTAACCACCTAATCTGAGTAGACAGTCAGACAAGGTTAAACCACCATATAAAGTAACCACCAAATCTGAGTAGACAGTCAGACAAAGTTAAACCACCATATAAAGTAAACACCTAATCTGAGTAGACAGTCAGACAAGGTTAAACCACCATATAAAGTAACCATCTAATCTGAGTAGACAGTCAGACAAGGTTAAACCACCATATAAAGTAACCACCTAATCTGAGTAGACAGTCAGACAAGGTTAAACCACCATATAAAGTAAACACTTAATCTGAGTAGACAGTCAGACAAGGTTAAACCACCATATAAAGTAACCACCTCATCTGAGAAGACAGTCGGACAAGGTTAAACCATCATATAAAGTAACCACCTCATCTGAGTAGACAGTCAGATAAGGTTAAACCACCATATAAAGTAAACACCTAATCTGAGTAGACAGTCAGACAAGGTTAAACCACCATATAAAGTAACCACCTAATCTGGGTAGACAGTCAGACAAGGTTAAACCACCATATAAAGTAAACACCTAATCTGAGTAGACAGTCAGACAAGGTTAAATCACCATATAAAGTAACCACCTAATCTAAGTAGACAGTCAGACAAGGTTAAACCACCTTATAAAGTAAACACCTAATCTGAGTAGACAGTCAGACAAGGTTAAACCACCATATAAAGTAAACACCTCATCTGAGTAGACAGTCAGACAAAGTTAAACCACCATATAAAGTAACCACCTAATCTGAGTAGACAGTCAGACAAGGTTAAACCACCATATAAAGTAAACATCTAATCTGAGTAGACAGTCAGACAAGGTTAAATCATCATATTAAGTAACCACCTAATCTGAGTAGACAGTCAGACAAGGTTTAACCACCATATAATGTAACCACCTAATCTGAGTGGACAGTCAGACAAGGTTAAATCACCATATAAAGTAACCACCTAATCTGAGTAGACAGTCAGACAGATTAAACCACCATATAAAGTAACCATCTAATCTGAGGAGATAGTCAGACAAGGTTAAATCACCATATAAAGTAACCACCTAATCTGAGTAGACAGTCAGACAAGGTTAAACCACCATATAAAGTAACCACCTAATCTGAGTAGACAGTCAGACAAGGTTAAACCACCATATAAAGTACCCACCTAATCTGAGTAGACAGTCAGACAAGGTTTAACCACCATATAAAGTAACCACCTAATCTGAGTAGACAGTCAGACAAGGTTAAACCACCATATAAAGTAACCATCTTATCTGAGTAGACAGTCAGACAAAGTTAAACCACCATATAAAGTAACCATCTAATCTGAGTAGACAGTCAGACAAGGTTAAACCACCATATAAAGTAACCATCTAATCTGAGTAGACAGTCAGACAAGGTTAAACCACCATATAAAGTAACCACCTAATCTGAGTAGACAGTCAGACAAGGTTAAACCACCATATAAAGTAAACACTTAATCTGAGTAGACAGTCAGACAAGGTTAAACCACCATATAAAGTAACCACCTCATCTGAGAAGACAGTCGGACAAGGTTAAACCATCATATAAAGTAACCACCTCATCTGAGTAGACAGTCAGACAAGGTTAAACCACCATATAAAGTAAACACCTAATCTGAGTAGACAGTCAGACAAGGTTAAACCACCATATAAAGTAACCACCTAATCTGGGTAGACAGTCAGACAAGGTTAAACCACCATATAAAGTAAACACCTAATCTGAGTAGACAGTCAGACAAGGTTAAATCACCATATAAAGTAACCACCTAATCTAAGTAGACAGTCAGACAAGGTTAAACCACCTTATAAAGTAAACACCTAATCTGAGTAGACAGTCAGACAAGGTTAAACCACCATATAAAGTAACCACCTAATCTAAGTAGACAGTCAGACAAGGTTAAACCACCTTATAAAGTAAACACCTAATCTGAGTAGACAGTCAGACAAGGTTAAACCACCATATAAAGTAAACACCTCATCTGAGTAGACAGTCAGACAAAGTTAAACCACCATATAAAGTAACCACCTAATCTGAGTAGACAGTCAGACAAGGTTAAACCACCATATAAAGTAAACATCTAATCTGAGTAGACAGTCAGACAAGGTTAAATCATCATATTAAGTAACCACCTAATCTGAGTAGACAGTCAGACAAGGTTTAACCACCATATAATGTAACCACCTAATCTGAGTGGACAGTCAGACAAGGTTAAATCACCATATAAAGTAACCACCTAATCTGAGTAGACAGTCAGACAGATTAAACCACCATATAAAGTAACCATCTAATCTGAGGAGATAGTCAGACAAGGTTAAATCACCATATAAAGTAACCACCTAATCTGAGTAGACAGTCAGACAAGGTTAAACCACCATATAAAGTAACCACCTAATCTGAGTAGACAGTCAGACAAGGTTAAACCACCATATAAAGTACCCACCTAATCTGAGTAGACAGTCAGACAAGGTTTAACCACCATATAAAGTAACCACCTAATCTGAGTAGACAGTCAGACAAGGTTAAACCACCATATAAAGTAACCATCTCATCTGAGTAGACAGTCAGACAAAGTTAAACCACCATATAAAGTAACCATCTAATCTGAGTAGACAGTCAGACAAGGTTAAACCACCATATAAAGTAACCACCTAATCTGGGTAGACAGTCAGACAAGGTTAAACCACCATATAAAGTAAACACCTAATCTGAGTAGACAGTCAGACAAGGTTAAATCACCATATAAAGTAACCACCTAATCTAAGTAGACAGTCAGACAAGGTTAAACCACCTTATAAAGTAAACACCTAATCTGAGTAGACAGTCAGACAAGGTTAAACCACCATATAAAGTAACCACCTAATCTGGGTAGACAGTCAGACAAGGTTAAACCACCATATAAAGTAAACACCTAATCTGAGTAGACAGTCAGACAAGGTTAAATCACCATATAAAGTAACCACCTAATCTGAGTAGACAGTCAGACAAGGTTAAACCACCATATAAAGTAAACACCTAATCTGAGTAGACAGTCAGACAAGGTTAAACCACCATATAAAGTAAACACCTAATCTGAGTAGACAGTCAGACAAGGTTAAACCATCATATAAAGTAACCACCTCATCTGAGTAGACAGTCAGACAAGGTTAAACTACCATATAAAGTAACCACCTAATCTGAGTAGACAGTCAGACAAGGTTAAACCACCATATAAAATAACCACCTAATCTGAGTAGACAGTCAGACAAGGTTAAACCACCATATAAAGTAACCACCTAATCTGAGTAGACAGTCAGACAAGGTTAAACCACCATATAAAGTAACCACCTAATCTGAGTAGACAGTCAGACAAGGTTAAACCACCATATAAAGTAAACACCTAATCTGAGTAGACAGTCAGACAAGGTTAAATCACCATATAAAGTAACCACCTAATCTGAGTAGACAGTCAGACAAGGTTAAACCACCATATAAAGTAAACACCTAATCTGAGTAGACAGTCAGACAAGGTTAAATCACCATATAAAGTAACCACCTAATCTGGGTAGACAGTCAGACAAGGTTAAACCACCATATAAAGTAAACATCTAATCTGAGTTGACAGTCAGACAGGGTTAAACCACCATATAAAGTAAACACCTAATCTAAGTAGACAGTCAGACAAGGTTAAACCACCATATAAAGTAAACATCTAATCTGAGTTGACAGTCAGACAGGGTTAAACCACCATATAAAGTAAACACCTCATCTGAGTAGACAGTCAGACAAAGTTAAACCACCATATAAAGTAACCACCTAATCTGAGTAGACAGTCAGACAAGGTTAAACTACCATATAAAGTAACCACCTAATCTGAGTAGACAGTCAGACAAGGTTAAACCACCATATAAAGTAAACATCTTATCTAAGTAGACAGTCAGACAAGGTTAAACCACCATATAAAGTAACCATCTAATCTGAGTAGACAGTCAGACAAGGTTAAACCACCATATAAAATAACCATCTAATCTGAGTAGACAGTCAGACAAGGTTAAACCACCATATAAAGTAACCACCTAATCTGAGTAGACAGTCAGACAAGGTTAAACCACCATATAAAGTAAACATCTAATCTGAGTAGACAGTCAGACAAGGTTAAATCATCATATTAAGTAACCACCTAATCTGAGTAGACAGTCAGACAAGGTTTAACCATCATATAAAGTAAGCACCTAATCTGAGTAGACAGTCAGACAAGGTTAAACCACCATATAAAGGAACCATCTAATCTGAGTAGACAGTCAGACAAGGTTAAACCACCATATAAAGTAACCACCTCATCTGAGAAGACAGTCAGACAAGGTTAAACCACCATATAAAGTAAACACCTAATCTGAGTAGACAGTCAGACAAGGTTAAACCACCATATAAAGTAAACACCTAATCTGAGAAGACAGTCAGACAAGTTTAAACCACCATATAAAGTAAACACCTAATCTGAGTAGACAGTCAGACAAGGTTAAACCACCATATAAAGTAAACACCTCATCTGAGTAGACAGTCAGACAAAGTTAAACCACCATATAAAGTAACCACCTAATCTGAGTAGACAGTCAGACAAGGTTAAACCACCATATAAAGTAACCACCTAATCTGAGTAGACAGTCAGACAAGGTTAAACCATCATATAAAGTAAACATCTAATCTGAGTAGACAGTCAGACAAGGTTAAATCATCATATTAAGTAACCACCTAATCTGAGTAGACAGTCAGACAAGGTTTAACCATCATATAAAGTAAGCACCTAATCTGAGTAGACAGTCAGACAAGGTTAAACCACCATATAAAGTAACCATCTAATCTGAGTAGACAGCCAGACAAGGTTAAACTACCATATAAAGTAAACAACTAATCTGAGTAGACAGTCAGACAAGGTTAAACCACCATATAAAGTAACCACCTCATCTGAGAAGACAGTCGGACAAGGTTAAACCATAATATAAAGTAACCACCTCATCTGAGTAGACAGTCAGACAAGGTTAAACCACCATATAAAGTAAACACCTAATCTGAGTAGACAGTCAGACAAGGTTAAACCACCATATAAAGTAAACACCTCATCTGAGTAGACAGTCAGACAAAGTTAAACCACCATATAAAGTAACCACCTAATCTGAGTAGACAGTCAGACAAGGTTAAACCACCATATAAAGTAAACATCTAATCTGAGTAGACAGTCAGACAAGGTTAAATCATCATATTAAGTAACCACCTAATCTGAGTAGACAGTCAGACAAGGTTTAACCACCATATACAGTAACCACCTAATCTGAGTGGACAGTCAGACAAGGTTAAATCACCATATAAAGTAACCACCTAATCTGAGTAGACAGTCAGACAGATTAAACCACCATATAAAGTAACCATCTAATCTGAGGAGATAGTCAGACAAGGTTAAATCACCATATAAAGTAACCACCTAATCTGAGTAGACAGTCAGACAAGGTTAAACCACCATATAAAGTAACCACCTAATCTGAGTAGACAGTCAGACAAGGTTAAACCACCATATAAAGTAACCACCTAATCTGGGTAGACAGTCAGACAAGGTTTAACCACCATATAAAGTAACCACCTAATCTGAGTAGACAGTCAGACAAGGTTAAACCACCATATAAAGTAACCATCTTATCTGAGTAGACAGTCAGACAAAGTTAAACCACCATATAAAGTAACCATCTAATCTGAGTAGACAGTCAGACAAGGTTAAACCACCATATAAAGTAACCATCTAATCTGAGTAGACAGTCAGACAAGGTTAAACCACCATATAAAGTAACCACCAAATCTGAGTAGACAGTCAGACAAGGTTAAACCACCATATAAAGTAAACACTTAATCTGAGTAGACAGTCAGACAAGGTTAAACCACCATATAAAGTAACCACCTCATCTGAGAAGACAGTCGGACAAGGTTAAACCATCATATAAAGTAACCACCTCATCTGAGTAGACAGTCAGACAAGGTGAAACCACCATATAAAGTAAACACCTAATCTGAGTAGACAGTCAGACAAGGTTAAACCACCATATAAAGTAACCACCTAATCTGGGTAGACAGTCAGACAAGGTTAAACCACAATATAAAGTAAACACCTAATCTGAGTAGACAGTCAGACAAGGTAAAATCAATATATAAAGTAACCACCTAATCTAAGTAGACAGTCAGACAAGGTTAAACCACCATATAAAGTAAACACCTAATCTGAGTAGACAGTCAGACAAGGTTAAACCACCATATAAAGTAACCACCTAATCTGGGTAGACAGTCAGACAAGGTTAAACCACCATATAAAGTAACCACCTAATCTGAGTAGACAGTCAGACAAGGTTAAATCACCATATAAAGTAACCACCTAATCTGAGTAGACAGTCAGACAAGGTTAAACCACCATATAAAGTAAACACCTAACCTGAGTAGACAGTCAGACAAGGTTAAACCACCATATAAAGTAAACACCTAATCTGAGTAGACAGTCAGACAAGGTTAAACCATCATATAAAGTAACCACCTCATCTGAGTAGACAGTCAGACAAGGTTAAACTACCATATAAAGTAACCACCTAATCTGAGTAGACAGTCAGACAAGGTTAAACCACCATATAAAATAACCACCTAATCTGAGTAGACAGTCAGACAAGGTTAAACCACCATATAAAGTAACCACCTAATCTGAGTAGACAGTCAGACAAGGTTAAACCACCATATAAAGTAACCACCTAATCTGAGTAGACAGTCAGACAAGGTTAAACCACCATATAAAGTAAACACCTAATCTGAGTAGACAGTCAGACAAGGTTAAATCACCATATAAAGTAACCACCTAATCTGAGTAGACAGTCAGACAAGGTTAAACCACCATATAAAGTAAACACCTAATCTGAGTAGACAGTCAGACAAGGTTAAATCACCATATAAAGTAACCACCTAATATGGGTAGACAGTCAGACAAGGTTAAACCACCATATAAAGTAAACATCTAATCTGAGTTGACAGTCAGACAGGGTTAAACCACCATATAAAGTAACCACCTAATCTGAGAAGACAGTCAGACAAGGTTAAACCACCATATAAAGTAACCACCTAATCTGAGTAGACAGCCAGACAAGGTTAAATCACCATATAAAGTAACCACCTAATCTGAGTAGACAGTCAGACAAGGTTAAACCACCATATAAAGTAACCACCTAATCTGAGTAGACAGTCAGACAAGGTTAAACCTAAACAATCATTACATTCAAAATAACATACAATGAAATAAGCTGAGAATCAATTAGGTGTGGAACCACGTTTTATAATATCCTTTTTCTGATATTACATTTATTTCTGTCAAAATACATCAGATAACTAACGACAGGAAAGTATGATAGATCTAGACAAATCATTACTACTTCGATGAAAGGTCAATAAACCTCTTCAACTGATTTGGAATCAGCATATCTTCATTTCCTGCTGAAAAACTATTTTCAGTGATTATAAATGATACAGCAACCAAACTGGACAAGGCAGCATAAAATGACTTTTGAAAGATAAAAAAGACTATTCTTCAATAAAAATTAACAGCACCAAATGTAATGCACCAGATGAGCATTTTGACAATAAATGTCTCTTCAGTGATGCTTTATATACTTTAAAAATAAAAATAGTTAACATATGATAAAGCTCAAACAACATTTAACTGTAAAATAATACAATGTTTCAACGAAAACAAAACTACACAAGTTTAAGATATGGTACAATGTATTTGGCTTTCACAAGCAAAACAAATGGGTCATATGCTGACATATAAAAGTGCAATTATTATGACGTTATATGAAAATAAAGCACCTAAAATGTCTTTAATTCAACATACTTTGATTTCACAATTGTTTTGTCAAATAAATGGTGCATACCTCTGTTTTAATAACATCATACCTATTATTAGGTTAGACACTTTCAATTATTATTACAAGTAAACTTTATATGTTAAAACTATTTGGATACATAAAATTCTTAGTGTTTGTAACATCCAGTCAAGTACTGTAAATTCAGAAATTATTGCATTTATTATTGCAATTTTGTCATTTTAAACTTAAATGCGATTTTATTTTTTACAATTTTGAGAAAAATCCTGTTTAATTCATTTTAAATATTTCAAAATGCGAGTTTAAATTATTGCGTTTACATCTCTGTCGCAATTTTCCCAATAATAAAAACCTTGCATTAATTTCTGAATTTACAGTATATGCTGACGACTTCACTTTTATTAGACCTTTTGTTTGATATGATTCACCCAATAATCACTACACACATACTGAGATAGGTTAATTTGTTAACGGGTGCCACATGTGGAGCAGGATCTGCTTGCTAACCCTTTTGGAGCACTTAAGAGAAGACGCTACTAAGTTGTAAAACTTGTGTCTGATCCATTTGTCATTTTGAACGATAAAATAAGTTTAAACTAAAACTTAAGATCACCACCAGTTTTTGGTGGGGTTCCTTTTGCTTAGTCTTAAGTTTTCTATGTTGTGTCTTGTGTACTATCGTTTGTCTTTATGTTTTTTCTTTTTTATCCATGGCGTGAGTTTATTTTCAATCTATGAGTTGAGACCAGTAGTCAGCATTTTGGTGTTGACATGAATATCAATTGTTTGGTCATTTTTATAAAATTTTCGAAAAATTAAGGTTTTCCTGTCCCCAGGCATAGATTACCTTAACCGTATTTGGAAAAACTTTTTGGAATTTTAGGTCCTCTATGCTCTTCAACTGTTTACTTGTTTGGCTTTATAACTATTTTGATCTGAGTGTCACTGATGAGTCTAATGTAGACGAAATGTACGTCTGGGGTATTAAATTATAATCCTGGTAACTTTGATAACTATTGAATGTCACTCTGGTATCTTCACCCCTCTTTTGTTACATTCTATATTTATTGTGCCGAGCAAATAAGGTAAGTGTTGTGCTTATCTGGATGATAGTATATGATTCATCTTGCATGACAATTATCTAAACTGCCTGAATGTTCTGCAAGCTCAACCAATATATCATATAAATCAAAGGTGTCACTTTATTTTAGATCAGTTTATTTTACTATACAATCAGTAAATTATATACTGTTCTAAAAAACGTAGACAGCAACTGTTTCACAATAAAAACTTTTTTATAAAGATTTACAGGGACAGTGATTATTGACACTAAATTGTGGTTCCAGTAATTGTTAACATGGAAGAGTCAAAAAATTTACATGGACATGAAATGTAGAGATTTACTTCTCAAACTGTAGTATTATTTAATCTCCAAAATGCCTCCAGTAACTCATCACGATCTTTTTTTATCAGCATATCTTTTGGCTCTGAGTATGAAATATAACTTGTCTTCCTTCCAACATCTTTTTCATTTAAAATATCTACCATATGATCAACACTACACACTAGTAAGGTAAAAGTCACCTACAACATAAAATACATATTTAAAAAACAAATTTGGATGAGGAAAACTTAAGTTGGAAAAGACAGACAGGCAGACAAGAGGAACAATTGATTCTCCAGTAGCCTATCATCTACCAAGGGGCATACAAAAGAGATACTATCAGTTTTCATTATGATGTTTCTAAAAAAAATAATTTCCTCTTTTGATTGATTCACATTTTTGAATCCCATGCACTTTTATTACTTTTTGTAAAGTATAATATTGAACATAATTGAAGCCTGTATTATGTGTTTATATCTTCGTCCTTATGTCTTTAATGGATAGTTTTCACATCAATTGGCAACCTTGCCAAATCTCTTTATTTTTATATAGGGGTTAACATCACCACATATAACCTGTTCATTGAATCTATTAAATCACAGTGAACCAAAATATAATTTGGTGCATCCCCACACTGCTAAGTAAGATTTTGAAAGCGGGTTGATCATTGGAATAAAAAAAAAACCATAAAATAAGGAGAAGTCATGTAGTTGGGAATGGAACAACTATCTACCAGAATGTATTTAAGCAAAGAAACAATCATAACTGACAGAAAACCAACATCAAACAGATATTGGATTTTACATAGTCATGTTTAATTACTGACACATGCACAAAGTTTGATAATTGGTGATAAACAAATATTTTTTATTTTGTTGTATCATAATTTTCTTATGTCAGATAATGTAGCTAGTTTAATAATAATAATAATAATAATAATAATAATAATAATAATAATTCTTTATTTAAAGAGGGTTACACAGTTAGCTATAAAGCTAATCTTCCCTGAGGCCCTCATGAAATACAATGAAATATAACAAACAATTACAATAGTATTGGCATTAACAATATCATAAGTTTGAGTAAGTGTGTGAAAATTATTATGCGTATAAAAAACGCACAGTTTAATGTTCCGTCAAGTAATTTTTTAAATCTTTTTTGAATGAGCTTGTACTTGAGGTTGATTTTTTCAGGGGTATTGGTAAGTTATTCCATAAAATAGGAGCTATTGCCCTTTATAGTCAATTTTTAACCATTTTAGTAAATCTTAGTAATTTTTTTCAAAAATCTTTAACCCTGCCACATTCAGTATGTGTCTGTCTCAAGTCAGGAACCAGTAATTCAGTGGTTGTCTGGTTTTTTTTATTGTTTGTTCCGTATTTTGAACATAAATTAGGCTGTTAGTTTCTTGTTCGGATTGTTTCATATTTTCAATTTCAGTGCCTTTTATATAGCTGACTATGACGGTTTTTAAAATTGTTGAAGGCAGCACAGTAACCTAGTTTTTAATTTCTGTGTCATTTGGTCTCTTATGGAGAGTTGTACATGTCTCATTTGCAATCATACCACATTTTGTTATTTATATACATGCTTTTTTGTGCATTTATTCTTTTAAGGGTGTTTTTATCTGTTTCAAAATAATAAACTTTTGATAAACTGTTGTAAATTGATAGTATATAAATTAAGGAATTAAAAATTTATAACTAGAGGCTCTACGGAGCCTGTGTTGCTCACCTTGGTCTATGTGAATATTAAACAAAGGATGCAGATGGATTCATGACAAAATTGTGTTTTGGTGATGGTGATGTGTTTGTAATGAACATTCTTACTGCTTACAATTATATCTATCTATAATGAACTTGGACCAGTAGTTTCAGTGGAAAATGTTAGTAAAAATTTACAAATTTTATGAAAATTGTTAAAAATTTTCTATAAAGGACAATAACTCTTTAGGGGGTCAATTGACCATTTCGATCATGTTGACTTATTTGTAAATCTTACTTTGCTGAACATTATTGCTGTTTACAGTTTATCTCTATCTATAATAATTTTCAAGATAATAACCCAAAACAGCAAAATTTCCTTAAAATTACCAATTCAGGGGCAGCAACCCAACAACGGGTTGTCCAATTCATCTGAAAATTTCAGGGCAGATAGATCTTGACCTAATAATCAAATGTACCCCCATGTCAGATTTGCAAAGATATAAGCCAAAATCTACATTTTACCTTGGGCCTATGTTCTATTTTTAGCCATGGTGGCCATCTTGGTTGGTTGGCCGGGTCAACGGACACATTTTTAAACTAGTTACCCCAATGATGATTGTGGCCAAGTTTGGTTAAATTTGACCCAGTAGTTTCAGAAAAGAAGAAAAAACTTAACAGACGACGACACTGGACGACGACAGACAACGACGGACGCAAAGTGATGAGAAAAGCTCACTTGGACCTTCGGGCCAGGTGAGCTAAAAATCAGTAAAAAAAACTGTTCATGTACTTGTTTTTGAATAATAAGATCTTGAAATTTGGCAGGCAATAATTTTGTCCAGACTTTTCATACATATTACATCTGCACCATTTTTTTCTTTATAAAATAATGAAAAATAACAAAGATTTTATAACACTTTCAAATATGTTTTTTTAAAC
The DNA here is from genome assembly GCF_965363235.1 of Mytilus galloprovincialis. Classification (NCBI taxonomy): domain Eukaryota; kingdom Metazoa; phylum Mollusca; class Bivalvia; order Mytilida; family Mytilidae; genus Mytilus; species Mytilus galloprovincialis. Next base: position 67,845,100 of record NC_134846.1, read on the forward strand.
TATATATGTAAGAAAATTATGAAAAGAAAAATATGGGTTAGTGGAACATTTTTTTAATGGCACTACATCGATAAAACTAGAGGATTCTAATTATATGGCAAAAATTTAAAAACAAGAGGAGGAAACATCCTTAATATGAAAAGCATATAGTTAAAGTTTTTTGGATGTTTGTGCATTATTATATTCTGAACATTTGAATGATAATACATTCACATTTAAATACCTGTGTTCCAACAACAATCATGCCACTCAGGTATATTTTCCCATTTTTTATACATTTTTCTCCAAACAATTCATGGTCCACTACAAGTTCAGCACCATGTTGCCCTAGGAGCTTTTTACAAATTCTTTTATAGATTGAAGGCTGTTGATCAGTACTGCCATCATTGTCTTGTTTAATATCTGATGATTCTGACAATGATGATGATGAAAGACTCTCTGTAGTATCTAAATTCTCAGTTGACAACTTTTTTACCTATAAAAACAAGTTAATATTAATGATATGGTTCACTTTTAGCTTGTATTAATACAAACTATACTGTATTACCAATCTGGTTACAAGATTCCAACTGTTAAAAATAAATCCAATAAGGTGTGGTCAAAATTTCGTCCCATAAATTATTCTTGAAATCAACAGTATAATTTTGTGACACTTAAGTAATGAACAAATAAAGCAATGCAGTTTGAGGCTTTCTATACTAATTAACAAATTATTTGAAAAGAGCCATACCATGAATCATCATGATCATGATAACAGGATGACATATTAACATGATTAATCAAGTAATGATTTCATGAGTTTAATACCTTTTCATATGAAAGTTATCATGACTTACAATTTGCCTTAGCTGTAATGTTCAGCCTCTGATCTATTAAAAATGATGTAGTGTAAAAAAGATTATGTTTATATATCAAATTTAATACTAAGTTCATTTGAATCAAACATTTGGCTGCCTAACTGACAGTACCCTACATCTCTAATATCTTTACTTACATTTTGTAGGGCGAGTCAGTAGACATCTCTAATATCTTTACTTACATTTTGTAGGGTGAGTCAGTAGACATCTCTAATATACATTTTGTAGGGTGAGTCAGTAGACATCTCTAATATACATTTTGTAGGGCGAGTCAGTAGACATCTCTAATATCTTTACTTACATTTTGTAGGGCGAGTCAGTAGACATCTCTAATATCTTTACTTACATTTTGTAGGGTGAGTCAGTAGACATCTCTAATATCTTTACTTACATTTTGTAGGGTGAGTCAGTAGACATCTCTAATATCTTTACTTACATTTTGTAGGGTGAGTCAGTAGACATCTCTAATATCTTTACCTACATTTTGTAGGGTGAGTCAGTAGATATTCATATAAGAATCAAACTTTGGATAAAAAAGAAGACTTTTGACAGTGAATTTGTTCTATTGATCATGTTGATTGAATACAAAATCCTGCATTGATATGGTATTCAAACACTCTAATGAAATTCATTACATGTATACATAGATATAAAAAGATGTGGTTTGAGTGCTCCATCCAAGTCACAATTTACCTTTTATGGTTATAAAAGCCTAATTTTATAATGCACTTATTAATAATTTTGTCACTACTTACATCCACAACTGAAACAACATTTACAGCTTGATAATCACTAGCTTCCATTAGGTTACAGGGTAAAATAACAACATTTGCCTCTGAGGATACATTTTGTTGAAGAATATTTTTATCTGTTTTCCAGAGTGATCCCTCACTGAAAATAATTGATTAGAATTTATGCTTCCATTCTTATAATGAAGAAATTATTTGTGTGATTTCATCAAACAGCAACTAGATGTTTAAACACAAAACAAACAATATAGATACTAAATTGAAGAAATGTTAAAAAGTTATAACATTTAGAACTGCTTCAAGGAGCTGATATAGCTGAGCTGCTCAACTTTGGCAAATTCTGATGAGTCTCATTTTATTGATTTTTATTTTTTTCTAGTGTGCTATTACACCACTGTCTCAGGTCAGGAGAAAGTTGAGTTTATGTTTTACCTCGTCACATTGTGTCATTCCCAGGTCAGGTGCATATATAATGTAGCACAGACTGACAGTAATAGTGGTTGGTTGCAGTGTGCCATATCTGTTTTTTTTGTTAATTGATTTAAGCATAAAATAATGTTAGGTTTTCTTTTATTAGTGTTTCCCATTTAGTCATGCAAGGGCATTATATAGCATACAGTAAGAAGTTTACTCATTGTTATAGGCTGTGTAGGAACATAAAAAAAGAAGATGTGGTATGACTGCCAATAATGACACAGATGTTAACAACTATATATCACTATCCAACCTTAAACAATAAGCAAAACCCATACCACATACATGTTGGATAGCTATAGAAGGCCTCAAACAAGCAAATTAATGGCCATATGTACATGTATGCACAAAACATCCACTTTAAACTCAACAAATATAAAACAAGAATGTGTCCATAGTACATGGATGCCCCATACGCACTATCATTTTCTATGTTCAGTAGACCGTGAAACATATCTGATATCATCTGGGAAACAATTATTCCATAACCGTCAACCAATTCGTGATTGTGTCCGAAAATTTACGAAGGGATGATTTCAACTTCACCATTTGGACTCTTGGTTTAATAGCTTCCTTGTTGGCAGCAACCCTCTATCATGGATATCATGATAGGTAATACAAGCTCAGAAATATTGTATCAATTTGGAGATACTCCATATGCAGGCGCTGCTGGAATGTTGCTACATAGAAATGGAAAATTAACATTTGGGACGCTGAAATCATCTCATTTGTCAAAAAGTTTTGTTTTCAACCGACCATCATTGTCAATTTCAAGATGTAAGTCAAGATATGAGACAGACTTAACATTATATCAAATAACTGTTACCATTATTTAGTGATTACAATATCCAAGGTTTCATGGATTGCTTAAAAAAATCCTTATTTCCAGATATACATGTTGTACTATGATATATATGGACACCAAATGATGGTTTCTATTAACTTTCATATAATTGGGCTAAAATATTGAGGTTTGGGTAATCTTTTTTTAAGCACATGGACAGGTGTCCTGTTATAATAATTCATAGGACAGTAAGATCTTAACCTTATAAGTACCTTGGGTTCAGGTTACACATCTTCACAAAGTTGCAAAACAAATTAACAAATACTCTTTCTGGTACATTCAACAATCCTTGTTTACTTCTCATGATCTGTATTATATGGTGTACATTTCTCATGAATTGTTCTATCAGTCTGAAAAATATATTATTTCTTATGCAGCAAAAATACTGCAATCTGATTGGTTAATTACCCCGGTGTAAATAACACCCCACCCTGGTTCACCCCGGGATAAATAAAATTTTGCCAAAAATTTCAGAATTTTTTATTTTTTTTTTTGCCAAGAAAAAAAAAATAAAAAAAAAAAAAAAAAAAAAAATAATCAAAATAAAATGTTAAAAATTTAAAAAAAAAAAAAAAAATTTCAAAAAATTTTAAATAAAAAATATTAAAAAAAATTTTTTTTTCCGGAAAACTCAAACATGTCAAAGAACACAAAATTTTTCTGATTTTTTCCAAAAATGAGTAAAAAGTATTTTACAATGCGCAGCAACAAAGACATTGAAAAAAACGTTACACTGTAAATTTTTCATTACCATTTTTTCAATTTTACATCCTGGTTTCAAAATGAGTAAAGGAAATGTTCATAAGAAATAAATTCTATCTAAAAATGCTATGCCCTTGTTTGTTTACTATGCAGACTCTAATCAAAGCCTATGTATTTATCGTTACCAGTTTTTAATATTTATATCATTAAAATAAGCTTTAATTGTATGTTAAGTTGCTAGAAAAGTGTGTTTATCACACCATGTATATATGAATGTATAATTATCAGAGAAAAATTTAAAATATGTTTGATTTTTTTCCCCTCTGAAAATGACTGGCATGTTCATTTGTATAAAATGTATATACACATGATACATGTTCATCATAACACATATGCATGTAACATGTGTATAAAAACGAATGAAAATAGATTAAAGACCTAGATGCACAGATTGCTTCTTACACAACGGAGAATGCTCTATACTAAATGTTAAATATTTCAAATTGGAGATGTAAAAATTCCCAAAACAATTCCATAATACATCTTGTACATGGAGCAGATGCACATTTTCAACATGCATGTTCATGTACATATATATGTAACTTTCCTGTGAAGTTTCAGGGTTGAAAAATATCAGAGGAGTAGACCTTGTAACAAATTCTGAACCCACTTTAATCTTTCTGCCCAACAATTGCAGCATTGCCATACTTTGAACAGCATGGACAGGTTTTAGACTTCACCCAACCCAAACAAAAATCATATTACCCAGAATTACCATTTCCTGAGTGTATTGCCCAGCATTGCAAAACCCACAAGGGTCTTCCTACCCCAGTAATACTTTGACAACACGAATTTACAATATTATACTTACCCTACTGTATAAGGCTTTAGTGTCTCCCTGAAAATAAAAGCAACAAAAATATGAATATATATCTTAAAATACATACATGCATGACATGTACATGTACATGTATAGCAGATGAGCATACATGTAAAAAAGAAGATGTGGTATGATTGCCAATGAGACAATTGTCCACAAGAGACCAAAATGACACAGACATTAACAACTATAGGTCACCGTATGGCCTTCAACAATCAGCAAAGCCATACTGCATAGTCAGCTAAAAAAGGCCCCGATATAACAATGTAAAACAATTCAAACGAGAAAACTAATGGCCTTACATGTACATGTATTTATATAAAAAAAAAAAATGAACGATATAAAACTACATGTACATGTAGTTGGTTAGCATGGAAGTCTATCTTATATTTCCAAAAAAGTTCATTTATATATAGGTACAAAATGTATTGCTATGAAAAAATTGTGGTTGTACATGTTATTCCAAGTACCAGTAGTGAGTGCAATGGACATGAACCTTGAGAATTTACTTCTCTCAGCATGAAGGGTCATGAATTTAGATTGGTTTTCTGTTGACTACATATTATTCACACTACATGTACATATGCATTGATCTATGTAACTGTAAAGTATACATGATAGATATTTATGTACATGGCATTAATTACATAATGTACACTTGCCATGTGGTTTCACCGTTTGTGTTGCAGCGCTGCAGAAAATACATACATACATGTAAATGACATACATGTACATGACATACATGTACATGATTTAAAATGTTATATTTTTATTGGTAATTTTTTAAAGAGAATTAATTCTCAATTCAAAGTACAAATATGTACATGTAATTCAAATTTAATCAACCAGAATAAAAAAACAACAATCCTTATCATGCTTATACAGCTGACTACAACAATATAGGCAGTACAGTAGTTTTGCTCATTGTTGAAGGGTGAATGGTGACCGGTTTTGGGTACATTTGCCCTGTGTCTATTTGCCCTGTGTCAATTCGCCCTCAAGTTCATTCACCCTTGTTTTTTGTTCTCCGTACTTGTCTTTGATGGATTAATGATAAAAAAAAAACCATTTTGTTTTGATAAGCTTAGAATTAATAAAAACATTGATCATGTTGATGTAAGAATTGTAAATCATACACATGTAAAAAAGACTTACACGTTCATTTATTATTATACTCTGATCATGACATGTCTGAGACTGCTATAATTCAGGGTTCTCGCTAAGGATTTTTGAAGGCGAGTCCAGGGACTCGTCATTTTTTGCCATGGTGAGTCCAATAGCAAGTAGAAGATATTTTATTACAATATAATGTAATATTTTAGTCTCCAGGACCTAACAGATCAATGAAATGACATTAAATTAAGATTGCTTTTAAACTTTTGCTATAAAATGATGATATTTATGTTTATTTGTGTTCAGTTTATACAAAATATTTCAATCTTAATGCATCTGTGGACTCACCAGTTTTGAAAATGGTGAGTCCAGACAGATTTTGATGAGTCCAGAATATATACATCATGTACATGTACAATATGTAATACATGTGTTATAAAAGTCTCAGTTACATGTAAACTGTATAAATTGTCTGAATTGAATGACTTTGTCAACAAACATGACAATTGCAAATATCAGTTAAGATAAACACATTTTATTCCAGTATTCTACTATGCAAATCAAAAGGATAATTATTGATTGGTTGCAGCAATACAAATATTTGTCGAATTTTTCATCAAACTTGTGCCTTGAAAGCAGGAAATGGTCTAGTGGGACACAGGAAATAACAAAAAATTGAGAATTGCTTACATTTGTACGTTCATAGTGTACGTGATAGGGGAATCTGACAAAACAGTTTTATTACATGTACATGTAGCAGGATCTGGACTCTTTATCATGTCTATCATTTGGTCTTTGTGGGCAAGAGTTGTTTGGTTGGCAATTATAATTTATCGTCTTATTTTTAAAGTCAAACAAATCCTTGCACATACAAGATGGATTGTATTATCTCACTGATTGATGTTATCTTAGTGTTCAGTGTCAAATATTTCATTCATGTTCAGGGCTAGTTCATTATTGCTAGTGATTAATAATGTCTCAGTCACATTGAAAACTCAAGTCTTTACTTGCACAAGAACTGAAATTATCAATGCTTAAAATACCAACAAATTTAGATCATATATACCTAGTGTTTATAAATGTATCACTTTCCAAGTTACTTCTTACTTTTTCTGCCACATCAATATTTACTTCATTTGGAGAAAGTCTATATTTTCTACAATAATCTACCACTTCCTGGGTTGAAAACGAGAAATCTAAACTGTCATGTATACATGTAGTATATTCTTTCTCTTTTTCTGTTAATGGTTTAAACATATCGATATTGCTATACACAATATCCAGCAACTCAGACAGTGGTATAGACTTCTCACAGTAAAAAATGCCTAAAGAGTGAAGACAAGCGACATCCCATTGCGATGTACTTGAAGGCAATAGTCCTTTGCATTTGACTGTATACAGTAAGTCTTCGTCGTCATCCTCTGAGTCCGATTTACGTTGTAATTTTGATATTTTTCGTACGCGATTTCGTATTTTCCGCTGCTCAGCCATTCCGGAAGTAAACAAACAATGCATAAAAGAGAACCAAGTTCGGAACGGAACTACACGAAAAAACGGATTAGAAAGAAGACTTATAAGATAATGATCGATAATAATAATAATAAATACTTTATTTAAAGAGGGTAAAATCAGTTAGTACAATATTAATCTTCCCTGATACCATCTGAATAATTCAAAATATACAATAATATAATATATACATTTACTTGGATACTTTTTATGCAAAAGAAAAGGCGAAAAACATACAGAATAGGTTCATGAACATATTTTGTTAATGTCATATGTACAAGATAAATATATGGACTTTTATCTAATAGGTAAATTTCATCTGATAATTGCATTTTTAGTTTAGAAACAAGAAATTATAAAAACTGTGTTTGGACTGTTCTATCGTTTCTATCTTTTTTTTTTTATTTGAACAGGAATACTGTTCCAAAGAACTGTGACAGGAGTATTGAAATGTTTTTTTTTCATAAAATTTGTCAGTCTCGGACGTGGTATGAAAAGACAATTATTGTCCGATGAAGGCAAAGAATATCTTGCATTACCATTTTGGTTATTATTAAATAATTGACATAGATAATCATGCAGGTGTAAGACTATCTTATACATTAATACTCCTTCGTGATATGTGATTCTTGATTGAAAAGTCAACCATCCTAATTGTTTAAATAAAGTTTTTGATGGTGTGTCATATGCTTTGTTAAGAATTATTCTGGCTGCCCTTTTTTGCAATTTTAACATTTTTCCATATTAAGATTACATGTTTCAGTCCATATTGTACAACAATAATCAAAAAGAGGAAGTACATATCCATTATAAAATAAACATAAACCTTTTTGTTGAAATAAACTCATCATAGATACAAGTACTAAATTGAATACAATGCTTTAATCGATTTAGTAAACCTAGTCTAGTACTAATCACAGTATGATATTCCGTCCTCTTATAGTCTTTTAATAAGAAATAAATATAATTTATAGCTCGATTTAGATTCGACAAGGAACATACTCTTAGCTCTGTTTAGCTTTTCTGTGAACAGATTTGTCAGCAAAAGCACTTTAAAATCTCTGAAAAAAACCTCGGTATCATTGTTTAGAGGGCAGTGTTCGCTATCTGTATCTGTATCTGTATGTGTACGTTGAAGAAACCAATTCTGGCTTTTACTCAGCGGGAGAGAGAGACACCTATTGGCGGTGTTGGAAAGCAGACTTGAAGCTCTCAACTGTATCTGCGCATACTATACGGTCTTCCAGTTGGTTCCAATGTTGTATGCTCTTGACAAAGAAAGAGTTCTTATATGGATCCGTGTTGCTAGGGATATTTTCTAGTGCCTTCGTATTGTTCTTCACTGAATTTGCCACTATATTGGCACTTAAAAAATTGTCGAATGTTTTAGGTTTTACTTTTGACAAGAAAATCGTCGGGATTAATAGCTGGGACCAACCCCTCAACCAATTTGTACAGAAATACCAGCCGTTGACTTGTTCTTCTTGTTTGTAGGTTGTCTAGTTCTAACTCGTCTAGCATTTTGGTGACCAACCCATATTCTCTAGACCTATAGTCGCCTGTAATAAATCTAGCTGCTCTGCGTTGTATTCTTTCCAATTGATTTATCAGCCTTTATTTTTAATTTTACATTCAATATGATTCTCAATCTAAAGTCTTTCACTATAAATTCAGGCACACTACCAATCCAATCATACAATAGCACAGTAATATACAAGTAACACAATAAAAAACTGTCTACAATTGAGGAAACATTCATATTAATATAATGTAATATACAGTTATACTCCCATTAACGATAACCATCTCATAAAAGGATGGGTGGGTGGGTAAACATAATAACGAATGCTGCTACGTTGAACTATAGGCAAACTTTGAATAACTTTATTTTCTCAAACTAACCCCTTAAATAATACTTAATCATGCTTTTTACAAAACTCATGAGGGCATATACCCGTAAAACCGGCATTACGGGTATATCCCAACCATCCAATCAAATTGAACGTAAACACACACCATGTGCTTGATATAAACACACACACACACGTGTTTATAGTAAACAATAACTTGACCGTTACAACGTCATGTGACTTAATACTTTTAATAAATATATATATTATGGCACCATATTCCATAGTTGATCGTACTAGTGATATATATGCGGTCTTTTTGCAATCTTTTGAGCACTGAGAAGCGTAGATTTCTTCTTAAAAAGCCGAGTGTCGAATTGGCTTTCTTGGCTACATTTGAGATATGCGTGGTCCATTTTAGGTCTTCTGACATCTGTAGGCCTAGGTATGGGTTGTATTGGACTTGTTGTAGTACATGTCCGTCTAGGCTGTACATCTTCTGGCTTTTGTTCTTGATGCTTAGTATATAGCAATTAATTGCATTAAAGCGCAAGCCCCAGTTTTTGGCCCATACCTCTAGGTTTTGGAGGTCTCGCTGTAGGAGTGTTTGGTCATGTTGGCTATTTATGTTCCTGTACAAGAGGCAGTCATCTGCGAAAAGTCTGACCGATGATTGTACTGCATCTGGAAGGTCGTTAATGTGGTAGGGGAAGAGAAGGGATCCTAGTAATGTACCTTGTGGTACACCGGAGTCAACTGAAGCTTCTTCTGATTCCTCTCCGACAGCTTTCATTTCCTTTGGGTTAGTGGTCCTCTTATACCGTATTCATTCATTTTGTGCAGCAGTTTGTTATGTGGCACGGTGTCAAATGCTTTGGAGAAGTCCAGGATAGCTACATCAATTTGTTTTCCTGCGTCAAAGGATTTCATGAAGTCATGTAGTGTGACAAGCAGTTGGGTTTCACAGGAATAGCCTGACCTGAAACCATGGTTTAGTGATTTGTAAGTACTATGTGCTTCTCTAGATGTTTAAGAATATGTATACAGATAATATGTTCCAGTAGCTTGCATGGTACAGAAGTTAGTGATACTGGTCTATAGTTTTCTTGTGCATGTTTATCTCCGTTTTTGAAGACACTTGATATATTTGCGTTTAGCCAGTCTCTTCATAGTGTACCAGTGTTGATGGATTTTTGGAATATCTTTGTAAGTCCAGGTGCTAGTTTTTTTAGCATTCTTTTAATATACGGTTTGGTATGCCGTCTGGTCCTGATGCCTTGGATGTATTCAATTTTTTTCAGCAGCTTTTCGACTCCATCTGGTCTTATGTCTTAAGGAGGTATTGTGCTTTTTATATGCTTTGATGTTTTTGGCAGAGTTTTGTCTTTATCTCTTGTGAATATTGAACTGAATTGTTTAATCAGTAATTCTGCTTTCCATTTGTTGTCATTTATTAGGTGCCCATTGTTTTTAAGGGGTGCTATTCCTGTGTTGTCCTGTTATCTTGATTTAACATATTTCCAGAAGGGTTTTCTAGCCCTTCTAGGATTGTGGTGTTAATATAGTTCCACTCAGCTTTCCTGATTTGTCTCTTACATTCTTTTTGAAAATGTCTATAGTTGGTCCAGTTGTTAGTTTTCTTTGTCTGTTGATATAGCCTTGTTTTCTTTTTAAACATGTTCCTGTTTTATGATTGATCAAGGGTAGACTGGTTTTAGATCGGATGAGTTTTGATGGTATATGGTTGTCAAGGTTCGAATAAAGGTCTGTCCCATAAGACAGACCTTTAATCGAACCTTGGTTCGTTATGCTATGCGTTTAAGCAGCGGGGGCATAAAAATTCAATACTTATAGATACTTATTATTGAATTAATTCCTCACCAATAAAATAAAGAGATGCTCTATATCACCCATGCAATTTGTAAAGCTAAAATATAGCATTTTCTAAAGCAAGATTTTGATTCAGAAAAAGCCGAGCTACCCAATTTGCTGATATACTAAAAACAGCTGCTTCAAAAGCTTGTATTCTAAAAAAAAAATGAAAAAAAAAAAAAAATATAAATATTTGGATTCAGATTTAAAGAAGAAAAGAAGATTTTTGATGGATAAAGGACATTACTTTCTAAATATTCTTTTAATCCGATTATAAGAGGATCATATTTCAAATACACCAAATTGCGAGATATATAAAAAGATATTTTAAGCAACAGGTTTTATATTAGCTTAATTACTTAAGGGATCATGATCCCAAGATTGAAATGTTTTCAATCTAACTGTGTGTCCATAACATCTCATACATGTATGTCCTAAAATGTCACTCGGTTGTCTCTACAGCTGATGGAAAATACTTTTCCATATGGGAATTTTAAAATTCTATTATGAACTACAATTTCCATTAGAACATTAGTTAAATTGTTATTTCCCGTGATAATATTTATTTTTCCTTTTTTATTTTTTTGGTTAGTGTATATTTTAATTTTCCTTTTTGATTTTTTTTCGGAAAGAATAAAGTAAATATCTACCTATGAAATAACTTAACGAACTTACTGACGTGTATAATAACAGGGATCAATTTATAACATTTTCTTTTCGACCAAAAATATGCACTATATTTCTATTACACTTTTACATTCGGAAGTCTTTTCCTGTGCGTGAATGATTGATAAAATACATTGCTTGTATCGTCGAAGATTGTCTAGTTAAAACATTTATTGTCCAGCGACAAGTCCTACTAATCGATGATCGCTAAGATGTTCAACTGATTCAACAGAAAAATTAAAGTGAAAATGCAGTGCACAATGCAACGGAAGTCGTAAGGTACGCCGTAAGTGAAATATCACAGCTAATGACAAGAAGTAAAATAGCCTATATGATGTCGTTGGGACAGAGGGTGGACATCTTCTATGTTTTATGTGATAAAAATACAATGAAATTGAGTTAAATATCTACGTCGTTTGCTAAAGTCCCGTAGTACGCGTCTTGCGAGTTTTGACAGTGTTATATGTCAGAAAGCTGAAATATGGCCATAAATTAATATCGTTATACATGTACATGAGTTATTCTGTTTTTCTCCATACTGACATACCAAGGACAGGTACGTCGCCACATGCTGAGCTGAATTTACTTACCTTTCCAGAGAACATGATACAAATGTATCACCTGATGTTGTAGTCACTATGAATGTTTTGAACTGTTGTCACGTTATAAAAAAACCAGATGTGGTATGATTGCCAATGAGACAACTTTCCACAAGAGAAACCTCTTTCTAAACTATTAACATCTTTTTCATAAGCAATCAAAGACGAGCTTCAAAAATATTGTGTAACTGCTTAGTCTAGGTGGCGTGAATCAGATGTAGATACTAAAAATTACAAAGATCTTTTAGAGTTCATACAATCACAGACTCTATCATCTTACAATAGTATTAAAGCATTTGACTGTTCTACACTTTAAACAAGTATTCCCCATTCCAAACTAAAAGACAAATTGAAGTATTGCTTTGTTTCATAAAAAAGAATAGCCAACGTAGATACAAGTATCTTGTCTTAGGGAGGGATAAATCTTACTTTGTAGAGGATCACACTGATTCAAACAAAAAAGTTCTCTGAAACAGATATTATCAAGATGCTTGATTTCTTGGTTGACAACATATTTGTTACGTTTGAAGGACGTGTTTTTCAACAGACTGTGGGCATTCCAGCATGATGCTTCAGCTTCAGCTGAACCCAATTGTAAACTTTCAATTTCTATGTAGCAACATTTCAGCAGCGCTTGCGTACGGAGTACATATCTCCCAATTGAAACGATATCCCCGCGCTTGTATCTCCTATCATGATTTCCTTGATAGAGGATTGCTGCTCACAATGAAGCTATTAAACCAAGAGTTCAAAATTGTAAAGTTGAAATCATCCCTTCGTAAATTTTAAGGACGCCATCATGAGTTGGTTGACCGTTATGGAATAACCTTTTCACAGATGATATCCCCTTCCCTTTTCGTGAATGTGACCTACCGAATAAGACTATTTACCGGGTATGTAATAAAATTAGCAACACGTCGGGTGCCACATTCCTGATCCGGAGCACCTGAGATCATTCCCAGTTTTAAGTGGGGTTCGTGTTGCTCAGTCTTTAGTTTTCTATGTTGTTTCTTATGTACTATTATTGGTCTGTTAGTTTTTTCATTTTTAGCCATGGCGTTGTCAGTTTATTTTCGATTTATGAGTTTGACTGTTCCTCTGGTATCTTTCGCCCCTTTTTTATCCAATCAAATTTTTTATGTAAAGTCATGTTCTCTGGTAGACTAACCGGAACTTGCTCCACAGGTGGCTTCATTTGTGTTACTCATTGCAAGTTAAAATGTTGGATTATATTAGTAAATAATATGTGTGTGCCAATCGAAGGGCAGTTCAATGGATATAGTTTTTGGAAGTATAATTAATATCTTAAGTTGGCCAAATGGCACTGTGCTACAGGTACTTTTTACTTTTAAAAGTCACTGTGTGCTGTCCTTCAGTAGGAGATAAGGATTCATTTTTATATCAAATTAATTTCTATGATGTGAAAATGTTTTAAAACAACGTTAACGTCAATGAAGTATACTCATTTTATCAAATAAAGTAGCTTCTATATATTCAACATGTGTACTTTTCAAAAGATACATGTGTTAAATTACATTTAAACAAATTCTGTTAAAGATGAAATCCATTTTCTAATTCAATGCCCATGCTTAACAACAGTACGCAAATCATATTTTGATCAATTGGAAAAGTTGATAAGAATTTTAGGTAACTTTCAGGCTCTTAAAAATTAAGCAACGAATATATATGCATCCTTCTTGTAATTAATAAACTTTAAAACATCTGTCAAAACAAAGAGATGTACTTTTATTAAACAATTGCCTTAAAAACTGACCCCTTTATTATCTTTCTATCTTTGTGTGCAATTTTTATTCCGGTTGGAATCCACATTGCCGTTTTTTTTATACTTTAGAGAGCATTTCTTTCCAACACAAACGATGCAAACGGCTAAGCGAGCACATTTTTGATCATTTCTTTCAAACATACGTTTGCAAAGTTTGCATAAACTTTGACACACTATGGCCGCATTTCTTTCTAACCAAAATTTTGTAAACGTTGTGTCGCGTTTGTTGTTTTCTAAACGCTTCAAAAGTAGAAAAAAATACATCGTTTAATTAGTCTTTACTGACCCTGTTTGAACTTTCAATAATGCATGCACATGTTGTTTGTAAACAGACTTTTTACAATCGTAGAAACAAATACTTCGTTTAATCAGGTTGAAGAAAGAAACAAATGTAGCGTTTGTACTAACAAACGATCGCGACAAACGACAAACGACAAACTGCAGACGCACTTTTATCGTTTGCATATTTTGTCAAAGTTTATGTAAACTTTGTAAACATACGTTTGAAAGAAATGATCAAAATATGTGCGAGCTTAGCCGTTTGCATCGTTTGTGTTTAATAGAAAGAAATGCACCCTATGCAAACGCTAAAAAATGCGTCTGCAGTTTGTCGTTTTATTAGTACAGACTCTACATTTGTTTCTAACTTCAACCTGATTAAACGATGTATGTGTTTCTACTTGTGTAAAACTTCAGTTTACCAACAACATGTGTATGCATTATTGAAAGTTCAACCAGGGTCAGTAAAGACTTATTAAACGATGTATTTGTTTCTACTTTTACAGCATTTAGAAAACAACCACAAACATGACACAACGTTTACAAAATTTTGGTTAGAAAGAAATGCACTCCTATTCAGTACTTGGCCTTAATAAATGTATTATATATGTTTAATGTTTTAATCAACTCATGATCAATCATTCAAATCATGTTAGATATTTAAGACTTTTCTTGAAGTCATAATTAAAAACTAATTATTCTGCCCAAGAACGGGGACTGTGCATAGTAAATCAAATTATTTTGTCGTTTTTAACAAAAAAATAAATAATAATAAAAAGAACGTATATAAAAGACAATTTCAAACAAAATTGTGTATGATTTAATTGACAGTAAAGTAACAAAAAGGTAATAGTTTGTGAATTCACAAGACTTCACAATTGAACAAATGATTAAAGGGTAGTCAAGCAAATAATTTTAAATCTCCACATAATTTAAGTAGAAATATTTATCTTTCTCTCGAGATACACACTATATGTACACACATGGTACATGTACACACACTTTATGATTATTGAGAGTACGTACAGTACATGTACTACTTCCTTGTACATCTGTCAGCTAATTTTATTACTTCAGTTGTCTCAACTAATATTAGTTATTAGTTAGGTATGTATTTATAGTAGTATTGAGTCATTATACTATATCGATTTGTCATGTGTAATTTGAAGAAGTATCCTTGATGTTAGCTATAAGGTATGTGTTTACAAATATACCGGTCGTGTTTATCATGTTTATTTTTGAGTAATGACAAATCAACCATGTCAACTTTTCGGAAGAATAGGGACACCAAATAATCGTGTTATCTAAGACAAACCAGGATATAAGACTGTATGTTACCCTCCATACGGGTCTTTTAGTTAATATATTGCTGTCGCATTGACGTTCATTTCACGTCTTCTTTTATTTTATTCATATCTACAGGTCAATATATCGGAAACATACATTATTGTCTTTAGACTTTAACGCGTGATTACAAAATTTATGTAATAAGTACTATAACCTTTTTCATGTACGTTAAAAAATAAGGCGAAATGTTGCTCATGGCCACTCGTCAGCAAAAAGAGAATTTTTAAAGGGCCTCAGAACAAAAACGTCCTTAATTACATTCGTCTTATTTAATTATAATGTATTATATATAAGACACCTTTTTTTTTAAAATTCATACAGCATTTCAAATAGTCAAAAAAGATATCTGTTGAACTTTTAAAAAGGACTTTGAAAATGAAATAAATATAATTCGTTGGATGTCGGATATGAACTGATTGATAATTTAGTCTAAGATGAATGTTGTTTTTTGTATTGGTTGTTATTGGCTTTGAACTATCTGTCAGTAACTGCGAGTACTCTAAGATCTATATTAAGTGTCTTTTTGTTGTAGGGATGAATTATTAACAGTACCCGGCCACGTCCACTCTATGTTTTTGTTTTATGTATTTATATTTGTATCCATCTGATGAGTTAAGCCTCTTCAACTTATTTTTACAGTTTGTTCTTATGTTGTACTGTTACACCACTGTCTTAAGTTAGGAGAGGCTTGGGACCTCGTTAACATGTTTAGCCCGCCACATTCTGTATGTATGTGCTTGTCCCAAGTCAGAAGCCTGTAATTCGGTGGTTCAGTGTCGTTTGATGCTGTGTTACATATTTGTTTTTCGTAATTTGTTGGTACATAAATTAGGCCGTTTGTTAACTCGTTTCAATCGTTTTACATTTGTGATATCGGGGACTTGTGAAGCTGACTGCGGTATGGGCTTTGCTCATTGCTGAAGGCCTTACGATGACCTAGCGGCTGTTAATTTAAGTCTCATTTGGTCTCTTGTGGAGAGTCGTATCATTGGCAATCATACCACGTCTTCTTTTTTTTTTTAATACACTAGTAAACGGGCGATCATTATATGTATATTAATAAGAAAATTTTATTTCCAAATAAATGGCCCTATAAAGAGCTCTCATGACATTACATACAAGTACATAAGACATTAAATACTTAATAATAATTATGCATGATTTTTATTGATAGCAATGGATAGAACAAAACCTTTAAAGTTTCGTCTCAAACACAGGAAATCAATTGATCAAACCCAAATGAATATTTCATACAAATGTGGGGAGTGCGGATTTAACTTCGGCGCAAAAAAAGATTTGCAAAAACATTTATCTAAACATAGGGAGGAAAATTCATTAATTCTAGAAAGTTCCTTACCAAAACTAAGTAATTGTGAAGCAAAAGTGTATGAATGTGATATATGCGACAGGATATTCAGCGAAAAAGTTTACCTTAAATTACATACCAGAATACATAAAGGATTCAAGCCATACAAATGTCCAGATTGTGATGGGAGATATAACGATTGCATCGAATTACAAGACCATCGTAAGTTGCATGCGTATGTTGAAAAAACTAAGACATCAACTAAAACTGTGAAAGAAAAGAAAACATCAACTTCGGAAGTAGTTAAAATAAAACCAACCAATGAAAATGAAATGAAGTACAAATGTAAATGTGGAAGACGATATTCAAACTTAGTAAAATATAAGTCCCATGTACTAGCACATAAGGACCACCCAACAGACTTAAAGTGCTATCTGTGTGAAGCTACATTCAGCAGAAGACGAGCTTTACAACTGCATTTGAACGAACATGCTAAAGAAGACCATACAGAGGTGTACAAATGTGATAAATGTGACCAGAGATACTTTTCTAAATGGTGGTTTGATAAGCATAATTGTACAAATGTAGAAAGTAAATGCCCAGAATGCGGAAAAACGTTTAAAGATAAGTTTCGTTTGAGAAATCATATGATTTTTCATTCAAACAAGAAGCCGTTTCTTTGTCAAGTTTGTAAGAAGAGTTTCCACTTGAAGCATCAATTAATAGTGCACGAACGAATACATACTGGAGAACGTCCATTGTCATGTAACTTGTGTGGTAAAAGTTTTAACCAGCTAAACGTGTTAAATCGACATGTCCTTAACATACATACAAATCATAGATCAAAGAAATGCCCCCTCTGCGACAAAGGGTTCAATAGTGCTGATCAGTTAAAGAGTCATATGATAGTCCACAATCCTGAACCAGTATTATGTGCCTTTTGTGGAAAATGCTTTAAAGCTGTAGTACATTTGAAAAATCATGTAAAAAGATGTAGACTTAATCCAAACCAAAACACGAAGAGTCTGATTACTTCAATAGAATAGAATGCCAAGAACATATATTCGGAGCTTTTTATAGCTGACAATGCTGTATATATTTTGCTCATTGTTGAGTACCTTATGGTGACATATACTTGTAAACGTTTATGTCATTTATCTCATTAGAAATGATACCACATATTATTGTTTTATAAATCGTTAACCTAAGATCTTGTAAGGCAAATTCAGCATGGTCGTTGTTATATTTTATAGTCCTTCTTTGTTTCTGTACTACTCTTCTAAGCTCTTCATAAAATTACACATCACGACTGTGTGATATACACTTGTATCAATTTTGTTGAATGGAATACTCAAATTATTTGTGTAGAATGTATGTAAATATATCAATAAACTGTTGACATAAGTCTCGCCTACATTTAATTTGGATATAGTTAAGAAGGGATATAGTTACGATACTATTGTCAGGTCATTAAAGATTGCATATTTTGGCTTTAATATTGATTCACTTATAGGGTTTTTGCATCGGAACTAAACACATTTATTTAAAAACCAGTTTTTTGCATGACACGGGTTGTGTTGATCTCGTATATATGTTATGATTGTATGATACTAAACCCCTAACGTGAGGGATTGTGCCTGATATTCATATGATGAAGACGTAATCTTTCAATCAGTGTAATTGAAGTATGGAGCTGGCATGTCAGTTAACTGCTAGTAGTCTGATGTTATTTATGATTATTGTCATTTTGTTTAGTTTCTTTTGTAACATCTTCTTACAACAGACTCGGACTTCTCTTGAACTGCGTTTACTTTTCTACATTGGCTAGAGATATAGGGGGAGGGTTGAGATCTCATAAACATGTTTAATCCCGCCGCATTTTTGAGCCTGTCCCAAGTCAGGAGCCTCTGGCCTTTGTTAGTCTTGTATTATTTTTTTTACTTTAGTTTCTTGTGTATAATTTGGAGTTTGTTATCACTGAACTAGTATATATATTTATTTAGGGGCCAGCTGAAGGACGCCCCCGGGAATTTCTCGCTGCATTGAAGACTTATAGGTGACCTGCTGTTGTCTGTTATATGATCAGGTTGTTGTCTCTTTGACACATTCCCCAATTCCATTCTCAATTGTATTGTAAATGTTGAAATTAAAATTGCAATAATTTAACATGTAAATTACTATTATGCACAGTAAATGAACCATGACTGAAGGTAAAATAGGGCCTATAATTTTATAGGAAAAGATATTGCAATGCTAATACAACTACCTACATTTTATACATACAAAATATAATTTATTCATCCTACGTGGTTTCCCTTAATCTAAGTTAGTTTACAAACTTTAGTATGTAATATATTTTAAAAGTTTCTAAAACCACGACTGAGGGAGCAGGGCGAAATAATCTTGAAAAATGAGATCTGCGAATGCTTACATACTGTAAAAAGTTAAAAAACAAAAGTTTTGAACTCGGAGGAAAATTAAAATTATAACGGAAAGTTCCTAATCAAATGACAAAATCAAAAGCTCAAACACACCAAACGAATCGATAACAAGTGTCATGTTCCTGACAGGGCACAGGCATTTTCTTATGTACAAAATAGTGGATAAAATAGTTTTATAGCTAGCTAAACATCACACTTGTATGACAGTCACATCAAGTTCCATAATATTGACAAAGATGTGTAAACAACAAACAGACATAATAGGTAAAAATGTTAATGAAAGGGAACATCAGTTATCATTGATCTAATCTTAATCACTATAAAAACAAACAAACAAGCACTTTAGCAAAAATGAAAGACAAGAGTACGACATTTGTAAAATAGCACAATGACGGGATGTAAAAGTACAGAGCAACGTCGTATAAATCAAAGAAACAGAAAAATGCATAATGAAAGACAAGAGTACAACATTTTTACAATAGCATAATGACGGGATGTATAAGTACAGAGCAACGTCGTATGAACCAAAGAAACACAAATAGGCATAAATACAAAGCATATTTATTACCCATGTTAGCAACAAATAAAGAAAAGAATAGAAAAATCATTATAGAACAAGAACACAATGACGGGATGTATAAGGACAGAGTCACGTCAAATTGATATAGTCTAAAGTAGAAAAAAGGACGAAACATTCTTTGACATTACACTGGTTCATCATCTTTCTATTCTGGTGATTTTTTATAAAGTCTGTGTGGGAGCTGCAAGCCCTTGACTACCGGAAAAGCTGGGAAATGTATATCTAATATGCAGATGAGGTTAGTATATTGCAACTAAGGTAGGGAAAATTGATAATTTCAAAATTAAAATCGTCTCGTTTGTCATAGATTCTGGTACTGAGATGACCGTGTATACCAAATTCGAGGTACAAGTAGAAAAATGCGGAGGAAGCTGTATCTGTTTCTTTAATTTCTAGTTATGGGGGATATACTAATTGATCCCAGTCAGAAAAGTTTAGATTGTAAATGGGAAGAACATCATCAATACTAGTATATCTAAATGACCTGACTTATTTGATCTTCTTGATCTTCACACGACTCTGAGCGAACTCCGATACATATCAAGATAAGAGGTCGTAAAGTAGAGGCAAACATTTCGTTCCCATAGGACTGCCAACATTTTGTTTAAAAAGTCTACCTCAATAATCAAAAAATATGTTGTCAATAAGAAACTCCAGCATATTTTTCCTCTTTGTAACATGTTTTATCTTTTTGTTCACTATTAACAAAATATGCCGTATGATATCCCAACGGAACAACTGCATACCAAATATCAATTATTTCTCAATTGGTTTCCCTTAAACTTACCTAATCAAAGTTAAAATATTTGAACTATGGAATTATTTAAAGTCTATAAACCATGATCGTGGGAGACGGAGCAAAGAATCTCTATTGAAATAAGATGTGATAATGTTTATACAACTGCATATCAAATATAGTACACTTATCATAAGTCACTGTTATTCCTATTAAACTGAGCGCATCGCAAACTTCTCATCTACACTACTTTGGCTCGTTTGTTTTGGAGTTAAAGTGGAATTAGCTGTCAAATTCATGTTCACCATTTTTACTTAAATTCTCACATTTGATATATAACATACTAAAAGGAAAATCCAAACGATAAAATGTCTAAAATATACAATTTAGGATGCATACTTAGGCTCGATAATGTGTATCAATATTTCGTGTGTATTGTAGTCTATACGCCATCTAATTAACCATCGAGGTGACCTCTGATGACTGTCGTATAACCCGATGTACACATGTATAGAGATATAAATATTGAGCGTACACGTGTAATTGACTTTTTCTAAGTCTCTTTATTTTCATATTATAGGTTAAAATATAAGTAAATCATCACTCACCTGTCATTCCGCCTGTGTAAAAATTTTCGCTTCGTCGACGACCTGTATATTGAGGACGAATACCTATCCCGGTAATAGATGGCTCTATTGACATATAAGGGGGAACCAATTGTTCGTACTCTTGGTGTGGCTATCATGAATCAGGATGAACCACATGACGCGGTTAAACAGCTTTTTTTCTTTTTGTATTTGAAAGAATGTATTTTAGACTCTGCGACCAGTAGCCCAAAGGTGAATTAATTCCCCCCCCCCCCCCAAAACAACGACGAAGGCAAAGAATGAGTTGTAGGTTATAGCAGACGTACTTTCGAAAATTGAACGTCAAAATTGTGCCAGTAGAAGGGAATTGTTGGCTATTGTTTTAGCAGTGAAATATTGTCAGTAGTTATTTGCACGGGATCTATTTCACAGTGAGCACTGACCATGGAGCTTTAAACTTGCTGAAGACCGTTAAAAACCCTGAAGGTCAATTAATACGTTGGTTAGAAATATTAGGACTCTCTATTGATATATATTTTATGAATATTTCATATAATGCTTTTATTCCAAAACCAAGTTTTTGTCAAAATATATCTAATTTTAATTGTGGGCTTAGTGATTATCACAACATAATTTCGTTTCAGTTAAAAGGTTTTGTGTCTAAAATTAAAAAGGAATTTATAAATTACAGAAGTTTTAAAAGTTTTGATCAGGAAAAATTTGTACATGAACTAAATTGTGTAAATTTTGATAATCTGCTGTCAGTTGATGATGTCAATGAAACGTTTTCAAATTTTCAATCTGAATTTGTTAACATCATTGACAAGCATATACCAATGAAAAAAAAAAAAAGGATCAATAGTAGCACCTGCACCCTTTATGAATAAAGATCTAAGAAGTGCAATCTACAAAAAAAAAAGAATGTACAATAACAGATTTCTTATAAAACAAAAGTGATGCCAACTGGGCGTTGTACAGAAAACAGAGAAATACTGTAACAAAAATAAAAAAGAGTTCAATTAAAACATATTTTTATGCAAGAACTGCTCGTGGTCCAAAATCAACAACATTTTATTCCACTATTAAACCATTTTTATCAAATAAAAATATTAAATCAAACAATAACATAATTTTATATGAAAATGATAAAATTCTCAGTGATCCTAAAGAGGTATCAGAAATTTTCAATAAATTTTTCATGAATGTGGCTAAAGATATAGGAGATAAAAACATTAAAATAGACAGAAATCATCCAAGTATAATAAAAATTGAAGAATATAAAAATTATTATAATGAGTTGAATTTTAAACCTGTAACAGGAGAGTTTGTGAGTAAACAAATAAATAGGTTAAATTAAGAAAAGCCACTGGATATGACAATATTTCACCAAAAATTATAAAATTGGCACAGCCAGTAATACCAAATCCTATTAAAGTCTTAGTAAATAAATCAATTGAAAGCTCAACTTTTCCTGATAATCTTTAAGCTGCTCAGGTTTCCCCACTTTTTAAAAAGAATAACTCTCTTGATAAAGAAAACTTTAGACCTGTATGTGTGTTACCATGTATTTCTAAAATTTATGAAAGAGCTATACATGACCAACTAATGGAATTCTTAAATAAACATTTTCATCCTCTTCTTTCGGCGTTTAGGTCAGGTTTTGGTTGCCAAACTGCACTTATTAAAATAATAGAAGACTGGAAAAAAGCTCTGGACGAGAACAAATTTATTGCTGCAATTTTGATGGATCTATCTAAAGCATTTGATTGTTTACCGCACGATTTACTGTTACTTAAATTGGAAGCATACGGTCTGTCTAAAAATTCTCTAAAATTTTTAAAAAGTTATTTAGAAAACCGCAAACAACGCATTAAAATTGGAAGTTCTTACGGTGAATGGGATCGTATGTTTAAAGGCGTACCACAAGGGTCAATTCTTGGTCCAGTTCTTTTCAATGTCTTCATAAATGACATATTTCATTTTGTACAAAAAAGTATGGCTTAAGATCGTTTCGCTATAATGCTGCACAAATCTGGAATGAGCTACCGAACCATTGTCGAATGGAAACATCTTTGGACCAATTCAAAATATTGGTACAAACATGGGATCCAAGTAACAGCTCATGCCAGTGCAGTGCATGCATATAGTGTTTAAGCCTGTTTTATTTTTACTTTTATTTTTTGTGTGATTATATGATTTGTGCAATCCTATTATTAACTTGTGCTATGTTTTAAGTGTACTATATGCTTTTAACTTATATATGTCATTTATGGTATCTTACTATGCATTATATGTTTAAAATTGTGTTGTTTAATGACTTTTGTATGTGTGTATTGTATTGTGTGTGTGTGTGTATTGTATTTTGTTATTAAGTCGATTTGAAAAGCTCACTAGAGCTTGTGTTGTGTAGTTTATTGAATATCGACTCTAAATAAAACTTTGAATCTTAAATTCCATCTTAAATAGAAGAGGGGCATTATGTGTTCCAGTCTGTGCATCCATTATGTTTCAATGCATTTCAACTTTGTACTTCTTTGGCTTTATAACTATACACATGGAAAAAAGTATTGCAACACCTTGATTTTTTAAACTTTGAAAAATCAGCCTCTTTTTTCGGATGAAATATAATAAAATATTTGTATAATATTACTGAAACATAGTTTATGATAACATTGGCATTGAAACGAACAAAAAATGTTTGAAAAAAAATGATTTATATAACCACAATTTTAATAACAAAATGAAGTGTTTTTTGTACAAAAAAATGCATTTTACAACTTTTACTGTAGTCGAACTTTACAATGTCAGACATTTCAAAATTAATCTTCAGATGACTGTTCACATCATGGTTGATCGTTATACGCCAAAGAATTAGTACTTTGTGCGCAGCCTCCATTCTAACGGATAACCGCATCTAAACGTCTTCTGATTCCGGTCAAAAATCGACTTATTTGTTGCTAAGGTAGCAGCAACCATTTCTGATGAAGGGCATTGTTTATTTCATGATGTGTTTGAACTTGGGTGTCCTATCGCGCACATTCCGCCCAATAGTGTCCCATATATGCTCGATATGGTTCAAATCCGGGCTACGATCCGTCCATGGAAGATGAACCGAATTCCATTGGAACAATGGATCTTCCTCCACGATGATTATTTTCAACTTTAACGAGCTCTGCACTACATTTGATACGGAAAACTGTGTGTCTGTTCGTAAGCAAAGGGCTCCGAAATGGTCTTATCGCACGATAACCAGTAGCGTTGAGTCGATCTCGAACAGTTCTTGTTAAAAGGCTCCTGTATGCCCACCACTCTTTTTTTCGGATTGTATTGTATGCAATGGGTTTCCTTCTGACCAACCTTCATTATGCTTGATTTCCCCTAGCAAATGGTATAGGGGGTCTTCTTTATCTCGGAAGGTCTTTAACATCGTTTAGTGCCTTATTTTTATTCTCAAAACGACTTATAGTGGAATGGTGATGACCAAAAATACGTGCAGTTGTTTCAGCGACATCCCTGCTTCACTCATGCTGATAATCCGCCATCTTGTTGCAGTTTAGAGTTGTCGAGGACCCATTACAAGGTGTCAATCACATAACTTTAAAAACTTGGTTATTTAAAGTGTTGAAAACAATGAGGATGAAAACATCTGTTTTGCTGTTTACGGGTACAGTAGCTGCATGTGCAGATACAAACTTATCGAGTCGATATTTATTGATTAAACTCAAGTGATACTTAAATAATGTTAAATTAGTTCTATTTTACCAAATTATATTACAAAAAAATAAAAAGTGTTTTTTTAATTTCAATTTCAATTTGGTGTTGCAATACTTTTTTCCATGTGTATATTTTGAACTGAGCGTCACTGATGAGTCTAATGTAGACGAAACGCGCGTCTGGCGTACTAAATTATATAAATCGTGGTATCTTTGATAACTATTACACCACTGGGTCGATGCAACTGTTTGTAGACGTTTCGTCCCCGAGGGTATCACCAGCCCAGTAGTCACCACTTAGGTGTTGTATCAAATATACGGTCATTTGTTTTAAAATATTTTTTTTTACAAAACTATTACTTTTTCGAAAAACTAAGGATTTTCTTATCACAGGAATAGATTACCTTACCCGTATTTGGCACAAATTTTTGGAATTTTGGGTCCTCAATGCTCTCCAACTTTGTACTTGTTTGGCTTTGTAACTATTTTGAACTTAGCGTCACTGATGAGTCTTATGTAGACGAAACGCGCGTCTGGCATACTAAATTATAATCCTTGTACCTTTGATTATTAGGTTAAAGTTTATGGTCATGGTAGTTTTTTTAATGAAGTTGTGGTCATATCAAGTTCAAATAGAAATTGAGAATGAAAAAAGCGAATTTGTCAATGTAGAGGCAACAAATCAACACAAGTTTCATGGCCCTGCAACAGAGTTTTGTCGGTGCCATATAGTTTTACTCTTGTTCGTCATTCCGTCATTCTGCAACAAACCATTATGCGGATTTTCCTTATCAAAACGCCTTCGGATATTGGGCTTTTTTTTGGTATGCGAGTTTACTATGATAAGTTTCAGATCAAGTTTAAGATTCGTTCTGCTCCGCTAATTTCTGCCAAAATTACGGGCTTTGTACTTTGATAAATTTTTGAAAATCACTGTTATATGGACTTTTTATATAAACGCCTTCAGATATTGGGCTGACTTTTGGTATACGAGTTAACCATGATGAGTTACAGATCAAGTTTAAGTTTAGTTCCGCTCCGCTGATTTTTGCCAAAATTAAGGGTTTACAACTTCGAAAATTGTTATGAGGACTTTTTTTTCTAAAAGCCTTCAAATTTTGAGCCGATTTTTGATTTATGAGATTTCTTTTTGTGACGGGGCAATTTGTGTGGTTTTGACACATCATTCTTATAATGTTATATTAAATTTTATGCAGTTTTATGCACAATATTTTGTTTCATTTCAGGATGTTGATGCAATGTTCCACAATATTGCTGATGTTTTGAAAGTACTGTTTTTACTTCCACAGTTAAATAAAATTAATAGTTTTTGAAATCTTATGAATTTATATACTGCTCTATTTAAAAATTATATACTATTATTTCCACATTTCATTTTGATTTAGAAAGAATTGATTTGAAGAGTTATTAACTGTAAGGATCAATTACAATTACCTTTTATTATATTTTGCCTTTTTTTAATTTGTTATTGCTACACAGTAATTCACATCCAATGTATTTGTATTTGACACACTTGATAAAAAATAATATAATTTTTTTATCCTAAATAAATATAAATTGGTAGTTTGTGCTTACATTCTTTGAGTGCAACATAGAATGTTTTTTTTTACAGATTTAAAATCACAGATTGAAGGTATTTCTTCATAGAAAAAGTACAGCAAAGAAGAACTGTATGGGATGTGAAAAAATGGTTGGAACCGTTTATAGATGGAAGCCACAGTTTTAATGACTGTTTCCACATACATGATGTTCACTTAGATAAAGGTAAACAAATAGTTTCATCTATCAATAGATTTTTATTTTGAGAAATAATAAGAATTGTTTCCCTTTTAAAAGTAATACTTTTATTTCATTATGTACAGTAATATTTATACATAAATTAAGAAATAATTTATGGGAGCTTGAATTTATACTGATTTGACCACTGGTTGGCCCTTTTTGCTTTATATTTTATCATGAACCATAACTTTCCGATTCATTATGTGATAGTCTTGTTCAACTTGTAATATAAATTAAAACAAAATAGGAAAAATTGTTTGGCACTATAAGAAATGGAGTAAAAGTCTACAGAAACTAATAACCCTAACAGTTATTTAGAAGAGAAAGACAAGGATCGATTGGTAATATTTAAGATACAAAATAACTTTTGTTTAATAAGCTTGTGTTTTATGTTTTAATCTTACTTGTTGCAACTGATAATGAGCAATCAATTTTATGTATATGAGTCTCCTGAAAAACAACATGTATTAATTAATTGGTATTGATTTTTTTTTATATTTAAAAAAAAAAAAAAATGATTTTATGCCCTAAAAAGTATTAGGCAAAAAATTTGAACTTGAAAGACTAGGCAATGTTAAAAATTAAAGAAATATTTACTGATATATTATTATATAAAACATGGATTTCCAAAGACATGCCAAGACCAGTTCCTCCAACCTGGAATTCTGAGCTGGTAAGGCAGCTGGATGTTGTTTAAAAAAAACTGCTCAAAAGTGGGCTTCTAACAGCAGAACAATGGTGGCACGAGTTTTCTCAGGGTGGTGATAAAGAGGTATATATATAGTTTGACCGTTTAACTAATAAATATACTTAGTTAAGAATACTGTTGTTCAATATTCATAATTGATGATGAGTAAACATGTTAGAGCAAAATTAGCATCTTTTGATTGAAATATGCTATTTCCCAGAATGTATGAAAAAACAGTGCATGATAATTTGAAATTTAAGTTGAGAACCCATTGCTGGAGGTCTATCTGGACGGTCGTGTGTTAATTGTACACACTGCGATACTAGGGATATTACAGATGTAAATTACCAAACATAACATCTTACCATAAGGTCGATTGATTTTAAGGATGAAAATGAAACTGAAGATACCTCTACTCCTTCCAATTGGTACATGTATGACAGTAAGACCTCTGATGAATTTAAACAACCCACTCTGACAAAGCTTGTAGTGGAGACGGCAACATGGGATTGTTCTGCTGAAAATAAGAAATTATCTTTGTATCAATGGAAGAAAGATAGTTGGCGACGATGGGGAATGTTTAGTTTTTGAAGAATTTGGACATGGAAAGTCAGGTGAAGAACAGTGGTTTTTTAAAGAGCTGCAGAGATTAATAGATATAAAAAGAACCAAACTGTTAGCAAGAGGCGTTGAACACACCATTTAAATGTTCCTCATTAAGATCCAAAACAGCAAAAAAAGAAAGAAACTAAACTAAAAATGCATGCTGACGATCACAAAATCAAAGACGATGGACAAGTGTAGGAAAATATATCCCGAGAACTGTGATGACATTGACAGATTTCTAGGATTGGATATAATCAATAATTGTATTCCCTCGTCATTTGTGGATAACTGCCAGGAAGCTGTGGACACAGCAGATATGGATAACACAATTCTTCAGGGGTTTTAATCCAGAAATTAAGATTACCATCAACGTGAATGGAATCATATTTCAAATAATGCAATTGTACACAATATCATGAATCATTTAAAGAAACATGGACTTAAAAATGTATTTAGTCATCAAAAAAGTATTATGGAATCATGTGTAGATATTAATGATATTTGTGATATTGATAATACTGCAGATGATTCCGGATTTCCAGATCAAGCTATAAATCAGAAATGATCAAGAGCAGTTTTGAAACTGAAATTGATTTGAATATTACATGCACTGAGAGTAGTGCTGAAACACCGCAACCAGAAACCGCCAGTGTTGTGTCACAGAACCTTTTGGTAGATTGACATTTTTCACCTTTAAAGAAATATAAAAATTTCATGGAATCATAAAGTTACTTGAAGTACAATATGAATTAAACATATAGAATACATCAAATTAATAAATTATCAAATCTAAATAAAAAAAAAAAAACACAGCCAGTACATCAAAAGCATTGCATGTAGATCATATCATAGAAAATAAAAAAAAAACCATTTGGAAAGATAAAACTTTTCAATTATTAAAGGTGTTGATGCAAGAAAAATTGATAAAGATGTTGTCATACGAACAAATATAGGAGTAACAGTCCCAATTTTAAAAGAAAATATTAGAAAGTCGAATTTACAACATTGTATTATATAGGTATAATTTTGGTTGGTTGTGGAAATGATGCCTTGTCCAGAATACATACAGAAGCCTTCAGAGAGAATTAGGAGTTTATGATAAAAACTGTCAGATCTTTAAACCCAAGCATAGATATTGCTGTATTAGAAATTTGTCCAAGACGGAATGTTAATACAGATGTTTATAATACTAATTAATATAGGATTTCTACAGAACATAACTTTATAATCATCAAACTAACTGATACATTTGTTTCCAGAGGCGGCGATCTTGTTTCTACTTACTATCACCGTGATGGCATACACATTATTAATCAAGGTAAAATTCAGTTAGAACATTAACAGGGTTGAAAACATCTTTATCCGCACAAATAATTCTCAATCCAATAAAGAACAGCATTGCAAACGACAAAGCATTGTAAATACATTCAATGGTATTTGCTTTTATGGTAATCATTATAAAGACTATCACACATTTTACAAGGAAGCTAATAAATCAAGAGTTCCAAATGGTAAAGTTGAAATCATCACTTCATAAATTTTACAGACGCCATCACGAGTTGGTTGACCATTATGGAATACCCGGTTCACAAATGATATCGGATATGTTCCTTACGTCGGAACTACAATCCCCTTCCCTTTTCATGAATGTGACCTACCGAATTAGACTACTTACCGGGTTTGTGATTACATAAGCAACACAACACGACAGGGTGCCACATGTGGAGCAGGATATGTTTACACTTCCGGAGCACCTCAGATGACCCCCTGTTTTGGTGGGGTTCGTGTTGCTAAGTCTTTAGTTTTCAATGTTGGGTCATGTGTACTATTATTTGTGTGTTTGTCTTTCAATTTTAGCCATGGCGTTGTCAGTTTATTTTTTATCTACGAGATTAATCTTAGCTCAAAACATAAAAGTGACAGAAACAAACTTTATAAAAAAAACTGTCTTGATCTAAAATGTTAAAGAGGGAAGAAAGATACCAGAGGGAAAGTCAAACTCATAGATTGAAAATAAACTAAAAACGCAATGGCTAAAAATAAAAAGACGAACAGAGAAAAAATAAAACATAAGCCACAACATAGAATACTTAAGACGAAGCAACACGAGACCCACCAAAAGCCTTGCGGGTGGGGGTTAAGGGGGGGGGGGTGATCTCGGGTGCTCCGGACGGGTAAGCAGATCCTGCTCCACATGTGGCACCCGTCGTGTTCCAATGCTGAATGCCTTAATGTTAGACAAATTTTATCTAAATTTGACGAGTTTAAGAATATGATAAATATAAACAACAGATATTTAGATTGAAACAGTCTTATAACCTGATATTAACAATGAACAATGTTAAATGCAACACAACACGACGGGTGCCACATGTGGAGCAGGATATGCTTACAGTTTGTTTTAAAATTATGAGTTCGACTGTCCCTTTGGTATCTTTCGTCCCTCTTTTAAGTGCCAGGATACAAAATTTTCAGATAAGACCGCCAGAGTGAGGAGGATGGTGGTCTATTAATTTATGTCAACGATTCTATTGCATTTAAAAATAGATCTGATTTATCATTAAACACATAAGAAACTTTATGGTTAGAAACATTAGAAACCAACAGCGAGACGTAATGATGTAACACCATATGAACCTTTGGTCTCTCCTGCTTGAGTGGGATATCTTTTTCCTTTGAAAACACCAATTTAAAAGTAAAAACGACACATCCATAGTTTGACACTCAATTAAGCGTGCATTGTCTGAATGTACTGTCACAAAACTGTACTTGATTTGGTCCCGATTAAGGATTCATCAATAGACAAGTTTTGACACGGAGAATAATGTGTTTTCGCTTTTAGGTTGAAATAGTCAACGATGAGTTTAGATTTTGCAAATGGATCATAACTTGGTGAATTTCTAGGCGGTACCTTTCTATTGTCAACAAGTTGCAGGAATTTCAACAAAAGTTGGGAGCGATTTCGGGTGAAAACTTTCTGGTACCAAGGAGTTGACTGACTGGAATGTTTTTCTGATATTGTTGCCTCTCTGATTAAGCCCATATTAAAAATCACAGTAACGAAGGCTTTACACTCTTTTAATGTTAATAATGTTAATTTTTCTTTCTTACACCAATCATGAACCCAGGATTTTTTGCTAATATTGTGCTGCCTTTTTGTAATACAATTTCTAGCGTACCTTGATATGTAAAATAATGAGTTTCTTTATTTATTTCTTAACAACCGTATAATGATTATTCACTGTAATTGTAGTTTAAAATTTCACACTTGTAAAACAAAATCTGTGTGTGTTTATTTTTCTTCTCTTTTTTTTGTGGTGTGATAAGAAGGAACAAGTTAATAGATGCGTAAACACATGCATTCACTGATCAAAAAGCCTATTTTTTATCATATTTAGTTGAGTTCCAATTAAAAATTGAAAACAACACGTTAAATAATTTCGTGCGTCCGAAGCGATTTTCTGGATTTACCTTCATCAGGAACGCCGAAGCCAATCATTTGAAATCCGAGAGATGTATAAGTACCAAAAGCGTTGAAGAGCTTTATGACAAAAACACCTAAAATAAATAGCCAAATTTATCTGAGGTCGACTTTGCATGAGGGAAATTAAAACTTATTGTATTTAAAATTTCAAAATTTATTAAGTCAATTTAGAAAGGATTGTTATAAACATGTCAGTACCGAATAATCTTTTTGACGATGCAATACTGAACAATGCGTTTTTCCATGATAAATGCAATACGTTGAATTGATCTTTGGCCATATTTCGCGCTATTTTGTGTTTGTGTAGAAAGTAGCTGTAACGCTCGGACTTTTAATAATAGATCTCCTAAGATCACCAAGAAAGCAATCTGCTGAACCGTGTTCACGAGTAATGTTTGCGTATTTCACTGGGCATTTTTTTTTAAGTATGACTGGTACTAATAACGAGCCGTATTCTTAAGATCACCAAGAAAGCAATCTGCTGAACCGTGTTCACGAGTAATGTTTGCGTATTTCACTGGGCATTTTTTTTTTTAGTATGACTGGTACTAATAACGAGACGTACTCTTATGTATGTTTCTGTCCTGTCGTAATAAGCTCTGATGTGTGAAAGCGTATTGTTTGGTGCGGGTATGTCTAGTAGTGCCAATGTATAAGTTCAATAACTGTGATGTAGTATGTATGCGTAAGAGCAAATCCAGCAATGAAGTATGACGCTTCTCCCTCTAGACTAAGTCAAGATTTAAGGTAATTGAACTTTTGAACTTCGGTTAGTGTGTTGTGAATTGCTGAATCAAAAGAATCCCAAAATAATTGCCATTCAAGTATGTTTCCATCAAATGTTGGTAAGTTCAGTGTGAAAGTCGCTGCTGTTGGCGCTTGAATTTGAAAATAAAGAGGTGAAATTGAGGCCTATATTTTGCGAGTCATCTCTGAAGTTACATGCGGGGCCAACATTTTAAATGGGTTGCAGTGTGTCATTGTGAGGCGAAAAACGTCTAGCGCTGGATTTAAATTAGATTTTTGAACGTGATTTACGAATTATACTTATTTTTGTCTCACAGTTAAATTTATACTCGTCTGAGTCAAGTATGTCTTGCTCTATAACCTCCTCTAGTACACTTTTTAAAATGTTCTTGTCCAAATCCTTTAAAATATCTTGCTTCCATTTTCGTCATATCTTCTTTAAACCATAGAAACTGCACTTCTGTGTCCCGATCGCATAGATTTAACTTTGTAGTCATCTTCTTCTGGTCACGGTGCCAATATCGATATTGTAGTTTTACTAAAGCTGCATATATATTAAGAAAGAAGTCTAAACTTATGAATTTGAATTGATGACTGAAGTAAAAGATAACGTCATAAGTAAACGACGTTATATATATAATAATGCTGCGTTACGTGAACGATCTCTTTGTATGATTTCCATGATGACTGAAGTAAAAGATAACGTCATAAGTAAACGACGTTATATATATTATAATGCTGCGTTACGTGATTGATCTCTTCTTTGCATGATTTCCAACACTAATGATGGCCTAATGTCTATGTGGAATAAAATATAAAGTACGTAAAAATTATCAAAATAATTATGTTGATTAGTTAACAGACAAGAGAGATAAGAATCATGTGGTGGTGAGAACCAGTCTTAGATTTTTTTTAACAGTTGTTAGTGGTTTTGAAATAGCCGTCAGTAACTGCGAGTACTCTCAGTTCAGTACTTAGTGTCTTTTTGTTGTTTGGATATACAAGTACACTGCCACTTTTTGTTATATGTTTCAATTTGTATCCATATGATGAGTTAATCCTTTAGGAAATGATTTTTTGTTGTTGTTCTTATGATGTTCTGTTACACCACTGTTCATGTTAGGGGAGGGTTTAGATCCAGCTAACATGTTCAATAAAGTAACAGTAGTATACCGCTGTTCAAAACTCATAAATCCATGGACAAAAAACAAAATCGGGGTAACAAACTAAAACCGAGGGAAACGCATTAAATATAAGAGGAGAACAACGACATAAGACTAAAATGTAACACACACAGAAACAGACCAAGCATCAGACAAAATCCCACGAGAATAACAAATATAACATCAAAACCAAATACATGAATTTGGGATAGACAAGTACCATGACACGTCTTATCGCAATGTGAAATTACACTCAAAAATAAGAGACGCAAACAAACGACGCAACGTTAAAATGTAACACACACAGAAACGAACAATAATATAACAATGGCTATATTCCTGACTTGGTACAGGACATTTTTAAAGGAAAAAATGGTGGGTTGAACCTGGTTTTGTGGCATGCCAAACCTCGCACTTTAATGGCAATGTTAAATATAACATTGAAATGACAACATAATATTACAGGACTACAATACAAATAAATAGGAGAACGTATTAGACAAAGAAACACATGATTAATGAATAACAAAAAGCATCAGGTTTAAAATTCAATACGTCAAAAACGCGCCTCGTCCACACAAGACTCACCAGTGACGCCCCGATATAAAAGATCGAAAGCGAAAAAAAGTACAAAGTTGTACAGCACTGAAGATCAAAAGTTGAAAAAGGCTGTGTCAAATACGGCTATGTTTTTATGCTTGGGATAAGAACATCCTTATTATTTAGAACAATTAATGCCATATTCTCTATGTATGTGCGTGTCCCAAGTCAGGAGCCTGTAATACAGTGGTTGTTGTTTGTTGATGCGTTACATGTTTTGTTTTTCGGTGCATTTTTTTGTAGATAAATAAGGCCGTCAGTTTTCTCGTTTGATTTGTTTTACATTTGTCATTTCGGGTCCTCTTATATTCATACTATGCGGTATGGGCTTTGCTCATTGTTGAAGGCCATATTCTGACCTACAGTTGCTAATTTGTGTCATTTTCTCTCTTGTGGAGAGTTGTCTTATTAGCAATCATACCACATCTCCTTAATATTGTAAGTGCAAGTGGGCACCAAAGAGGTGTTTTGTCCCATATTTAGAGTAGGAAAGGGATTACTGTTACATAACCCGTGGAAGTATACAGGACGTTTTAAACTTCAAAAGCATGCGCTTTAATGGAGTAAGTCCGGTAAATGCCGATTTCAGTCTCAAATTTCTGATGAAAGATTTTGAATACTTTTTAAACACTTGAATATCTTCAACAGTCGATTCAATTAGTTTGTGAAATATTTGAATTGATTTAGTCACAATAGACGCTCAAATTCAAGTTTAAATATCTATCAAATAAGCCATAATATATCCCTTTTCAGATGATTATTGACAACAAATGAAAGTGGCTGCATCCGTGTTCACTCTCAACCGGTATATATGTTATGAAATATCATCAAATATAACTTACATTTAAATATTAGGAATGAACACAAATGCAGCCACTTTTATTTAAGACGGAAAGCATCCAAAATTTAACTCAAAATTGAAATGCTAAAATTGACGCTAGTACCCGATATATGCATTTTATTGTAAAAAACAGCCCATATCTATGTAACAGAAGTATTCTTCTTTTCAATAAATAGCTATAGGTTAACATTTTAACTTTTGGTAAAACTGCTATATTTTCATTTTTTTATGATCTGTTTTTTTAAATTCAAATGTGACGTCATATTTTTGTCATTTTCTTACAATTTCTAATATGACGTCACTTGGCGTTGAGGTTTAAACTTAATCGGATGTGTTGCATTTTGTCGGGTTATGTAATGTATTTCGGTTGTTTCCATAATAAGCTAATTCTTCAGTTTTATCAATTACATCTTTTGTATAAACATTTTATAAAATTTACTGTTTGCAAAAGTATCAATTGTTCTAAAATATAGGGATGTTCTGGTACCCAACAGAAAAACCTGGCCGTTTACGCACGGCTTTTTTTTTAACTTTTGGTCCTCGATGCTGTTCAACTTTGTACTTGTTTCGGCTTTCAAACTTGTGTATCTCACTTGCATCACCGTCGAGTCTTGTGTGTAAAACTTTTAAACTTTTTGCCTTTTGTTAGCTATTAATCGTGTGTTTCTTTGTCAATTGTGTTCTCCTATTTATTTATATTGTAGTCCTGTAATGTTGTGTTGTCATTTTAATGTTATATTTCACATGGCCATAAAAGAGGGAGGTTTGTCATGCCACAAAACCAGGTTCAACCCACAATTTTTCCTTTAAAAATGTCCTGTACCAAGTCAGGAATATGGCCGTTGTTATATTAAAGTTCGTTTAGGTGTGTGTTTCATTTTAACGTTGTGTTTCCGATGTGTCGTTTGTTTTCCCTTATTATTGAGTGTGAATTCACATTACTATAAGACGTGTCACAGTACTTATCTATCCCAAATTCATGTATTTGGTTTCGGTGTTATATTTGTTATTCTCAAAGGATATTGTCTAATGCTTAGTCCGTTTCTGTGTGAGTGTGTGTTACATTTTACTGTTGTGTCGTTGTTCTCTAATATTTAATGCGTTTCCCTCAGTTTTAGTTTGTTACCCCGATTCTGTTTTTGTCTATGGATTTATGAGTTTTGAACAGTTGATATACTACTGATGCCTTGATTTATAATTGTACATGGGGAATGTTGGCATACAGGGTTAAAATTTCAAAAATATATTAGAATTAATTCAAAAATGGACAGAGATTTATAAATGACAGTGGTTTTTCATTCGTTTGATATGTTTGAGCTGCTTATTCTGCTATTGATGAAAGACTTTCAGATTTTAATTTTTCTCGGAGTTATTTTTGGGGTATTTTTATTATTTTACTGTTCCAATGATCCGATGCCACAGTGGCATTTGTATCAAGAAATAAGACCACTCTTTTAAAGAAGCAAAGATATTTCTTTAAAAGAGTGAAAGAACATTCATTGCTTCGCGTGTCTGATGTCAGAAAATGTATACGTCACGTAGGAATAAATTTTGTGTAACACAAAACAATTTTATAAATTTCACATGTGGAATGTTGGCATACAGGGTTAAAAACTCAAAAGTATATTAGAATTAATTTCAGAAATAGACCGAGATTTAAAATTGTAAATGACAGTGGTTTTTTATTCGTTTGATGTGTTTGAGCTGCTTATTCTGCTATTGTTGGGGGTCTTATTGGGGGGTTCTGATCCCGTATCCCGCTTACACTATGTACCAAAGCAATTCTCATTTTTTTTTGTAATTTCCCGTGTCCCGCTAGTTTTCACGGCACAATAATTTGGCTTTCACGTGTCGCTTACAAAAAAAAAAACGGCAATCCCTCGTCACGCTTAGACCCAATGAGACCCACATTGATGAAAGACTTTCAGATTTTTAATTTTTCTTGGAGATATTTTTGGGGTATTTTTGTTATTTTACTGTTCCAATGATCCAATGCCACAGTAAAATTTGTATCAAGAAATTAGACCACGCTTTTAAGGAAGCAAAGATATTTCTTTAAAAGAGTGAAAAACATTTATTGCTTCGCGTGTCTGACGTCAGAAAATGTATATATCACATAGGAATAAACTATGTCGTTCAATGTTTACACAAAAAATTTTATTATTTCACATGGGGAATGTTGGCATACAGGGTTAAACACTCAAAAGTATATTAGAATTAATTTCAGATATAGACAGAGATTTAAAATTGTAAATGACCGTGGTTTTTCATTCGTTTGATGTGTTTGAGCTGCTTATTCTGCTATTGATGAAAGACTTTCACATTTTAATTTTCTTGGAGTTATTGTTTGGGTATTGGAGTTATGTTACTATTCCAATGATCCAATGCCACAGTGGAATTTGTATCAAGAAATTAGACCACTCTTTTAAAGAAGCAAAGATATTTCTTTTCCAAATCCGGAATTTACACTTTTTGTGAAGAGTGACAAAGCAAAAAAATATAAAAATATACTGCAAACAAACTAGGCATGAGAAAAGAAGAAATGGAGAAGTTTTGTGTCCATTGAAAGCTAAATAACATTAAGCTTATTATAGGTATTTCGAAGTGCATACTTTCTCTAATTAATAACCGATACAGATTGCAGCTTACACACCAAGTTTTTAATGTAAATCTTATTGTTTCACATTGCAAAGTGAAATATGAACATACGTTTGAATCAATTTCTCCTATTTTTGAGTGTGAATTCATATTACTATAAGACGTGTCACGGTACTTTTTTTTTATCCCAAATTCATGCATTTGGTTTTGATGTTATATTGGTTATTCTCATCGGATTTTGTCTAATGCTTAGTCCGTTGCTGTGTGTGTTACATTTTAATGTTGTGTCGTTGTTCTCCTCTAATATTTAATGCGTTTCCCTCAGTTTTAGTTTGTTACCCCGATTTTGTTTTTTTGTCCATAGATTTATGAGTTTTGAACAGCGGTATACTACTGTTGCCTTTATTTTAGACAAAGAAGAAGGGCGCACTAAATTTGACTTCCAGTATTACAGTGGATTGATTGACATTTCTTCATATGACTTAGACAAGTTAATGTCAATATTATGTACTGCACAAGAACTGTGTCCACTCTTTGATGGAGTAGTAGGAGCATACTGAAAAAGTCACATTATAGTTTGTTTTAGCTACGAGATATATAAAAAAGTCTAATATATATTTATTTTTTTGCTCAATCATTTATGAAATGCAAAAAGTGAAATAATAATTCGCTTTTAGCAGCCTGTATGGTTCAATTTTGTCAAAATAAGGTTAAAACATTGATTATGAATCATTTACTTACAAGTGAATAATTCGACCTCACTGAATCCGCAGTTATGTGAAATTCAAATTAACCCTTTGGATTGAGATGGATAACATGTGAATTGTATGTGTATTTATAGGAAAAGAATGTCAACATTGAAAGTGAAACAAAGATAAATCATTTGATAGACTGATTCGATCTACAAAAAATCATTCTTATACAGGTAAAAACGACGATAAGCATTTATTTTTGATCTATAATATGAAATTAAATACAGCACGATTTTGCTTAATCTATTTATAACTACATTTATGTTTACATCGCTGATATGGTCATCGGATGACTTTAGAGGTCAACTCGATAGTTAATTAGAAGGCGTCTAGACTATAATACACACGAAACGAAGGGACGTATTTTCTTGCCCGTGTCCTGTTAATTGCTTATTTTAGACTTTTATTAGTTTTGATACATGTTTAACATTAGTTATACATCAAATATGAGAATTTGATTGAAACATCAATTTGACAGTTAGTGCCCCTTTAAAATCGGTCTTCTTGGTCAAAAGTATAACAAAGATGAAAATCAAGAGCATTTTATAATGTACAAGGGGTAACCTTTTCAGGCTCACTTCATCTAAATTTAAATCTGGGATCTAGTATGGCAGCCAAAATAAATTCATTGTCCTCCTTAAGCCAAGGAAATACTTAATAGCTGGGAGGGGCGGATAAAGAGACTTTTGAAAACAGAGACAAAAGTCAGGAAACATTAAGCAAAAGAACTAGATGATAAACAAAAAGGCAAAGTGATCCGAAATGGTTACATCTTTCACAATTTCTACATAGTTTCCCATATGCTGGGCATATTCTCTCATGATCATGATCAAATCCACAATAGCTGCATAATTCATGTAAATGCTGATTATTTGTTTCCATTGTCTGCCTTTGTCTATTATTGTCTCCTTTCAAAAGTGTTCTGTACTCTGTATATAACTTCTTCTCTTCTCAATACCGACCGTGCAAGGGCTGTATAGCCAGTCAAGGTCGTTAAAAACTTCCTTTTGTTGTCTTCTCATTTCTTTCATCTGAAAATTTGTGTCTTTTACTTGCGCCGCTTCCTCAATGAACCTATCTAAGTCCCAACCTTTACTTATAGCCTTTCTAATCAATGCTTTGGGTGCTTTTTCTCTGAGTCTAGAAACATAACCTATCGTTTTTCTCTCTCTGGCAAATATATATCTTGAATGATGTGTATTCTTCTTCGGTAAACAATGTTTGTTAACTTTAGTTTTCAATACATCATACTCATATGTTTCAGCTATTAATTCTTTTTTAAAAGTTTTTTCCAATCTCTCCAATTTCTTTTCTTCCATAAACCAAAAGTGCATCCTTTTTATCCTCTGGCTGTGTAATTCTCTAGTATTTGAATTCTCTTTCAATACCTTCTATACAGTCTTCCCATTGATTTCCTGTTGATAATGGGTCATCATTTTTAACATACACTATAACAATATATCATTTTAGCAGACCACGGTTTGCGGAAGTAGTCAAGAAGACAATATTATGTTTTTCAGGGGTTGACAGGATACACGTGATCGTTGTTAGTTTCAACTTCAATATTATTATGCAAGCAGATGTAATAAACAATGATTTCATACATTATTTTTTTGGTTTACACTTTATATAGGGCTTTATTTATGATCTTATTCCAGAGTGCACAATTCTTATTCTACATATTTCACCTTTATCAAAACTAGGAAATCTGTTTGGTCGTCCCATTTTATTGTAGGGATGTTTAGATTAAGTGTCGAGTTAATATGTATATTATTTTGTGTTGTCTGCGAGAAACAAATCATTTAGATAATGTTAACATATATATTTTATTGAACTGTGTAAATTAATCGGAATGCGAATGACAACATGCACCTACAATTCTTTTGTGTGTTTCCCGTTTCGGTAACACATGCCATTTGCGCGGGAACTTCTTACATAAACATCGTTTTTGGATTATTGAAACATGTGAAATGTTCTGTAACAGTTATTGATTTTTAGAGGTAATGTGATATTATTTATTATTCAATAGTACATAATTTTACGTCAGGTTTGTACACATTAAGTCTCTGGTCAGTGGCGGATCTAGGGGAGGGGGGATAATCCGGAGGTTGAACCTCCCTTTTTTGTTGACGATCAATTCATTTGGATAGGGATATCAGTTGGAACTGACCCTTTATCCTGGGTTAGGATCCATGTCCCCATTCAAATGCATTGATCACCCCACAAAAGGGGCGATTCCAACCGGGAACCCTCCTGCTGGATCCGCCACTGCACACTACTGTTATTTAGTGAGTGATGCGAAAAAACTCAATTTACATTAGGTCCCCCTTTTTGAAAAATGACTAAATCCGCCTATGCTTATCCTGGGTGAGGTCCCCCTTTAAAAAAATGGTTGGATCTGTCTCAGTTAGTCTAATCTAAACTGAAACACATCAGGGGCGGATCCAGCCATTTTGTGAAAAGGGGGTCCAACCATGTGCCCATTCAAATGTAATGATCACCCCAAAAAAGGGGCGGTTCCAACGGAAAACCCTCCTCTGGATCAGCCACTGCACATTACTTTGACCTATGTTAGTTCGTTACATGTAATTACTTAAGTGATGCAAAAACAACTCAATTTACTAATAAACTTCCTTATTAAAGAAACTTTATATAAAAGTAAACATGTTCATTATATTTTGCTGTGTGAAATTGCTTATGCGGGAAAGACCCATTACAACCCGACCATAGAGGAGACAACAGCTGAAGGCCACCAATGGGTCTTCAATGCAGCGAGAAGCTCCCACACCCGGAGGCGTCACAACAAACCCGTTCTAGAAATAATTTGTGAATGAAATTGTAAATACAGTTATTCTTGATCTTCATACAATTTAAGGGCATTTCCAAATAGTCCTAAATATAATTCTTTATGCATCTGAAAAGGGTTGGAAATAACACTGAAAAATCATCGTTTTCCCTCTAGCATAGTTTGTACGTGCAATATAGGTGTATTTTAAATGCACAACAGTGAATCCGCCATATAATACTTCAATCGAACCGATTTACTTTTTGAGGTTTAATTACTATACTATATATAAAAATATTAATTTTCGCGAACCATTTAGGTCACGGAAATTCCAAAATATGGCACCAGTAAGGAGAGTTGTACAAATAATATGAATACTTAATATGAACCCCCATCCAATTCATCTTTAACTAAAAGTATTCATCATTTTCTATTTTATATGTACTAACAATATTCCATTTTTCTATAATTTGGATTAAAATGTGCAAAAGTCTGAGTCAGAATTGGTCAAATGCCCCAAATAAACATTCCCTGATTGGTTGAAGCACTGTGGCGTCGATGCAAAGCATAGCAAGCCTCGATGTAAAGCACACGCTTCACAGGAATAATTAAGGAGAGTTTTACAAATAATGTGAATACACAGACCCTCAATCCAATTTATGTATTGCTAAAAATAATCAAGTGTTCATCATTTTCTGTTTTGATTCTGCTAACAACATTCTATTTTTTTCTATAATTCCATTTGAAATATGTGAAACTCGCAATGAAAATAGATGGCCTCAATGATGTAAAAGCAACCCAAAAAATTTCCATTAATATGTTCACATCTTGAACTTGGACCCTGGGTTCAAAGGGTTTATTAACCGATTCACAAATAGAGATATCCTTTCGCTCAAGTGAAGTATACAGGCAACTTCGTTTACAGAAATATATACACACTTTATCAGTAATATATTGTCATGCTTCTGCATATCCACGTTTTTTTGTATGCTGAACTTCTGACAGTCAAATTCAATTCTATACAAACTTTATTACGTAAAGCAATAGGAGTAAGAATATTTTTTGCGCCAATTTAACCGTGACCAGCATCATCGTCAGTATCAAAATTGTTTATCGTAATCATTGTGAAATTTCACTGACATAGGGTTTATTAATATAGAGTAATTTTGGTAAGTATGGCTTATTTATGTTAAAGTTCTCCAGATGTGCTTCTCTAGACATCTTTGACGGTCAGTTTAATCCAATTTATCTCAATATTATACCCGATGACAGAAATGTCCACCCGACCTATTCGTGTCAAAAGTGAAAATCTAATCTATTTGATGAACTAATTTCTTCTAAAACTGTACATGTATTATTTCTGTATTATTTGATAACCAATCACATTTGCGTTGCATGATAATGGGTACTGTTTGCAGGGGCGGATCCAGCCTTTTTAAAAGGGGGGGGGGGTCCCAACCCAGAGTAAAAAGGGGGGGTCCAGCTATATGCTCCCATTCAAATGCATTGATCGGCCAAAAAAAGGGGGGGTTGCAACCCCCGGAACCCCCCCTCTGGATCTGCGCCTGGTTTGAGCGAACTGTCTAGTGTACTGCAAGATCGATGCAAATTGTGACGTCAG
Source organism: Mytilus galloprovincialis (assembly GCF_965363235.1). Taxonomy (NCBI): domain Eukaryota; kingdom Metazoa; phylum Mollusca; class Bivalvia; order Mytilida; family Mytilidae; genus Mytilus; species Mytilus galloprovincialis. The sequence continues at coordinate 67,887,672 of NC_134846.1, forward strand.
TGATGATCACGTGACATTATTATTTGTAAACAAACCAGCTCCTCATGTAACACGTGTCTCAGTCTGAACTATACATTCAAAGTGCTATCAATCTTTCATTCGCTATTTTATGATATTTTTGTGTCTGTTTTTTAAATAAATAAAATTGTTCTTAAATTTCTTGTATCTGTTACAACTGTGATCCTTAGCTGTTCTCTGCGGTCCATTTTCATTTTGTGTTTCAGACCCAGAGTTACAGGAATTGTAGGACTAGCACCTGCATTGTTTAGTACCAAAAAGTAAAATCACAAAAAAAAACTGAACTCCGAGGATAATTCAAAACGAAAAGTCCATAATCATTGGGAAAATCAAATGATAAAACACATCAAACGAATGGACAACAGTGTCACATATTTGTACTTGTGTAGCTATATAAATATTTTGGTATGAGCGTCACGGATGAGCATTATGTAGACGAAACGCGCATCTGGCGTACTAAATTATAATCCTGGTACCTTTGATAACTATACCACCTGCAGTGATTTGGTAAATATTCGAATTCATCTTTGTTTTCATCTTCACAATCTACATCTTCTGGTTTATCATTACCACTATCACCATCATCTGTTGTATCCTCAAATCCTGGCAAAGATGTTTTAAACGCTTTCACCATATCTGAGGCATTATCTGTAACAATTGTGCATTTTTCGTCGGCAATTTCAAATACCGGTCGAGTTTCTTGATTCTCGAGCTGTCCAGTCTTGAATGAAATGTCCTCTTATCCCCATAGATGCTCTCATTCGCCTGTTTGACCAACGGTCAATTGTCAAATATACACTTTAAGCCGATGACATTTTATCCTTTAAATTATTCAATCTTTCATTGAAATACATGTAAGGTGTGCAAAGTGAAAGTTTTATTTTCATGTTTTTTCCATTCATCTTTATAGTTTTGTCCAAAAATATAAGAAGATTTTTCATGGACCACCAACCACCAAAATATTTCCAATATCTTTTTATACGAATATCTGAAACAATGATCAAGACTTGATAATTTTCATCATTCCGCATTTTTCCGATTAAACAAGTTTTATATTTGTTTCCTTTATCATGTTAATATTTGTTTTAAAAGTTTGATGCAATTTTTGACCATTTAGATATTCAGGCTGGACAATGTCTGCATTTTGCCTTAAATGTTTCATCAGTGTCAGATGGTAAATCAAATTGGTCTAATATATCATTTAGCATGTTGCCCTTGAAGAGTGACCCATCAGTTACAAAGTTATATCAGGAGCCACTGGGTAATTCATAGCAACATAAAAAGTAAATTCGGCCAAAATTACCAGTTGAGCAACTGGAAATCCGCCATCAAATTTACCGCATGACAAGTTTAACAGCAACAATCAACAAATTTAAATAACATCAATATATGAACATCCAACTTCAATATCAACTTGAACATCAACATCAAATTAGTTCAATACACAGTTTTAATTAATAAACTGAATCATTTAAACAAAATCTGAAGCCATTTTATTTCCAGAGTACTTTGAATTTGATTTAGGAATATTTTATTGTCGACGAAGGAAAGATGCACCCTATCTTCACTAAAAAGGCTAACATGTTTATCCTCACAATCTGTTATCACGTATCCTCCTATTTTAAGTAAATATGAACGCACCCCCTAAGTATTATCCGTGTAGTTTTGATAGACCTACATTTAAATCTAGGTAAAGTACTTGACCCCGCTAATGCAGTGTCAGGTAACACATTTAAGAGAATTGCTGTCAAATTTCATTTGATACGAGTAATTCTCCACAAGGTTTGTCCCAAATGTCATTACCCGCAAAGTGAATTTTAACATTAAACGGCATACTTCTCTAATTATTAATACATTATACCAAACCAATCAAATTCTGCCATTTCATACCCGACATACCGATCCAAACTAACTGACATCCAATTTTCTCTAATCCGAGCGATGCACCTAAAGGCTTATATGAGCGTGATCACTAAGTCTTGCTCTTGTGACAATTGACCAGCAAATCAACTAAGTTTCTTTCTGGTGGCCTGAAATTAATTTTGTTTTAATACTATATGAGATTTGCTAACCTTGTATTTTATACTATTTTTTATCTAAACCATCAACCCTGTGTTGCAGCTCCAATACGTAAAGAATGTGTATTGAATTCAGAAGGATTGAAACTTCGAAAAGCAAGGGTTTCCTTAAAAGTATTAGAAAACTGGTACCTAGTTAAGAGTTTTTTTCACTTGCATGACAGAATAAATAGCCATCATTTTATGTCGCATGGCAAGGATGTGTGACATCAACTTAACAGGACAAATGGAATTAGTTTTATTCCTTACCAAAATAATCGTGACTGAGTTACCCAGCTGATCAGTCTAAGAAGAAGGATTTATTATATTCAGTGACCATGAATTAGTATCAATTGTTAAATTTGATCGTTTATCTCTCGTGTTACAACTTATCTGTTTCTGAAATAAGTTCTATTAAAACATTAGATTTTTCAACCCTGTAGACAACCATTCCCCATGTGAAATTGAAAAATCGCCTGAAAAAAATAATCCACAATGCCTTTCAACATATTAATGGTAGCATACGCTATAAATTTATTACTTTGGGATATCATAAGGCATACTTTGAAATAGTGAACAAAAGGGTAAAACATGTTACACAGAGGAAGAAGTGATCAGTATGCTGGAGTTTCTTATAGACAACATATTTGTTGAATTTGGAGGTAGACTTTTTCAACAAGTTGTTGGCATTTCTATGGGAACGACCTATGCGCCTCTGGTTGCCGATCTCTTCTTATTTCTATATGAATCTGGCGTTTCTTCAGACACTTGTCAAAAACAAGAAGACCAAAGAAGCCAGATTATTTAATTTCACTTTCAGAACTTTCAATTAATAATTCGAACTTTTCAGATTGGGGCCCATTAATATATCCCTAGAACTAGGAATTAATGAAACAACAGACATATGTCTTCCTCTGCCTCATTTTTAGACCTTTACCTGAATTTGACATACATAGTCATCTCAGTACCAGAAACTATTGACAAACGAGACGATTTTAATTTTGAAATTATCAATTTCCCCCGCCATAGTGTCAATATACTGGCTGTACCTGTGTATGGAATATACATTTCCCAACTTATTCGATATCCAAAGCTTTCTGTTTCTACTTAAAATTTGTAAAAAGTCACTAGTGTCTGAGCAGAAAGTTGATGTCAAAGAACGTCTCGTCCTTTTTCTAAAAAGTTCATCGGAAGGTACCAAGATCTTGTTGATAAATATTCCGTACAACTTCACAAATAATACATGATGGTCTTGATGTATAGATTCTGCGTACTAACGTTGTTTATCATCTCAATAACGTGGTTCTTTGTTCTATTATTAATAGTACTTTTACTGTTTGGTCTTTTTTCTACGATATCCATTTGACGTGGCTCGGTACTTATACATCCCGTCAATGTGCTTGTATAATCTTTCATTTTGCTGGTATGTATTGTTACGTGGCTCTGTACTTTTAAATAACCAGTATGTTGATGTTCTACTATAATTTTGAAAATACCTTGAACGACAACATTATTTTATATTTCTTCCTGTGTGACATTTCATTTTTTGACCTCATACATACAAGCGATGCAATCAGTGAATGTAATGTGGTTGTTAATTGTAATAGATTTTTTTTTTGCTTCTTTGTTCAATATTTGTTTGTTTTGAGATTGGGACACAGTGCTTGATGGTTGCTGTATCCATATTTTAACAATTTTACAGTGCTGTACAACTTTGTACTTTTTTTCGCTTTCGTTCTTTTATATCTGGGCGTCACTGGTGAGTCTTGTGTGGACGAGGCGCGTTTTTGACGTTTTGAATTTTAAACCTGATGCTTTTTGTTATTCATTAATCATGTGTTTCTTTGTCTAATACGTTACCCTATTTATTTGTATTGTAGTCCTGTAATATTATGTTGTCATTTCAATGTTAATATATTTGACATTGCCATTAAAGTGCGAGGTTTGGCATGCCACAACAAAACCAGGTTCAACCCACCATTTTTTTCCTTTAAAAGTGTCCTGTACCAAGTCAGGAATATGGCCATTGTTATATTATTGATCGTTTCTATGTGTGTTACATTTTAACGTTGCGTCGTTTGTTTTCTCTTATTTTTGAGTGTAATTTCACATTGCGGTAAGACGTGTGACGGTACTTGTCTATCCCAAATTTATGTATTTGGTTTTGATGTTATATTTGTTATTCTCGTGGGATTTTGTCTGATGCTTGGTCCGTTTCTGTGTGTGTTTCATTTTAGTGTTGTGTCGTTGTTCTCCTCTTATATTTAATGCGTTTCCCTCGGTTTTAGTTTGTTGCACCGATTTTGTTTTTTGTCCATGGATTTATGAGTTTTGAACAGCGGTTTACTACTGTTGCCTTTATTTACCTATTATATCTGTTTGTTCACGCATCGTTATAAATATAGTAGAATTTGATGCGACTGACATACAAGTTAGAGGTTTAGCGCTGTAAAACCAGGTTCAATCCAACATTTTTTTCATTTGAAAATGCATGCACCAAGTCACGACAGTTGTTCGTTCGTTTGATGTGTTTTATCATTTAATTTTGCCATTTGATAAGGGACTTTCCGTTTTGAATTTTCCTGGGAGTTCAGTATTTTTTGCGGTTTTCATTCATATTTGATTTTGCAATTTCTCGAACACAAAGGAATAAAAAAAAAAATTGAACTGAAAATAAAGCTTTAAATAAACGTTTTATAAACTGAATAACAAAATAAATTCAAAATTTTAAATTTTTTAAAATACTAAGGCTTTTCTACCTCAGTCATAGATTACCTTAGCTGTATTTGGCAACACTTTAAGGAATTTTGGATCTCAATGCACTTCAACTTCTTACTTTATTTGGCTTTTTTTTTTTTTTTTTTTTTTTTTTAATTTTTGGATTCTAGCGACACTGATGAGTCTTTTGTAGACGAAACGCGCGTTTGGCGTATATATAAAATTTAGTCCTGGTATCTATGATGAGTTTATATACGACCACTAGGACAATGCCACTGCTGGTGGAGATTTATTTCCCCGAGGGTATCACAAGCCCAGTAGTCTAATTATCATTGATATTGTTATATTTATAAATTAACTGTTAACGAAAGACTCATCAGTGACTGTTGATGATCTGTTTTACTAATTCAAATGTGACGTCATATTTTTGTCATTTTTTACTACAATTTCTAATATGACGTCACTTGGCGTTGAGGTTTAAACTTGTTAGGATGTGTTGCATTTTGTCGGGTTATGTAATTTATTTCGATTGTTTCCTGTAATTAGCGAATACTTCAGTTTTATCATTTACATCTTTTGTATAGGCATTTTATAAAATTTACTGTTTGCAAAAGTATAAATTGTTCTAAATAATAGGGATGTTCTGGGACCTAAAAGAAAACCCTGGCCGTTTTTGACACGGCTTTTTTTAACTTTTGGTCCTCGATGCTGTTCAACTTTGTACTTGCTTCGGCTTTCAAACTTTTGTATCTGGGCGTCACTGGTGAGTCTTGTGTGGACAAAATGCACTTCTGGCGTATTAATTTTTTTTAAACTTGTTGCCTTTTGTTAGCTATTATTCATGTGTTTCTTTGTCAATTGTGTTCTATTGATTTATATAGTAGTCCTGTAATGTTGTGTTGTCATTTTAATGTTATATTTCACATGGCCATAAAAGAGGGAGGTTTGGCATGCCACAAAACCAGGTTCAACCCACCATATTTTCCTTTAAAAATGTCCTGTACTAAGTCAGGAATATGGCCATTGTTATATTATAGTTCGTTTCTGTGTGTGTTACATTATAACGTTGTGTTTCTGTTGTGTCGTTAATTCACTTTACTATAAGACGTGTCACGGTACTTATCTATCCCAAATTCATGTATTGGTTTTGATGTTATATTTGTTATTCTCGAAGGATTTTGTCTAATGCTTAGTCTGTTTCTGTGTGTGTGTTACATTTTATTGTTGTGTCGTCGTTCTCTTATATTTGATGCGTTTCCCTCAGTTTTAGTTTGTTACCCCTATTTTGTTATTTGTCCATAGATTTATGAGTTTTGAACAGCGGTATACTACTGTTGCCTTTATTTAACTAAATTTTAAATTATTTGTAATACTAAGGCTTTTCTACCTCAGGCATAGATTATCTTAGCTGTATTTGTCAACACTTTTAGGAATTTCGGATCTCTATGCTCTTCAACTTCGTACTGTATTTGGCTTTTTTTTTTTTTTTTTTTTTATAACGTTTTTGGATTCGAGCGTCACTGATGAGTCTTTTGTAGACGAAACGCGCGTCTGGCGTATAGATAAATTTTAAAGCTGGTGTTTATGATGAGTATATTCAGTGTATCAAGAATTCTAGTTAATTTACCAACAGTAATCGGCACACGACAGTCGTGTCGCTTATCTATGCGAAACAAACCAGCGAGCATCCTTGTAACTATAGAATGGATATACATGTAGGAAGATGTGGTGTGAGTGCCAATGAGACAACTCTCCATCCAAATAACAATTTATAAAAGTAATCAATGAGAATTGTTTTATTAAAAAAAAAACATTAATTTATGTTGAAAACTAATGCCTTTAAGGTACGCTTTCACAGTGGAATAAAAAAAAAATACTTAATCATGTACGTAATATATATAATCAACCAAATGTGAAATCAGGGCATGGCCATACGTCATTCAAATTTTGATGCGTAAGCCAAGTATTGGAAGAATAAATTAACACAATTTTAAGGGCTATATTGTCAAGTTTGACTCTCCCTCTGGTATCTTTCGTCCCTCTTTTATTAAGAGTCCAGCTGATGACATGCTTGAATTTGGTGTGCTGAAGACCTAATGGTGGCCTCCAGCTGTTTTCTGCTCTTTTACCAGGTTGTTTGTTGTCTCTTTGACATATTCTCCATTTGCATTCTCAATTTTATTGCATACTATTTTTTTTTAACCATTGATGTTAAAATCAGAAGATAAACCAATCATATTTTTAAGAAAAATCAACGAAGCACAATAGAAGTAGATGATTCTTTACTGTATTGTGAAACTATGATAACATGCCTTTGTGTGCAATTCAATTATTTGATCCTCATAATCACTCATTATATTCAGACAATCCTCATTTGTTATTTCATCTTTGAACATTATTTTTAATGTGAAAACCTGTTGTTTCTTTGACATGCTGTCACTGTAACTTAAAAAAAAAAAAAAAAACATTAAAACTTTTTATTCAATGTAGGAATAAAGGATTAAATGAACGAAGGAGAAGAAATTGTCTCTAATACATTTCATTTGAAATGAGATTGATGATTTATCCTGTAACAGTAAATGAGCCAGTGATTCAGTTATTATTATTATATTCAAGTTATCTGATATTTGATCTGAAATTTTTGAAAAGTCTGCATACACAATTTAAAACAGACAACCTGTTCAGTTTATTTAATATTTACTATTTCTAGTGTAAATATTGACATCAACTTGTTTTTGGTAAACTAAAATTTAAAGCATTTTAAAGCAAAATGTGTAACAAAATTATGAATATTTTTGCCAAAGTTCAGAGCTAATATTGGTACCGATGTTGTATGACTTTTTTGTGTGGTGGTAAATTTTTTTTCAGCCACTCAAATTCATCACTGTCACAAAGAAGACGACCCATCAGCACTTTCTTTACGTCATCTATCTTAACTGTTTCACTGTCATTCAAAACAAACATTTCTGCGTCTATGTCTTCTAGTCTTGCGTATAAAAAATAATTTTCTATTTTGAATATTATTTTTTGTCCATTAATTTGATTTTGTATCAGTTTATTTAAGTTTAAATGCAAGCTGGGACAATGTAAACTGTTTTTAGCTCACCTGGCCCAAAGGGCCAAGTGAGCTTTTCCCATCACTTGGCGTCCGTCGTCGTCCGGCGTCGTTAACTTTTACAAAAATCTTCTCTGAAACTACTTGGCCAAATTACACCAAACTTGGCCAAAATCATCATTGGGGTATCTAGTTTAAAAAATGTGTCCGGTGACCCGGCCAACCATCCAAGATGGCCGCCATGGCTAAAAATAGAACATAGGGGTAAAATGCAGTTTTTGGCTTATAACTCAAAAACCAAAGCATTTAGAGCAAATCTGACATGTGGTTAACTTGTGTAACAGGTCAAGATCTATCTGCCCTGAAATTTTCAGATAAATCGGATAACCTGTTGTTGGGTTGCTGCCCCTGAATTAGTAATTTTAAGGAAATTTTGCTGTTTTTGGTTATTATCTTGAATATTATTATAGATAGAGATAAACTGTAAACAGCAATAATGTTCAGCAAAGTAATATTTACAAATAAGTCAACATGACCGAAATGGTCAGTTGACCCCTTTAGGAGTTATTGCCCTTTATAGTCAATTTTTAACCATTTTTCGTAAATCTTAGTAATCTTTTACAAAAATCTTCTCCTGAAACTACTTGGCCAAATCAATCCAAATTTGGCCACAACCATCTTTGGGGTATGTAGTTTGAAAAATGTGTTCAGTGACCCAGCCATCCAATCAAGATGGCCGCCATGGCTAAAAATAGAACCTTGGGTAAAATGCAGTTTTTGGCTTATAACTCAAAAACCAAAGCATTTAGAGTAAATCTGACATGAGGTAAATTTGTTTATCAGGTCAAGATCTACCTGCCCTGAAATTTTCAGATGAATTGGACACCCTGGTTTTGGGTTGCTGCCCCAGAATAAGTAATTTTAATGAAATTTTGCTGTTTTTGGTTATTATCTTGAATATTATTATAGATAGAGATAAACTGTAAACAGCAATAATGTTCAGCAAAAAAAGATTTACAAATAAGTCAACATGACCGAAATGGTCAGTTGACCCCTTTAGGAGTTATTGCCCTTAATAGTCAATTTTTAACCATTTTTCGTAAATCTTAGTAATCTTTTACATCTTCTCCTCTGAAACTACTTGGCCAAATTACACCAAACTTGGCCAAAATCATCATTGGGGTATCTTGTTTAAAAAATGTGTCCGGTGACCCGGCCAACCATCCAAGATGGCCGCCATGGCTAAAAATAGAACATAGGGGTAAAATGCAGTTTTGGGCTTATAACTCAAAAACCAAAGCATTTAGAGCAAATCTGACAAGGGGTAAAATTGTGTAACAGGTCAAGATCTATCTGCCCTGAAATTTTCAGATAAATCGGATAACCTGTTGTTGGGTTGCTGCCCCTGAATTAGTAATTTTAAGGAAATTTTGCTGTTTTTGGTTATTATCTTGAATATTGTTATAGATAGAGATAACTTGTAAACAGCAATAATGTTCAGCTAAGTAAGATCTAGAAATAAGTCAACATGACCAAAATCGTCAGTTGACCCCTTAAGGAGTTGTTTCCCATTTTATTCAATTTTTAACAATTTTCACTAATTTGGTAAATTTTGGTAAATTTTTACAAAATATTTTTCACTGTATCTAAAGGTCCAAGTTTATTATAGATAGAGAAAATTCTAAGTACCAAGAATGTTCAGTAAAGTAAGATCTACAAACACATCACTATCAGCAAAACACAATTTTGTCATGAATCCATCTGTGTCCTTTGTTTAATATGCACATAGACCAAGGTGAGCGACACAGGCTCTTTAGAGCCTCTAGTTTATTCTCTGATCAATCTGAATAAGTTCTTTACATTTTACAATATTCATAATATAGTTGTTGTCTCTTAAATATCTAAACTCTGTTCCATTGTCATGGTTTATCTTTTCTGCGAGGTTGCAGTCAAACTGCTAATACATCCGTTTTGTTTTGTAAATTTCTTCCTAGACGTCATCATAGATTCACACAAGTTAAAGGATACAAAACTGTGCCGGAGGGAGACATATATCAATGTTTAAATTTGAGCAAGCTTCTCCTCAGGTTCCTAATTCTAATTCCCAATCACATGACAAAACACATCAAACGAATAGACAACTGCCATATTCTTGACTTGGTACAGGCATTTTCAAAAGTAGAAAATGGTGGATTGAACCTTGTTTTATAGCGCTAAACCTCTCACTTGTACGACAGTATCATCAAATTCCGTTATAAATACAACGATGCGTGAACAAAACAGACATAAATAAGAGTCAAAATGTTGGTACAGCAGTCATCATTGTTGTACAATCTTAAAACTAACAATCATTTACTAAAAAACACAAACGCATCTATCAAATTACGTCAGAAAATGTAAACGTCACATTAGAAGAAATTGTGTCGTTCACTGTTTATTGATTCAAAACAATTTTATAATTTCACATGGAGAACGTTGGTATACAGGGTTAAAAATCAGAAGTTTTGTTATCTTTTTTTCAAATAAAAGACGGAAAATTTAAACAGTTTTTTTCCAGTGAATCCCAAATGTAACGTCGAGGTGTCATATTTCCTCGCACACGAAATACAACATTAAAAAATACTGGCAGCAAGAGGGTTTAACTTCTATCAAGTCTATTTCAATAGAAAGTAACGTGGGGGTACCAAAGTTGCACCTATTTTGACAGTTTTATTCTTCGGACAAATGTTTTCGCTATGTGTTTATTTTGTAGATGTATCATTGTTTATAAATTATAAAATGGCAACGATACCATTACCTCAAATTTCTGGCACGCTAGTGAGTGATGCATCGTGGAAAAAGTTGATGATTGAAATAACTCTGTGGAAGACTGTGATGTTGGCAGGATCACGGAAGAAGTTATTAATGATGCAGAAGAAGAAAGAGGTTGTGTGTGAGTCGTAATAAGAAAAGAATGAACAAATACTCCTGATGAAGGTGTCGATGATGGGTTTGGCAGAATCTCACAAAATGGTAGAAATGGTGATATATTCATAGAAGATAGAGGGAGCTGAAAGACTGTCGAAGATACTATCGTACGGAGATTGGACGCCATTATTGTGTCTTCCACTGTGAAGTCCGATGATAAGTTGTTATCGGTTTCAATAATACTTCCAAACTTTCCAAAGATTGGTAGGATATTATCTTCTTCGTCAATGAGATCATCTTTCTTGGCATCATCCAAAGACATTTGACAAAATTCATGTATGTCGGTTTTTTTCTTTATATAATGGCTTGACGACTTCCCATGCTTTTAAAGTTAAACAATATCTTGCTATGGGTCTCTGTTTTCATCTGAAAGAAGTAAAAAAAGCCGTGTTTTCAAAAAGTACAATGGTAACAAAAGATCAAAATTAAACTGACAACGCATTGCCAAAATAAAACAAACAAACAAACCAACGAACCATATCAATGTAATTTAAACCATCTGCATTTGTTTGTATCTGTCCAAAGTATCTAACAACCCGATATTTAGTGTGCTGTCCCCGAGTACTCTTATGAAATTTATGTGCAAGTTTAAAACCGGAAGTCTTGTTTGACTTAATAGCGAAATCGCGGGCATTTTAAGCTTGGTTGAAAGTATATTATCTCTTTTAGGAAAAAAATAAAAATATTTTATATCTGGAGAATTTAAGAAATGATATCAAAAGTCATATCGGTACCTGGAGACAGGACAATGTTTTTAAGCCCTCTCTCATTTTTTTCAAAGTCCGTTATCATTTTGTTTCCTGTTATTTTTCTATTAACTATTAATTCTAAGTTTCTCCTCCATGGCAAACACTGCTTTATTATATAGAGTGTCTATATATATATATTAAAGTAGTATTTTAATCATAGTATACAATACATGCAGATAAACGCAAAAATAATTGTCCTGTCCCCGTCCGTACCTGAAAATTATGTGTAAGTTAAAAGCGAGGTATAATGGTAGTGGTTTTTACGATCTAAAAACCACGATATGGACAACACTCTGATTGGCTTATTTATTTTTCATTTTTATTATCTATCATACGATTGGTTCTCAATGTTAAAACTGACATAAAAGTCGGTCTAATGACGGAATGAATATCCCAACGTCTTTATTTTCGTTTTTCTCCCAAAATAACCCAAACTGAATAGTCATAAGAATGAAATGCAAATGCGACTATGCCTGGTACCTATATGACACAGAGGCATGATTATCAATTTATTGTGGAAGGAAGAGAATGACACAGAGGCATGATTATCAATTTATTGTGGAAGGAAGAAAATGACACACAAAATGAGGTCTTCTCGTTTAATAATATAGATAGAACACACCCGCGAAATCGCGGGCCTTTTACAGATTGTAAACTGTTGTAGGATGAATTTTTGTAAAAGATTTTATGTTATGAATTTCATAAAAAGTATCAAAAGCCCTCTCCCTTTTGCGCAGATGAAAATGGTTATAAAAGACAAACAAGTACAAAGTTGAAGAGCATTGAGAACCCAAAATTAAAAAAAAAGTTGTGCCAAATACAGCTATAATAATCTATTCCTGGGATAAGAAAATCCTTAGTTTTTCGTTAAATTCGTAGTTTTGTAAACAGGACATTTATAAAAATGACCATCTAATTGATATTCATGTCAACACCGAAGTGCTGACTACTGGGCTGATGATTCCCTCGGGGACGAAAGGTCCACGAGTAGTGGCATGGACCAAGTAGTGTAAATCGTTATTAAAGGTACCAGATTATAATTCAATACCCAAGACGCGCGTTTTGTCTACATAAGACTCATCAGTGTCGCTCAGATCAAAATCTGAAAGACACGAAATTGCTGTTAGCCAACCAAAACAGCATATCATAATTAGCATACATGATGACGGTAAACAAGGGGTTGGGGTCTGAATTCGAAAACTTGTGATATAGCAAAAACATTACACGAGAAATAAAATCGCAAATATTACGGAAAACGTTTACAACCAAAAGTTATTTCCCGTTTTTATAGATCATGCAGTTATTATGAATGGTCTGGAAAACCCTGCGGCAACCTTTTAGCGTCTGCGTCATTTACTTTAGAATCTAAAAAGTGAAATTGTAACAATATACACGAAGTTCTATTACTATTATTTGTGTGTGTCTTTTTATTTTCAGCCACGGTGTTGTCAGTTTATTTTCAATATATGACTGTCCCTCTGGTATCTTTCCAATCTAATTAAAATTAAATCTCCGCACTCGCTCATTTTTTATGCTAGGTCGCTGTGGGCTCCCACGCAGCGACCAATCGTAAAAAATGAGCGAGTGCGGAGATTTAAATTTAATTAGATTGGTATCTTTCGTCCCTCTTAAATTACACAGAAGGTGTTATATCACACACGTTTTTTAGTCGGAATAACCAACAAAGCAGTTTCAGTGATGCATTCGTTCCTTTTTAATCCATGTTTGTTAAAGGCTACTGGCTTTTGAATCCTTGCGTCTACCCCCAGTCAGAGCCTCATTACTGGAATTTATTCTTTGCAAAAAATGATTGGCTTTTCCGGATATATTTAAAGGTCTCATAATGAGTAAAATGTACGATATCAGTTTTTGTCTTGCCTTGATGGAGTCCAAAGGAAAAACATATTTATGCTCTTGCGGTCTAGGACAATTTATTTGTTTTAGATTAAGTAAGTGTTATGGTGAACCACTGGAGGTAGGTTAATGATATTTTGGTATGCAATTGCATTAGCATTGGCGTATCTCATTTCTATTGAGATTGTTTGAACCTGTACCATCAGTCTATTCACTCTGAATGTCTAGCATTGTTTACTTGTTAAAGTATGTGAATAGATCGAATCCAGATGAACCACTAATGTTGTATTGACTTCAAATATTTTGCATAACTTATATGTTAGAGTTTTTATTTTGATTTCAACATTTGCTTTAAAAACTATCAAAAAGGCGAGACATATCAAAAGCGTTGAGTGGGACAAAACCCCAAACCACCCACCTGGTTTATTTCAAGGCTTAGAAATGAGTCTTTCATAGCAGATGTATGTGCTTGCACATAAATAGCATGGTAACATTTTTTTTTCATCTCCCAAAAGTTTTGAGAAAAGGGATCAATGTGCCGTCTATGGGCCCAATACTATGTTGAAAGAAGGCAATACGGTAAAAGCCTACTTTTACTTCTGTTAAATCTCAGTCTCCTCAATAATTGCATGTATCTAATACAATTGTAGATGGCAGAGTATACTCAATGAATAATTCTTCATATTGATAAAGTGGATATCCCTTACCTCCGACTGATAATCCCCTTTTGCCAGAACTCTGAGAGTAGTTCATTGCTACGTTAAGTCTGGTTTATATTCATATATTCACTATTTTGATATAATGAATTTTAGCAATAATGCTAAGACATGAAACAACAGTTTCAAATTCATTCTACGGTTTAATTAAGACAAAGAACATATTTAAAAATACAAATGAGCTGTTTCTTAGTACTTTCTCGCTGTTCAGATAAATGAGTTGGTGGGCGTCCGATAATTATTGAATTATCAAAAAATATCCTGTCTAGAAATTGTGGATTAATAGGCACAAATATAGCGCTGTTCCTGAAGATAAAGTTACAAGTCCTCCGCTCTACAGTTTGCTGTATATCTTGTCTTGAAGTTGTTTGTGTGTGTTTTTGTTTTGTTGATATTTTGTTTGGTTTTGTTTAAATTGACTTTTAACACATCTAAAATTGAGAATGGAAATGGGGAATGTGCCAAAGAGATAACAACCCGACCAGAGAGCAGACAACAGCAGAAGGTCACCAACAGGTCTTCAATGCAACGAGAAATTCTCGCACCCGGAGGCGTCCCTTAGCTGGCCCCTAAACAAAAATATACTGGTTAAGTGATAATGAACACCATACTAAACTCCAAATTGTACACACGAAACTAAAAGTTAAAATAATACAAGACTAACAAAGGCCAGAGGCTCCTGACTTGGGACAGGCGCAAAAATGCGGCGGGGTTAAACATGTTTGTGAGATCTCAACCCTCCCCCTGTACCTCTAGCCAATGCAGAAAAGTAAACGCATAACAATACGCACATTAAAATTCAGTTCAATAGAAGTCCGAGTCTGATGTCAGAAGATGTAACCAAAGAAAATAAACAAAATGACAATAATACATAAATAACATCAGACTACTAGCAGTTAACTGACATGCTCCGGACTTCAATTAAACTGATTGAAAAATTATGTCTTCATCATATGAATATCAGGCACAATCCTCTCCGTGAGGGGTTTAGTATCATACCATCATAACATATATGAGAAGAACATAACCCGTGTCATGCCAACAATATTATTAATAATAAATATGTTTAGTTCCTATGCAAAGACCCTATAAGTGAATCAATATTAACGCCAAAATATGCAATCTTTAATGACCTGACAACAGTATCGTAACTATATCCGTTCTTAATAAGTCTATTTAAAGGTTTTGTTAGCTTCTGAGGTAAATACTGACATTGTTGTGCTTTATAAAGAATATTTCCATAAAATATTGGATGTGAAATACCTGAACGTATAAGAAGTCTGCATGTTGAGCTATATTTACGAATGATGTCCTTATACCGATGATAAAATTTAGTAAATGTTTTGACTAGTTTGTGATATCGAAAACCCTGGTGTAATAATTTTTCAGTAATACATAAATTTCTCGTTAAAATCTAAAACATTGTTACATACACGAGCGAATCGTACAAGTTGAGATATATAAACACCGTAAGATGGTGACAAGGGAACGTCACCATCTAAAAATGGATAATTAACTATAGGAAATGAGAAATCATCTCTTTTATCATAAATTTTAGTATTAAGCTTTCCGTTAATGATATATATATATCAAGATCGAGGAAAGGGCAGTGGTCATTGTTAGTATTAGCTTTATTTAAAGTAAGTTCAACAGGATAAATTTCTTTAGTATACATACTGAAGTCGTCATTATTGAGAGCTAGAACATCATCCAAATATCTAAAAGTATTATTAAATTTGTGTATCAGATGTAGTTTCGATGGGTCTTTGCTGATTTTTGTCATAAATTGTAACTCATAGCAATACAAAAACAGGTCTGCAATAAATGGTGCACAGTTAGTCCCCATTGGAATTCCGATAACCTGAGGATATACGGAATCTCAAAAGCGAACAAAAATGTTATCTAGTAAAAATTCAAGAGCAGATATAGTATCAAAGCATGTCCAATTGACATAGTTTTTTTGTTTATTGCTACTAAAAAATGACCTAAAAGAGTTTGAACATAAATATTCACATTCTGACTTTTTAAATGCCAATTTAATTAGGTGTGTGAATTTTTTCTTAATGAGAATGTGAGGCAATGTGGTATATAGGGTAGAAAAATCAAAACTTTGAACAGATTCAAAATCACCAATATATCAAGTACTTCCAACGAGTTTTTGACACTCCAAAAGTAATTAATTCCACTATTTTCGAAGGCCTTATTTGAACAATTTATTACAGGTTTTTGATTGTACCAAGTGTACTTGTAAGAAGAATAGATAATTTAGTAGTGGAACAATGGCTTGAAGACGAAATAAATCTATATTTGTAAGGTGTTTTGTGTAGTTTCGGAAGCCAATACATAGTTGGAACTTTCATTGTTTTTGGTTCTGCTTGTAAAGCGGTAGCTAAAAGTTTATGTTTGTTACAGATGTCGTTTTCTGAAAATGGAGTCAGCTGGAATGTTGGTGAATTGGTGATTTCTTTTTGTAGAACCTTGTAGCGCCGACCGTTTATTAAGTTTACCAATTTCAAAGCAATGAATGAAAAACTGGTGAAAAATATATTCCGTTTAATATAACAGAAATAAATGTGAAATGTATTGCAATTTACAATAAATAGTATTTAAATAGTCTCTATGTGTTTAATTACCCATAAAATAACTAATCTGTGAAGTTATATATATTCTGAAGTTCGTTTTTGAAAGCAGCTGATCGTTGGCAATCCAATTTGAAACTGACTATAGTCGACCTAGTTTACAAAGTGAATACACAAAAATAGATATTCCCTACTTCCGGTTAACGCTTACAATGTAAACATGAACGCTGTGTAGCAAAAGACTACAATTATGAAAGATTGTCTTTATAAATGAATGTGTAAAAGGTAATTCCATACAACTTTAACATAACATATATAAATGATTTGTAATGCAGTTCCTATGAAAATTACTCCGCATAACATCTGAGTCGCGAATGACAACCTTAAATGTGCTACGAACTCTCGGTAAAATCATTACCAAAATATTGCGGGAATTATGAAATATAAAAATGAACTGCACAAACTATTTGCATAAAACAACGTAATAAAAACAAATTCCTTTGCTAGTTCTTATAGTTTATATTTGATGCGAGAAATAGGTTTATTGTGGTTATTGTTAAGAGTAAAATGGTCTTTAAAATGTTGAATACGTATATCAACAATGTTTATTACTGAATTAAAGAAAAGAGTCCAAAGATTTTTTGTCAGCTTTTTCCCGTTTTATCCATTTCAAACAGTAAGTACGGAGTGAGTTAAAAACTTAATATATTAAAAAATGCAACATTTTAGATTTTGTGTTGAGACATTTTCTAATTTTGAATATACACTTGCGATAGTTTGTGAAATTGGCCACTGGGTCCTAATTACTGGTATTCATTGAAGCCTGAAAGTTAGAAGCAGTAATTAAACCTTTTATTCCTAAACCATGAATTGTTGCTACTCTGGCCCTGAGTTGCTATTGATATGCATCACATATTCTGATCTGAAAGATAAACTAGCCATACGATTTTCTATTTTGTCGTCTTCATTATCAATAAAAATATACCTATCTTTAAAATACTTAGCTTTAGTAGGAATAGTCCATTGGTACCACCTTTACTGGTTCATGGGGTAGAAATTCCAGTATTCTTGCGTCTGGTTTTATCGCTTTAAAAATCACTCTATATAAACAAAGTATAAATAAAATAGTTCACAGGAAAAGACTTTGATGTTTTTGTTTGTAAGTTATAAAAAAAATGTTGATATTTTTGTATCTTTACCTTTACAGGCTTTGTGGTGTTATGTTAAAGCCAGGAGCAAAACCTTAAAAAAAACTGTCTAGAAAGGTTATTATCATTTTAAATTTGATTTGAAATTGGTGAAATGATTGCAAACAAAATCTTGACAATAAAATTTCAAGCAAAAATTTCACAAACAAAAATTATAGTTTATTTTTTACTTGATTTTTTTCCCGACAAAGTTGAGAAATAAGAATATGTGTAAAATTTGAAAATTAAAAAACTTACACATAGTGCATAATTTAAATTTATAATTTATACTTGGATAAAATGTTAAAGCAAATTTAAAATGGACTAACCTATCGAGAAGGTAAACTGGTCTGAAAATCTACAACCGACTCTTCTCGGGCGATCAGGTAGAATCCACTGCCTGACAAAACTAGCCAAAATCTCTGCTTAAATTCATTTGCCACTATTCCTCTATCTCGCAAATAAAGCCGAATCTTACCAATTTTCCATGAATTAAAAGATAAAATAGTGATTGTACTAGAATTGTAGAACCAAACAATTTTGATTTGCGGGCTCACTGTTGTAAACGAGCAAAACCTGAAGTTTGAACACGAAACGCATTAAAGTGCAAGTGATCTACTCTTACGATCGTACCTGCTTCGCATATCCGGAAGAAACCACAAACATTTTGAAACGAAACGCGTCCGTTTGCCTAATTAGAGCGGCCATAATTAACAAGAAAACTAGAAGCATCGGGCACTTGAACGATCAGTGTCGTCTCACGCGTCTGTGTGCCTTCTGGGAAGAGTGGAGTACGTATGTGATATTTAATAGTCTATGGTGGCATCTAGGAAAATAGCATTCATTTACAGCAATTTTGAAAATTAATGATTTCTTTTAAACTAAAACGACAGGACCATGATACTGTATTACCAAAAATTCATATGTAACATAGTTAATACAACAGTACAAGAAATATTACACAATGTAGGCGAGTGTCAGCAATCAAATATGTTTTGCGTTTTCTATACTTTGTAATTAAAAGACAGTGTTTTATTCTAGTCAACTTAACATTTAATTAGGCTTTGGAAAGAAGTGTTTTGCTGTCATTTTTCAACTTAAAAAAAAAAAACGTATGCCTTTTTGATTTTTTTTAGATTTGTTTCTTAAATGAAAAAGCCACCATTAGTCCTTTTTTTTTCAATATGTAGTTTTATGACATTTCTCATATTACTTCAATCACATTAACATTTGAGTTATGACATCGTTGTCTGTTTGTCAACATTAGATCTATGTCGATACAATGCTTGAAATTTCATCAAATATTTAAACACTTAACTGAATCAATTAATGTTGTTCGTAAGAAAATAGTTATCCCCCTGTAGTTTTATGTTACTATGTTAAAAAAGAAAAACAATAGTACACAACATAATTCGTTCAGCAGTCCCACAAAGAATTGTTTCCCTTTGTCCATTCCTACTCAAAATGGTTCTAACATTTAACGATTGTTTTGATTGCTTTGTCTCCTTTCTTATAACCTTATAAATGCAGAGTTAGGTAAACTACGATTGCCTTTATTTATAGTCGAATTTAAAGACAAATCAATGAAACAAATAACTCGTACTTTGACCTTTAATGGATTACATTTGAAATGGGACTTGGATGGAGAGTTGTCTCTTATTGGCATTCATACCACATCTTCTTATATCTATTAACCCCGTACGAATCGCAGGGACTCTAAATTATCACAATCGGTTATAGGACACATGCGATAAAATAACAGATTAGCTGTATTTGGCAAAACTTTTAGGAATTGTTTGTTCTCAATGTCTTTAACTTAGTACTTTTGTGGCCTTTTTAACATTTTTTATTCAAGCGTCACTGATGAGTTTTTTGTAGACGAAACGCGCGTTTTGCGTAATTGTAAAATTTCAATCCTGGTATCAATGATGAGTTTATTTGCATGATCATGTTCTCGTCCTAAAATACGCAAATGGTTTGCCACTGGACGTCAAGCATACAGCCTACTATGGACTTAAACGTATTATATCAGTACATTTGTAACGATGGCAAATTTGAGAAGCAGTTCAGTTAGAAAGTAAAAAAAATAGCGGTAAATTTCAAAACTTGTATTGCGAAGGTTTATTCATTATTCTGTTCAAAGATTATTACGCAAGTTGACGTGTCATAACTATTGAAGCCATGCATTAACTGTCTGCCTACTAATTAAGCAATTATCTTAAAATGACCACACTAATACTTGAAAATAATTTGCAAATTTCTTGACTTTACAGACATCTCATTTGAAATACTATAAACCTGTCAATAGTGCCCTTTAGTTTATTTGAAAGAAAGGCTTCCAGAGATAAATACAAAATGTATATCAGTGACAGCTCATTTATTTTGTAATAAAAGTTTTAATTAAAAGTATTTTAAGCAGTTACAACATAAACAATGCAGTTCAAATTAGGTGAATAATAATGTCTAAAAATCTTTGTTAAATTTTTGTGTATTTTTTTTATAAGTGCTATATTTGAATTACCGAGTCACAGGAATATGAGTTGTTTTCCACTCGTTCCGGTTGCATAAACAAACTATCCTGCCATTTTTCTGACGGGCACTTGTCTCAAATATATTATGATATTGATGAATTTAAATATATAAGGATGTTGATGAATTGAAATATATAATGATGTTGATGAATTTAACCAGTTTACAATCAACAGGATACTTTATGTATTGAAGATTTATATGTAAAAAGGGATATATCAAGAACTGGAATAAATTTGCAAGGATTTAAAAGGCTAAAATAAAGAATTATTTTTAATGTTGACCACCAATGAAATGTTCAGTGCACACTGTGACTCTCTCGTCACCAGATTTTCAAAGAAAATTCCTGTTAAAGGGTCATGTTTATTGCCTTTATCATAAGCTGTTTTCTCATCATTTGGAATGCTGTGGAAATTGATTCTTTGATTTTTTTTTTACTATCTCAATTTCAGCAACCTAACACAACGCACATTTACCCATGGTTTGTTAGTAAACAGATAACAGCAGACTTAGGTTTAAGTAACATAGCGCCGAACGGAAATGGCTGATTGACGGCTGGACTTATTAAAAAATACAACTGAGATGACGTCATCGTTAAAACCTATTTACTCATTAACGATTTGAAAATGTATAAAATTTAAATATAGATAAATTGGTTATTCCTACACAAGTTGATAAGACACTGCAATTGCGCGGTTTACACGAAATTTCATGAATGATATATCGAATTTACGTCATGGCAAATCACGACGTCAAAAGAATGAAAACTTTCACGCGAACTACTTTTACGCTTGCAAAATTGTATAATATTACATTTTGTCTTTTGCATCTCCTTTAACAGCTAACATGATAATGCAACTCTGTTTTCATTGTTTCTCGCAAACATCAGTGTATGCCACTGCAACACTGGTAATTTGCCTTAAATTTACTTTGATTTCATCTTTCACACATACTGATCCTAGTGTTTCAAGTAAATATGGACTATTGATATTCAAGAATGCAAGCAAAATTATATTAAATATTAAAGTACAAAAGTAGAAAGAGAAGATGAGCTTTAAGAATTCCAATAATACAAGTAAGTAATGATGTCTTTGCTATATGCACACAATTGATATTTAAGTCTGTTTATTTCTTTGAATGTGTTTCCTGCAAGGTTGGAGTCTCTTGTGGATTTTCAAGTATTCTGGCCTTGAACATAATTGATGAGACATTTATTGTTCAAATATGCAAAGTGTGTTATAAAATTTGTACAGTTAATGATTTTATCTTCATCATCAATATTCTATTTTGTCAAAAAATAAAGAACAATCCTGTTTGAAATTATTGTTTAAAAAGATTTTATTGTTTTTCTCTACCACAAATGTTTTTCAATCATCGACTTGGTATGTATCAAACTGTTGGTGTTTTATTTGAATGTTTTATATATTTTGCTTATTGTTGAAGGTAGTTTGATGACCTTTTGTTTTGATCTCCAAAAGGTCATCATTGTCAAATAATCTCTTCAGATATAATTCTCAAGGTCATCATTGTCAAATAAGCTCTACAGATGGTTGTCTCATTGGCAATCATGCAACAACTCTATTTTCATACTGAAATCCTATTTGAGAAAATCTGACCTCAACATGCTATGGTGAAATTTATGATAATACCGTGTTTTTATGTTTTGAACAATGCCAATGAACATGCCTTGTTCACTTAAATCTGTTTGAATACACATCCTTAACATGCTTGCGTAGTCGTTATCTGTATGACTCTTTAAATTGAGCATTTTTAACAAATCTTTCGTACTATATTGACACAATAAATTGACATCTTCATCCTTTTCTTTTTCTGTGTGCAAATGACAATAGAATTCATGGTCATTTGAATTCGAACCACTTGCATTTTGCCCTTTTTTCTGAAATATGAATGATCACTGAAACAATGAAAACGGAATGGTTGTTAAAGATTTTTTCATAGACATCAACTAAGAGTGCAATAATTGCCCCTTTATTTAGCATACACACCTGTATACATGTTTTCAGAAAATTTCATTTTGTGTGCAAGGGAAATATCTATGGTACAAATGACAAATTTATTGTTACTATGTATCCAATGGTTATTCTAACTCTCATAGTTATAAATGTTTATAGACATACATTTACTTTAAGGAGTTGAGAGTATTCACATCTAGAAATTGACAATCAGGGTCGATTGAAAACAAAACTTTACGACAAAAGAGAAGATTTCAGCTTCCCAATTTTAACTTTCCATTTCTGTGTAGCAACATTCCAGTAGCGCCTGCATACGAAGTATATATCTACCAATTTATACGATATTCCCGGGCTTTCATTTCCTATTATGATTTCCTTGATAGAGGGTTGCTGCTCAAAAGAGTTGGCTGACCGTTATGGAATAACCGTTTCACACATGATATCGGATATGTTACATATGTCGTAACTTCAATCCACAGCAAATTACAATATATGTAAATTAACTAGCAATATGTGCCAAAATATCTGAATAATAAAATCCGGATAACTGAAAAACAACTGTTAGCCAGCGGCTAAAATTTGAAACTGACTACTTTCTGAAAACGTTTCTTAGACGACGTCACTCAATACACGCTATCAAAAGTACATGTGTACATTAATATTAAATGTAGACAAATATGATTTTGGACAATTCAAACATTATAAAAAGGATAAATATGGATTAAATAGGATGCATTAGTAAGTTCGGAATAATGTAATTATGTTGCAACTTTGAAGATTATTCCGCATAACATGCAAGTGTGCAAAAGTGAAAAGATGTATGACCTAGTTTCGCGGAAAATATACACCGGGAAAAACGAATGAAAAGCAATAAATGAAGGTTATTATTAAAAGAATTCTGTAAATAGTCGTGGCACAACACTGCCTCTCTTAAACAAAAATTGACTCTGTCCCTAGAATTGACATCAAAAATTAAATGAATATTCAAATTTCAACATAAGAAGCATACATATATAGCAGCAAAACTAAAGTCTAATTCATTAAAATATCCATCAAATCAAAAAGTTCTTTCTATATTCTTGATTCAACGACACTAACAGAACTTCTGACTTGGTGCAGGCATTTCCAAACACACAAATTCTCAGTGGCCGTCAAAATGTGCGCCCTAAACACAATAACCTCGAATGTGACCTACCGAATTAGACTTCTGAAATATCCCATATCTTTGATAAAATGTATACATTCTTATTATTTTAAGAATATACCTGGTATCTACTCGCATGAGCAACACAATGTGTTGCACATGTGAAGCAAAATCTGCATACTAATACGGAGGATCTGAGATCACTAACGTTTTTATGTGCAGTTCGTGTTGCTTTATCTTTATCTTTAGTTTTGTTTAATGTTGTTTGTCTTTTCGCCGTGGCATTGTCAGTTCTGTTTTCGACTTAACGACTTAAAAGATTCCTTTGGACAGGTATGTTTCGTCTATCATCTTTTCAAGCACATGAAATTCGAAAAAATTTACATGTCAAGAATTATTCAAAAAATCAATCTTGTTGGTCTGATAAATAAATACTTAAGGTGTGTAAATGTTCATAGTTTATTATGGATGCACAATTTTCGGCAGCTATATTATGCATTGAAACAAGAGTGGTGTTAGTATTATAACATACAGTTAGTAAGTGCATTTTTTTAGTACCAAAGTATAATGTGTTTAGTTGAAAATTATAATCTACATGTGGAACATAATGTTTACTTTACCGTTAACGAACCAATAAAAGCAGCTTAATTAAAAGTGTTCTGCACGTTAAAAGATAAATGGAATTAAAGAATAAACATGAAAAAGACATTTAACGTTTAAACACATTTACTATGAATCTGAAAAGTAACATTAGTGTTTTAATTAAAATTATAAGATAGCATCAAAAAGGAAAAAAATACTATGTCATTTAAAATAACGTGTAAATGCATTCTTTTATTTTTCTAATAAATAATAATAATTCCTTCTACTTAATATCAAAGAGAATATATATTAAAGAATTTACAGTAAAGCCATGTTTATGTAAAATAAGGAAGTATAGTTATTGCAGATAAATTTTACCGATAGGTATTCGACACAGACAATACGTAGATACTTTAATTACTCCTCAATTAAGCATTTTCTGTTCGAATGTTATAAAAATTTACCACCCCACATCTTATCGGAATTAAGACACAAACATAAGTATGCCTATAAACTTGAATATGCTGATTAAGTCTCCAATACTGTAAATAATGTTTAGGGTTTCTTCCAACGGAAATATTGTCAAGTGAATCAAGTTTTCAATCGGGTCTGATTAGTTGTATTTTGAAATAAAAAAAGTAATTTTAATTTTGAAGTTATGTCGGACAAGACATATATTAACCAATATATACCAGCAATCTATTGGCATAATTTCTAATAACAAAAAGTACACTCTACAGAACTTAAACTGACAGTGCATTAACATTGGATTCTAAAAAAAAGTGGTACACAAACAACATTGAAAGCAACTTTGAACCCGGTATAGAACATCAATCAGAAACGGGTACATTGACACACATACCTATTTTGTTTTTGCCTCATAATGTTTTTATCGTTCCAAAGATTGCCATCCTATACAAAATCACATGTACGCTTGATATTTCAATAGTCAATTTCTTAAAATAAGCACAGCATGTATCACATGACATGGACATTCAAGTTTCAATCGGCTCTGATGACATTTTAAAGATTGTAGAGGACAAATTGATTCGAGTACCCGGACCGACCGGAGTGAAATCAAAAGTCGGGTCCTGTTATCTGGTACTTTGCATCGAAATTTATCAGATAATTACACTCGTTCATCTTTATCAATCTTGTACACTTGAACTCCACAAAAACATAAAGTATGTGAAATACACACCTTTGGGAAATTGAGTCCAGTGGAAAGGAAAAAAGTAAAATAACAAAAATGCCGAGCTCGACAAAAAATTCAAATCGGAAAATCCCTTATCAAATGGCATAATAAAAAGCTCAAACACACCAAACGAATAAAAAATTCATATTACTGCCTTATGTAGAAAATAGTGGTTAAACCTGATTTTTCACCAAGAAAACCCTTTCAATTGTATGACAGTTGCTTTAAATTCCACTAAATTGACTGAATGAACAGGAAATCTTCACAAGACGATATTATACAATTATTGACTTTTGATGAGGTTGATACAATGATTTATCAACCCCAGAGATGTGATATTCACCAAGGCCAACGGCCGAGATGAATATCACATCTCTGGGGTTGATAAATCATTGTATCAACTGATATCAAAAGTCAACAATTGCTTTATTATATGACTCTTTAGTTCTCAGTGTCATTTTCATATTTTTAGATTGTGAAATATATCCTTGGTTAGATGGTATTTTGCCTAGACTGTTTTTATTTTATGCTTGGGTTTGATTTTTAGGCATATTTAATTCTGCATAATTAAAACTAGAAGAATATTGTATCATTTCAATTTTTAATACTGTCCAATTCATTGTTTGGCAAATTCTCGAAATCTTCAGGTAGATTTTTCTCTCTTAAATAAGATTTAAATGTCCTCGCGCTAGAATCTGTTGATCGACGAGTATTTTTAGAATCCTTTTCTATCAGAATCTTCTTAATTTCCTCATTATTTAACGATGGAAAGCGTTTTTCAGTAGCTACTTCTGCTGCTCCAGCCATACTTTGTTGCCGGAAACATGTAACTGTCGTCTGTTAGATCGAAACGATTTTATGTCGAGAGCGCTGATTGGTTGATATTTATTCGGTCGTCCAATTAAAAACCATTTTATTTATACATCCCTTAAATAGCTAACAAGAATTCCCCGTTTCTATATTTAGGTACACGGACGCTGTTCCAAATCTTATATTAACCTCTCGTGATTTTTGACGCGGTGAATATAATGTTTTATCAAAGAGGATTTCCTATGCTTTTAGCCAATGAGAAAACAGAAAATTTATAGTCATATAATAATATTAATTATCAAGAATTCAGTATCTTGAAACGTCTTTGATAGTCAAAGAAGACATGACTTGTGCAATGCAGAAAAGTATAAGTATCTCAGGCATTAGGATAGCTAGAAGATAATCTTTTAATAATAATATATACTATAATTAGTAATACTTTAAAATTGATAACACACTTCAAATGATCTGCAATTTTATTATCTAATGTCTATATGTTTCGCCTGCAAGGCAGGCGTAATCAGGACAATTTTTATGAACAATAATAGGTTTTCGAAGTACTCAATGTGGTATATCAAAAATGACGTAACAAATGGTGAAGTTAAAATCATAGGTACTTTTGAACACTATTTACGGACGCCATCACGAGTTGGTTGACTGTTATGGAATAACTGTTTCACAGATGATATCTGATATGTTCCTTACGTCGTAGCTACAATCCCCTTCCCTTTCATAAATGTGACCTTCCGAATTAGACTATTTACCGGATTTGTTATAACATGAGCAACATGTAGGGTAGGATCTGCTTACCCTTCAGGAGCACTGAGATCACCCCTAGTTTTTTGGTGGGGTTCGTGTTGCTTATTCTTTAGTTTTTCTATGTTGTGTCATGTGTATTATTGTTTGTCTGTTTGTCTTTTACATTTTTAGCCATGTCGTTGCCAGTTTATTTTCGATTTATGAGTTTGACTGTCCCTCTGGTATCTTTCGTCCCTCTTCTTTAATAATGGTAAGTATTGGTAACGTAATCTTGATTGTTATTGTACAAATACAAATAGATTGAAAACGAAAGTGTTCGAGTTATAAATAGATTGTAATAAAATTCTAAATCATTAGCACATAAGTCTTTTATACTTTCATCCTTTGTTAAGTCTTTTGGTGAGGTATGGTTTTTGTTTGAAATTTTCACTAGTAAATAACTAATGTTTGTTGTATATTGATCCCAGCTTTCGAAGTGATTGTAATTCTCTGCGTGGTATGTTTTCTTTTCTGTTAAATATCCATAGCTGTTGATTTTTTGGCTGTGGTTTTGAGAATTCACGGGAATATTCAGATAAGTAAAGATCATTTTCCAAAATGTTTGGTGTATTGTTCTTCTTTTCCGGGTAGGATACGGTTAGTTTGCCGTGGATAACTCTAAAGGTTGGATTCTTTGCGCTTTTTGGTGGCCATCTCTTTGGGTGTCCCTGATGTTTCATTGCAACTTTCTTCGTCTGTGCCCTCATGTTTTTCACGGATGTGTTTTAATGTTATATTTCCTAGTGAAGTTTGCTGTGAAAATCTTGACTGTGTCTTCATGGAAGGTGCGGTTATGTCTTTTCAATGTAACAATGTTTGTATGTTTTTTATTACATTTAGTGAATTTGATCCTGATTGTCTTATCATTGTTCTTTTTCTTTTGAGTAGTTTAGGCTTTAGCTATTTATGTGTCTTTTGTTTAATCCTTAGGGGTTACAAGGCAGTTATTATTTACATAGGCGACAATGATAGCCTTATTTGGTCCTGCCTTTTCACTATCAAAGATCCATTGAAAACAAATCGAATTCTTAATTATCAACACCTTTGGATGTAATTGCAATGGTCAAACACATATGGTGCCGTTTTTGATAGAAAAATGGCATTTTTTAAGGGTACTCAACGGTTCCGGAATTTTTGAAATAGTATGAATAAAGAACACCCCTTGCTTAAATTGGCACAAAAAATGTTGCTTGTCTTGGAGAGTTTTCTCTTAATTTCTCGCTATTTCTACACCAATGGCCAACACCCATTTCTCACTATTTCAATTTTAATTTCTAATTACCAAGGCAGCAGAAAATAAATTTACTTCTACCTATTATCTTGAATGTAAATAAAGGTAACAGTAGTATACCGCTGTTTAAAACTCATAAATCCATGGACAAAAAACAAAATCGGGGTAACAAACTAAAACTGGGGGAAACGCATTAAATATAAGGGGAGAACAACGACACAACATTAAAATGTAACAAACACAGAAACGGGCTAAGCACTAGTACAAAATCCAATGAAAATAACAAATATAAAAATCTAGGTGGCGCCAGTCATCTTTATTTACTTCCTTTTAACCTATACTGACACACACTGAAACAAGAAGTAATTGTAACAGGATGCTGTTACGAAGTCTCCCAAACAAAGATCCCATAACACACCATTCCTATGGTCCCAGTATTGAATATATACGAGAATATATATGGTTTAGGGTTGGGGATCTCGACCGTTTGCAAGTTTGCAAAAAGAAGGGGGTGGGGTGACCCCCAGGGACTTCCCTTTAATTTAATTTG
Source organism: Mytilus galloprovincialis (assembly GCF_965363235.1). Taxonomy (NCBI): domain Eukaryota; kingdom Metazoa; phylum Mollusca; class Bivalvia; order Mytilida; family Mytilidae; genus Mytilus; species Mytilus galloprovincialis. The sequence goes on from NC_134846.1 coordinate 67,916,384, forward strand.
ATTTGTTTTATTGTCCCATTCAAGAATATATATGGTTTAGGGGTGGGGATCTGGACCGTTTACAAGATAATAGCATATTCTCAAATTGAAGGGGTGGAGATGACCCCCCCCCCCCCCCAGGGACTTATCCTATAGTTTATGTCATTTGTTTTATTGTCTTTTGATCATTTCTGAAGACTGCATGTGTCTATCACTTACAGTTTTCAAGATATATTCATTTGAAAATTTTAGAAAATAAAATCCCATAGGGTTCTATAGTAAACCCCTCCCTTCTTTCTGCCCCCCAAAATACCCCTTAATAGACCCCAATGCACAAACGAAAGATGGATGGCTCACCTAGACATATTAGTCTAACATTCTATGAAACCCTAAGTTAATCTGACCAGCGGTTTTGGAGAAACGCTGCGGACAAGTTCATTTTTAAAGTGGCGGAAGAAAAAGAAAAAGAACTAGATTTGCCATTGCAAGCAATAGCGGATGGCACCCTTTCCCCATTGCCAGGCCAGCGGCAGCCATTTAGAAAATTTTTGCTGTTTCCATGGCAACGACGGCCATTTTGAAAATTCGAAACTCAAAAGTTAAGTCTACATAAGCTAGGCAAAATTTGTTATAAGTTTCATTAAATTTAAAGCATTTTGAAGTTTTTCATAATTTTGCTGTTCCCATGGTAACGGCGGCCATTTTGAATATTCCAAAGTCAAACCCCTGCTGCAATTTTTTCCCTCCATAATCATATATACCATTTAATGTCTCTAGAGTAAATTTAACATTGATGTTCTGGAATGTTCTGTGAAAATTCAAAGTTTTGACCTTTTTGCATTGTTTCCATGGTAACTACAGATATTTTGGAAATTCCAACGCCAAATTCCACATCTTCCAATGTTGCTCATCGTTACTGTGACGTTTCATGAAGTTTGGAGCATTTTGATATTTTTGAAATTTTTGGTGTAGTATCCATGGCAACATAGTAGGTCCAATGAGTGCCAAAATCATCCAACACCTGTCTATAGTGGGCACCTACATTGTATTAAAATATGATGATTCTGAGTGTCAGCATATTCAAACAGTTCACCAAAACAAAAAACAGAAATTTTTCACATTTGTTTCGTTTCCATGGCAACGGCAGCCATCTTGACGATGCCATACCCCACTGCACTATATAATGTGGTGGTCAACATTATGGTATAGTTCCATCAATATTGTTCCAGCCAATTCGGAGAAATAGTATGGACAAAAAAGTGTGGAAGAATAAATATAACTAGAATTGCCATTGCAAGCAATAGCGGATGTCACCCTGGTCCGCCAATTGCCACTAAGTGGCAGCCATTTCGAAACTTTTAACATTGAATTAACTTAATTCACTTAACAATACATCATTTTCCGAATTTTCCGAAAATTCAAAGCCTTTTTGAAAATTTTGATGTTTGTACTGTTTCTATGGCAACGGCCGCCATTTTGGAAATTCCAAAAATGGATTTCAAGTCTTCGCATGCCAAGTAACATTTCCACAAAGTTTTATTCATTTTGGAACAATTTCCGATTTTTCACATTATTTCTGTCTCCATGACAACGACAGCCATCTTGGAAATGCCAACCCCCGATTGCACATCTGCACATGGGGGTTAACATTATGGTACACTTCCATCATCATTGGTCCATGCAATTCCGAGAAATAGTCTGGACAAAAAAGTGTGGAATAATAAAGAAAAAAAAAAGAATCGTACAATAACAATATGTCACCCGACCTCCGTCAGGGTGACATAATAATAATAAGACAAAAAGAAACGAACAATAACAATATGTCACCCCAACTCCGTTGAGGGTGCCAGTCAAAATATTTATGAAATAGACTATAAAAATGTTGAAACAAATAACTCATCATTGCTGTTATGTGTTTTATATGAATTGTGTTCAGAATATTCAATTCGACGATACTAAGGAGAAACATGTATAGCCTTTGATTTTTTTACCTAATTTTTAATATTTTAGGGTCATTTTGGCACATTTAAGCCATTAAAAATACAAAAATTTCGCTAATATGAGCAAAAATAAGCCCCCCTTTTTTCAGATATGCATAAATACATTCAGTGTTATCGAGGATGAGGAGAAATGATTAAAGACAGAGTCCTTGACAGAATTCTCGTTTTTACAGTAGATTAATGAACCCTACCCCTAAGACAGAAGAACAAAAAAAAACAAAAAAAAAACAGTAAAAATTTGATATAGACTATAGTTTCATGGCGATCAGCAATTTTCTTGATACAGTTTCTCACTAAGTACCTTATTAATTTACCGATCCAATTTCTAAAATATCTCGAAAAATACAGTGGTTTTCTTTAGGTAACAAGGAAGTACAATGGTAGCCTTATTTGGTCCTGCCTTTTGACTATCAAAGATCCATTTAAAAGCAATCAAATTCTGAATTATCAACACCTTTGGGTGTAATTGCAATGGTCAAACACATATGGTGCCGCAGCGTTTTTGATGGAAAAATGGTATTTTTAAGGGTACTCAACGGTTCCGGAATTTTCGAAAATACATAGTATGAATGAGAAACACCGCTTGGTTAATTTGGCACAGAAAATGTTGTTTGTCTTAGAGAGTTTTCTCTAAATTTTTCGCTATTTCTACACCAAGGGCCAACACCCATTTCTCACTATTTCAATTTTAATTTCTAATTACCAAGGCAGCAGAAAAAAATTTACTTCTTCCTATTATCTTGGAGGTAAAATCTAGGTGGCGCCAGTCATCTTTTTTTACTTCCTTTAACCTATGATTCTGCTGTTGAAATTATTTATACTAGCTACATTCGTTCTTAGGCGAATGTTTACGTCGGTTGGTGTCTGAACGATACATGTTATTGTTACATTGTGCTTACCGTGACGAGTTAGGGACGACATCAAAAGTTCAATGAAGGATAAAAAACTTAATTCACATAGTTTTTTCACTGACCCCCCCCCCCCCCTTCTTAACTTAATTTGGGAAAAAATTGATTGACCCATATGGATATATGTAAAAATCAATGTCGGATAATCAAATCTTGCAGCATTTCAACCCCCCTCCCCCCCCCCCCCACCCCCCAAACTATTTGAATTAAGTTTTTTATCTTACATTGATCTTTTGATGTCGTCCCTTAACGTAAAATGTATTGATACTGGTTAATTTGTATTAACTTTCAGTATTAATATCTTGAAAATAAACTCATCATAGATACCAGGATTAAAATTTTATATTTACGCCAGACGCGCGTTTCGTCTACAAAAGACTCATCAGTGACGCTCGAATCAAAAAATGTTTAAAAGGCCAAATAGAGTACGAAGTTGAAGAGCATTGAGGACCAAAAATTCCTATAAGTTTTGCCAAATACAGCTGAGGAAAATGTTCCCCGAATCGTTCTTCAAGAGTATTTCCAGTTTGTCCTACGTATTATGCATTCATTCGTGTATATTCGTTTGAAGTTCACCCTATCATCATAATACGCTATTGTCTTTATTTGATAGTTGTTGGTAAGGCTTTTTAACCGTTTCGTTTCATATCATGTGTCTACATAAGTAGCAATTAAATTTGAAGCTTTTTGAACAATTTTTTTTTTATAGCTTGTTTTATGGTATTGTCTTTTTTTTCAATAACTTTGTATAACGGAACATGTCATTACTACACTATAACGTAGACGAAACAAATTTTCGACGTTTAAACTCGTTAAATTGACGATTTATCACTATACTTTTAATACGCGGACTTTACAGGTACTGAATTTCTGCCGCTTAATTATGATACTTTAAATTATGTGTACCTTGTGTTGTTCAGATGAGATTAATTGAAGGGTCTTTTTTCCAAGTGACAGAAACCAAATCAGTAGAAACTTATTCACATAGCATGGTTTCTTTCCTCGACGATTTTTCGTTTTTGTGTTCTTGTAATGATCTTATCATCATAATTAATATTTGATACCCTGATATATATATAATTCAGTAAGATTGTTTATTTTCCTTAGATTTAACAATTAAAAATAAACAACAAATCATAACATCAAAATAATTTAATTTACAATACCTGCTTCCTTCTATTTAATAAAGAATTTTGGATGGCGCTTAATGTGAAACTACGAAGTCAAGTTTCCAAACTCCTATCATGGCAGGACAATCTCCGCTCTGAACAGCTCTGCGTCTAATTTTGTCATTTGACCCGCGGCAAAGTAACCCTATTTGGAAGTTTTATTTGTCGTATTCTGCTTCCTTGCTGCTTTTCTCGCATGTTTAAAAACAAACCCATTTAAACGAAAATATATAAAAAAATGTTCATGGTAAACTGACACGAACCCAGTCGATCTTCATCTACATCTAAGATAGAACTGTATTATATAATGTAAATAGATGTCTCATATAGTTTCAACAGTCAAAACAAGAAACAACTATTATTATTACAGGTGACAACGATAACACAGAGACATTAGACCACTTTTGAGTTTGTCCATCACCAGAAAAAACTCGTCAAGTATGCGCGCCCCATGATTTCATTTACCAGATAGAGGGGATCGCCTGTATCCCTGCACTATAAACGTTCATCTAGAGTCTTAGTTATCATCATTGTGCAGGATGAACTAGAAATAATATTTGTTCTGTAGTTACTTATTCACAATTCCCTAATAACAGCAGTGCTGAAAGACAATTGTAAGAATTCAATTTGCCGGATAATTCTTGCAGTATAGCTGTATAGTTGTCCACCCACTCGCTTAACATTGGAACGGAAGTGACGACACTCCTAAACGCCCGAATAATATTCACTAAACCCAAATTTTTTGACGGAAATGCATCGAACTCGAAAGTTGTCTTTCGGTACTACATCGCTGCCCGGAATTTTGAAAATTAAGGAAGCATATTTATTGACATAGAAAGTATTATAAAAGGCACTGGGTCGCATGCATAATTCCTCGTTGGATGGATTTATAGGATTTCCAATATTTTTGCTAAAGAAACATAGATTTACAGATCGTAATATATTGGATGCACAACTTGAAAATGTTACATTCAGGATCTGGACAAACAGTTATACAAATCCGAGAGTCGTATTGTATAGAGTCTATTTGTCAGTTTGTGAACCATGTAATACAGAAATGAATTACAATGCCCTAAAGACGTGGGAAAATTGTTTTTCAACAAAATTCACCACCATTTCCAAAAGATAGATTGACGGATATGTTTCCATTTACTACAACAGGTGTGGATTTTGCCGAACCGCTTTATGTCAGAGACCTAAATTTTGAGAAAGAACATTACATTTCATTATTTACATGTGAATGTGCTCGAGTCGTACATTTAGAACTTATTCCATATAAGACTCTTGAAGCTTTCGTTTAAGCATTATGACGCTTCGTCAGTGGGAACGGACACATTAGTACAGTGTATTTGGATAATGCCCCCACTATTGTTTCCGCGGCATACAATTCCTTGGGTTATGCATACTAATATTCAAATCAACAGAAAAAACCTTTGGTATGAGGGGTGCTGAGAAAGACTGATCGGAATAACAAAAACATCACTTAAAAAAATCATTGGAACACCCAAAGTTCCGACGTATATAAGTATGACTTTTTCAGACGATTCTGTCAGTCCACAAGTACATGGAACCTATTGTTTATTGTAAATAGTTCAATATACCACAATCATTACTAGGTTCGTAACCCTAATTTTGTATATTTACGCCTTACCTATTAACCTTAAGGATTATGTACCCTTGTGTTGATTCAATGCTAAACGTATGGAAATTTATAGAAAATCCACAGTCGTTTATATCCTTGCACTCGCATATTTGGCAATTTGATGCTGATAGATATATGATTATTGTATGCAGTGCTAGCATTGATTTCATTAAAACAAAAATAAATATGGATCAAATCAAGTATACCTTTTAGGGTGCGCTCGACTTTAGTAACTCAGCACGAGGTGTTTTGGAATTTACAGGTTGCTTAGAACTTTTTGTAAAAAATAAACACTAGCACACCATCGAAAATCAAGTGAGTAATTTATGTTTCAAATTTTATAACAAAAATCTCTGTAGTAAAGGCTGTGGATTTTCTACAAAAATTTTGAATCATTTGCCTCAAAGTCCTCTTTTTCTATAAAATGCAATGAAACAGTTAAAAATTATGCTTTGCATCAAGTTTCCCCTTAATATGTACAAAATGGCTTATCTCTATTATTCATTATATCTGTAGTTTTGATACAATTGAAGGTTAAGGTTCATCATAACACACTGAAAATTAATAATAGCGTCCAAATTGAGGATTGATTGAACCTTAAATAAACTAATATATGTAACTTATTGTCAAAAACATATATAATACAGTTAAATTGAGAATAAGAATAATACAAATTATATGAAGAATACAGAATAACTTGTTTTGATTAAATATCTGCATAAATTCAAATACCTTTGTTTTTTTTGCCAACACGTCTCAGGAAAAAAAATGAATGAAGAGATTGGAACACTATTTCTAGTAATATCTATGTTAAGTCGATATGTTGTGATCATATCTAGTGGATGCTAGAAATTAAAATAGGATTCCACTTCGAAATATTCATAGGTTGCCCGGAGAAATTGAAATATGAGTGAAAACGTGTTGCAGCCATTTTTTCTACGAGTTTCTTGTGCTGGATTGATGAAATTTATTTTCTATGCGATATTACCAATCATAAATTATATCATCTTAAAATAAATGACATTGGGATTGATTATGTCTTATCAAGTTTGTAATCAAAGCTGTTATTTAACATTTACCATCTATTTACTTTCACATGTTACACTTTCCATGTCTTCTTTCGCTTTCGTTCTCCATATTTATCCGCAGATTTTTAACTGACAATGTTTCAATATCGAATAATTTATATGAGTTGTACACAATATTTTAAGATGAATTTTATCGTTTTATACCAGTCTGATCGTGAATAAACTAATTTTGATCATTATTTCAGGGAACTATTTTTTATGTAGCCATATCCGGTTTTAACCGGAAACGTTGTTCGGCTGATCTTTAGTCTACGCAAACAGAAAGCAAGTTATAAACAACAAATTACAGAAAATATCATCAAATTTATAATGAATAGTGGTAAGATGTGTCCCCACCAAAACAGCCCCACTCCCGATTACTTGAGACATGTTTTGATCTCATGTAAAAGTCCTAAAATTGGTTTGATCTTTACGATCAGGTATGTCAACATCAACAACAATTTTTTTTAATAAAATTGCATTATTTTTATTTTTTTTTTGTGTGTATCGTACCTAAATGCTATTATAAGAATATATTGGGTATTTATATATAAAAATACTGTTGTAAAGTAAGTTTAGTTAGTAAGAAATATTATAGAAAGCAGTTGAATGTCAAAAACCAAGGTTAGACAACAGATACACAATAACAAAGAATAATATCCAATGGCTAGAAAAATTAAAGATTCGCGACGGTTTGGATTACCATCAGGAAGGTACAGATCAGGACGTAGATGTATAAGGGTGAATTCAGGCAAAGTTAAGACTTTATACCAATGTAATTTGAAAGGAGGGAGTAATATGACAAAGCTTTGTATACGTAAACAACCTAAGAGAAGTGCATATAACAGGGTAAGAATAAACTTGCTAAGAAGAAGCGCCAAGTAGCAGTATCAAGTGTTTAGAACAATTAATGGAGAATTGAAAACTTTTGAGGTACAAAATGTTGCTGCAAATGGTTACAGAATAATAAATTTGAACTGTCTTCAAAAACATATAACAGACCTGACAATGCATGTCGTTTCATGTGAGAAAGCCAGACAATTGGTAGCGGCTGGAAGAGAGCCTATTGTACTTGAATCCCAGGTTGCTCATTATGGTTTAGCGGTGATATTATTAGCTAGATGTCAAGGATGTAAACTGAAAGTTCACATGGAGACAAGTCCAAAACTGAAAACAGATGGGAGTAGACATTATGATATAAATGTGCGAGCTGTTTGGGGTTCCATTGTTAGTGGAAATGGTCTTGCCCACCTCAATGAACAGTTAGCGTCTATGGATTCACCTACTATGTCGCAGGTAAAAAAACTAAAGTCATATATAAAAAGGTTTATTTACCAATTCTTAACATAATTGAAAATACAGACGGCATAATCTCACATTAAAGATTGAAAATTATAAATAATCAACCAACAGGCCTCTTAATCCTGTTCTTCATCATCACACTCGCTGTAGACATTTCAACAATGAAGGAAACATCCAGACCCTACAATGTCAAAACGGCCCCAAGCTTTGAACATGTTGAACAACGGGCCATCGTGGTGAAGTATCAATGTCAGTAAAAATTTCGCATGTGAGTTTGAATCTTGCATGTTTGGGGGAATTCAACTTTACAGCCAAGATCTATTGTCATGATTGTTATACTGCTAAATGAAAGATTTCTGTTTCAATCCATCCTCCGGGTAGAAATTTTACAGACTAAACTTTTGGCACTCTCTTTAACCCAATTGCCAGTATGGTCTTGAGAAACCATGATAGTCCTTCGGTACTGTAGAGAACGAGAATTGGTTGACATGTGTTAATATATAGAGACCCATATCTCTTGCATGTAAAATACAGCCTTATAGATTTAAAAAATAAAGCAGGCTAATGCCGCTACAATGCAGAACATGTTACATGTACCCGCATAAGTGGAAACGGATTAATTTAAGTTGCAATGACTTTTTTCCAAATCCACTATAAACAAATATGTTTAAACTTAAGTAATTATAATGACCTTTCTGATAAATAATCATAAGTACATTCCAAAAACACTATGGATGAGGGCCATTTTTGGGCTCTGTTTTCAAATTTGTAAACATTGATGCCCTAATTTATAAATTCAAGGCATCCACTTTATCATTTTTTTTTTTTTTTTTTTGCCTCATTTTCCAATCAGTGTACATTGAGGTTCCTTGTTAAAAGGAACTACTGTAAATTAATGTTGGATGGTGGCGTTTTAATTTTGGCCCCAAATTTTAAATAATCTAAAAACTTATGTTGCTACAGGGATTTGAAATTTTGGTCCCCATTTACATGTATAAGGCTTTGGATCAATGTTTGGTATTGGGCTCCATCTGTTATTTTTTATTAATTTCATTTTAACGCCATTTTTAACAGTTATCCACATTAATATCCAGCAATGTTCAGGATGACCTTTTAATTTAGGCCATATTTTTAATCTAAAAGTTGTTAATTTGTTCACCTTTTCTTCATGATCATCACATGCATATAAAATACAGTTTATTTTTTCTAAAGTCTAGACGCTATGCGATATCAACACAAATCCATTATGGAGACATCAATTGCAAGCCTTAAGAAAATTATTAATCAACAAAACAAAAACAAACAAAAATGAAAATCATATAGTGTTGTTGGTCATTTAATGTAAATATAGAGTTAACCTAAGGAGGAAAATAATTTACATTAACTTTGTACATGGATTAATATATAAATTATGGAAATCATATATCATGTACATTACATGAATATTTATCAGAAGACGGTTTTTAGTTTGTTTGTTTATTCTTCAACAGAACACATACCAGGTTATTGAAAATGAAATCAATTCCTGGTGGAAGGAAGTTGTAGAAAGAAAAATGTCAGTGGCCATGGAAGAAGAGAAAAAAATAGCTATTGATAAAAACAGATATCATGAAGGTTAGCACATATATATACAAGAACACATATTTTGGTTACATGTATGTGCCAGTGCACCACTACCAGTTGTTTAGGAATAGAAAAAAATAAAAAATGCAATGTAGATGTGAATACATATCATGCATATCAGCTCTACACTGATACAATTACAATTAAAAAGATGAATCAGTACAAAATATATAATTTATTTTATAAAACTTCAAACAACTATTGCTGACTTAACATGGTGATAGGATCATTATTGTTTGATTTCTTTTTCTTTAAAAGATAAAAACATGTCACATCTTATGTGTGATTTGTTTTTATACAAATGCATCTTTACAACAGATTTATTTACTGTAAAAAAGTAATGAACTCCTAATGTTCTCTCATGACACCGTAATAGATCAATATAAATACATGTATATGTATAGCTTAAAAATTATATTTTTTCAATCTGACTGTCCATTATAATGTAAATGTACAATATTCCTTATTCTATTATCAGATTTCAATAAATCTTCTTTCCGTTTTTTAATTGACTGAATACGGATGAAGTTGTATAAGTTTAATAACCTATTTAAACACTATGACAAAATTAAGGGGAGATAATTGTTTGCTGATTGTATCATGTAGCATTTGACTGCATATTTAGTAAGTTGAACAGTTGTACTCTTTAATTTTAAAATGTATTTTAAGGAATATTCATATTTTTAAAGAAACTACATATAGTTCTATCCATCAATGATAAATGTGCATAAAGTAACATTCTTAACATATAAACATCAGCAAGGGGAGATAATTTGACTTAAGATGGATATGAGTGACTCAATTTTTAAACATTAATTTTCAGGAATTCCATCAGTCACTGTAATATGTGATGGGGGTTGGAGTAAAAGATCACATAAACAAACATATAACGCATTAGGAGGTGTAGCCGTTATAATTGGGGCAGAAACCAAAAAATATTACATGTAGGAATACGAAACAAGTACTGTTACATTTGCAACAGAAACGAATCCTTAGGAACAACACCAAAACAGCACGAATGTTTTCAAAATTGGAATCAATCAAGCCAATCCATGGAATCTGATGTTATTGTCGAAGGTTTTTTAAAGGCAAATGATAACGGTATAAGATATATGAATTTTATAGCTGATGGGGATTCATCCATGCATGCTCAAATCATGGATCGTGTTCCCGTTTGGGGAAAACATGTTAAAAAATTAGAATGTGCAAACCACATTACCAAATGCTTACGGTCAAACCTAGAAAAATTAGTAACAGAAAACCCTTCTTACAAGGGAAAAGGAAAATTATGTAAAAGGACAAGAGTGAGAATAGTGAGTGCTGTCAGATGTGCCATCAGAAAGAGGCCTGATGAAACCAACAGAATATTGGCAACAAAGAAATTGGAACATGACATAAGAAATACAACCTCCCACATATATGGAGATCATAAACTATGTAACCCAGACTTCTGTAAAGCCAAATCAAAGGTGTCACACCAGGACCAAAATCAAGACGATGATAGTGAAGTTGAATGTGAAGATATTTTTCAAGAACAGTCTGCGTTTTGGGATGCTGGAACATCGCTACAGGCCCAAGAAGATTCAAGAGGTAATTACAACCTGAACCCATCAGATCTGCAATTAGGGATGAGACAGGACCTTTCGTTATTATTGAACAATGTTGCGAAAAAATCAAGCAGTCTCATTGGCAATTTTACTACCAACTTAGCTGAGTGCTGGATGCACATTAGGTCAAAATTTGACGGAGGTAAAATGCTGAACCATTGTAACAGGGGTGCTTGGCATACCTGGTGTTATGCCGGTGCATTGCGTTTCAATATATGTTCTAATTGGTCACCGAATGTATGGGCTCAAACCACAGAAACAACATCTGGTTTATAATTTGATAAACTGTACAAACAGAGAGAGAAGTGTATAGATAACAACAACAAGAGCAAAGATAAAAAAGAAATAAAAGAAAGAAGATGGAAAAGAAAAATGTCATCTCTAAAAGAAAGTAACAGCAATAAAGCCAAACAACACTATGGTAATGAGTCGATTCAACCTGAAAGTGATATTTCAGAAAATGAACTTACAAAATTGAAATACAAATTTCTACAGAACAATATAGAAATAACAACCTCTGAAATAATCAAAATTGAGAAGGACACTAAAAGTCAGGTATGCAGTGAAAAATGGAAAAAGGAACGCAAGAAAAGGCTAACAGCTTCAAATTTTGGCAATGTTTTTAAAAGAAAGCCCAGTATTAAAGTGACACCTCTTGTCTTACAACTGCTATACAGCAATTTTAAAGGAAATAAAGCTACCAGAATTGGCCTGCGCGAGGAACGAATTACCATACAAGAATATATAAATATCAAAGCAAAAGACAATATTGAGATAAAAGTTGAACCTTGTGGACTTGTTATTGACAAAAAAAATAAATATTTGGCCGCTAGCCCTGATGGAAAAGTGATTGATAAAGAAAATAATGAAATTGGACTTATTATTAAAAATCTTGTTCATGATAAAAATCTTACGCCTACTCAGGCAGCAACATCGTTGAAAAATTTTTGTTTGGAAAAAATATCATCTGGAACGAACACTACTTTAAAACTTAAAAACAACCATAACTACTTTTACCAGTGTCAGGCATTGCTACACATATGTGACTCTCCATGGATTGATTTTGTCGTAAGAACACTAAATCCATATGACATATTCATACAAAGAATAGAGAAAAACACTGCATTATGGAAAAAGATGGTAGCCAAACTAACAGCCTTCTATGAATTAGCTTTATTGCCAGAAATAGCATCACCTCGACATAAGAAATATCCAGGAATAAGAGAGCCAGGAAATTGGGTATGAGTTAATTAAAACATGCATATATTTATTACAATGCAACAAAATAACTCATACTTGTGTGAGGCCTTTTGATGGCTTTTGCCTCTTCTTCCATCTGTCACATTGTTGACTCCTTAACACATTAGCAGTTCCTATTATCAGATTGTTTAATATTGTGTTTGTTGATGTTGACATACTTGAATGAAAACTGTTACATTAAATAAAACCAAAATACTTAAAATTTTATTAATAAATAATTTATTTATTTATTTATTGATTTATCCATGTACAAATACATAATAGAAACAACGGTTTAGACATAATTTTTTAAATTTTAGTAATATGTGAAATATTGTCCTCATTTATTTGTCATTTGGTGTAAAAAACACAATAACTTTAATATAACTATGGCATGGATAATACTTTTACATGTGTATTTTCATTATTCTTTTTCAGTTTTCTTATCAGCCAATAATAAATTTACCATGTACATCAATGAAAAAAAAATTTATAACTATATTTTTTATCAACGACCACAATTCTCTCAAAAAAGCAATCCAAATCTAATGGTGGTGATTTAAATATAGTAGAATAATCCTAATGCAACTTTATTATTTTTCAGTATGCTGATGAAAATAATATTAAAAAGAAAACACCATCATTACAGAAGAAAGAACGGAAGAGAAAAGATTTAACTACAGAAGACGAGGAAGAACAAGGACCATCTAATTTAAATGATCACAAGAAAACAATAAGAAGGTATGCCATATTAAATATCCCAAAGACCCCATTTACTTATATATATAAATAAGAAGATGTGTTATGAGTGACAATGAGACAACTCTCCATCCAAGTGACAATGTATTTAAAGTTATGAATTCTAGGTGAATATACGGCCTTCAACACATAGCTTTAGCTCACATCAAACAGGAAGCTATAAATCTCCCCAAAGTGATTAGTGGAAAACAATTCAGACAGAAAACCAAAGTTTTATTTGATTTAAAGAACAATAACAAGAAACACCTATGATACACACCAACAAATGACAAGTACCGGTACTGAACTTCTGGCTGATTACGTGGATGGAACATATGCATTTAAATGCATCACATATTTAAGACATGTCCTATCATTACCAATTGTCATTTATACAATTTGTGTGTTTTTCAATAAAAGAATTAGGTCACATACATGTATCAATATGAATTCTAACAACAGAAATGAATAATACATGTAAAACACAGGCAATATAGGCTCATATATACATTGTCTATGTATCCCATTAAATTGAAAGATTAACTTTGACAATAAAATATACCGGTAGTATAAAAAAGAAGATGTGGTATGATTGCCAATGAGACAACTGTCCACAAGAGACAAAAATGACACAGACCTTAACAACTATAGGTCACCGTACGGCCTTCAACAACGAGCAAAGCCCATACCGCCTAGACAGTTATTAAAGGCCCCGATAAGACAATGTAAAGCAATTCAAACGAGAAAACTAACAGCCTTATTTATATAGAAAAATGAAGGAAAAAAATATGTAACATATAAACAAACGACAACCACTGAATTACAGGCTCCTGACTTGGGACAGGCACATACATAAATAATGTTGCGGGTTAAACATGTATCATATTTATAAATATTTATTGTATAATTTACTTATTTTCATTGGTTTATTAATTCTTTGCTATTTAGAGAAACAGGTACCAGTATCACATAGGCTGTTTTATATAGTGGTACTTTTATGACATAGATGACCTCATAGACAAACTGTTTATTTTGAGTGTAATTTCATAGAAAGTGTTATATAAAACTAATGGAAGCATAAAAAGTGAATAATAAAAAATTCCAAACATGACAATATCTGTATCACATGTCAAGCTTGGCCTAGACCAGGGTTGGTATAAATGTATTTGTTGAAGACAACATGTGATTCTGTGAAAATTAATTTATTTATAATTACCACAAATGAATATGTTTTAAAGATTATTTGATTAACTGTATTTTTAGGACAAGAAGAAAATGCAGCCAATTGAAATTTCTTGGTAGAAGAATATCTCATGAATGGATAGAGGAAGATAATAACAGCAAGTGGTATTCAGGAACAGTCACAGGAGTTTTGACAGAAACAGATGGAGCTGATGGTGCAGAATATGAGGTTTTATATGATGGAGATGATGAACCACATATAATTGATCATCTTCTTGGAGATTATCGAAGTTGTTCCCTTAAATTTATTGATCTTTTACGGCCTAGCCAAGATCAGATGTGCATTTCATATTGGGTCTATGTTATAGGCTTGTAAAGACAAGAAGATAAACTTTACATAAGTAATACATCTTTGAACTGAAGAAGAGAATGTAGGGTTTCACAATGAATATCAAATATCATGTATAGGTGTTACCGTTTTGAAAAAAAAACACTAAAATACACGCTGAAAATGGGCAAAATTACACGTTATGTTGTTTCATTTAAAATTTACCTGTTTTTATCAATTGATAGTTAATAAGTGAACTTAATTTGAACTACATTATTGGTTCACTGTTATAGACAATTTATTCTTCTTTCTTTTACTGGTTGTTGCAACAAAAAATCTTCAGTGGTTACAAAGTTATGATATAAAGTTGAATACTATGTGCTTGTTATGCAATTTTGCACTTTTGTTTTTAGCTTGCTCAGTGTAGTGATAAAAGAGAAAAATAAATCAAATTTATGCTATTATGTGTTTTGTTTTCTCTTCTAGTATATACATTATCAAAAACTACTTCATTTATCAAAATTGCACTACCCTAGCTGGAGATATATGCCATCAAAGTTGGATATACAAATAAAGTGAAAAAATGTCTTGTCCGTAGACATGCATTCCCTAGTAAACTGGAAGCATAATTACATTAATGTTGCATTGCTAAGTTCCTGTTCTTTTGTAGATATGAAAACACTACTAACATTTTTTTCTACCATCTATTAATAGAGGAAAAAATTCAAAAATATGTCAGAATGTCTTGTCCGTAGACACATGTCTTGTCCGTAGACATGTCTTTTTATCAATATTGCTTGGCTTTATGGGTCTTAATTAGTCCTATGTGTTGTTTAAACTTAGAAATATCTTATTTTTAATAAATAAATGGTAATTTAAGTGTTCTCAATTTTTGTAAAATTACTTTACAGGAGTGGATTTTAAAAAGTGTCAGATTATCAGTCATAAAAAGCATACCTTATTTTACTTCAATATTGTTTATTCCAGTTGATGCATACCTTAAAAGATTAACTAAATCAAATGAAGAAAAAGTATTTCTCTCTCTAACTTTATCTTTTGCATTTCAGTATTAACAGCAGATGAGGAAGTGTCTACGGACAAGACACTTGTACATAACAAGTAAATATAGTCACAATTAATTCTAACAGATTTTTTTTTTAACTGAAATTGTCTTGTCCGTAGACATTACCACAATATATTTGTATCCAATTTCCTTGATTTCAGCCTTATTTGATAGGTAACTTGTATGTTATTTTTTTAAGAGAACTCATTCAACTATGTCAAAATTGAGTTTCAATAATCAATAGTTTGATTGTTTTAAGCAGTCAGATATATGGATTTCAGTTAAAAGAATATGTCTTCAGTTTGGCTTAATCAATAAATTATTGAGATATGTAAAGAATTATGGGTACATTTTTATATTTTCCAAAATTTAAAAAAAACACAGCTTAAAATTTAATTAGTAACTTTTAATCTTAACTTTAACAATCATCTTTGAAAGCATTTATTGAATATCAATAAAATGTCTTGTCCGTAGACATTATCAAAATGTATTTGTTTCCTTTTTCCTCGAAGTTAAGCATCATTTGATAGATAAACCTGATCAAATGTATGTTTTTTTTTTCAAGAGACAACTTTCAGCTATATCAAAATTAGGTTTTAATAATGCATTTCATTAAATATGAATACAATGTCTTGTCCGTAGACAAAACATATAAATTGTATTGCTAAGTTTGATTGTTTATTGTAAGAATATGCATCAAGTTATTTTAATGTTCTATACACCAAAAGAAAGGTTTTTTTTTGGAAGTTTTGTTATTTATAGATAATTTTAGATACAGTTTTATCAGATAAGATTAATGATCAAAGAAAGCTACTGTTGTTTGAAATAACTGTGAGTTAAACATGTTCTTGTCATTTTTTTTCAATTAAAATGTTTGATATTCAATTATTCTAAACATATTTTGTTGTCTTTGTCATTGACCTAAAATCTGACACTGGTGACCATGTCTTGAAGCCAACCATTAAAGAAAATTATACAGTTTTTAAACACCATTTATTTAATAAAAATATTAAATATTTCTTCCAAAAACTGCATGTAATTATATAAATGCTTCCAGTGTTAGCCTAACGATAGCAATTTTTCATAATTTAAACCATTTTTGAACCAAAATATCAAAAGAGTTTTTCCCTGAGGTGATACTCATTTTTGACTTCATGTGAAACACAAAATGCACATCTGATCTTGGCTAGGCCGTAAGGTAATTGTGTGTATTTAGTTAATTTTATTATTTGTTGTATAATTCACTATTGAACATGGGAAGTAAGATATTTGTTATCATGCATTTACCTACACTTATTTTGCATTTAAAATCCTCTTATTTGTTCATTTCAATGATTTAAATCAATAAGACAAGAGATTGATAATTAAAAAAAAATTTTAAAAATTGGATTCATTTGGAGAAATCATTATTTTATAACTACAACTGGTCATGTAAAAGTTTCACTGCATTTTTTCAATACAAATTAAAGCATCGGTTAGTTAATGAATTACTGTATAATAATCTTCATTGCACAATTTAATATCCAATACCACATAGAGCCTATGAAAAAAATATTTACACCATACATGTATGTATAATTTAGAAAAAAAATCTTTTCATTGAGACTACTGCATGACACCAGTGATTAATAGATAACTGTATATTTCTATAAATTCATGATTGATTTCAAAGATGAACATTTCATGTATATTTGTTTTTAAATTTATTAAATATTTATTTCAGAAACATTTCTTAAAAGATATTATTTGTTGTCCCTGACCAAGTTTGTAGATATTTGAAATTGACTGATTTCCTGTATATTTGTGGTAAGAACTTATTATATTATTGAAAACTATTACAAGTTTGACTAATTCAATCGAACAAGCATATTAATATCCATTTGAGAAAAACACATGTGATAAAATAGCTTAATATTGGCTATGGATAATTAAGAGTTACTAAGGGAGGTAATTCAATTTAATTTTTTTTAATTTAAAAGTGTCGATATTTGTGCTCCATAACTTTCATTAAAGTAGTTCCAATATGGCCTTTTTGTGTCTTTGAAAATTATAGACATTACATTTTGAAAATGAAAATTATCATTGCCTGTTAGATAAATCTTAATTTAAGAGATAGCATCACATACATAGCATACATAAGATAAAGTTTTTTGTTTTTTTGTAGATTTATATTACTGTTTGAAACCAGACCATTTTTTTTTAGAGAGACAGACTTTGATGGTAAATTTTCAACATTTAGACAGTATTTTGATTGGAATATCATGTGTAATTTCAAAGAGTGATACATGAGGATTAATTTGATGTGCAATATGTATATGTTTTCAAGTGCAATATATTTTTAATATATTTTTTTTTATAATTAAAAAAATGGTTATGATGAACCTTAAAAAGTTCGTACAAAAATGGCTACAGAAGGGGACATAAACCTTAATTGTTTACATGTTACTTCTAATACATTCTCCATGTTTACATTCGAAGATTAAAGTCAAAGGGTGTCAGTTTACTGTTTTCTCGATCTGGGATAATTATTTAAAATATTTATGACTGATAACATACATTTTTCACGTTTACAATAGCTATCTTTGGGTAATGAACAGAAGGCTTACTTTCCTGTCGCAATACTTCATGTTGTTTGAATATGACAACTGAACTGGTCAAACTTGAGAAAAACAATCTAAAGAAAATGTGTGTCATTTCCATGATGTAAAATTGAAGCAGCTATTATTTTTAAATATTAAATTTTACGAGAAAAAAATCCTGGATAACAATTAAATATGATTAAAAACGTCTTTCAATTGATAGGTACACTTTTAACTTAATCTTGGTATCTATGGTGAGTTTATTTACATGATGATGATGAATCCTTTGTATCCTTATTTATTTTGGATAAAATAAAAATATAAAGGGAGTTCCATTGTCTGGTCCTCTATATTTAAACGGGTATATATCGGATACTAAGTAGAGTTTGATTATATTTATAGGAAAAACATCATAGATTCAATTTTTTTTACAAAAGATCGTGAAATTTTAGACGAAAACAAGAGACATATTCCATTGAATCTTGTTACCAACCCAAAACAGACATTAGGTTTATGAAAGAAATAAGGCATACAATGTAGGAGAAAATACACACATCGACTTCTTTACACTCTTTTAAAGTATACAGCGATGTGTAATTGTATATGTCGTGCTATGTACAAATGGCATACTGGAAAGAAATATCCTGGCTTATCATGCAATTTGATTGGTAACATTGACAGGATAAATGAACAAATATAACATGAATGCAAAATCGACGATCAGAATTGTAATCTAAAGTTCTGGACATTCCGGTCAAATATAATAGTCTTTCGGGCAACACAGGGTCTATGGACTCATGTTTTCTGTCAGTGTCATAAGTACCCCTTCGCCTGACAGCTCAGGAGATATAAAACAGTGACAGAAAATATGAGTCCAAATCCCCCGTTAAAATCCCAGATAGCATATTAGAAAATATTAGTAGGTGGGTTGCTCGGTATAATATTTGATTTTGGAATATTAAAAATCGTAATGGATGTTGTAAAGATAAATTGATAATGTTATTGTTAAAAGACTTTTTTTTATCAAATATTGAACGAAAATTTAAATATGACAACTGATCCTGATTTAAACGAAAAACCATCAAAACTTAATTTTAAATTCTTTTTTTTTTTACTTCGCAAGTGCATCAATATGTATAATTTAAATTGATATCATGGTATGAATTGGATCTCAGAATTGTTGGTATGAAATTTCTGTGCAGCAGGATTACATACACAAGTCCACTTTCTCCATGTTTCCAAGGCAAAGAAAACTAGGGGAAGTTAACCTTTTTTATTTTTAAAATATAAGACCAAAGTTGTTAAATTACAAACAAACGGACTTTTCTAGAGTGCTTAGGTGACAGATATTAACCATTATAAAGTATAAAGTGTAAAGCCCGGAAAACATTTAAGTAGCATATGGACTTTTTTGCGACATTTAATCGTTGTAAGCTGAAAATATGTTACTGTATTTATTTTGAGAACGGAAATTATCAAATCTTAAACAGACTTCATCCTGTTTGAAATTGATTTCACAGATTTTGAATACTTCATACAGTCTGAGTCAAATAACCTACTTCTGATAGACGGAACTGAGAAAAAAAATACCAAGTTAATCGTATTATTATTTTTTGGGAAAAAACATATGGTTATGTAGAATTTGTTTGAAGAACTAATTCCAGGCGGGCATAATATTGATCAGTCATAAAAAATAATTGGAAAATAAGAGATATCTTCCAACCATATTGAAGATAAAATACGAGAAGCATAACCGCTTTGTATGCTATACCCATAGCATTGTTGGTTATCAAGGTTATTATAAGACTCGAAAAATAATCTGACAGACATTCTTTAAAATGACACAAATGAAAAAAATACAACTGTGTCTTGAAATTACATATCCAAGATCAAGTTTTGTTTGTTTAGATTATCATCTTATGATTTTAGATTGATGTTTAAATATAAAAGACTATTCGACCTGCGGTGACAAAGTGTCGATTAATCTTCTCAATTAATAAACTTCAGTTCAAACATGAAAACGTGGTAATAGTGGGGGTTGCTAAACAGCGGAAACGAATACGGAACGGAAACGGAAATAAGCGGATTTTTGGTGGAATATCAGGGGGGAAATGTCAATGTGTTACACATTTGTTTTTCGTTCAAATTTTGCCGTTAGTTTTCTCGTTTGAATTGTTTTACATTTGTCATTTCGGGTCTTTTCATAGCTGACTTTGAGGTATATGTTTTGCTCATTGTTGAAGGTCGTACGTTGACCTACAGTTGTTAATTGCTGTGTCATTTAGTCGATTGTCGAGAGTTGTTTAATTGGTAATCATCAAACTCTATCTTTCTTTTATATTCAAATCAACAGCATGATCCAGGGTAAATGGACGGTGTTTAAGGATGGGAGGTGGGATGAAGGACATACAATTTAATACAACACCACAAGCCGCTTTCTAAATGCCATTTTTGACGAAAAAAAATATTTTTTGTTGCCATGGAAACTAAACTACTTGATACAATGACGTCAAAATCACTTGGAATGGATGGTAAATGCGTTATGCTGCATGTATAGGTGTCAGTACTCATGAGTGGTTAACTTTAAGTGCCGACCGTTAGCATTTGCTTTCCTGTGTACATCCCTTAAAAGAGGGACTGAAGATACCAAAGGGACAGTGAAACTCATAAATCTAAAACAAACTGACAACGCCATGGCTAAAAATGAAAAAAAAAACCAAACAAACAACAGCACACATGACACAACATAGAAAACTAAAGAATAAACAACACGAACCCCACCACAAAACTAGGGTTGATCTTAGGTGCTCCGGAAAGGTAAGCAGATCCTGCTCCACATGTGGCACCCGTCGTGTTGCTTATGTGATAACAAATCCGGTAAATAGTCTAATTCGGTAGGTCACATTCATGAAAGGGAAGGGGATTGTAGTTACGACGTAAGGAACATATCCGATATCATTTGTGAAACGTTTATTCCATAACGGTCAACCAACTCGTGATGGCGTCCGTAAAATTAACGAAGGGATGATTTAAACTTCACCATTTGGAACTCTTGGTTTAATAACTTCCTTGTGAGCAGCAACCCTTTATCAAGAAAATCATGATAGGAAATGCAAGCACGGGAATATCGTATCAATTGGGAGATATATACCCCGTATTCTGGTGTTGCTGGAATGTTGCTTCTTAGAAATAGAAAGTTCACAATTGGAAAGCTGGAATCATCTCTTTTGTCGTAAAGTTTTGTTTTCAACCCACCCTCATTGTCAATTTCTAGATGTAAGTCAAAATATGAGGCCGACTTAACTGTATCTGTAGTATCCTTTATCTCAAGCTCGATGGGATAGATGCGTTTCACATAGTCACCAAATTTTGAATTATTTAGTAAAAGAACATCATCTATATATAGGAAAGTAGAGTTAATAACATTAACGGTACCAATTTTCCTGCACCAGATGCTCATTTCGACAATACATGTCTCTTCAGTGATGCTCGTGGCCAAAATATTTGAAATCCAAAGCTTAATAAAAGACGAAGAGCTATAATCCAAAAGGTCCAAAAAGTATAGCCAAATCCGTGAAAGGAATCAGAGCTTTGCATGAGGGAGATACATTTCTTAATTTATAATATTTCTAACATTTTGTAACAGCAAATTTGAATAATACAAAAAATCCGTATTTTCAGCAGGATATCCGTAACTTCTTATCTTTCTTCCTAAGTTCCTGCATGAAGTCAGCCTCATAATAATGAAGAAACAAGTCGGCAAGTAGAGGGGCAGAATTTGTTCCCATTGGAATGCCGACAGTCTGTTGAAACACGTCCTCCGAACGTAACTAATATGTTGTCAATCAAGAAATCAAGCATCTTGATAATATCAGTTTCAGAGAATTTTTTGTTTGAATCAGAGTGATCCTTTACAAAGTAGGATTTACCCCTCTCTAAGACAAGATACTTGTATCTACGTTGGCCATTCGTTTTTATGAAGCTAAGCAATATCAACTCTTTCAATTTGTCTTTTAGTTTGGAATGTGGTATACTTGTGTAAAGAGTAGAAAAGTCAAATGTTTTAATACTGTTACAACATGAAAGAGATTTAGATTGTATGTACTCTAAAAGATCTTTGGAATTTTTAAGTATCCACATCTGATTCACGCCACCTCTAGAATAGGCAGTTTCACAATAACTTTGAAGACCGTCTTTGATTGCTGATAAAATAGATGTTAATAATTTAGAAAAAAAAGATATCTTTGAGAAAGATGTTGGACTTACAGATTGTTTAACTGACACTGACTTCGAAAAAATATTGTTGGAATTGAAGCCAATTTGGAACTTGAGAGAAGGTGAATCGAGAAAAACGACGGAGATAGCGTTTTATACATGGTTTTTGAAGTATAATAAAAACCTAGTGCAAAACTGCTTATTACTTCCATTAAGAATTAGTTGTGGTTTCGGTTTTTTGCATTACACAACAAATACGAACGAAAGTTTGAATAACAGATTAAAACAAAAGACGGATTACCAAGAGAACGAAGTTACCGTATTTTGTACCAAAACGCGGGAACTTGCTGATGAGCAGAAAAATGACACAGAGAAGGCGATTATTGGTATGGGACCTATTAGATCCGTACCGAGTACATAGAACACGTGCAGCCATGTAATGCTTGGTTCAAACTTTCCGAGTAGTCCCGCAATAGGCATATAACAGCCTTCCTAAAGGCTCAACTTAAACCGTCGCAATTTAGGTCATCAATACGAATTTCCGTTTGCGAACTTCAGGAACATCTCTTGAACCACAACCACATCATAAAAGTTTATCTATTTCACTAGAAGATACTTATCTTGATCCCACAATTCATGAGCTGATTAGGAAAAAAGCAGAGTCGCTTGTAAATTCTGATTTGGTAAATAAAGCGCCTGGTGTCCAAAACGGGTTTTATGGTTGCTAGTACCTCTGGAAAAGATCCACATTTTTTACGTCTTTTAGAAAGCGGAAAGGGCACTTGCAATTGTTAAAATTTCAAACTTTTAAACATATGCTCACATGTATTGGCGGCCTCTGAATGTGGAAGAAAGTTGCAAAAACTATTAAAATATCTTCGAAAAACTCAGTCGGCACCTAATCTTCAAGAGTTATCAAAGGTCAATATGCCAAAACACCCACAAAGAAAGCCTACGAGGGACTTCGGTTCAAAGGATAGCAAAGTGACTAATGCATCCATGGAAGACTTGGGTAATGATAACGATGGATACTACTTAAAATACTTGATTGGTACACAGATTCGTTCATGCTATGGTTGTGGGCAGCCAATTCGATTGCCGCCACATATTCCACCGCCACCGTATGACTGTTATTTGCCAAAAGGAGTACATAACCTTTAACATGGACGGACAGCTAAACCTCACACTGCAGCCACCAAATGTCCATTACCACTGCAGAATCCAGCGTATATAAAAAAATACACGATGACTTCAACAAGAAAGTGAGATCTCCACAGTCAGTCGCACCAAACCTTACAGCGTTACATCGTTCGTATCTTGACGCAAACTTCATCATGGATTACAGATTTTGGGTTCGTTATTTTATGACTTCAGGAGTGTTATGTTTCTGTTTTGTTCAGTAAAGCATCGGAGTCGTTAATACGTTATTATTTGGTATTGTATTCCCGCTTCGGCTGATATTATATATGGTGATCCAGGTTTAGAGTACTGCTCTTCCGGCATTAATAACACCAAAGTAAATATGTGTTGCAATTCGATGATAAATGCATTTTATACACAGTTTTTATGTCTAGTTACCAGGTTTCATACCTGTGGTTATCCATACTTGATTGTCTCATCGGGTATATTTTACGTTTTCTTTCCATTATATACAAGAACAGATAACAGGAAAAATCACCAACGTAGAGAAACAACACAGATATACCACTGAGCAAACAAACATATATCAGTATATTATCGAGACAGACTGATTTGGTACAGACACCAAATGTGGTGCACATCAGGCATGGGGTAATCGTAATCAGTAATCGTAATCAGCTGTAATCGATTACATTATGCAGTGTAATCCTATGTAATCAGTAATCATGCCATTTCTGATTACAAGTAATCGTAATGTAATCGATTACATTGCAAAAAAACAGGTGTAATCATGATTACTTTTAGATTACTTTAAGATTACATTCATATGATTACTTGCTGATTACAAATCTTGTATAATATGAAAATAGTTTTTGATAGACAAGATGAAAATAAGAAAATGTAAAGCTCGAATGAAAATCATAAAACTAGTATTTACAACGATGGGACCTTGTTTAATGTGATAAATTGTAGCATATAAGTATACATTGTTAATGTCTGTGTCATTTTGGTCTCTTGTGGTCAGTTGTCTTATTGGCAATCATCTCACGTCTTCTTTTTTATATATAAAAAATTTGTATAACCAAATGTTTTACTTTGTTAACAGTTAACTAAAGGAAATTGCCTCTCCAATATTTTGTTATGAGATTGAGCTCTTAATTATGATACAAGAATATGCCTTGAAAACATTTTATTTCCTTGTTTGAAAACTTCTGATATTAACTCCAATTTCATATAAGTTTATCCAATAGTTTTACATAAAATTGAGAAAGGAAATGGTGAATATGTCAAAGCGACAACCACCCGACCATAGAGCAAACAACAGCCGAAGGCAACCAATGGGTCTTCAATGTAGCGAGAATTCCCGCACCCATAGGTGTCCTTCAGCTGGCCCCTAAAATATGCATAATAGTACAGTGATAATGGACGTCATACTAAACTCCGAATTATACACAAGAAACTAAAATTTAAAATCATACAAGACTAACAAAGGCCAGAGGCTCCTGACTTGGGACAGGCGCAAAATTGCGGCGGGGTTAAACATGTTTATGAGATCTCAACCCTCCCCCTATACCTCTAGCCAATGTAGAAAAGTAAAAGAATAACAATACGCACATTAAAATTCAGTTCAAGAGAAGTCCGAGTCTGATGTCAAAAGATGTAACAAAAGAAAATAAATAAAATGACAATAATACATAAATAACAACAGACTACTAGCAGTTAACTGACATGCCAGCTCCAGACCTCAATTAAACTGATTGAAAGATTATGTCTTCATCATATGAATATCAGGTACAATCCCTCCCGTTAGGGGTTTAGTATCATACTATCATAAAATATATGAGAAGAACATAACCCGTGTCATGCCAACAACTGTTTTTTTAGAAATAAATGTGTTTAGTTCCGATGCAAAGACCCTATCAGTGAATCAATGTTAAATCCAAAATATGCAATCTTTAATGACCTGACAACAGTATCGTAACTATATCCCCTTTTAATAAGTCTATTTAAAGGTTTTGTTAGTTTCTGAGGAGAATACTGACATTTTTGTGCTTTATAAAGAATATTTCCATAAAATTTTGGATGTGAAATACCTGAACGTATAAGATGTCTGCATGATGAGTTATATTTACGAATTATTTCCTTATACCGGTGATAAAATTTAGTAAATGTCTTGACCAGTTTGTGATATCGAAAACCCTGGTGTAATAATTTTTCAGTAATACATAAATTTCTCTCGCTAAAATTTACATAACTACATTGAAATTCAAATGCAGAAAACATTTAGTTCCAATTTGACTTTGAGGGTGGACATAAATACATGTACATGTATTTGAGCCCACTTTATTCAAAATGAAAGTTAAAACCAGAAATCATTTATTGACAAATTGAATAAATTTTGTTTTCCATAAATTCGTGTATAATATGTGCTTTCTAGTTTTTTCATTCTTTATTAACTTTGAGCCTTGTGGCTCATCAGTATAAACAAGTACATGTACAGTATATACATATGGCATAATATTACAAACAAAAGGTGACGTCAGAAGTTTCATGAATACAAAATACCTTTTATTACAATAAACTGTTTCTTAATTTAAAGAGAAATGTATATGCTTTCCTAAGTTGCAAAGCTGTTTAATGCTTTCACCTGACAATAATTCTAGTAATTAGTAATTAGATCAAGTATTAAAAATTTTCAAACAAATATAATGACAATTAACCACTTTTACTGTTTAACTTTATTGAAATCGTTATTAAGACAATAAAACTTTAATATCCAACCTATTGTTTGTTAAAAAAAATGGAAGAAGGGATTAACTCCTGTAAAAACATTAATGTGTGTCAATTATGTCCCAAGAGACAATAAAACTATACTTAATTAATTTTTCCTTATTTCTTCAGGTTTTTTGTTAATTAGGCTGTTGGTTAAAATTTGTAGA
This sequence comes from Mytilus galloprovincialis, assembly GCF_965363235.1. NCBI lineage: Eukaryota > Metazoa > Mollusca > Bivalvia > Mytilida > Mytilidae > Mytilus > Mytilus galloprovincialis. The sequence goes on from NC_134846.1 coordinate 67,943,104, forward strand.
ATAAAACAAATTTATATCTTTTACATGGAGAAAGGACACTTGTCTTAGCTATTTTATCAAATTACACATGTTACACTGTACTTGTCTATAAATTCTTTTAAATAAGATGAATAAATTAAGGCTTTTCAAAAAATCACCAAAAGTAGCTTTTTTGTGAGGATATAAATTTTTTTAAAGTTATAAAAAAAAACTTTGATATTGCAATAAACAATGTAATCATAAGTAATCTAAAGTAATCATGATTACTTCAAAGAAAAGTAATCTAATGTAATCGATTACGTATGAAATAGGGTGTAATTGTAATGTAATCGATTACATTTTATTAGCAAAGTAATTGTAATTTAATCGATTACATTTTAAAGTAATCGACCCCATCCCTGGTGCACATAAAGTCTTGTACGGTGACCTGTAGTGGCTAATTTCTGATCCATTTGATTCTAATTCGGTCTCTTTTAATCTGGAGAGTGTCTCATTGACAATCATACCAATTTACAATACCACTGAATTAATTCTTCAAACACAAAAATAAACATGACAGACATGTGAGACTATATCCTACCTATAAGCTAATTATAAGCTGTACAAAAACATTTAAACAAACAGAAATAACCCGATCAACAAACATAATACTTAAGGACACGGCAGTAGATATGTGTATGTTGTTAGGTTCCTGTCTTTTTGATGTTTATCCCACATCTTTTTAATCATTTAATTGTTGTTTAGAAAATCCGAAAAATCAAACGGGCTTCAAAACATAGGCTTAATCATGATACCACATCTTCTTTTTATATTAATATCTCCTTTATTTTTTTCATTCATTTATTATTTTATTTTAAGCTCACCTAGCCCAAAGGACCAAGTGAGCTTTTCTCATCACTTGGCGTCCGTCGTTCGTTGTCGTTAACTTTTACAAAAATCTTCTCTGAAACTACTGGGCCAAATTTTACCAAACTTGGCCAGAATCATCAATGGGGTATCTAGTTTAAAAATGTGTCCAATAACCCGGCCAACCAACCAAGATGGCCGCAATGGCTAGAAATAGAACATAGGGGTTAAATGTAATGTAGATTTTGGCTTATATCTCTGAACCAAAGCATTTAGATCTATCTGCCCTGAAATTTTCAGATGAATCGGAAAACCCGTTGTTGGGTTGCTGCCCCTGAATTGGTAATTTTGAGGAAAATTTGCCGTTTTTTATTATTATCTTGAATATTATATTATAGATAGAGATAAACTGTGAACAGCAATAATGTTCAGCAAAGTAAGATCTACAAACAAAATCAACATGACCAACATGTTCAATAATCCCTAAATAAGTTGTTGCCCTTTATAGTCAATTTTTAACAATTTTTCGTAAATTTTTGTAATCTTTCACAAAATCTTCTCTTCTGAAACTACTAACACAAATTTAACCAAACTTATCCACAATCATCATTAGTGTTTCTTGTTTTAAAAAAATGTGTCCGATGACCCTGCCTGCGAACCAATATGGCCAACATGGTTAAAATAGTACATAAGGTAAAATGCAGTTTTTGGCTCATATCTCAGAAACCAAAGAATTGAGAGCAAATCTGACGGGGATGAATTTGTTTGTTAGGTCAAGGTCAATCTGCCCTGAAATTTTCAGACCAATCAGACAACCCGTTGTTAGTAAGTCAGCATGATCAAAATGGTCAATTGACCCCTTAAGGAATTATTACCCTTTATAGTCCAACTACTGGGCTAAGTTCATTATAGATAGAGATAGTTGTAAGCAGCAAGAATGTTCAGTAAAGTAAGATATACAAACACATGACCATCACCAAAACGCAATGTGGTCATGAATCCATCTGTGTCCTTCGTTTATGATATGCAAGGTGATAAACCTGGGCTTTTTAGAACCTCTATTATTTGCAAAAAAAATAAACAGTATTATTTAACTTGATAATTGTGTAGTGAAAAGTTAGCCTTTTAAAAACTAGACAAAGTGATGCTTCCGCACTCTACTGAAGTAACTGTAATATAACAAAGTTATTGTAGGACTTTCTTTGAGATATTATTGTGTCTGCGAGACACAATTGATGCCCTGCCGATAAAAAGTGTTATTTTTAAATAACTATAACATTTAACCGCTCATACCCCAAAAAATTACGAAGTTCAACTATCTCTCTAAAGAGCAAGTATTATTAAAAATATAAACCCTAGCCACATGCACACCTTCAATACATATGAACAAGCAGCCAACAAAGTGAAAACTTCCTAGCATTAAAACTGTAGAAGGATTTATTTGGAAACGCTTTTCTTATGCAAGTAAATACTCCAAAAAATGACAAAGTTAATCGATCTCCCAAAAGAGCAAAATATTAAAAAAATAATAATCTATCTCCCAAAAGAGCAAATATTAAAAAAATAAAAACCCTGACCACATGCATAATTACCTTCTATATATATATATATATATATATAATATGTACATACAGACAGCAAAGTGAAAACTTCCTAGGATTCAAACTAGGAATAGTTGAGTCAAATAGCTATATATCCACAAAGGGTCATACGGACAGGGGTAAAACAATGTGCCCCCAACTTTCAGTTTAAATATAAATGTTTTAGTTTAAATCAAGATAAAAGTTTAGAAATAGAGTTTTTGTCAATACGCTTTTCTTGAATGACGCTAACCTTATATATTATCATATTCATGGCCTTATAACCCAAAAAAAATCATTTCAAATAACCGAAATGTTTGACGTCCCAATTTGACAGACTTACAAGCGGTTTGTGTTTACAAACTGTAACAGCTGGTAATTGACTTTAACAAAGAAGGTGGCGTCTGTCATCTGACAATTTTAATAATAACATCTGCGTCATTCAATGTCCAACTTGCATAAAATGAAATAAAATGAAATAGGCGAACATCGGCTTGACTGATAATTTATAATGCTTTAGAGACATAAAAAGTAAAATAATACTGAACTCCAAAATTACTAAATAAGTTGTAATTATACCTAACAAAAGTAACAAAACTTGAAACCAAATATTACGTAAAATGTGCTTATTATGGGTTAGGCTGTTTATGCCCTGGGTTAAGCGATACCAATGACAACCCTGGCCATCGTTTCACAAAAAATCGTACGACAATCTTAGATCGTACGCCGGTCGTAAGTGAAATCGTAAGTTTTTGACCGTTTCATAAAAAATCGTAAACTTACGAGTAGCAACTAGCACTCGAACGAACAAAGTTAGAGAAAATGGCTGCGTTCATGATAGTACACAATGAAGGAGAAAGATTGAGTAAAGAAAGAACGTTCCGAGAGCGGTCGACAGCGCTAGACATTTTCACAGATCGGGAACTGATAGAGCGGTATTGGTTCCCTTATCAGGGAATTTCGTCCTTGACGGATCTTGTCACAGAAGATATTCAGAGACTGACAGCTAGATGCCATGCCATCCCACCCTTTCTACATGTATACTTTTCATGAAACAGAATGAATAGTATCCTCACACTATGTCCATAACATAATGAAACAAGATGAATAGTATCCTCACACTATGTTCATGACAACAGTGTAATAAAACAAAAGCGACGCCTATGTCTAATTATGTCCCTTTTATATAATAACTTTGATGGACGAAGTCGTGCCTTGCGCAACTCATAATGTCATTCTTATAGCATTACAATAGGTAACAAAATGAATAACTACATTATCATATAGCATTCCACTAGATAAAAACGTATTTTAATAGAGTAATCGCTATATCTTTTAACATTTCTACTGTATATATCTAAAAGGTGCGTAAAAAGGGTGGGTATCTGCACGGAAGAACTTAAAATAACATTTTACAATAAACGAACAATTGAAAATGTCTTGCACATTGATATTTTAAAAGATTTCACGAAACACGGTGAATAACGAACCTTTTTCCGGCTGCACGTGAAATAAAATTTGCAAAACACGTTGCACGAAAATAACCCTTTACCACCCTCATCTACACTAGGTCATATTAGTGTATCGCAAATTTTTTGATGTTAAGGATACTAGTATCCGTTTCTCAGATGAAATCGGAGATGTTCCTAATCAGGTCGAGAACTCTAGATTTTCTGACGTCAGAATATATTTGCATAGTAATTTCCAAAACACAAGGCAAATATGGCCTTGAAAAACTGACCAATCGACTCAATGAATTACAATGCATTATGGGCTACTACGAGTAAACTACTACTTAAAACACGTGGAATTAGTGGGAATACAGTCCATTAATATATTGTCTGGGACTCTCATTACCCAAGTTTTTATTCTGCAAATATATTTAATGTAAAATATGTAACGTAATCTTCAATTTGCATGCTCAGATTAAAAAAATATTGTTTATTGGCTTCACGATTCGACTTTCTTTTTCGCCTTGCAAAAGTGGTTGAACCGGTTTTGTGCATTGTTATAAATTGAACCTGCATTAATTTCACGACATGACACAGTGAAATATCCAATGAAGTGACCACTGTCCAGTAAGGAAATCATTTGTGCTCTTTTAAACCTGTATAATGTCATTGCAAAATCATTTCTGCCTAGAAAAACACGAAACTTTCATTGAAACACTTCTTTCTGTACTGATGGTGTATTTTTTTTATCAGGACCTGAACTAATAGTAAGAACATCATAATATTCAGTATGCTAAAAAGAAAGCGGCAGGGACGGGTCCAGCCATTTTAAAAAGGGGGTCCTAACCCTGGACAAAAGGAGAAGGGTTCCAACTACATGTCCCCATCTAAATGCACTGATCGTCCAAAAAAAGGGGGTCCATCCCCCGGAACCCCCGCCCCCTGGATCCGCACTGAGCGGGTACGGTATATAGCTCAATACATTTTTATAGTTAAAATTCATCCATCGATAATATCCGTTTGTTGCTAATTTTATCACAAAATATACCTCAGAGGTTTTTTATCGTTCGGCTGCTGTCCTGTTGACATATGTAAAATATCTCCAATATTAAAAGTCTCTGGATCATAGTGGGTGCCATATTATCTTTTATTTTTTTTTCTAAAACGTGCTTTGTCGCACATACATATTGATAAAATTATTACAGCTTATTTCTTATGCATGTGGAGCAAAACTTTGGTTAGGTTGCTTGCTTGTTTGTATATTGTACAAAATATAAAATATACAAGTTAAACTATGCCTATATATATATGTTGTTGAAAGATGTCAATCTCATTTTCAAAGCTTGTATAAACAACTATACAAACAAAGCAAGCAAGCCAACCAAAGTTTTACTTTGCAGGTTTAAGAAATCAGCTGTAATGATTTTATTCAGTTTGACAAATGTCCGAGCCCGTTAAAAAACGAACAAACTGAAACTACAGTTGCTGACTTCACTACCTTAAAAAAAAAAGGGAACAGTTTGGAAGTCCCATATACTGAAATGTGACCAACAAAAATACACGAACACAAAATTCAAGGATCCCACATTTGCCTTTAATTATCTATACGAACATTGCTGTACTCTTGAATATAAGCACCGGCTGTTATCGACGGCTTACTTTACACCAGTAAGTTTGTCTCATGGGTAATTGTGTTTTTTCGCTGTTGTTTTGTTGCATCTGGTGGACAAATACATGAAATCTCTGTGCCATCATCAAACATGTTAATGGCTATATATCGGGTAATTCAAACCCTTTTTTCTTCACATAGAAACAACTCTTCGTTAATCTGAGCATGGAAGTAATACTTTATATCACGAACTATAAATGAGGATACACAAAATGAAAAACTAAGCGAAATTGTGAATCCCGCATTGCACGAAAAAATGTGTTGTATTTCAGTAAATAACACGTGTTCTTGGTTGATTGTAAACACGTAGTAGTCCATCATGCATTGTGACTCATTTAGTGGATTGGTCAAAAACCTAGGTAAAAATAAATTGCGTCACATGTAAATAAACAATTACATGTGCGAGAACATAAGTATGCTAATTTATGCATTTCCATATAAGGTAGTGGTCCCGACCTGCTAATGTCGAGTATGCTGAATCGATAAATAAAAAAACAACAAGAATGTGCCCACAGAACACTATCATTTCTATGTTCAGTGGACCGTTAAATTCGCATTTAAATTAGTAAGATCAAGTTTCAAGTTGATAAGACGGCAACTGCATCAAAAACGACTTGGATTAAAAACTGTAACCTAAAGCGGGACAGACGGAGGGAAGAACGAACGAACGGGCGAACGGACGAACGAACGCTCAGACTAGAAAACATTATGCCAATAAATGGGGCATTGTTAATGGAGCATAAAAATAGTGACGTGCTGTGAAAAATTATGAAACAAAATCTACATTGACAGCATACTCAATTTTATATTAACAAGCGATATTTGACAATGGTCAATTCTGATAATGGATTTCCCGTTTGATCTGCTTCTAACGCAGAATTACTTTCCCAGCTGAAAGGCAAAATGAAATGTCTTTCAACATGAGCATCATAATCATTTTAAAACTAGAACATAGAAGAAGCAATATTTATTTCATTACAATAAGTAATTTCTATATAGGATCACACATCTTATATTGTGAGTGTGAATTCACATTATTATAAGACGTGTCACGGTAATTTTCTATCCCAAATTCATGTATTTAGTTTTGATGTTATATTTGTTATTCTCATCGGATTTTTTAAAATGCTTAAATCGTTTATGTGTGTGTCACATTTTAATGTTGTGTCGTCATTTCCCTCTTATATTTAATGCGTTTCCCTCGGTTTTGGTTTATAACCCGGATTTGTTTTTTCTATCGATTTATGAGTTTTAAACATCGGTATACTACTGTTGCCTTTATTTAAGTATATCCTAACACATACGAATAACTTCCAATTAGGTCATGTCTATAGCATCACACTAGGTCATTCCTATAGCGTTACATTTAGTAATTCCTTTAGCATTAACCAGAACAATCCTTATAGCATCACACTGAGACATTTCCAAGTTTGATGCTATAGGAATGACCTAGTGTGATACTGTAAGATTCGCTGTGTAATGATAAAGGAATATCCTATAAATACAATAGGACATTCCTATAGCTTCCAAATATGACATTCTTATAGCATAACAGTGAGTTTTTCTGATAGTATCAAAATGAGCCATTTCGATACCATCACTGGGAATTAATCCCTATAGCATCTGACTAGGACATTCTTACAATATCACAGTGAGTCATTCATAAAACATCGACTAGAACATTCCAATAGCATCACATAAGCAATTCCTTCAGAATAAATTTAGGACAATCATTTAGCATTACACTTGGACATTTAATTGCCTCACTGCCACGTAGGGACATTCGTATAGCATTTCACTCGAAAATTCTTATATGAGCCCACTACGCCAATCCTATATCACACTAAGTCATTCTAATAGCATTCCACTAGGATACGCAGTGTATAATTTTCGTAACATTTAGTAGAGGAAAACTAAAGTTGGAGAATGGTGAATAAAAATGCAGCAATTTTTCGATTTCTGAAGGGTCATAACTTATAAAACTTATACATGTTATATCAATCAGAATAAAATATTTACATCAAAATATAATATTTGTAGGTTATAGTAACACTAAGATTTCTGGTCAAAGGAGATTTTCTGTCCGAAACTGCAGACTTCCATGGGATAACTAAAGCTTCGTCCAGTAGGTGTGTAGAAGAGGTAAAATCAATCTGCAAGAGATTGCAGAACATAAAATTGCCAAGGGGCAATGCAGGAATTGATGCAGTGAAGGAGGGATTCTACAAAATAGGAAGATTTCCTAACGTGGTGGGAGCTGTAGATGGTACGTTCATTCCAATACAGAGACCACATGAGGATGAGCCTGCCTATGTTTGTAGAAAAGGGTTCCCAGCAATAAATGTTAAGGGTTCAGGCTATTGCTAATTCTGATTTAAGGTATAACAAGAATATGTATCCCAACGACCACATTATTCAGCTGCTCAATTACTGTATTGTCGAAATGCGCATCTGGTGCAGGAAAATTGGTACTATTAATGTTATTACCTCTTTAATTTAAACAATCAAACTTTGTCAAAGCCAGCCATATTTCGGCACAAATATTTAACTGACTACTTAATGAATAAAAGTACAAAGTCACATGTTCAAGTGACTTTAAACTAACTTAAACAAAACACCGAAAACCTAGGGAATCGACATTTTTAGTGAACCGTGAAATTTATTTCAAATCACTAAATTGGGAAATACATTAAATAGTTCACATAAAATAAGCAAGGTTTTCAGTTTATTAAAACAGTCCATTAGTAATTACATTTTTTTACAAATTTGTTCATATATTTCTTTTTTAATATATTTATAAGGACAACAAAATTTTAGGTCAATGAATAACACTACGACATCTTGTGATTATATCAATGTTTTTTTTATTTATACAAATGCAATTAATTTGACACAAATTTATGTATGTTTCAAACATTAATTATAAAAAAAAAAGTCAAACCAATTATGCAATTTTTTAGATTTTCAAATACAGTTGTGAGATGGCCAGGGAACACTCATGATTCAATCATGTTGACAAATTCAAGTGTGCCAGCTTACATGGAACAGATACAAAATAGTTTTGGTTGCTAGGTGAATCAGGCTACCCACTAAAGAAATGGCTGATGACACCCCTGCTAAATACAGCAAATGGACAAGAAGTTAGATTTATTACAGCACACTGCAAGACAAGAAATGTCATTGAAATATCTTTTGGTGTGTTAAAATCAAGGTTTAGGTGAGAAAAACAATATTGCTGTTCTTTATAATAAACAAAAACATTGATAGGTTGCAGACAAATGTTATGCGAAGAAAACAATGTAACATAAAATACAATGTCAAATCTTACCAACAATATATAAACTACAATTCTAAGCCAATCCACATTTTTAATAGAAAATAGGAATAACAGGATGGCACATACACAATAGAATATCTGTCAACAATAATTCAGTTACCTTCATCTTCATTTTTTTACCATTGTGACAAACTGACTTGTTCATATTTGGTACTATTTTGACAAGCATCTTTTCACTACTATCTTAAAATTAAACAATTGCATTTTTAAAAACATGTTTGTATAAAGGTAAACTAATCAATTTCATTCCTTCATGTGTTGATATAATTTTGCAAGCAATTTATCTTTGCTCCAGTATCCAAATATTAGTACTTTTTTTTTCTTATATAAAAAAAAATGATTAAAATAATCAAATACATCTGTTTTTAATGATTTATATTATTCACAGGTGTTTGCATAAAACTGATTGACACTTGCCATACAAGCCACCCAAATCTTTCAAAATAATAAGTAGCTGCTTTACACTGCACAAAAAGTAAATAGATGATGGAGTGCCACTTTTGAATATTGAAGATGGAGGAAATGAAGTTGAGATTGACCATCATATTGACATGCCTGCAAATCACAACCGTGATGCACAGACATCAGACAAAGACTTATTAACCGATTTTAAACTTATCTTTTTTTTTTCAATTGTTCATAAAAAAAACTTTGATAAAGAAAAATAAAGTTGTAAGCTGTCAATCTTATAAATATAAACTTGTTATCCTACAAACTATTCAGAGCTCAGCCATAAATAATTCTACATCTGCTTATGACTCACAGAGGTCTAAATTTCATGTATGTTTCAAGTTTTTTCTCCCTTTAATTCAAAACAAATTATGACTTTACTCAGTCAAAAACTTTTATACAAAAAATATTTGACTGGAATTAAAAAAGTTAAAAAAATATTGACTCCTATAACCACACAAATGAGGAAAATAATCTTATATTGAGTAAAAATGTTCAATAACACAATTAAATATAGATAGATGTCATAGGTGGTGCATATTTGCCTACAATTAGCATTAAGTCTTTTCATAAACATAAATAGAACTAAACAAGTCTGTAATTTTCTGACTTAAATGAAAATGAAAATTCATTTTTATAATAAATAATTTTTTGACTTCTGTAAGTCAAAAACAATAAAACATCTTATAATCTCTGAAAATGGCATGTTATAATCTATACTTATTGTTCAAAGACTGATAATATAGCCAAAGTGTCATTATTTTCATATTTAAAAAATATTTACCAAAGTTTGATTTCCTTTTGCTTCTCCAGTACTGCATTTTGGATTTGATGTAAATCTTCAGCTGTCTTCTTTTTTTTCTTTAGATTGCTTACTGTCTACAAGGAAAAATATAAAATGTTATTAGAATATTATCATTAACTAAAAAAATATATATATTCTTGTCAGTTATTGTCTGCCACAAAGCTGGTTTTTTTCTCATTAGTCACTGAGGTCGAAAATTTGGACTTAATAAACTCAATGTTTGGAGAGAAACTTTCTCCACCAGTTTTCTTATTTCAAACGATGACAAGTTCGGTTTTCTAGCCATATTTTTTTTTTCTGAGAAGCAGAGGGCGATTTATCCGGATGTTACAATCGTCAACGCACACTTTTTCTCTCCTAAACTAGAGAGCTAATCTTAAGACAAACGTAAACGTAAGCATTACATATTGTCCCCGATAATTGCAGAAATTGGTATAAAAGCAAACAGCCTTGTAAGTTAATTTTAACACTCTTTTTTTAGCAGACAGGAAATAACTGTTATTAAAAGGCTGTCTTTTGCTAAATAAAGTACGAAGTTGAAGAGCATTGAGAACCAAAATTCCTAAAAGTTTAGCCAAATACAGCTACGGGTGATCTATGCCTGAGGTAGAAAAGCCTTAGTATTTCAAAAAATTCAAAATATATTTAATTATACAAATGTTAACGTTTGCACCAAAGTAATGTGAATGTTTAGTTCTCTTTTTATTGAATAATGGCATACAAATATTCTTCAAAACACATACCATTCCATAATTAAATCTGACAAATAAGCTTAACGACATATAGACAATATCTTATTTAGTGTTTTTAAATATCAGCTGTATCTAGAGGAGACTAAAAAATCAGGTGTAATACGAGCTTTAGCATAAACTCATTATTATGTATTAAAAAAAGATGTGGTATTATTGCCAATGAGACAACTCTCCACAAGAGACCAAAATGACAGAGAAATTAACAACTATAGGTGACCGTTCCGCCTTCAACAATAACAAAGCCCATACCGTACCATTTAAAAGATTCTTAAATGACCATGTAAAACAATTAAACGAGAAAACTAACGTCTTTATTTATGTACAAAAAATGAACGAAAAACAAATATGTAACACATAAACAAACGACAACCACTGGATTACAGGTTACAGGCACATACATACAGAATGTGGCGGGGTTAAACATGTTAGCGGGATCCCCCTAACCTAGGACAGTGGTATAACATTACAACATAAGAACGAACTATAAAAATCAGTTGAAAAAAGGCTAAACCCATCAGATGGGTAAAAATACAAGTGGATGTGGACGAGAACTTGTACATCCCAACAACAAAAAGACACTAGGTACAGATCTGCGGGTGTTCGCAGTTAACTGACAGCTTGTTAAAAGCCTCTAACAACTAATAAAAAATCATGCATCTAAGACTAAATTATCAATCCGTACACATCCAACATCCAATGGCTTTCGTTTAAAGACGCCATAAATAGTCAGAGAAAAACATGACCATGTGCAATGCTAAGATACAAGCAAGTATCGATAGATTATAGATCCGTGAATGTGTATATGCAATGTTTTCTTATCCTAACAATTTGTTTGATATACCACTTACTAGATCTTTTGTCATCTAGGGGTATTGTCCTGGGCGCAATATAAAGTGTACTTTCTTGTGGACTTAAGTCAGAAGGTCAATTTGTGAATGATCAATTGAAATCGAAATATAGTTTTATCTTTGGATTTAATCAAATAACAATTGCAAAATGATATGCGCAGCCGTAGACATGTGAAATGTATTTGAAATGAACAGAAGAGTGCATACTTTATTTGGCCTTTTAAACATTTTTTTATTCGAGCGTCACTGATGAGTTTTTTTTGGTCTGGCGTACTAAATTATAATCCTGGTACCTTTGATAACTATTTACACCACTAGGTCGATGCCACTGCTGGTGGACGTTTCGTCCCCGAGGGTATCACCAGCCCAGTAGTCAACACTTCGGGGTTGACATAAATATTAATAATGTGGTCATTTTAATAAATTTCCTGTTTACAAAACTTTGAATTTTTCGAAAAACTAAGGATTTTCTTATCCCAGGCATAAATTACCTTAGCCGTATTTGGCACAGCTTTTTGGAATTTTGGATTCTCAATGCTCTTCAACTGTGTACTTGTTTGGCTTTATAAATATTTCGATTTGAGCGTCACTGATGAGTCTTATGTAGACGAAACGCACGTCTGGCGTACTAAATTATAATCCTGGTACCTTTGATAACTATTGTGGACGCGTGTCTTGTATAAGTGTAAAATTTTATTCCTGGTAGTTGGATGAGTTTATTTATGGATTGGTATACATGACGTACATGTGAATATTACACATTAAATTCAAGTGAAGTTTAGGCAGAATATTAATAATGCAACAGACAAACAAGTTGTAATATATGCAGACTTTGTTGGCATATACCCTTTGAAAACTGATGTTTACATTAAATATAAAGAGATGGATAAAAACACATTTTCAGACATTTGTAAAAATGATTTATGGTGTTAGAAATTAATTAGATCAGCTTTCGTTGTTATGAGGTTTTTTTTTATTCATTTCCATAAAGGCAACAGTAGTATACCTCTTTTCGAAATTCATAAATCGATTGAGAAAAAAAACATCATTGACTTTATTTTTTTATGGCAAAACTTGTATGTGTTCACATTACATTTGCCAACTTTGAAGGGTACGCACAATGTGAATATATAAAGTACTTATGTACATGTTTGTGGGCATGTTTGTGTTAAATAGTTATGTATTGTCTACATAAGACTCATCAGTGACGCTCATATCAAAATATTTATAAAACCAAACAAGTACAAAGTTGTAGAGCATTGAGGATCCAAAATTCCAAAAAGTTTGCCTAATACGGCTAAGGTAATCTATGCCGGGGATAAGAAAATCCTTAGTTTTTCGAAAAATTCAAAGTTTTGTAAACAGGAAATTTATAAAAATGACCACATTATTGATATTCATGTCAACACCAAAGTGTTGACTACTGAGCTGGTGATACTTCCAGTGTTATATGTAAATTTTGCAAACGCACATATATTTGTTTGGCTTGTTATAAGGGTTACCTGTGTACTTCCTCGTAGCCCAAAATAAATTTAGTTATCAAACCATCTAATTTTCAATATTACTTGTGGGTTGGAGGTACCAAGAAGATTATTCTAAAAAAAAAAAACGATTATATCATCATTAGTCAAAAGTAAAATCACAAAAATACTGAACTTAATGGAAAATCAATTCGGAAAGTCCATAATCACATGACAAAATCAAATAAAAAAACACATCGAAAACGAATGGACAAGAACTGTCATATTCCTGACTTGGTACAGGCATTTTCAAATGTAGAAAATGGTAGATTAAAACTGGTTTAATAGCGCTAAACCTCTCACGTTGTACGACAGTGTCATCAAATTCCGTTATATTTACAATGATGCGTGAACCAAACAGACATAATAAATAAAATAGTCAAAATATGGGTACAGCAGTCATCATCGTGTTACAATTTTAAACGAAACAATTTAACAGAACACAAAATCATCTATTAAATTAAAAACACATTCATTGCTGTGTCTGACAAATGGGTACAGCAGTCATCATCGTGTTACAATTTTAAAAGAAACAATTTAACAGAACACAAATCAATGGATCGGAACGCTTTGTTTTAATTCCCTTTTAAAGCGTTCCTGGTTAGAATGAATGTTGTATCATTTTTGTCCTCTGTTATAATTGTGTGTTCATATTTGTGATGTGATATTTCAAAGTTTTATCAATGCTTCTTAACATTCCACTTAGGGAGGATGGATGATATTCATTACTATCCTTTTTTCTGACCGTAAACAAGAAATTTGCAAGTACAACATATAATTCTGAGGTTGGAACTCGATGAATTTATCTGTTTTGATTAATTGTCAGAATCCTGAAACCAGACCCAAGTCACGGGCAGTTTTTACGCTGTGTTTTCATTTTGTTGGCCATCTGAAATTCCTACCGTCACTTTCATTCAGTCAAGAAAAGACTTAAGTGTTGAATCCTAGATTGGGGACTTGTTTGTTGGTCACTGAATTTCTGAGTGAGTTTTCGTGTTTTGAAAATTATGTGTATCACTGTTTGGTGCCAATGCTACAGCTATATTTTCTGTTGTGGGTGCATACATTTCTGTAATTATTAACTAGTACTCTTACAATTCTGTGTCTTCAACAGGTTGAATTATATGGCGCAAAGCCTAAGATAACTCATTTATATATATATCACCCTCAATTTGTTCATATCGTCCAAATCAGATTATGGACCCTCAAGGCAAACCGTGGAATGTACATGTAGTCCGTTTTCCAAAGCAAAAGTGAGGCAGACGACAATAATGAAGTTATGAGATATGAAATATAAAAGAGTTTTATTTATATGATGCGCTTTAAGAAAAGTGATAAATAATGTTTTACTTGTCAGTGTGACAATTTTTAAAATATCGTCTTTAAATGATAAGAGAAACAGATTCCACATCAAAACCCGTGAATTACGATATTTCTACACCACTCTCATCAACAGTTTAATTTAAATTATTTAAAAACCTCGGCTAGCCTAGGGCTTTAAATATTAAAATGTAACTGTCTGTGTGTGAACATCGTAACACAATTTATGCAGTTGTGATCAGTTGTGTAATCTATATTTGTCTTATGTTTTAATGTCGGAAAAGTTCTCTTTACCAGATTCATACATCATAAGGCAACCGTTTGGGTATTCATATATGCTCGTATAAGACAGTTTCTACTCTGTTACCACCTTTCTGTTCCTTTCATCAACATACACCAACCTGCAATAGCTTTACTATAACCCACACACTGCTACCATATCACTACATAGATTCAGATGCTTATGAAGGTTTGAAGGTATGATTCTCACGTAGACTTAAATGGAAAGTTACATTTCGTATATTAAATAAAAAAAAAATAAATAAAATATCGGTCATATGTACCTAGAATGTACTGTTAGATAACTGAAAGAAAATAGTTTTTCACACTTAGTAAACAAATCTGATGGTTTTTGTTTGTTCTTTCCTGATGATAGATTACTGGATATTATACGTCTAGACCTTTCTATTCAAATACTAAATCACAAATTCTGTTCTAATAAGTTTAATGCAAGTGATTAAGTTGAGGGATTATTTGGTATTTTCCTTTTTTGAATAGATGATCTGTTATCGGGCCATGAACAAAGGTACAGTTGTCTGGTACAAAGATGTAACACAAATAATCCTTTATTTTTACAAGTTTAGAATGTGTCTGGAATCTTCAATATGAAATTATCCAATAGTTACTATTTTAGGTTAATAATGGTATCGAGAATTTATTAACCGGCCACTTGTAAAAGATGAAGCGACATAAAAGGACACTTGTTACATTTATTGAGGAAGGAAATCAAAGGATATCTTACTAATACGTGTCGAGTACATCTAAAATAGCATTTCGTATTTCAATAATAAAGTTTTTCCTAACAATTAATCTCTTTCACACAGAATCATTGTGGCAATGGTGTTTTTTTCTGCTAAAGATATAGGAAGATGTGGTATGAGTATCACTGTATGACATTTATTCGTACCAACAATGTCAAAATCTACAATTTAGTGTATCCAAGTAGAAACTGTCTTGTAAAAGCATGACTGAATCGCATATTGGTTTATTCAAATTATCCGTTCTCTAGAACTGAAGCCTACTTCACTGACATACCTGACATGAAGCATTAGTGTCAGAAAATTTGTAAGGTAATTAGATTAGCCTTAACTGATATTATCTACTGTTACCAATACTACATGTAATTGACCCATCGTTATTGAATGGAAGTTTTTAAGATTTATTTATTACTTTCCCTGTGATTATATGTCCATACCGAATTTTGGACATTATCGTGAAAAATTATTTGGGAATACTACTGCTGTTGTTTGTCATATTCAGCACACAATTACCCTACTTATGAAGACCAAACGCACATCTGCCTTACCAAATTTAAAACCTGCTATCTTAGACGAGTTTTTTTGTAAAACCAGTGAACTTTTATTTCCAGAATATTTCTTGCAGTTTAGCATCAAACATTTTCAACCATTCGCTCACTCATCGTGGGTCTGAAGTAACAATGCCTACATATTTGTCACGTGATGATGTAAGTCACGTGATGATGTAAGTCACGTGATGATGTAAGTCACGTGACAGATAAATTGAATTAACATGAATTTCGTCTTAAATTGAACTTTAAGATCAAAATTTACAAATCATTTTTTCTTGGTCATTTTTACTAACAGCCCCATCAAAATAATATCTGATTCAAATATTTGATAACACTTTTAGATATTTGGATTGATGTATTAGCTCTCAATATATAATGACTTGAATTGACTTTCAACAAAGCTTATACTAACAATGACTATTTCCCTTTCCGGGATTTTGATATCTTAAACGGGAAGCTTAATACCAAAATTAGTAATAAAAGAGATGATTTTTTTATTTTCTATTGTTAATAATTCATTTTTTATATGGTGACATTCCCTTGTCACCATCTTTAATATGCTGTTTGTATCTATCAACTTGTTCTATTCGCTCGTATATTTAACAACGTATTTGATTTATACGAAAGAAATATTTGTTTTATTGAAAAACAATACACTAGGATTTAGATATCACAAACTAGTCAAATCAGTGACGAAATTTTATCATCGGTTCAAGGACATCATTTTAGTAAGTATACAGGTATATCACATCCAATCTTATATGGTACTATTCTTTACGAAGCACACAAATGTCGCCATTCACCCCAAAAGCAAACTAAATTTGTAAACAATCTTATTCAGTAGGGATATAGTTACCATACTTTTGTTATGTGATTAAGGATGGTAGTCTTTGATTAGTAGTTCTTTGCTCTACTGATTGAGCCACGCTTGACTATACTGTGTTATTTAGGAGCTATATCAGTACAATTTAGCGATGTTACAATTTTTTTTATAAAAAAAGTTGTTTTTTTATGTAATAAGGACACACCAAACCAATTTCATTTTAGAGGGAAAAAGTAGTATAATTACAACAGTCACAAAAAACAACTTTATATGTCCTTCGGGGAGGGGGGAGATTTCCTGTTTTTACAACCTAAAATCACCATAAATTCCGCATATTGGACTTTCATCCTTTTTGAGGGTTAAATTAACTATTTATCACACATATAATAAAATATGTTAATCGACATATTGATCAAAAAGCATTTTTATTTTTTGTTTTTATAGTAAATTCTATTCTGTCGGCACTTTTTGAAATTGGCCCTTTTGTGAAAAAAATCGACAAATTGGCCCTACCTCTTAAAAAAAAATATAAAAAACGGATTTTTATTTTTGAAAGATTTATAATAGATTTTGAATTTCGAATTAAATTGACCGGAAAATTGCTCCTGTTTTCTTTGTGACCTCCATTAAAACATCAGATACAGATGTTTTGTTGTTTTTAAATCAGATCTAGTATAACAAGCGAAATCATAAATATGTCTCTAGGAAATAGTGAACCAACACTGTTGTTTAATCTTACGGTTTGTAATTGCGTTCATAAAACCTCTTCAACAATTCCATTAGAATTTTGAATGAACATTACATTGACATTACAGATTTTATGACGGAAATAATGTCCTATCAAGAAAGAACATGTGTAAGATACAAGCTTAAGAATAGCGGATTAACTGTGGTTAAATACCATTGACATGAGAAATCGTTATACCAATCATCAAAAAGAGAGAGGGAAAAGGAACAGTAGGAACGTTAAATCAATACGCTTTACATTCAATACAGATTATAACAAATTTATATTTCAATCGTCTTTCATTGTAAATGAAGACCTTGTTTGTAAAAAGAAGGTGACATATCTAGACTAAATCCAACTTTCTTGCATATAAAAATAACCTTTTACCCAGAACTTTCTTAGAGTATTCATTAAAACACATCTCCATCAATAGTGTAAATAGGTTCCTTGTTGTGAGGCATTCATACCATCATTCACCGGAATCATCTTTTTTTGTATTTTTGTAACAACTTATATTCGGTCTAAAATACTAAATGTAAGACAACTAAAAAACCATCCACACCCTTTCTTTGAGATAAATCGCATACATAATTATATGCACGTCTTTAAAACCTTACTCTACAGTGTTACTCTTTAATAAAAAGGTAACAGTGATTTTAATGTTATAACAAGTTATGATATGTAATTAAATACAGCTAAAAGTCACAAATTAAATGCAATATTCAAATATTTAAATCAGTGTATATATCTCTAAGGACGTGCGATGATACACGAATGCAACAACAGTTTGAACTTACCTATCAAATTCTTGTTTTATAGTATTCTAGCACACCATAGATAAAAGAAAAAGTATACCTATGGAACACTTATAATGCATTAGTCAATAACATAGCAAAAACAGTTCGTGTTCATTTAAACGAAAAAAACAAGTTTAATAGTTTTTTGTCAGCTGTACAGTACCTCAATTTGAAATTTTGTGACCTATGATGTCTTTGTCTTGCTAACACATTGTTGTCAATATAATATGAGACTGTCTTACAAGTGAGAGGTTTGTCTAGAAATACAACCAGGTTTATTCGTCCGTTTCTACTTAAGAAATACTGAACCAAGCCATGACTAGGCATATAACAGTTGTTTTACAGTCGTATGACGGGTGTGAGCTTTTGATTTTTTCATTTTACTTTCTGATTTGAATTTTCTTGGAGATCGGTTTTTCATACTTTTTATACCTCGGAATGTACATTTTATTTTTCACAATTCATTCTTTACGACAGTTTCAATAAAATAATCTAAAACCATATTCCAAGACTTGCACATTCAGATGTGTATTGATGATGTCTTGTTATTTATTAACTTTTTTAAAATTCTTCATCTCATTATATCTCATGTGATTTGAGATTTATTAATAGTTAAAGAGATGTGGTATGATTGGCAATTCGACAATTAATTCACTAAATATAACATACTATATTTTTCTAATTTTTCTAAATCAATTTACTAACAAACGAAATATGACAGACATGAACAAATGGCAACTTCTGGACTACTCCTGACATGAGACTATCACATACAATGTAAAGAATGTGGTCGGGTAAACATATTTTAGCGTTCAAACCCCCTCTAACATTAGCTTGGGGCAGTGGTGTAACTAACAGTGCGCCATATTAAGGACAAACTATAACAAGTTGCAATTGACTTAAAAATGCACTTCTTGTCACTTGATAAGACTTAGCCTCTCATTGTGTTTTATAGGAGTAATACGACAGGTGTCATACGTAGAACAGGATCTGCTAAACATTATAAGCACATCATACATGTAGCATACTCAAAACCACAAATACAGGATTGCATTTGCTCAAATCTCTTTTTTGTTTACATGTGAATTAAATTTTGTCACTGGGCGTTAAGCAAGAGGAAATCATTCAATCAAACTTTCATTCAAAAAGTATTTATAAACAGCAATGATATATTGTGTAGGTTAATAAATTGCCCTATCAATAAAATCGATAAATAATATGTACTATGTAAACAGTCATACATGTGCATTGTGTAGACATCAAACGAATATGATGATGAAGTTTATTACATAAAAGTTGTCTGAAGCATGTAAATGTGCATTACCTGCTTTCATATCATATGTGTATATTTTTAAATTTTTTTAGCGAAAATTGTTTGATAAATCATGTGCAATAACAATAGATGTATCAGTAGC
This sequence comes from Mytilus galloprovincialis, assembly GCF_965363235.1. NCBI lineage: Eukaryota > Metazoa > Mollusca > Bivalvia > Mytilida > Mytilidae > Mytilus > Mytilus galloprovincialis. The sequence goes on from NC_134846.1 coordinate 67,963,011, forward strand.
ACATGCATACGATAATGTTGAAGACAATCTGAAAGTAATTAATACTGAGTAATTTTCATAATGATTTTAATATACTTTGAATGACGAATCCTTTAGGTTGAGACATTTGTAAAACAAATAAGGGTACAGTGCTATGATTTTGTTAGTACGCAGACGTCAATCAAGAATAGGGGACCAACACTTGGTGAATATATGGAAAATTCAAAACAACGCGTTTAATAATTTAATGTGTCCGAAGCGCTGTTCTGGATTCACCTTCATCAGGAACGCTCAAAGTCAAACATTTGAAATCCGAGGATGGATAAATACCGAAACTGATGAAGAGCTATATGTTAAAAATACCTTAAATAAATAGCCAAATTCATCTAAAGTCAACTTTGCCTGAGGGAGTTGATACCTTAGTTTCTTAATAATTTCAAAATTTATAAACGGACAATTTTAGAAAGGTTTGTTTAATCATGTCAGTTCCGAAGTACTGACTACTGAGCTGATGATACCTTCGGGGGCTAATAGTCCACCAGCAGAAATGGCTCCGATGTTGTGCAGTCACACTATTGTTCTAGATTAGGGTAGGGTTAAGCTTGGCCACATTCTGTGTATGCCACGTCAGTGTCCTGTAATGCAGTCTTGTTCGTGTCTTCCATGCTTGTTTTTCGTTAATTGTTTTGCCATAAATCAGAATGTTGTTTTATTTTCATTTGAATTTGTCCACCTTTTGTCATGTCGAGACCTATTATAGCATGCCATTGGGGATGAGTTTGCACATTGAAGGCTTTACGATGATAGAAAACTGCTCCAATTCAGGTCATCTGAATATACCAGTTATTGTTTTGCATTAGCTCGGTAGAGTGATATAGTCCAACGTTGACTTCACCTTATTTGAGTTCAGTATTTTTGTTATTACGTTTTTAAACTCTGACTGCATGTCTCATTAAAAATAACATCACATCTCGATACTTTATACAGATATCAAATTTGTGAACAGGGAGTACTTTAACCTTTACTCAAAAACTGTTCACCAGTATATAATTGGAGGTTTGCAAAATGATTTTTTTTAATATAGTTTTTATGGTCAAAATCAACCTTATCAAATCTAGAAAAGGGATCTAGTTTGCCTCCTTGAATTGATTATCGGCAATTTTATTTGATTTTATTGTCTTTTGTCAATAATGACGACACTTAAACAGTTAACTGCAGTTGGCTTTATCCTACAATGATTGAATATCAAAGTTTAATGGTCAGATGAACTAGTATTCTAAAGGGGCAATTTCATGTTCATAGATAGATTTGACCAAAAATGTAATATTTGATTTATCACATACCAAAACGTATATCGTAATTACAAAAAAGTCTAAATAAAAATGAAAATAAAACAAACACACAAATAATAGTACACAAGACACAACAAAGAAAACTAAACACTAAGTAACACGAATCCCACCAAAAACTGGGGGTGATCTCAGGTGCTCCGGAAGGTAAACATATGCCGCTCCACATGTGGAAGAAATGTGGACATTAATTTTACTTAACTCATGATTTCATCTGCACGTGTATTATTATAAAAGGACTAAAAACGCATTTTAGTTACATTCGTTCATGAAAAACCTGGCTAAAAACACTGGTTTTCAAGCACTTTATTGAATATATTTTTTTATTTGAATGTTGAATGAAGTCTGAATAAAAATTTGAGCTACTATAGTTGTATTGTTGGCAAAAAGTAAAAATCAAAAAAATAATAAACTCCGAGGAAAATTTAAAACGGAAAGTCTATATCAAATGGCAAATTAGAAAGCTCAAACACATCAAACGTATGGATGAAAACTGTCATATTCCTGACTTGGCACTGGTATTTACTTTTGTAGAAAACGGTGGATTGAACCGGGTTTTATAGCTAGCTAAACCTCTGACTTATGTGACAGTCGTACCAAATTCCATTATATTGACAACAAAATTGTCTGGCACTGTATATATTATACAACAGAGTAACAACATAAGTAAAAGAGGGACGAAAGATACCAGAGGGACAGTCAAACACATAAATCGAAAATAAACTGACAACGCCAGGTTAAAAATGAAAGAAGACAAACAGACAAACAATAGAACACATGACACAAAATAGAAAACTAAAGAATAAGCAATACGAACCCCACCATAAACTAGGGGTTATCTCAGGTGCTCCGGAAGGGTAAGAAGATCCTGCTCCACACGTGGCACCCGTCGTGTTGCTTGTGTTATAACAAATCCGGTAAACAGTTTAATTCGGTAGGTCACATTCATGAAAGGAATTGGATTGTAGTTACGACGTAAGGAACATATCCGATATCATTTGTGAAACGGTTATTCCATAACGGTCAACCAACTCGTGATGGCGTCCGTAAAATTTACGAAGGGATGATTTCAATTTCACCATTTGGAACTCTTGAATAGCCTTCTTGTGAGCAGCAACCCTCTATTAAGAAAATCATGATAGGAAATTCAAGCACGGGAATATCGTATCAATTTGGACATACATACCCCGTATATAGGTGCTGCTGGAATGTTGCTGCTTTGAAAAGTAAAGTTCACCACTGGAAAGCTGAAATTATCTTTTTTGTCGTAAAGATTTGTTTTCAACCGACCCTCATTGTCAATTCCTAGATGTAAGTCAAGATATTGAATTATGTTATATTACGCTTACTAATAATATTTACAAATCATTTTATTGCTTTTATAACCTGTAATATAATTGTGAATCGTGAGCTACCATGAACTAATTGGGTTTGGGTAGCATTTTTTTAAATGTGAACACACTTAAGTTTAAGCTGTAAAACTACTGCATCACTAGCTTTTAAAAATTGAGGTTGTGAATTCGAATTCGGCACGTGGCACTGCAATATAATTTAGACTATGATTGTCAGTTTTCCTGGACTCTCCGGTTTCCTTCGCAAGGAAGTAGCACGTAGTGCTGAATGTGGAGTTAAAACACCAATCCATAAATCATTCAATATCTCAATGTAACGGTTATCGTCCCCATAACCTCCTACAGATTTATATCAGAACTTAACTAATGAGTTTATTGTAAAGGGTCTTGTTCTTTAATATAGGGACGTTAATCCAAACTATTATAAAGAATCAATCAAAAACTGTACATTATATATGTTTTAATTTACCATTGTTTTAAAATCCTAAGTTGTATTCTTGAAATCTAGCAATATCTTCTCGTGACAATTTAACTGAATGTCACCGTTCTGTACATTATAACAACAATAAAAGCTAGATCTACATTTACATTTACAGTTGCAAAAATGTCAGATATGGTCTGCATTAATCTGAATGAATTTAGCTATTGAAAGCGTTTTCAAAATATTAATTTTGACCAAAACGCCTTGCCTTAATGGTGTTGACATTTACATATAGCCCCTGCGCATGTCTTTAACTAGCCATGAAACGATATCTTACAAACACTGGTAAAAGTGTGTTCGTATCAATTTATACAGTCACTTTTTCGGAGTATGAAGTTTACTGGTGCATTTAAACCACAATATGTGATAAGGTGAGATTGACATATCACTGTCTAAAAGTACTAAATGACATTTGGAATACCAAATATTAACAATCATTCACACAGAATTAGATCCTGACTGCGACCCCGAATGACCATTTCTAGTGCTCAATGTCATTGTCATTGTATGCTCTTCCTGAAGAGAGTTCGTTCTTCTAGCTTTCTTGCAACAACATGTAGCAAATATTTTATAAAATCCTCTACGAAATGTTTTATTCATCCAGACATATACAAACGGGTTGTAACAGGCATGACTCATTGCAAGCCAGAATGAGGTATTCCATATCAGTTTTGTGTATTCTTGTTCGTAAAGCCTAGGATCATAGTCTCCTACTAATGTTACAATATGAATCGGTAGCCAACACATTCCGTAAACAAGTACCACAATGATCATCATCTTTACCATCTGTAATTACAAATATTGATATACATTATGAATTCATCATGATTCCCATATTACATTATCTATATACCTAGAGTACATGTTGCTCATTAAAGTTTGAATTACCAATACTTTAGAAGATCGATATAATCTTCAGCATATGAAACTTATTGTCTATCCTTAAAAACAAATCGATGTTAAATTTAAGTTTACATGTTAAAGGAGTCGCAGGTATTTGATTGTGCTTCATTATTCGTGAAGAATTATTGTTTATTGGTTAATGTTAATCACGAATTCAACAAAACACATCTTTTGAGTCTTGCATACTGACTTTATCGAAACAGCGAAATCTTATTCAACGAAACAGGACTTACATAGATAAAGGAAGATGTGGTATGAGTGCCAATGAGATAACTCTCCATTAAAGTAACAATTAATAAAAATAAACCATTTAAGGTTAAGGTACGGCCTTCAACACGTAGCCCTATATGCATACTTGTACACTTCTATTAACGGAAGAACTCGTAACAAAGTTTAACCTAATCAAAAAAGGTGTCTCTAAAATCATTGGGAAGTCCAGTGCTATCCAATTCCGCAAAAACACTACAAACGACTCAAAAGTTTAGAAATATCTATATAACAACATTTTGATGAGGTATGGTTTATACCTTTATTTTTCTCTTGAAACAAGAAATTAAGTAAAATTCGTTGAAAATAATGTTAAATTTATTGATATGTAAATACGATGAAATATTCTGCATACTTTTGTGTGCAGACATTTTAATTTTGATAAACTATGGTCATGTTGGTGTCATTAACTTGTTAAAATTAACATATTTGATTTGAATATACTATTTTTCTCATTGTAGTTTTTGTCAAAATAAGATTTGAACAAAAAAGCCTTAAACAAAAATATAGTTTAGCATAAGCATCGTTGTAGAAGACATGCTTTTAATTATATAGCAACAACTAATACACGATATCATACAGAATTATGTTGATATATTATTTGGGTTGGTACATGTATGTCTTGTTCTTGGTTTATATCTATATATCAGTAAAAACAACTGAGGCTATTTTACAAGTTTAATGCAATTTTGCAATTAAGTACAAATAGTTTAAAATTTAAGGAGATACAATTTGATTTTTATGGGAGTCTAGGATGACAAATGTTGTCCTGTATTTTTTTAAGCTAATATCTAATAATTATCTTAGCTAATAATTTGAAAGATCTGATAGACGATCAAATATCATAGAAGAAAATAGAAAAGTTCTCTGTTGTCTAAAAATCTGTTATATTAAGTCACGATTACCATATTTGTTTACGTGTTCATCACACATATAATCACTATAATGACAATGCATAAATTGGAGGCAACAGTAGTTTACCGATGTTCAAATTTTACAAAATAAGAAGATACAAAGTCAATCAAAAAAGCCATAGGAAAGAGACCGGATACGGCGTTGGAAAACCTCTTCTGCAAGCATGCATCTTTCGATATACAAATCCACAACAGTCAGAATGTCGCAATTGGGTATAGGACACAATACAATTTACAGATCAGACAGTTATTCTGGTATCTAAATACTGCGATCACATGTCGATAGCTAGTTGAGAACCAAAAGGTGATTTGTTAAGGTGGCCATTGTTAAGTTGGAATATTTGTTATGGATTTTAGTATGAAATGGTTCTTTTTACTTTATTCGTAGTATTTGTTGTTCTTCACACAGTTATATTTATTATGACCTTGCAAGAAGTTTGCATCTTCTATATCCATTTTTATAGAAACGGTTATTATGACAAAAGAGTGTCAGAAATCACATCTGATATTCTTCCTCAGTCATAAAAACCTTCCATCATTACCGAACTGAACAAAGAAATAACACGACGGGTGCCGTATACGGTGCAGGAAATGCTTACCCTTATGGAGCACTGATTTCACTCCCGGTTTTTAATGGAGTTCGTGTTGTTTCTTATTTATTATTTATAACTGTTGATGTAAATGTCCTGTGTTTTTTTTTTTTTTTGAGTCTTTGTTTACTCCTTGGTTTTGATTGTTATTGTCTTGTACTATTAAATTATTTATTTATGTATTTCTCTGTCTTAGGTATTCTTTTATTTATTTGTACTGTATTCCCGTCATGTACTGTTGTCATTTTAGCGGTATAATTAACATTGCCACAGAGCGCGAAGGTTTGGCTAGCCATGAAACCAGGTTCAATTCAACATTTTTTTCTTAAAATGTCCTGAGGCAAGTCAGGAATATTGCAGTTGCTATCTAATAGTCCGTTTCTATGTATGTTGCATTGACGTTTGTTCTTTATTGCACTTCAGTGTTCTGTTGTTTCGTACTTTTCCTCTTGTAGTTGACGTGTTTCTCTTGGTTTCAGTTTGTAACCCGGATTTGATTTCTCCATATTGATTTATGACTTTTGAAAAGCGGTATACATTTATTACTGTTGCCTTTGTTTATTCAACTTTGGCCAAAGATCACAGTAGTCGTTTTCGGTTATGGACTTATTATAAAGTATTATCTTTATTCGGCCGCTACGTAACTCATCGGTAAAGCTCGACTCAAAACGATTTCACAGCAAGTGAAAAAACTTTTTTCCGTAAAATTTGTTTTTACAGGCAATTTATTAGTCCCCGAGGGTATCATCAGCCCAGTAGCCAGTACTTCGGTACTGGCATGAAAATACGGATTTTTTTGTGTTATTAAAATTTGCTGTTACAAAATGTAAGAAATTATTATAAATTAAGGAATGTATCTCCCTCATGCATAGCTCTGATTCCTTTCGCGGATTTGGCTATACTTTTTGAACCTTTTGGATTAAAGCTCTTCATCTTTTATATAAGCTTTGGATTTCAAATATTTTGGCCACGAGCATCACTGAAGAGACATGTATTGTCGAAATGCGCATCTGGTGCAGGAAAATTAATACCGTCAATGTTATTACTACCACTGGGTCGATGCCTCTGCTGGTGGACTATTAGTCCCCGAGGGTATCACCAGTCCAGTAGCCAGTACTTCGGTACTGGCATGAAAATACGGATTTTTTTGTGTTATTAAAATTTGCTGTTACAAAATGTAAGAAATTATTATAAGTTAAGGAATGTATCTCCCTCATTCATAGCTCTGATTCCTTTCGCGGATTTGGCTATACTTTTTGGACCTTTTGGATTAAAGCTCTTCATCTTTTATATAAGGTTTGGATTTCAAATATTTTGGCCACGAGCATCACTGAAGAGACATGTATTGTCGAAATGCGCATCTGGTGCAGGAAAATTGATACCGTCAATGTTATTGCGGCAGATAGTATCAATGATGTAGTGTATATCTTAAAAGATGATTTATATGTAAACGCAAGCAGTATACAGATAACAATGTGTACGACAAAATATATAGAAAATAGCTTACTCTGAATGTTTTTCAGTTGACGAGAATTTGTTTGAGTGTTTTATTTTGTTATAAAATAAGCAAATGTAGAACCACGATTCATGCAGACATGACTAATTAAAAATGATTTCTTGTTACTGCCAAATGAGATCAATGCAAATTGAAGGTAAAAAAATGCCGGGAAAAAACAACAAAAAAAGAACCCAGAAATGATTGTAGCCGGTTATAAACTTTTTACCTTTCTCTTTGAATTCGCTAATCGTTCATCTCTCATCGGGACAGCTTCACCTGGTGTTTTCTTTATCCATATAATGTAACCTATTCTACTATACGTACAAGCTAGAGCCATCAGGGGAATAAAATACTGGAGCAGCAAGATAACCAGACTATATACTGATCTGTTCATATCTCCTGTAAAAACCTCAATACATTGGCCTTTAGGACATTGATCTGTGTCATTAGAATATACAATTTTAGATGTTATGGCAGTCGGTAAAGGCACAGCGGCAGACATAATCCATACACATATTAGTACTAATACCACACCTTTGTTAGTTATTTTTGGTCGTAGCGGATGTAAAATAGCTATGTATCTGTCAATACTCATTGCTAGCATTGTCAACGCACTAGAAAATACAGCAACAACTTGAATGTAAGTTCCCAGTGGGCATGTAAATGATCCGAACGGCCAATAATGAAATATCAGATTTGCCATGATTGTTATAGGCAACATTAATGCTTTGATGATATCGCTAAAGGCAAGATTTAACAGAAATAAATTGGTAACACTGCGCATTCTGTGATCGTTAATTATAAGGTAGCACACAACGCCATTTCCAAATATAGCCACAATTAGAACAACACTGTACATAATGAGAAGAAAGCTCTCCCACGGACCGATCTCGGATATACAAACATCGTCTATATCAATTACAGGAAAAGATTTGTCTGTGCTGTTCTCCATGGTGTGATGTTCTATCATTACAGTACTTTTATCCTGAAGAAATACAAATAATTTGCAGTTAGTATGAAATTAATCTGTGATGGATATTATGAAGTACATTTCTTTTTACGTACATAATTTACATTGAACAAGGAAACGTTGTCATTTTATTGCAATCTGTTGTCAGTTGATATGCATGATTGGTCTTTCAATAGTAAGTAAACAATTGTATACAAAATTAACTCGTGTAAATATATGTTTGAAAAAACATTTTGATTATAGACAGGTAAATATGCCGTTGACATGGCATTACGGCATTGCAATGTATTTTTGCCTGTAAACACGAACTCGAATACAATACCCATATACTAAACGTTTCCCAGTAGAAAAGAGTACACTGACCGCGTACATTAAAATTCTGTAGAGTATCGTAATATGACCGTATATCAAAAACATGTGGTGGCTGTTAAACCATGAGCTAATTCGCTTATAATTATTTAAAATGTTTTGAAATCGACTTTTTTGTTTTACCCTCTCTTCGGCGTTTGTATTCAATTTCGGGCTCTCAAATTCTTTGTCTTCGAGCATTACTAAAGAGCCATTAGTTGTCGTATTGCGCATCTGGTGCAATACAATTGGTACTGTGTATGTAATTAAAACTGCAGGAATGTATCTTTCAACAATGTTTAGTACGAAAACATTCACCTGCCCATTCAGCACATTAAATATTCATCAATAGTAATGCATTCACTTGATAAATATGTTTCTGTTTTATTGATAAATTATATATATATACATAATATATTAGTTGAATGAATTCGAAAAACAATGTTTTGGGAGTAACGTATATTGCATATCCTCATTCCTGTCATCAAATCGCTGTTTGCCGTCGATATTGAAATGAAACCTTGAAACACAGATAAAAGATCTTGGAAAAAACTTTCCGGTGGCAAAAAAATAAAATATAAATTGGGCTTTCTAGATTAATTTAATTTACTTGTTCTTGTACATATTCCATTAAACCGTCATGAACCCCATTTAAAATAAATGAATAATGTATACTATACAATAATACATGTAGATTAAACGACTCAAGTCCTAATTTTTGTCGAGAAATGAGGTACAAGATGTTTTTTTTTTAAGAATTGATATAATGTTACTTACATAACTCGACTTAAAGTCGGTTAAACAAAGCAAACATTATGAAATTATTCTTTTCATTTACATGTAATACAGCTGTCGGTGTCAGCTCCATACAGCTATACCATGTAGACAACAGAAACTATCAAGACATATAAAAGAAAATAAATTAATTAAAATAAGTAGTTAAAGCAGAAGCAAAAAGAAATGCCATCGGAAAGAAAAAAATATTGTTGCCGCAAAGTGAAACTTTTTTTTGAACAATTTTATGGAACAAATTTCATGAATTCTTATATAATTTCTTATTGATTATTTTGCCAATGACGGAGGGAATACACCAGTTTCACATTTAACTGCGCATGTCTAATCTAATTAGCAAAACTATGAAATCACGCGATAATTCTCGAGAGTTTATCAACTGGGGGCTAACGGTTGTAAGCAGTGACCATTAAGACTTGGAAAAACAAGCATCTGATTGAGTGTTTGCGTTTACATTTGGGTCATTTCTAACAACATGAGCATCATTTGAATCAAAATATAAAATTTATATTGACCAGACAACTTTAATTATTAACAATTGACACAATAAAAGATTTTAAAACGGACTACTGCTGTGTTGTTGATTGCAGTATTATATACGATCTGATATGCCGCCTGGCTTTATATTAATTGTACCTTTAAATGTCACGAATTCACGCTGAGATCGTTCACCTAACGGGAAGAATAAATTAGATAAATAAGCGGGGCTCACTTCATATACATAGTATAAGGTCATAAATTAAGAAGGCAATTAACACCTTGGCCATGTGGAATCCTCGTTTCACCTTGTATAATCTCACCAGGTGAAAATTGATAAAACGTACCCTTTTCTGTATATGGGCGTTTTTCAATAAAAACGTACTTTCTTGTCCCAGCCACTTAAAAAAAAATGTGTTTGATCTTTGCAAGTAATTTTTTGTGCAGTCAGTACATTGAATTAGATATAACATTTTTAAGCAAAGAAACTGTTTATTTTTTAGAGATTGATAAGATATTGATTCCTGAATGGTCCAAAACAACCAAAATGGCATGTCCCTAGACCGCCTGTTCAACATTCATACTCTCAAATATCTTAAAAAAATGAAGAAATAAATATTAATTTTACTTAATATAAGTTCTTTAATAATTCAAAAGTATGTTTAGAGCCAACATATTTTAATAAACAGCTTTTAACATAGGATTTTTTATTTTAGAAGGTGTGTCCCTAACACAATGTCCACTACGAAACGAAGTCATTAAAACTTGCTTATAAACAGTTTTATAAAATCAATGTAATTTTTTGTTTGCAAGAGATATAAACATTAGGGTCTTACAAAAGAATTGATGCTTTTATAACGGCAATTAAACTGCTGGTAAGAAAAATTGAGCACATCAAATGGACCAGAGTGATACCGTATTTTTGTAAATGTCCACTACGAAACGGGTCAAATCTCCTTCAGTAACTGGTTTTAAAATTATGAAAAAAATATCAGTGTACAGCTTAATAACGCTTTGATGAATATAGTCAGTCTTGTTACTATTGCAATATTGGGGTTGTGAGAAAAAAATAAAACATGTGAATACGTCCCCTACGAAACGGTCCCCTACGAAACAAGTTTGGGAGAAAAACGTTTCGTAGTGGACACTACCACTACCATGCAGTCTTTTTTTACTCTTTTTTCAATTATATTCGTGCAAAGCAAATAACAAAGGTTAGTTTCATGTAATTTTTATTATGTTTTTATTAACATAGAATAGGGTTGATGTCAACTACGAAACTTTTTGTCCACTACGAAACGGTTTTGTCAACTACGAAACGCATCAAAATGTCCACTACGTAACATGAGTTGTACCTTCATATGTGAAGTACTGTCTAATCTTTATTAATAAAAAATGGTTCTCCAATTCAGAAAAAAATGAGATTTTTCTAGTATATAACGTAAACAAACTGGAATGTCTATAGGAAACATTCAAAATTGCAAAAATATGTGTGTTTAGAAGCAGTTTCGTAGGGGACAAAAGTCCCCTACGAAACGGTACACAAATTATGAAAATAATATCATTTTAAAGAGTATTTAAGATTGCACTTTTTGTTTGCAAACAGGTCTATAATAGAGGTATTCAAAATAACTCTTGAAAATAAATTTTAGACTAGTTGATTTTCCGTTTTTTTTAGGTCTGAAAGGAACGCTTTTATTGAAAAACGCCCATATACAGTTACTGAAAAAGGGCGACCGTTTGATAATTCATTTAACTTTTGTACACAATTATTTCCTGTAGTTTGTGTTGCAGATCATTCTTTTCCATCCTGCCTAGGTCATAATTATTTATTAGGAAATTAGTCTAAGAATATTATTTTTCTACCCCCCCTCCTGAAAATCAAATGGTCATCCCCTAGTACAGATGTTTAAAATGTTAACCCTGGTACCTTATTAACACTGAGATATCATGGCCAGTGTGGTTAATGCCACTGGGAATATTTTAATAATTTAGGAGGGGGTCATTCAGCATTTGATCTTAATTTAAGGCATACATCGCTTGTTGTAAATACAGGATATTCAATTACTTTTAATGGCACGAAAAATGATAAAGTTGACAATATGTAGAAAATTACTCGCCCCGCTGGCACTGAACCTCTGCTTAGACGAAATCGATCATGAACATAGCTTAGAAATTAAAATGATATTGAATGCATTGTATTATAGTCCGATCTTTGAAAATTGAAGATGAACCTGTATTTCTAATACGTATTTTAAAACTGCCTTATATCTCACTTCATTTATATCATGGCCGTCTAAAACATCATTGACACAGTAATATTTGAAACAAATGTACATACAAATAAGCAGATGTGGTATGAGTGCCAATGATTCAACTGTCGATCAGTCCATGTCACAATGTATCAAAAGTTTAACAACTATAGGTCAATGTACGGTCTTCAACACGGTACCAGGGCCCTGTCTACTACGTGTCTATTACAATCAATAGGAAAGTGTTCTATTAATGTTATATGCCATGTACGCTAAACAGGATAAAACGCATGGTGACTCCATTTTTTCTGTTGTTTTCTGAACGCATTTTATAAGAGCTATTTTCTCACATTTTACTTTGGAATTCTATTATTTGTTTTACCTTAAAAATGCCTCTGTTTAATCCATACAAAATGCTTCATATTTTCACAGCGTATAGCTTGAAAACACTCGGTGATCTATCATTGTGTTTTTCATATTGTTAGCATATCACAATAATTATGTACTACATCTTTGACAAGAGTATGTGAGGAAAAATTCTATCAATTTTCGTTGAACATTATATATTATACTCCCCTACATTGTACTACCATTATTGGAAATTTCGATTATTTAGTAGTGCCGGTATCATGTCCTTGTACCCATAAAATTTCATGCAAAAGTCACCATAACAGTAACCTGTATTTTTTTAAAAGAAAATTAAAAGTTCGAGTCTATGATACTAAACCTATATGTAGACCGTAAAAACCCTTTACATGCATGTGAAGAAGATGTAAAAAATATTTAAGAAAAACTGGAACAGAACTGAAATTAAATGAATTTCTGATGTTTAGGCTGTTTTCTCTTTATCAAAATATTTTTCTCTTTTCACGAAAAATCAAACTGACATACAGCAATGTACATAACGCAGTAATTATAAGCGGTTGATTTATTATTGTGTTGCTAAATATCAGTAGCCCCCTGTCACGTATGATATCGTTAATTATCGCGAGATTTAAACTCAAACACGCAGAAGATTTCGAGATCAGCGTTGATTAGTAGCTTATGTGAAACTGGTCTATTTAACAAGGCCAAAGCAAATTTATATTATTTGTCTCATTTTCGAATTAATCTTCTGTGCACAGCTTGCTATTGACGGAAATGGCTAATAGATATAAGAAGATGTGATATAAGTGCCAATGAGACAACTCTCTATCCAAGTCACAATTTGTAAAAGTAAACCATTATAGGTCAAAGTACGGTCTTCAACACGGAGCCGTGGCTCACACCGAACAGCAAGCCATAAAGAGCCTCCAAAATGAATTCAAACCGGAAAACCAACGGTTTAATCGATATAAAAACGAAAAATGAGAAAGAAAAAAAAAAAACAATTCTGAACAACATCAACAACCACTGAACATCAGAGGTGGTTTTCTCGAAAGTATCCCAAGTCATACCTAAGACCAATTTTAGGATGGACTTAGAATCGTCTTAGAATCGTCTTAGAATCGTCTTAAGTTGTATCTCGAAGCTATCTCAGACGCATCTTATGTTACGACGTCCTAAACATATCTTAAGTACGAAATTTGAAATAGTAAAAGCATTTTTTTTTGCTAAAACATTTATAAAAGACGAAAACTATAATTAAAATTGTTTACGAAATTTGTATAGTAGCATGTTATTAAATGCATGATTTTGAATGTAATTATAAAATAATATTAAAAAGGATTGTAATTTAAACTTGATACAATGTGTTTTGAAATAAGAATGTGAATTCGTGGTGTCATCGTAACGTGAATCACGAGGTTCAAAGTTTAAAATCATGCACAATTTCTTTATGTACTAGTTAGTAAATTTTATTTATGGTGCGCTTAATTTCATATCAATTTTTACGTTAAAAAAATTAGCAAAAAAGCATGCACAAAGTGACAATGAAGATAAAATGATCTTAGGACACCTAGGTGTCCTAAAGTTAGGACGAAACATGAGATAAATCCTAAGTTACGAGAGCTTCGAGAACATGACGTAGGACAAAGACTTGTCATAAGTTGTTCTTAGGACACGTCCTAGTCCTAAGAGAGTTTCGAGAACACCACCCCAGGTTCCTGGCTTGAAAATAACAAAAAAACATCAACAAAAAACGATTTCGTCTCACCTATATGATAAAATTGTATCAGAATTCTAATAAAGAAAATATAATATAAATCTCATCAAGTGTTATGCATTATTCAAAATACATAGATCATTATGTAACATTATCTACAACTTAAAAGAGTTTTTGTTAAAACTTTGCTTAAGTGAAACTTAAATTATTATCATTAAAATGCATTCACAAATTGATAACTCTTAAACACGACGATATCGATCAAACATCAAATATAGGAACAACAGTGTAGTAAAATTGAGGAAAACGAAACCCATGCAGTAGCCACCATTACACCAATTAGCAAAAACAGACCATACTGAACCCGAACATAAATTACAAGTGCTCTAGTATATAATGTTTTAAAAAGTATATCTGTCCTTCATTGATATTACACATCGTCGCTACCATCAAAATGTATTTTTTCAAAAAAATTAGAAATAAATAATATTCTCGGGAAAAAAATCATAACTTATTTTATAAAAATAGTTGCTTTAACAGAAAATACAATGTTTAAAATAACTGGGAGATATATTCTCAATATACAGGCGTTGTTGGAATGTTGTTTCATAGGAATGGTAAATTCACAATTGGGTAGATGAAACGGAACATGAAAGGAATATGCTAGGTTTTTTTTTCATTTTTCCGAAGAGGCTCATGACAGCCCTGTATAAGTCTACTTCATATGAATAAAAGAACAAAAAAGAATTCTGAAATAAAAGTTCAACATTTTTCGTCGTTAAAAGATTTCAGAAACGAACGAGCATCCGTTCTGTAATCAGCAAATTTGCACTTATATTATGTTTGTTTTGAATTTTATTGCTCCATGTTCCCCAAAAGTCATTGAGATTGTATGTCTATATTTTACAAAATTATTATTCCGATTGCGCTGTTTATACATTTTAGAATAGTGTGGATTCTGAACGTTAATCTATGATCTATCAACAGTTATATATTTATGTGTAACAAGGACAGATTCATACCAATTTATAAAATAGCATAAGCACAAGTTACAACAACAGAACATCGCGACACTAATTGTAACAACAGTTGATGCAAAGTAATTGTAGAGTCATGGTTCAGGGAAAATCCAAAAAGTAAATTCATGTTAGGGACGACATCAAAAGTTCAATGTAGGATAAAAAACTTAATTCATATAGTTTTTTCATTGACCCCCTACCCCTCCTAACTTAATTTGGGAAAAATTGATTGACCAATAAGGATATATGTAAAATCGATGTCAATTAAACAAAACTTGCAGCAATTTTTACCCCCCATCCCAAACTATTTGAATTAAGTTTTTTGTCGTTCATTGATCTTTTGATGTCGGTCCTTAAACACTGTTACTAGTAAAAGTTTTATCATGTTTTTATTTCTTTCTATGTATAATCATTATCGACATCGTTTCCTACAACGTATTGTGAGAATTCCTGCTTATGACCAATCTATTTATGTTTTGTTAGCTCTGTCAATACCAATCTTTAGATGCCAACACCATGACTGATCTGGTTGATCACCCTTTGTGTATCTGTATTGTATATAATAAACTCACACTTTTCAATCGCGTATTTCGGATACTTTCGAGTAGGTCATTGATTTTTTACTGTCAGTAAATATGTCAAAAAAGAAAATGAGATTTGAAAAATTATTAGGATTGAGATAACTTAATTAAATCGACTTGTGGATGCCAGTTCAATTTTATGTTTAAATATACAATTGTAATAAACCAACAAAAGTGCTAATATTAATTTCGTATCGGAAGTTTTAATCAAATAACATGGTTGTTTTTGTAATTTATTGTACAAAAACCATTTGAAACATGCGGACACGAGATAGAGTTACTTTAGGATGCCATTAGTATAGGGTGAACAATTCATGAAAGTACAAATGGTTTAGGATGGACAATAGAAACAGTAATGAATTTCTTTATATCCGCCAAAAATATTAAAGGCAAATTCTTAATCGTGTTATAAGTTTACAATCCTAAAAATTATTGGAGATTTCTACTTGTAGTACCGAGTAACTAATTGACAAAAAAAAAAAGATTCTTAGCCGCCTACAACCACTGCTATTTAAATCATTTATAAAAGGTAATATTTTAAATGACTTTCAAATTGAGATAAACAGTACCACCTTAATCTCAGCAATTAAGCTATCTGGATATTGTTATACTAAATAGACAAATTGTATGGTCACATATGTATTTTATCTATTTATTATTACTATCCTACTTCAAGTTCCAACTTCAGACTTCCAATCATGTATAAGCTTATATAAACTGTTATATTGTTTTGTGTACACGCTGTGATTCTTTTATTGTTGCCTCAACGTTGATTTTGTTTTGATTATTTCCTTAATGCAGATATCTCAGACTGACTTCAGACTTTGACAAACATACATTTTGCTTTGAAAAACTAATTCATACCACTCTAAGATATAAATAATAATTTAGCACTAAAACACTATATTTAAATTTCGAGGAATTCAAATAGGATAACATTGTGATTTGATGACCCCAAAATGTTATTCCAATCTCATAGAGGCATCAAGCTTTTCAGTATGAAAGAATAAGCAACTTCTGTCATTTTTTTTGTTGCTGTGAATATTCAATCAAAGAGGTTTTATGTCCATTTTCCCTATATAGACATTGAGAAATAAGCTATTTGCACTCGATGTCAGAGGTGAAAAAAATCTCTTGGATGGCCACAGACCCACATTTTTTTTTTCATTTTTTCAATAACGATGCTACAAAGTTTTAAGTTCAAGTATTAGAAAATTTTGTCATTTTTTTTATACCCCTGAATTGCCTTAAGCGATGTGTTCCTGTATTTGTTTTGTTTTAGCTTTTTGCTTTGTTCGCGTACAAGTCTTCACTCTATTTGGACGTTTGTCAACATTATGTGTACTAATCGAACAGTATTGTCCTTTTTTTTAAATGGATACCTTAATTTAAATTTTAACATTTGTGTCTAAGAATTCGTATTATATCAATGATTCCGATACACTGATTCTTAAATATTTAACCGAAGTTCATCAATAAAATTAAGAAATATATGTATCATTTAAACCTAGGAATGCCACTGAACGAGCAAAGAACAATCTATTAATCAAACACATTATTAAGTTAATGTATACAGATGTGTTTCCTATTTACTAAAATTTTATAAACAGTGAATTGTAAAATTTCGTTATTCTTAATATGAATCTTTATTTTTTTTTTTTTTTTTTTTTTTTTATAATGAATTTTCTTTATTGTAACAAATAGACTAGCACAACATGTATGAACAAAGGTATACATAATGGCATTTTCACACAAAGGAAGAATTAAATAATAAAACAACAACTGAATATATATGATGTATATATGGTGCAATAATAGGTTGAAAATAAATAAATATCTTATAACATTGAAATCTTATTTGTTCTTGCAATATACATAAGTGGTGTTTCAATCAATATTTAACATTTATTATTTATTCTATGATAGGGGCCCAGGGACTCCTGTATTTGTTATATTATTATTGTCATTTCAAAAATCCAGATGTGGAGTGCATGCCAGAGACTAGCGACCATCGGACAGCTCAAAAATAAATGTTCTAAGGTCTCTGGTCCTTCTTCACAAAATATACATATGTTGTTACTATTTATTTTCATCTTGTAAAGTAGTGGATTAGTTCCCAAAATTCTATGGATAATTCTATATTGGAACCAGCAAAGCTTAGTGGTTTTGGTATATTTTGTACACGAAGTGTGTATTTTTTCCAGCTAATACCAGTCATATTAAGACGGTTCTCCCATTTTTCCTTTGCAGCAAATGTAATATATTTTTCATTCAATACTTTGTACATGTCCTTTGAACCCTTTTTTGATTAAAAAAAAATACTTATGTTAAAAGGTAGTATTGCATGAATTTATTTCTCCTTACTTCAATATTGATCGTGTTTAACCACTCATTAAGCGAGTTTCCTATTCAATAATAATTAAATGTAAAATATTTGGCTTAATGTGATATAATTGTTGGATATTTTGAAATGACATAACTTTACCCTGGTCATCTAACAAATCTTGCACTGTCCAAATTCCAGCATTTGCCCAGTTTTTATAGAAGAATCTTGAACCACCAATTTTAAAGTTTTCTACCTCCCATAAAGAAAACGATAGAATTTCATCAATACATCTTGGTTTTCTAATTTGATTAAGGGGTTTCCAAGCATTAAAAAACTCATGCTAAAATTTATTTGATGACCTTTTAATAGGCCAAATATAACTTATTTCAATAAAATGTATTTGCTCCACAATAGAGACTAATCTCACCCACTTTGAATTCGAATTATACAGACGTAAGTTTTAGTCCCTGTACAAATGCTTTTAAATTTAGAATTTTTAAACCACCCTTATGATAATCTTGACACCAAAGATCTCGCTTGACCTTATCTGGTTTATTATCCCAGATAAAAGCACACATTTTATTTGTTAAGTTACGTAAGTTACTAACATATTCTCATCTGGACTAGGGATAAATAGAAACAGATGATCACGTTAATTTAGCTATGACCAAAGTTTTTAAAATGGTAATCTTTCCAAAGGGGGTGAGATAGTGTTTTGAACATTTTTTTTCAAAGTGTTGTCTATATTATCTAAAACTGGCCTATAATTAAATTAATCATTCTATCTATAGGTCGACTGTAAACGTAATTCCAGGCTGCTTAAATGTACTGGAGACCCATTTCAATCCCCACTTTACACAAATTTGATCCCGGCTATGTTTTTGCTACCTATGCAAATGACACTTGTTTTTCTATATTAATCTTAAGTCCCAAGATTTCAGAATACAATTGGAGAACACGAAGAGATGCATTGAGCGGTTCTGGTGAGCCATCTAATATCAATGATGTATCATCTGCATATTGAGAAAGTACAAATTCTGTATCATCTATAGTAATACCCTTTATCTCCTTACTATTTCTTACCAAAATGCCTTGTCTGCAGCCTCTCTCTATAGTGAAGAATGCTGAAAGACAACAGTTTTGTGTCACCGCAGCTGTTATATTGTTATAGAAGGTTTTAACCCAGGATATAACAGATTCGCCAAAATTAAAATATCTTAATGTATCATAAAGAATTGACCAAGATATGGAATCGAATGCCTTCTCAAAATCCATCAGCAAGAGAATTCCTGGAATATTATTTTCTTCAGTAAAATGTAGAATATCATATATTAATATACAAATTTCGCCTATATATCTACCTGGAACAAAATCAGTTTGATCAGAACTTATTAATTTTGACCAAACAAATTTTATTCTCTCTGCTATACAGCTTGATGCCAATTTATATGTAGAATTTAGCCAAGTAATAGGTCTCCAATTTTTAATAAATTGTTTTGTTTTACCATCTTTACTTTTTACTTATTCAGCAAAATTGACTAAGTGTTATGCAATTTTCAGCATCTCTTACTCACCTTTTCTATTTTAAATTGCAGCGTACAAACTAAGACTTATAGTGTAACATCAATGGTTTCCCAATAAGCTGCTGGAGAACCGGATGTATGATTTCAGTAACAACAAGTCTTTTATAAAGTATTTTATAGCGATGTTTATACCTATATGTTCGATATGCTACATTTCTTCATGAATTACATGTCTACAATTTCTTGGATGTGATTTGTCCGTAAGAACTTTGTCTTGGTGTACATCTAGATGATACATGTTGCCAAACTACTTTCGTAACATATGTTATTAAACACTTATCTAACTTGTTCTAAATTATAATCCTGGTACCTTTGATAACTATTTACACCACTGGGACGATGCCACTGCTGGTGGACGTATCGTCCCCGAGGGTATCACCAGCCCAGTAGTCATCACTTCGTTGTTGACATGAATATCAATAATGTGGTCATTTTTATAAATTTCCTGTTTACAAAACCATGAATTTTTCGAAAAACTAAGGATTTTCTTATCCCAGGCATAAATTACCTTAGCCGTATTTGGCAAACCTTTTTGGAATTTTGGATCCTCAATGCTCTTCAACTTTGCACTTGTTTGGCTTTATAAATATTTTTATGTGAGCGTCACTGATAAGTCTTGTGTAGACGAAACGCGCGTCTGGCATACTACATTGTAATCTTGGTACATGTACATTTGATAACTATCGATTTCAATACGGATAGATTCGCGATAGGACTGAACATGTACATGTATGGAAATCTGGGATATAGTTTTAGAAGAGTTGAAATTGAGAGGGGCAATCGTTTATATTGAGAATTGTAAGGTAACAGCAGCCCTTTATTTACATTTTCCTAGAGGTTAATATGGCGTCTGACTGACAAGCTTCCCATAAAAGACGTTTTGGACCTTTTTTTAATGATATTCTTTTAAAATTAGATTTAGATCGTGTTTATAATTAATCCCGTTCCTGGTTGCATGCAAACACAATGTAACTGTTGATGTAATTTTTTATACACATATAAATTTCGAAACCTGAAACAAAATTAGATAGAATATGTCTATGTCTTGTGTAGAAACACGTGTTATTAAAGACCATGCGTTCGGGTGAAACAATAAATTGATGGAATCATTACATTCTCTATGTTTTCTTTTGTCTCATACGAAACACATTCAAAGCAATAATCGTAACAATTTTCAATATAATCTATCATGCCTCATTTTTGTTCAACCCGAGAAACCTTGTCAACGAAGTAGTTTTTAATTTGATTCCTAAAAAATCCTGTAAAATCCTCTTATTATTACTATCTTTGAAATCTTATTTGAATTAAAAGGATATTTGTTTTCTGTGGAAATTACATCTTTCTTCTGATTTATAGAGAGAAGTCGATATACGTATTTACTTTGTGAAATATATATCATCCTACAAATCTTCATTTTTCAGTGTAGGTTTTCATGCTTAACAGCAAATACAGAAGACTATATTTTATATGGACCACTTTTCCATCTTCAAACTTATCTTTTTAATTAAATGTCTTTCTTTATATTCTAATAACGACATAAAGGTTTCTGTAATGGCCACTTAAAGGTTTTCAGGGTTGCATTAATGACGATTTGATGTTATCTGAATTATTTTATCAAACGATTGATTAAGCATCGCACATTCATAAAAGAAGCAAAATAAAAACTCATCCATGTGATGTCATTTTGACGTCTATTGAATATATATATATAACATCACGCATGCCTGCAGACGACATTTATATTAGTGTAATGATTTGTTGTCTGAATGTGAATGTTTTTCGATTTAAAGAAAATATTGGATGTATTTTTTTTTTATAGCTATTGCTTAAATCACATTAATAGATGATAAGTGCCCAAAATATCTCCGCGCTTTTGTTATTGGACAAAGCATGATGTCTTTTTTGCTTTAATGGTGTTGTTGAATTTGTATCTCCATGACGCATGCTCCATATATGCTTTAATTTATTTATAGAAGACTAAAAATGCCTTACATTATATCGCACTGCGTCAGATTGATTGTAGTCAATTTGCATAAATATCTTTTAAATCGATAATGATAAATATTTTCATCGAAGAATAAGATTAAGATTTATCGTTATAAGTCTTCACTAGGTTTATATTTCACTGCCAAAAGTAGTACACAATTTTGAATCACGTATGTTCACTTTTAATAAGAACGGTCAAATATTGATAATTTAAAATTTCGAACACCTCTTTCATGTGCCATTCAGAGTCTTTTAATCTTTTAATGTCTTTCATAAATAGAAATAAAAGGAGTCAACGAACTAGTAACCCAACGACACATATAACCAAAAAAAAAAAAAAACACCAACATTTCATCACAATTAATATATGACCGGTTCAGATTAATTAAGTTGCTAACTGTCGTGACATTTGGAAAAAATTGCGGACTTTTATCAATACAATTCATGTAGATGTAATTAGTAAAGTTTGTATTCACTTTGATGTCATTCAATGTTTGACGGACATTGTTAAGGGTTATATATTATTATCGACTCCTAGGAGTCGATATTAAGAATTGAACGATGGACAGTTAGTGCGTGAATTTTTCTTGCTACCTGATTGGAAGATATTACGAAACGTGAATAATCAAAGTTTATTGATTGGTAAGGACAATCCAAACCTAGTAAATGTCCTCAAATCCCGTAGAGTATAGGATTTGTCCTCTCTATTTTAGCAATTAGATTTTGCCTGGACATTAATCATGCATATTCATGATATTGGTACACAGGTAACTTTTATCTATAAATAGTCGAATCTTCTTGAGTTTCGTAAACAACAACGTTAAATGATATATACTACTTCATAACGCGTGACCTCACGTGTGTGGTAAAATTTGTTGATTGATGCACGTGGCTATTCTAGGAAATGAATTAATCTACAAAGCGAGAGCACTTTCCATTTTCATCAGCTAAGAGTCGACTAGCCCTTTTTGAAAGGCTAATGCTTGTTTATATGAAGTTTGTCTTTACAGCACATCTAATTGTTCATTCGGTTATCTGTAAATTTATAGATGTTTAAATTCACATCTACAGGTCTTTGGGAGATTTTCTTTGTGGCAATCACAACACATCACCTATTTATATTTTTATTATAAAGATGTTTATTTAGTATGCTTATAGAAAAATCATGCGAGCGCTTATTGCGAAAGTGCATATACTGTACGCTATTAAATATTCCTTTGTTCAAGAAGGATTTATTTAACAGTAGACGGCGCGAAACTGACACCAACTGAAGCTATTAATATCCCCGTAAGATAATCGGACACGAGTTAATTAAGTTATAAAAATGAAGGTATCTGCATGGTACCATATTATAAATATAGTTACTGCACAAAACATTGACACAAATGAGTGACTAAATAAATATGAAATATTAGTAGTTAACTAGATTAATGTGTGCTGTCATGAAATTATAATACAATTATCCTATCACTCGTTCTTCAGGAGGTAATTTGTTTAAAAACTTGAAGAAATTTGTATCAGATTGTCGGAACTGCTTCAATGCTTAACACAGTCACTGTCGTCATCGCAGGTACAATGAACAATCAAAAGCAGCATAAAAGTCCTTCAAATTGCTGTCTAAAATAGAAACGTAATTAGTTTGCACCAATAAACCATTGAAAAATGTCAGAAACAAACTTAAGAACCGTACTTGTAGATATTACATTTGCTATCCTGTAAAGTATAAACTCCAATAAATTCAAGGCTTTGGTTGGATACGAGTCATTAAATTCTTAGTTTTATAGTTGTGTCTCTTTATTTTAACCGATATCTTTTCAATGCACTCCTCCCATTTATATTTTTATAGACACAGAGATTTATAGTAATAAGAATAACTTTTATGTTATTTCTCATTTATTGTACAGTTGTACATGCAATTACGGCAATGATTTGTGTAAAACGTTGTAGCAGTTCCCATTATCTGATACCGATTTCTTTTATGTTTTTAAACAAATTACCACCTGAATAAAGCATGATATGATACATTATAATTAAATACTCACCATCACTTTAATATTTTTTTATTTATTTGTAATAATTTTTCATTTTCGTCAATTTTCATGAATTTAAGAGACTATACACCTGAAGTAGTAACTTTACAACACTAACAGTAAAATTGCATCTTTCAATGGTTAACTGATGTAAAAAAAAAAAAAAAAGATGTGATATGATGTGTTTATTATCACATTCAAAAATATGTAAAATGTGGTTAATTAAAGATTAGAGGGCAGTTTGCATGTGAATATGTCTGAATACGTCGACATGGCCTTTATTGTGGTTCCACATTCTTAAAAAAAAAAATTAAAAAAAAGTCTGAACATGATCAAATATACTAGTACTGAAATGGACTGTAGAAGCTTGAGACGTACATTGTACATACATCAGCTAAATTCTATGAAATTCAAATCAGCTAGAATACGAGAACCCATGTTTAAATCTTACTTCGTTGAAATTAAAACTTTCGGCTTCCAAAAGTCTATAATTAACTTGTTTACAGTCTCTGTTTGCTAAAAAGAACTCTTTCCGTTTACAGAAAATTCCAACCTTATCATTAACAATGGAGAAAAAAAACAAAAGTATAAAATTTCAAGGTTGTATAATAACACGAAGTAAAAAACACCTTCTAAAGTAGGGTGAAACAGATGAATATGTCGCATGGGCACAAGTCTGAGATATTATATCGCACGCTCGTCTTAACAGGACTGTGTATTAATACACCTCGGGCGTTACATGTAATACCTTTAATTATGGTAGTCATAGTAATAAGCTCAATTTTGTGGGGTTTCTTGATAACAAAAAAAAACTCCGGTAGACGCGAGGAAGAGTAAACCTGAAATAGATGTAAATTGAAGGATCACATTTAGACTTCCCAAAATATATTGACCTTTAACATAGGTTTCCAGTTGTTGGTTGTGTTTTCTTTTTAAGTCTAACGCGATGAATTCAGAATATAAATACTTTTTCCAATACATGCAATGATTTAAAAGAAAAAATGAAATGCTTGAGAGAATTCATGTTCTGTCTTTACAAAATTAACCGTATCGTTACATCAATGTTTATTCGTTAACAGAAAGGTTCCAACTTGCAAATAAATCATTCTTTTGTTTCATCCTTAAAAGACATATTCGTATAAATGTTAGATATGGTTAATGATTTGTCAGTTAAAAGGCCAAATGAAAGATAGGAGCTTCAAACAAATGTTGAGATGTCGTCATCAATTTTATTGGCGAAACATGAAAGTATTTTTTTATTTTAAGTTGCTAAAGGGTTTTCTCATACTCATATATAGACATACATACATCAATACTGATCACACATGCGTTCTTAGTATTGGCGTTATAATGAATCAAATATTGTTTACGAAATACAGTTCTTTTAAATTAAACTGATTTCAATGTCTTGGTATTTCAGTTTAGTAGCTGTGTTAAAAAGTATTGTACGAAAATAATATTATATATAATATCTAACCATGTTAAAAGCATGTCTGTAGTTACTGATGGCTTTGACTCTTTAAATAACAATAGTCCGTCGTATTAAAAAAGATCCGGAAAATATCAAAAGGATATGCCTTCTCATGAGTCGTTAACAAACTGAAAAAAAGACGGAAAGGCAGTCAGCAAAACACAATATAGGAAAAACTAAAGTATGTACAACGCAAACCCTACCAAATTGTCAACTTGGGGTTTGAAATAATTCTTGACTCCAATGGCACTCACCATCTAACAGCTGGGTATGTTTGAGTAAGTCTCATTGATATCGTAAAATATCAGCAGCGAGCCACAACATGAACCTTTTTTGGCGAGTGAGAAAAAGTTTCACATTGTGTCGAGCGGCTGATATTTTACGATATCTATACGAAAAAAAAACCGATTATCTGTTTATCGTTCTATTACTGGACTTTTTCCCTCTTTCTAAAACAGTTTACGCTTGACGAAAACAAGCGTGATAACGTCTCCTCTCGCATTGTGACGCCGCTGATTACTTTTCCTCGCACATTGTGACGCCGTTGATTACTTTTCCTCGCACATTGTGACGTCGCTGATAATGCCTGGTCTCGTTTCGAGAATAACGAAGCGACAGAGAAGGGTGATATAGGTGTAGGAAAGGACGATAATAACGTGACAGATATTAAAGCTTATGCCACGGATATGGCTATCGGACGTCAGTCGGCATGACACTCCCCCGTCCATAATAGCTAATGGATTGTATGATGACGCAGGTTTCTACACCAAGCAAAATGTAGGTTGTTCAGCGTTGGATCGGTTTCTTTAATCGAAAGTAGTACGTTGTTTGGTCATCTATCAGCGAACTAACATTATATAATGATAACGGGTAATAAATAATGCTGACTAGGCACGTCCATTCGGCTGTAATCAAATGGATTGAAGAGATAGATTTTTAAATAATAAGGGCATACTATACATTTGTTTATTGACACATAATTCAGTCCAGTTACTTTAGGGGGTTAGACAAATTTCTTTCAATGTGATCTTTTTAAAGAAAAATTCACAATTTAAAACTTATTCTATTTTGATGAGATTCGGGATAGCTATTTCTTAGACGAACAAGTTAAAAAAAACAAACTATAACGAGACTATTTATTTGAATATTTGATAGCCTTGGCATAATATTAGCTTAGTTATCAGATAAAATCAATTTGTTTGTAATAGGAATTTTGATGACGCAGTCACAACTGATGATCGAATATCATTTAACCATCATAATAAAAATGTTAGTCATCTTAATTTGAAAAAAAAAACAAACCAATTTGAATATGTATTATCAAGTTTTCAATGTTTTGTCATATTAAAACATTAAAAATACGTCTAAAGCTCTTTTCATTTTCAACTCAGCAAGCACAAAATTGCTTGTGTGATTTTCCTGTCAAATGGAACATATTCCATTTTATAATTGAGATGAACTCGTTAATACTATTAATATATAGAAGACGATGCAGTAAATGTTGCTGTGTTTGTGTCCAGAGGAAAGTAGCTGCAGTAGAACAATGGCTAGTTGACTACATGATCGATTCGCGTCAATGGAAAATTGACAACTTAAATAGAGGTTTTATTGATTCTGATTTAGCAGCGTTTTAATAAGAAATAATTTACATCGAATGACATGGACATCCAAATATAATGTCTTGTATAATCTTGTACCTAAGGCAATTATCTGTCGAAATGAGATTGCCACGTTTGAATGTTGCCAAATTATAGACATTTCTGTCAGCTGCAGTCATTTAAGGTCTGCTTATGGGTTTCATGATCTGTCAGCTATAGTAAATGAACTTAATAACACATTTATTTCAAATATTTACTGTCAGAAAACAGGAAAATTGAAGAAAATGTTCTTTGTCCATAGGCAACTGGTGAAGATACTGGTTTAAGGAAGAAGCGAATTGTTCAAGAACTTATCGTCCCATTTATCAATATTTCATTCATGTAGAAATGTGTGTCATAGTGATACAAACAAAAACAAAACAAGTTTAGAATATTTGTACAAGTTCAAGTCAATCGAAGATTCACATTACATGTACATGACATAAGACATGTACAGCATTGGTACATTGTATCTGATTCCGAGCAACCACATCACTAGATAAATTGAATCATTCTTATTATGCTGTCAAATCCTGTCTTGGTGAGAAATTTAGGTGTAAAAGTGAGGCGAAAGTTAACAAAGGGACATTCAGACTCATCAGTAAAAAGATAAACTGACAAAAATAATGCCTTGGCAAAATAAGAAAGAAACCAGTACAGCAAGCGAATCATCGGTCTTCGGAAACTATAGTGACTTTGTTTTGAATCAATTTTTCCTAGTCTATAAGATGTCAAAACGTACAATACAATTAACGAACTGCAAAGGCAAATTCAAAAAGGAAAAGTCCATAAAACTAACAAAATGAAATAAAATCAATCAACGGAACAAGTGAAAACAAGTCATATCCCTGACTAGGTGCAGATAGTACTAAACCATTTGTTAACGAAATCTTTCTAGAATTAAAGAAAAATTATTCGGACAGTGCTTTATGCTTTTCTTAACGTAATTTGTACTTATCTTCCATGCCTATCAATTTTGCACTTAAAAAACGCGTCTCATCCTAGCATTAAACAGACATCTCAGTTATGTTAGGGCTAAGAAAAATAATTCATTTGCCTTTGGTATAATGCAGAGTGCACGAAGTCTCCAATAACAATAAAAAAAAATTACGGGCACACATATCGACCAATCAGGAATAACTATACCCTACATTAATTCTAAATACCATGGTATGTTCATTAAATGGCTGCGTCCATAAAATCTAATGATTTATTGTAACCTATAGACATTTTTTCGAGATAAAAAAAATGATGGGTTAAATCTGTTAATACAGCTAGCTTAACCTTTCACTTGTATGACAGTTGTTTATATAGTTTCGTTATATTTACAAAAATGGGTGAGCAACCAAAACAGACTTACTAAGTTAATGTGAATATAATTGGGACCAAGAGGCCAAAGCTGTTTAAACAAACATCCCAGACATACAATTCAACTAACTTGAAACTTTAAACAAACATACATATTAATAAAACAAAGATTATGTAAAGTGCTCTTGTCGATGTTTTCATCATTTCGTGGAAGGTTCTCTTTTCTTCATATTATCATTCAAAATGAAATATAATTTTTATTCTACTTTTAGTGTTTGTACATTACAACATTACAATGCTTGCCAGCATTATTTACCGATAAGTTTAACACTATTTCTGGTTTCCAATATTGAAACATGATACGATCTTTATGGAAGCTAATTACGCTTATAGTTGGATTAAAGTGAGGCTCTCTGCGTCATGTAAGACAATCTAGGTCATTATGGAATTATAGGAAACCTTATCAATTAAGTATCAAACATTTTGATAAATTGAAAGACTTAATGAGAAAATAATTACTGGTAAAAGTAGAATGTTGTTTTTCACTTCGAGGCGATGACAATACCATGTTCCTATTTATCAAAATTGGCATTCATGAAAGAGCATGAACTGTTGCTTGAATTGATTTCAACGCTTCTGTTGCAAAAAAAAATAATTCTAAAAGCAATTTTATTATCTAATCTGATGCAATTTAATGCACAATCGATTGTTTTTATAGGTTTCTTATTTAGTAATTATGATATATATTGATAGATCAGAAACTAACTAACTATAGATAAACAATGAAACGGTAAGCACACCAAGCAGATGCTTGCCTAACACTGCAAACAAAGCAAGGTACCATACTGTATGAGATGAAAAGGAAAACACTATCATAGTGTGAACACTACGATGGAGTTACTACACATCTTTTAACGCTTACAGACTTAAATGAGCTTGTCAGGAACCTGTTGTTCGGTGGTTGTCATATGTTGATGTGGTTCATAAATGATTCTCGTTTTTCGTTTTTTATATAGATTAGACCGTTTGTTTACCTGTTTGAATTGTTTGGCACTATTTATTTTGTGGCCCTTTATAACTTGCCATGACTGTGTGTTGAAGACCGTACTTTGACCTATAATTGTTAACCTTTTACACATTGTGACTTGGATTGAGAGTTGCCTCATTGCTCTTATAACACAACTTCTTGTTTCTATTGCTTTTCTTGTAGAAACATGTAGTACCACTATACATTCTTTAGATCCCATCGCCAGTAAATTATAAGGACCTACACTAAAACGAATAGATTTTATACGACTTTAGTTCGACTGACAATGGATAAACACTTAAGCATGTTGTGGTTTTGTGTTGAGATCGCAATCAAAACGATAAAATGTGCTGAATATTTTTCGCATAATTTATCCTACAGTCCTTGTTTCCAACAAAGACAGAGCCAACTCACATAATAAGTTTCAATTCGAAATTAGTTTGCAAACTCGTCAATGGTTATCTTCAGAATCTGGTGAGAAATCATAATACCAATGATCTCTTCCAAAATCATGTTAAATAAGTCACGTCTCTTTAATATTGTAATTATTTGTAAGTAAAACTTTCGGATACCTATTCCCATGTTGCATAATTGGACGTACAAACATCTGCTTTGAATCTATAGTTATATATACAGACCATATTTCACTATTACTCAAACGACACAACAACCATCATATGGTTATTTCCACTTTGATGCGTTTGCTTATTTGGTTAAGAATTATTTACTGTGTAGACAATCTCCTAACAAATGTCATAAATTTTCATTCTTCGTCCAGTTCTAATGACCAAATTATGGAAATGATTCCTATTACTTCACCAGTGCCATCATATAGGGACATAAATCTGATGTCTTAACTTTTTATTCTGATTTATTTATGGAATGATAAGTTTCGAATTAGATACCAAAAATAAAACGATCTGAAAGATTTTATTCCGACTATTAGGTTGCAGGAAGGTGAACGAACGACTTTGTAGTTAATTAAATATCTGTAATTGGAAATAAAAGTCTGAGATATCTGTAGATAAAACGGTCTTGTTGTATGATACAACATTTGTCATGTCTGTTCAATGAATATATCACACCAATTAAAGGAAATTGAAAATATAAGACCAGAATCCTTATGCAAACAATGAACAGTATGTTAAGTAAGGACACACAGCAAAATAATCAGTTTTATCCACTGAATCATTATTTGCTTCCAAAATTAAGACGAGACTTTGGTTTTATAAAATAAGTACTAACCAAATTTGGAAGCACTCATTACTGATTTCAGTATTTTATTTTCTATAATTTGTTGTTGCTTTTTAGGTATTGAATGTGATCTAACATCGTGAATAATTTGGACTAACAAAACACTCGTCTGGCATATATTTTCAAACTTTTATATTTTTATAAAATTGCATGTGTTTCCTTTTCTCTCAAGAGAGTAAATTGATCCGTCAAATTATGAATTTCCCTTCAGGAACTGAATTTACGTGCTGAAAATAGGAATTTATGAATGAAATTTATTTTGTTTCCCATGGATTGAATGCAACTTAATAACATATAGCTATAAAGTGCATGACCAAAAGTATCATAAAAAGCAGTAGAACAATTAAATCTAAGGTACATACAAATACACGTATTTGCAATTCTAGTTTCAACACATTAACAGAATTTATGAACTAAATACGAACGTTTTAATTCATGTTTGGGTAATATTTAATACAGAACATCTCTCTCACTCACCCGCCTTTTTTTAACCAAGAATAATGTTTCGACAGTATTGCTTCATGGTACGGGATAAGCAGTTAAATACAAGTGAAACATGAATTTTTTATGATTAAAATGAACTGAAATGGGTTTAACTCAATTGTTGAAGGCCGTACATTGACCTATATTTTCTGTTTCATTTGTTCTTTTGTGGAAGGTTGTATGACACTGGCATTAGAAGCACATTTTTTTTTTATTTGAACTATAGTTTTTGGCAAGACCAACTAGTAAAAATGTATAATTTTTAATGATCTTTTCTCTTTCCTCATTTCAATGTTATCTCGTAGCAACTCGGAAAGATAGTTATATCTTAAAGCTACAAATAAATCTGACAGCTGCATGCGTATTGTCCAAGAAATAAACAAATCAATTTAACGTGTAATAATTCACAGTAGCTTCGTCAAAGTAATTTTACTTGTACACAGATCAGTATAAAAGAGTTTTAATTAAACCATAAAATGTCTGTTCAAAATATCTCTATGATTATTATACTCAGATAACCGATAAGCAAATGCTATTTGCGAGCAGCTTCGTTAAGCTCGATTTCTTTAGAATTCTTAAAACACGCTATCACCTAGAATTTTCTAAACTACTTTTGTAGCACCGTTTGTAATACCAGTATTTTTTTCAAGATGGGTGTTTTTTTTCTAGATTGATTTTATTATGAGAAATACATGACACATTACTGAAAAAATGTTTTTTAATTATCAGTGCATTTTACTCTATATCAATTATACAAAATGATCTTCTGAGTTAAAAGCAGATATCACCGAAAATAACACCTGTTTTTGATTTCAGTGAAAATGAATGTATTTTACTCGACGGCTCCACGATAAGTCAAATAATTTACATTTTTTTTTAATATAGTTTATAACAAAATCGTACAGACTTAGCATGCGATGGTGATGACTCTCGAACTAAGTGTGTTCATAAAGTAACTGTGTTTAATTAACAATGGAGGAGAAATGATTGGTAAACCTTTTCGAAACACTCTTGTTTTTGTGTGGTTGGGTTTAGCTCAGTATTTGTTTTCCGATGTTGTGTTTTGTACACTGTTGTTTGTCTTTTGATCGTCAATAGGTTTTGCCATCGCATTGCTTGTGTTCGAATAATAACTTTTAATATCCCTTTTGGTGTCTTTCGCTTCTTTTTTGAAGATATTAAACACTCAATGTATGATTTCTCTATGTCTTATACGACTCTTAACACATAATATTATCAAACAGAACTGTTCCTTTTGAGCAATAAATAACCTCAACATAGATACCATGATTAAATTTTGTATATACACCAGACGCCTGTTTCGTCTACAAAAGACTCATCCGTGACGCTCGAACAAAAAAAAAGTAAAAAAGGCCAAATAAACTACGAAGTTGAAGAGCATAGAAGGCCAACCATTCCTTAAAGCCTTGCCAATGAATTTGCTCTTACAATGAATCTGAGCGTTAATTTGTCAGCTGCACCATTGTGCACGGGTTGTGGTTAAGACTTTGATTATGATATAAACATATAATACTAATTACGACATATCCTTCAAACTTTGCAAACAGGTTGCACATACATTGACGTTGTGCATCTGCTATTATGGACTTTTTTCTCCATTTTACAAGATTTGGGAACCAAGTCATTTTTCATCAAGATTTATATATTTTTGAAAAATAAACTTGAATGATCCTTGAAATTTAAGAAAAAACTTGCGAACATATTGAAGTTATAAAAATAATAATTATCGAATGATGTTTACAAGTTTTTCTTTTCCCACATATGAGAACTTATTGAGGTAGTGCACCTTTATTAAAGACTTGTTTACAGTATTTTCCCATTTTATAACTCCATACGTGTATAATGTTCATTTTGGACCAACTTGTGAACAGTTGTAGAGTAAAAATTAAAAAATAAAATAAAATTATGATATGCCATTAGGTGGCACGGTAGTATTTGCATTCCAGAATTTAGGTTGCTCTTTTGTGTACCCGACTTAGGTTAATGTATCTAAACAGTGTGATTGGAAAAAAAATACAGTATCAACTGAACATACTTTCCCAAACTGAGGGATGAATCAGGTGTAGAAAAATATGAAATAATTTTACATACAGATGAAAATGAATTTTTGAGAATTTTTTTAAATTTTTTATTCACTGCACCATAAAAGACCTAAAAGTACTAGTGGCCATAGGTTTTTAAAAATAGCAAAAAAAGTAAATGGTCATGATACATATTCAAATTCATTTCTGAATAGTAAAATGAAAGTAATTCAGTTAACTGTGAATGTAGAATTTTTTGCAGTGTTAGAAAGTGGTGAAAATTTTAAAAAGGCTATCATTATCCCTTATGGGCCAGGAAATACTACCGTGCCACCTTAAGGGGGATATACATTTTTACACTAAATCAATAAAGGAATTTATTTTACCTATGCAATTTGTAAGTTTATCAATAAAAAGTTGATTAAGAGCAACTATGATAAAAACAAGCCTTAAATTCCACCCCTGAGAGTAAAAGTTGCTGATTCATCAAATTTTGCCTGATCTGTGGGTAATAATGTAAAAATTTACCTAGAAAGTAGAACTTCATTATTTTTATGTAACTTGCAATACATTTTTAATTATAAGTGCTCGCTTTAACTTTTCGCATTGTCTGACACATGTGCAACCACTGAAATTTGAGACGCGACATTCTTCGGTTGCATGTACATCCTACTATTTTCACCGAAATAAATAAATTGCATAATTTCTTATTTTTTTCAACACAAGTACAGCTATACTAGTTTTCTTCATGTTTAATTTGTAGTTCTGATGTAACATGACACCAGTAGCAGCTTTTGGGGAGCCAGTAAGTGGTTAAGGGGTCCTTACTTATTCATTTAGCTCTCATATTGGTCTGAAATAGAGATAGAAATAGGGGTTTCTTTGCATTGACTAGACATTATTTTTGACAAAGAATGTTTTTATGATGTTATATCAGCAAGATTTAATGGTTTATTCATTTTCCATGCAAATACCATTAATTGTTAAGATTTTCTGACAGTGAAAAACACAATAAAGGCAAATTGATTATGTAAGGGGACATAATTTAACTTAATACATACATGAGAAATAGACAAACAGTCAACTTAGAGATGTATTCTAGTACATGTATTGTGAAAAAGATTTTAGAATAATTAGTTAAGTGCAATCTAAAGACTCTTGTTGTATAGCCCTCATAATCTGGAAATGTTTAAAGTAGTATAAGGCATGCTGTAAAATGTGGAATGGACTTTAATCTCATTTTTCATGATTTGGTGCTTAAACTGTTTCTTTCAGTCAGATTAACCATAAATAGAGTTGGCAATCCAATAATTCCTCCTGAATCACCATGTTTGACTTCTGTGTTGATTTGAAACATCATATATTTGGGTTTTGTTCACTCCTTAAGTAAAAATGGTAAGATGAAAATAAAGTGAAAATCTGCCAGATGGGGTAGGGATGTAATGTTTCATTTTTTTTTGTAAGAAATAAGTGCAGACTAGTATTCTTTATTGTAATATGTTCCAAAGTAAGAAGTCTATGCATCATAGGTGTCATGACTGGTTTCAAGTTCGTTATGTCTTGGTTAAGGTGGCACGGTAGTATTTGCATTCCAGAATTTAGGTTGCTCTTTTGTGTACCCGACTTAGGTTAATGTATCTAAACAGTGTGATTGGACAAAAAATACAGTATCAACTGAACATACTTTCCCAAACTGAGGGATGAATCAGGTGTAGAAAAATATGAAATAATTTTACATACAGATGAAAATGAATTTTTGAGAATTTTTTTAAATTTTTTATTCACTGCACCATAAAAG
Organism: Mytilus galloprovincialis; assembly: GCF_965363235.1. Classification (NCBI taxonomy): domain Eukaryota; kingdom Metazoa; phylum Mollusca; class Bivalvia; order Mytilida; family Mytilidae; genus Mytilus; species Mytilus galloprovincialis. The sequence continues at coordinate 67,997,811 of NC_134846.1, forward strand.
ACCTAAAAGTACTAGTGGCCTTAGGTTTTTAAAAATAGCAAAAAAAGTAAACGGTCATGATACATATTCAAATTCATTTCTGAATAGTTAAATGAAAGTACTTCAGTTAACTGTGAATGTAGAATTTTTTGCAGTGTTAGAAAGTGGTGAAAATTCTAAAAAGGCTATCATTATCCCTTATGGGCCAGGAAATACTACCGTGCCACCTTAAGTTAACAATAGTCTTTCCTGGATTTCTGAGTCGTAAATAAAAAAAAAAACAATATCTTGCAGAAATTACATTATCTTCTTTTTCTGCGCAAGTCATTTCAAGTTATCTATTATTGTACAAGGACCATACAACTGTTTCCAACGACCTTTCGGTAAAATGATTTGTCTGATTAATGGAACCAATATACAATGCTGTTTTATGTGGTCGAAATACTTTATTCTACGTGGTGTGAATGTGAAATTTAATAAAAACCATTCATAATTTACAATAAAGATAAATTTTCTTGATTTGTCTATTCTCAATATTGTAAAGTAGCCCCGGTATTTATATTGTTTTATGGAAAATAGCAATTAACTTAACTGTACCTTTCAGACGTCATATAATAATTAATAAATGGACACTACATTTGATTGTCGGATTTCAACCCATGGGTTGACTGGGTTAAAGAAAGATGGTCACTTGAACCTCTCCCATCTAGCAGTAAAACAATCGAAAAGAGATGATTCCGTTTAGCTTTGTGTATGGGTACGCTGTATAGTAGGGATGATGAATTCACTGTGTGGTTCCTCTTATATAAAGAAAAGGGGATTGTTGTTATACGTCAATGAAAAAGCAATTTAACAAAAACATTACACCAAAAAAGGTATAACATATTTAAAGGTCAGTATAATTTATGGTCTTCAGTGATAGACAGAAGTGTCCATCCTATATGTAAAGATATTTCTAAAATAGAACTGGTGTAATTGAACTGAATTGAGACTATCGAACTCAAATATGAGGATGTAAATTGGGATGTGTGGTAAACGTCAATGAATCGATTTAATAAACATCTAATTTAAAGGTCAACAAAGTTAACGGTTTTCAACAACTAGCAAATAGCTATACAATGTTTCAAGCTAATAATCGTCCGAAGTAAATGTAAACATAATGGTGAATTTATTTTTCAGAAAATATCTAAGTTCTGTCATTAATATCAAATGTTATTGTACATTTTTGGCTGGTTTGCAACAGTGACTGTAATTTTAATGTACGATACATTGTAAATGTAAGTAATAGAAAACAATTTTGAATCCAGGATTCAGATACTTTAAAATTTCAGAAATTTTAACCACATATAAAGAACTTATAAACAAGAAAAAGAAGATGTGGTACGATTTTCGTTTTGACAACTCTCCAAAAGAGACAAAAATGACACAGAAATTTAAAACAGATTAAGGTCACCGTACGGCCTTCAACGAATTATCTTTTAGATTGCTCATCAACATACTTAAAGAGTTCAAAATATAATTTAAAATGTTAATTTTGTTTCTCTATTTTGAATATCTTGGAACTAATTTGTTGTAGGCATTTCTATTGCACCTTTATATGACGCTTTTAAATGAAAGTTATTTAAAAGTGCACTTGTCAGTCAAATGAAGTTTAAGAAGATGATAGTTAACAACCAGAAAATAAATACTTAAAGCTTGCTGATTAATCTTTGATACGGTATGATGTGTAGTCTTGTTTTATATTGCGATCCGTAGAAAAGGGAATGAATAACGGAATTAAATTGTTCAAAGTTGAAGCGCAGTTTTGAAATGTCAAGAGATTTCTGATAGCTGTTTATAAACGGAATCGCTCACGTATTGGTTTATTATTAAGTTTAACCTCAGGATTTTGGATTCTGCATAGAACTATTGCATAATTCTCCATTGAAGTTAGTATAAAAAGGATTATTAGCTGCAAGACCGTTGTTAGGTTCCGTTTCATTAATGAAACTTCTTTTCTAGTTAAAATAAGTAATTACATTTGACACCTGCTACATAAGACATATTTTTGTTGGTTAAAGATCATCATGAAAGCTTCTTGTGGTCGCCATCGCTTTCTCAGCGTTCTATGTAGGCTGCAGTTATAGAAATAGAGTTCCAAGATGCTTGTTGTCGTTATGGCTTCCTTCTGCAACAATAGTTTCAGACAAATGATTCAGAAAGATTCAAGAAAAAACGAATTGTAACTGTTATCAGACAGACGAGTTACATTATAATGGGGTACAACGAAGGAACATAGATGTTGAACTCTTTATTTAGAGTAGAAAAGAATCGATTTGTAAGCGATGCATCACGCACTGAACTTTTAAAATCACAATTTAAATATAGACGAAATTGAGATAATTTAATGTTGCTTGATAGGGAAATGTTCTTCTTCCTCCAAAAAAAAAACCACCTGTAAAGAGTACTGAAACGATCCCCAGAAACATATGAAAAGCTTATCTTTATTTTATTTTACTTATAATTTTGACAAGGGCTAGTTAAGTTACCAATGTAACACTGTAGGTTTGTTTACGGTACTGTTTATCAGTGATACAATGGTGGAAATAAACATGTAAAACACAGCATAAGAACAAACTTAAAACATCAGTTCGTAAGAGCCGTAGTCTACATATCGGTAATACGCTGCATTTTCATTTTCTGTAGACTTAAGTTTCAGAATTTCTAAACTTTTGGCTATAATTCATTTCTGGTAAAAGATATTCAAGAATACTTTTATGACAATATTACAAAAGAATTCTACCAGATCCATTTACAGCCGATTGCAATTAATGTGTAGGTAAAGTTGATATCTTTGGTTAGCTTACTTGCTAGCTGAACCGTGAAATCATTATTATATAAGGTATACTCCTTTCGAAGTAATCTAGTCATACAGAAAGATAGATTATTTATCTGACGGACTTGTCTACTCTAAAAGAAGGATAGTTTACCTAATCTAATAATGACTTCGCGGTTCAACTTGCAAGCAAGCTAACCAAAAATATCATCTTTACTTACACACTCATTGCAATCGGTTGTAATACATTTTCAAGACAATGGGAAAAAGATACAATTTTACTATTCATTACAAACAATTTTATAGATGCAAACGATTAAAGATCAGAAAATATGGAGAGAAAAATGTCTGAAAAATCCTGTTAATATTTTTAAAAGTGCTACTGATCTACATGCAATTGAAACATAAATGATTCTTCTTGGGAATTTAAAAACTTGTATGCCACTAAACAGCGCATTAAAAAAATCAATTTGTAAGATTGTCGTTACTTTTAAGTGAAAAGGTCAAGCAGAGAAGGGCACTTTTAGACATGTTCAACGTTACGGAGTCGTTAATATGAAAGAATATAAAAATGATGCCCCACTACAGTTTATGACTTCAATCGTGATTGAACTTGAAACGTCTTTAAGATTTAAAAAAAAAATAAAAACGATAGAAATTTCAATGAACCTTTGACCCCAAAATTTAGTCTGAAGAGCAGAATATATAGAATCGAATTCATAACAGTGTGGCTGTGTACATTGATAAGCGCTCTTTAATATCCCATTGACTGGGACAGATTATGTGAACGTTCGTCTATAACGTCCATTGATCACGACGTCCTTTAGAGTAGACAGTAAAAACCGTGGGGTTACCAAAGGTTATCAACGCCTAAATAGAATGAAATTCAAAACAGTGTGGCTGTGGCCATTGATTGACACATTAAATTCATCCATTGACTGGGACAATTTACGTGAACGTTTGTCTGTAACGACGAACCTACGATAGACATTTAAACTGTGGGGTCACCAAAGGTTTCTTAACGCGTTTAATTATAAAATAATTCGAAAAATTAATCAGGAATAACCTTTGTGTTTTGATTTATATAATTGATATAAATTAAAACATCGTGTTATTTCTGATTAATTTTTCGAATTACTTTATTAAGGTGTTGAGAACCTTTGGTGACCCCATAGTTTAAGTGTCTTTAAAAAGTACATAGTGAGCAGTAGTCGTTACATACAAACGTTCACCTAAATTGTCCCAGTCAATGGGTCAATCAATGGCCACAGCCACAGCCACACTGTTTTGAATTTCATTCTAAAATAATTCGAAATACTAATCAGGAATTTGTTTTGATTTACATTGATTAATTAAACATCCTAACTTGTGTTTTTGTTATGTTTCGACAATCAATTTTCATAATATAATTCACATGTTCTTTCAGAAAAAAAGAATGACTTACTGGCTTTAAAAGTTGCAATGTATGTGTTGATTGATTATTTTTTTCGGACGTCAAAGCGATTTATGTCATCTTTTAACTTTTATCTGGTCTACAATTTATTTTAGAACTAATGCATAATCCACTTTCAAAAGTTGTGCAAATACAAAACATATGGACAAAATATACTTCTGCCCTGTCTTTTTCGTACTTGAAAGATATTAGATAGTAAGAAATCTATTTGGATTAAACCTTGTGAAATTTGCATGCATTTACGTTATTGTATTGGTAAAATGTATCATTTGGTGTAAATAGGAAACTTAAACTATTCTGCTATTATACTTGTGAAAAGCACTTGGCAACAGAAACGTATTCATCTTATTTATATTCAATTCGACCCAATTTACATAGAAATGGACGTCTTCGTGCATTTTGTGATCGCAAATAAAATATGTTCCGGACCATATGAGTATTTGGACCATACGCGTATACTCATATTCCATATACCATACGCGTATGGTTGGACCATATGAGTATACGTGTATGGCCATGACATACGCGTATGGTCCAAATACTCATATGGTCCGGAACACATACATGGTATTCTGTGCGTTGTAGGTCGTCTATTCATTTTTTTTTTCTTTTGTTGATGGATTTGACGTCTTTCTGTGAGTGATTATTTGTTAATAAAGTTAATTTTGGATGTAACGCGTCTTCTGATTGTCTGACGTTATTTTGTTATGAGCCCATAGACATAATTTAGTCATGTGACCGTGACGTCATCAACGTTTTTTCATGTTTTTCTACGGTTTAAAATGGAATTCAGAATTAAATGATAGGAAATGACTGTAATATTTTTTCTGTCTATTCGAAATAACATAAAAAATGTGGTGCACACTGTTAAATAACCCGCTACGCGCGTTATTCAGTGTGCACCAAATTTTTAATGTTATTTCTTCATAGACAGAAAAAATATTACAGTCATTCCTTAAATGACTGTTTACTAACTTGTAAATAATTCAAAAAACCAAGACTTGAATTATAAAAATGTCCAAACAAACCATGATTTTTTTTAAATATACATCACATTCATTGAAAAAGGCTAAAATTCGCCAGGTCTTTAATTTCAACTAAAGTAATATTGCGGACCATTTTCCAATTTGCATGCATTTTCGCTCTACTTTCGTGTTAGTTTTTACATGCCAAGACCTCTTGGAGCTTTTATTCTATAAAGTGTGTATTTTGCTACTGGATTGCAAAAACAAAGACTTTTAACCTTTTAGCAAAAACAAGTTAGTGAAAAAGATCGGATAAACTCTAGTAATTAAAAGAAAGTTGTTTCCTTCCTGAATTATCATACTTGGTACCTTACTTATTATATCTGTAAACATATTTTAATTGAGGCAGGGTTATCTCAGAAACTTGTAAATCTGTGTAGACATCCTGAATCCCCTTTTTGCTCCATGCTGAAGAAAGTGGAGTTATCAGGCACGTTGAGTCTGAATAAGCACTCCAACAACACAAACACATCAAAACGAAAAAATACGGTCTCAAAAATATTCAAGTGTCTTACAAATTCTGTCAAGGTCAAAATCGACACAAGAAGTAGAGAAAAAAATAATCAGACTCTAAATATTTGCCATCGTCAACAAATCCAATAAATATCATTACAAAAAACTTTTACATTGGAAAACATACCATTTCTTCTTATTGATCAATTATGAATGCTCACTGAAAACAATCTCAAATTAAGTAACATACTTAACCTGACGATACTTTCCTATAAAATCGGTTGCTGTACTATTTAGGAATTTTCACAAATTAACGTTAAAGCAGTATATGAAGTCACGATCGTGTGCAATGCCATCGACAGACTGTACAAATTAAAGTTTAATGCCGAAAAACAAAACATGCTAGTCTGGTATAAAACTACAGATTAGAGAGCTAAATGCTCATGCTCATTAAAAAAAACTACAAGACGCAATGATCGCTCAGTTACATCAAAAGATAAATTTGGTCGATAAGGTCGATAAGGTCGTACAAGTAGATACTTTACAGGTTTGTAGCAAATGAATTTAAACTGTCTTGAATATTTTGAATGTAATTCCTTTGAGTTAATGTTGAAAATTTATTTAAATTTACATCCGATTGACACTTCCTTTGGAATAAAGTTAATAAAATGGGAAAAATTCTACAGTTTGAATATAGATTATATCTAATTTTATCGAACAAATGACGCGTGGTAAAAATGGTATCGTCACAAATTGAATATTTTTTATTGAAGCTCGCAGCATTCATTTCCTAATATTTAAATGTAAAGTGACAAGTATTTACTTAAAATTCATCGCAGGCGTTGCTAGACTATATTGATATTTTTTTACAAACCTTTAGAGTTGGTAATATATTTTTTTCGCGATTTATAAATCTTCTGACATACAAATCATACCACATCAATTGTTTTAGATACATTAAATGATTGATGCTTTAAAAATAACACGAAGATTTCAAAAAGGGCTTTAAACGATTTGAAATATAAGTAATTTTTGTCACACTTTTGAAGGATATTTTTGTCTTCTTTCTGCAAGTTTGATTTTGGTTTGGTAAGCCTGCTCTTCTTGATAGCTTGTTGGAACGATTTGAAAATGTTGGCATTTGATACATACTTTTATCTATTATTGACCTTAGGTAGATGTGTTGGATTTGTTTCTATTGTTCAGTTAGTTTCATAATACCGAACATACAAAAATTCAGAGAAGAGAAACACAGAAAGTTTTTCCAACCAAAGAAGGAGAAATACTTAGCACGTTAAAATACAAAAAAAAAAACCAAAACTATGACATTGAGATTAAGTTATCTAGTATCCATTTTTGTACACATATTAAACTTCAGTGGCGGATCCAAAAAATTTCAAAAGTGGGGGGCCACTGACTGTCTAAGAGGGGACCGTTCCAATCATGCTTGGGTGATTCTTTATATAACCAACCAAATGTTTTGATATTTTGCATAATTGGTTAGGTCATCTGCAACTTCTTTTTTCCGAAATGAAGATTTCCTCAATATGTTGATTAGACATTTTAGGTATTATATTGAGCGTCAGTTTAACAGTGCACATTAGAAACTCGCCCTTTTACCCAGATTTTGACCTTTGCTTTAACGTCCTACTGGTTCATAACAAATCTATACTGTTTTTGCAGTATGCTGTATGGTCAAAAGCTTGTCTAGAATGAAATGCATACAGTTTTATAACATTTCGTCATATACATATTTAATTTGGCTTATTTATGAAGATGAAGTCTTTATGTTAAATATTATGACATCTGTAATCAAGTTAAAAGCTTTTGCGTAAATGGCATATTACTATACCATACTAAAATATTATATTGAGGACTATAAACTGCATCACTAAGTGCAGCACTGATCAATGCATTGTAATATTAGACTGTATTATAAACATGATTAAAAGTTTCTGTACTCATGGGAATCACGGCGCCAATTTCAGTCAGTAAATGTTATAACAAAGAAGAAAGGAAATGATAGAAAAAACAAAATATACTGTAAATTGTGGCACTTAACGACATGTTGGCATTATTATAGGAAGGTATGTTCGAGTTTATGAAACCACATCAAACTTAGGTTATTTTACTAACAAACTTTTTAGAGTTATTCGAACGTACGAAATTTGAGAAGTGCTACTGTCATTGCTAACACTGTGTGGATACCACTGCTAGTAGACTGATTGACTGCATGAGCCCTCAATGTAACCATTAGCTCAGTGGTCAGTCATTTATCCAACAAGCGTTTGCATTCATTTTTTTTCAAATCCACATTAGCATTATAGGCAGTACCTGTAATTAAACGATATTAAGGGTTACTCAAAGCAAACATGAGTCTTGCAAAGAAAAGCTAAATACAGATAGTAAATCCAAATCTGTGATGTGTCCCGAAGTAGGGAATTGATTTTAGTTGAATTATTAGATTTTCCTCATCGTGTTATAAATAAATACCTTTCAATTTGTAATCTTAATAAATTGAGGGATTCCTGACTTAACTATTTTCTACGGCTTCATATGGTTAACTTTCAACAAGCGAAACTTCTTGAAGGAAATTATATCAGTAAGAATAACAATGTAGTTGCTCTCTCTATTTTTTATGCCCCACCTACGATAGTAGAGGGCATTATGTTTTCTGGTCTGTGCGTCCGTTCGTCCGTCCGTTCGTTCGTCCGTCTGTCCCGCTTCAGGTTAAAGTTTTTGGTCAAAGTTGTTTTTGATGAAGCTGAAGTCCAATCAACTTGAAACATAGTACACATGTTTCTTATGACATGATCTTTCTAATTTTAAAGCCAAATTAGACTTTGACCTCAATTTTACGGTCCAGTGAACATAGAAAATGAAAATGTTTTTTTGGGTTTTCCATGTCAATACATTGACCTCTTTATTTTTCCTTATGAACTTAAAAGATTTTTTAACTTGGCAGTATAGAAATCCTTTATCATCAAAACTGCCAATACAAGCATTCGATATCGTATACCCCTATAGTTTTGTAGGATTTGCATTGCTAAGTCTTAAGTTTTCTATGTTATGTTTTGTATATTTTTGTTTGTTTTTCCTTCGGTCTTTTTCTTTTATTGCCATGGCGTCGTCAGTTTATTTTTGTCCTACGAGTTTGAATGTCCCTTTGGTATCTTTCGCCACAATCTTTACAACAACAAGGTCACTGTGTACCCCAATTTTATTTTTACATGCATGTTGCTTTTTTTATTTTTGTCAGGAGCGGAAAATAAACGTTGTTAGCCCTAAACCAAACGTTAGTCCTAAACCAAGTACATCTTGTCGATTCCTATCATAGCACGTATAGGTAATGGTTGGTAAGGCATACAGTATGATTTAATGAGTTTGATTTATTGCTTGGGGAATTATTATGGTCAGATTGTCATTTTATATTAAACTCGGAAATCTGATTCGTTGTCATTCAATATCACATCCTGATTGCCCGAGCACAAAACATCATTGCTTGTTCTGACGGGTATGCGAGCTTTATTAATTACAAACCTGTTATATATGTCATCTTGTTAAATGAAGGCCAGATCACAGTCGACAGTAAACAATCTGTATATCTACACAGATGTCAAAACCTTTAACTGGCAGTGCTATGGAATTATCACATGAAAAGAGTTTCTTTCATAGAGTGCATTTAACCCTATTTATTTGTGAGGGTACATTTCAACCCATCTTACATGTATCAAACCTCGTTTAATCTGGATAATGGAAATAAAAGTACTAATATCCAAGGTGGGCTTTTTGTTCTACATAAACAAAGCAACCAAGTTAGAGGTAATAGAAATTGAATTACAGAGGAAGACGTATAATACCACGGACCAAACAGTAGTCCAAACGCAGTTACATACTGAAAAATATGCTACGATAAAGTGTAACTCACTTATTGAAAAGCACGGACAGTATGAAAAAAAACCTTAATCATCATCGCTCTATCATCTCACTTATTCTTTTTAACTTTTCAATTATTCCGTGTTGATTGTTGAGTATATATATACATATATATATATGCATTTGTTCAATAATGTCCTTAACATTATAACCATCTGACACTCGTTTCATATGACTTTAAACATCATAGTGTAAAATATATGTTGATGAAAATGTAATGTATCTGCACTTGTCTCGCCTGTTTAACTCTCAATTATACCACGAAGTAGCATAACATTAAATGTTTCATTACGTAATAAGTTCGTGTGAAAATAAGGCACAGTTTATTAATTTTAAAATATATATGTCACTACCTTATGGGTATTTATCACCAGAGTGACACAACATTTGGCGTAGCAACAGTTTCATCCTCTCTTGTTCCCAGATGTTTTGCTAGTCCAGCGACACAAAAGGGTTTAATAGTGAAGTAAAAACTGATTACACTATCGGAGCAATTGAGTAACCCCTATTTCGGTTGTGTTGTAGTGCTTCATTACAAGTTTAAGATCTTATAGCTGTTGAACAGTTCAAAAATAATTAAAAAACAAGGAAACTTTCTTTGTTCTTATTTCGATTTGAATAATACAGATCAATTTGTCTAACCATTAAAATATCTTAAAGTAAGCTTGTTGACCGAGGATTAAACTCCCTTTGGTGAACAGCTGGCCAATATAAGTGGTTCTTTAATTCCTTATAATAACTTCTTTTCCGACAGGGATTCTCTTTTTTATTACATTATGATGATCTTGGTACAGAATAATCAGTGGTTTGGTGAGAAAGTCAGTCTATTTTAATGCAGTTTACATATACAAATAAGATTCTTCTGGACAAATGCGTAACAAAAGAGTAGATGAAAACCGCCAAGATTAATGAATCAGTAAATTTTTCCACCATTACCCCTTTTAAGTCTAAATACAATTTTTAAATAAACATTGAATTTATCTATCTTTGCAAATACAGTTTCAAAACATTCCATATTGAAATCAAAATCAAAGCGACACGTCGTTTTTTTAAACAGTTATATGTTGTGAGCAAATAATAGTTAATTCAATAACATGTTTGTTCGTCTTCAGAATCTTTTAAAATACTATCAGGTAAACTGTAGTACTAGTATAATTTAGATCATCTGTTCAACAAAATATATTTATCAGTTTTTAAAAGATCAATTTTACTTATAAAAAAGAAGATGTGGTATGATTGCAAATGAGACAACACTGCACAAGAGACCAAATGTCACAAACATTAACATCCTTAGGTCATCATATATTTCCTTCAAAAATAAGCAGAGCCCATACCGCATATAATATGAAGGGGTTATCTTGTTAGCAAGCGCACACCCCTAACCTGGGTTAATTTGTTTCTTATGTTCCACAAATCAAATTTGATAAAGTCTTAGAATTTCAAAAGTGGTTAAGGTTCAGTTTCCACTCGTATTAATGACTTACATTCATAACGTATATTTGAGTGAGAAATTTGAATTTACATAGGACCATACAGAGAGGTACATTATGCATTTGACATCACAACCGATCGAAGTTTGGACATTATTGGTCGGACTCTGATTACTGCCGTATGTTTTATGTTAACAGAATCAGTGTTAGTTTTCATAGGAGCCAGACGATATATTGTGTTACTTTCAGGCATTTATCAAATAAGGTCATTGTATGTTATATACAGTTCCTTCACTATACTTTTAATCGTCATTTGGCATTGGAGATGGATTGGTATCCTGAACAACGCGACAATCACCGGAAGAAGTCTCGGTGTGCTTATTAAGATAATTAAGACAAGTTACTAGGAGTTTTAAATTGCAGTAACAACTGGTGGTTAAAATTGTATATAATGTTATATTTTTTCTCAGTCCCGTTTTCATGAATGCAAAATTCTACAGAATTATAGACGACTATTTTTCATTTAAAAGATAACACGTGAAGATGCATGTAGAAATTTATAGGTAACTGATACTCAATAATATCTTAAGTTGGCACCAATTATTCCATGTTTATCATATCATGTGGCGTATGGAGGTATAATTATAGAAAAGATTCGAATGGCTATGCTGTATTAATTCTTAAAACAAATCCCTATAGGTAATTGACAAAAAAATGAAGCAAAGAAAAACTTTTTTCAGGTCTTCATCTAAAAGTCATTTTGATGTCTTCAACACTGAGCCTAAGCTATTAACTCACTGCAAGTTCGTTCAAGCGGTGCACTATAAAAGCGATTAAAACAAACCTATATTGTGTTGCACTTTTATATTATGTAATCTGTATTGGAATCTTTGTCCCGATATCTGCAAATCTAGAAATGTATTCATCCAAAAGCAAAGTGGGCATTACAGAATGCGGGAAACAGAAGTATTTACACCTGATCCATGGCAAATGCAATCAAAAGTTTATAACATTTACTAAAATCTTCTAATATAAAAATAATAGCTTTCTTTACAAGTTGCCTTAAAAAGTAAAATCACAAAACACCTAAATGCAGTGTAAAAGTACAATCAGTTGTCGAAAATATTATTTAATGATACCAATATGAAAGTGTAAGTCGATGAGACAGCAGTTCATCACACACACATGCAATGTACATAGAATCATATTCAAAACAGTGTGGCTGTGGCCATTGATTGACGACCTAAATTATCCCATTGACTGGGACAGATTATGTGAACGTTTATCTGTAACGACCACTGCTCACTATGTACTTGCTAAAGACACTTAAACTGTGGGGTCAACAAAAGGTTCTCAAAACCTAAATGAAGTTATTCGAAAAATTAATCAGGAATAACACGATGTTATGATTTATATCAATAATATAAATCAAAACATAAAGATTATTCCTGATTAATTTTTCGAATTTTTTTATTATTGAAGGCGTTAAGAACCTTTGGTTACCCCACAATTTAAATTCTACAATAGGTAAATAGTGAGCAGTGGTCGTTACAGACACACGTTCACCTAATCTGTCCCAGTCAATGGGATAATTGAGGTCGTCAATCAATGGCCACAGCCACACTGTTTTGAATATGATTCTAAAAATATATATCTAGAGGTCAATATACAGTCTTCAACAATAGACAAGTGTTTAAATTAAAATCGTGTTCGTACTTATGGATGTTCGCTTCTCTTTTTCAAAATAACAAGCTTTTCAATACATATTGAGAAGTGATTGATTAAGGAACCAAAAGAGCGAAAAAAATATATAGGTCCATGTGCTTGTTTTTGATATATTAACCATTGAAATTTTGGCGGGGAAAATGTTCTCTCTTGATTTTTCTTAGCTTTTTCATTGACAAATAATAATTCTCAAAAACCAATTAAAAAATAACAAAGATATCATAAGACTTTTACCAATGGTTTATAATTATACATTTATAAAAAGAAAAATGGAGGTTAGTGGGCATTTTTTTAAGGCATGAAAATGGATAAAACCAGAGAATTCCGAAAATATGACAAATATAAAAAAGAAGATGTGGTATGATTGCCAATGAGACAACTATCCACAAAAGACCAAAATGACATAGAAATCAACAACTATACGTCACCTTACGGCCTTCAACAATGAGCAAAGCCCATACCGCATAGTCAGCTATAAAAGGCCCTGATAAGATAATGTAAAACAATTCAAACGAGAAAACTAACGGCCTTATTTATGTAAAAAAAGTGAACGAAAAACAAATATGTAACACATAAACAAACTACAACCACTGAAATACAGGCTCCTGACGTGGGACAGGCACATACATAAATAATGTGGCGGGGTTAAACATGTTAGCGGGACCCCCCCCCCTAACCTGGGACAGTGGTATAACAGTACAACATAAGAACGAACTATAAAAATCATTGAAAAAGACTTAACTCATCAGAAGGACAAAACTACAAGTGGACGTGGCCCGGTACTTATACATAGTCCAAAGATTGGCAAGCGAACAGCTTACACCGTTCTATGTCCAGCAAGCATAGAACATAATTGAAATACCCAGACAACATGAGTATGTTGGCCCAACATTGGCACAACGTATATCATTGCATTGGCCCATCGTTGTATTTTAACGTTGGCCCAACGTATAAGTGCAAAGTGGGCCTACGTTGGCCCAACATGATGGCTTCATGTTGGCCCAACGTTGTACGGTTATATGCAATACATAGAGCCAACGTTGGCCCATTGTATGAAAAACGAAATCCATGTTGGCACAACGTTGGACCAACGTAGAAATATCTTTTCTTATGTTGGCACTATGTTGGTCCAAGGTAGGTATTTCTCATTTTTATGTTGGCAATACGTTGGTCTATTGTTTCAACCAAATTACAATGGATGCTGCATGAGGAGCTGTATATGATAAATACCCCGGAGCGCATTTGATCTTTTTTTGTATTCCAAACTGCCAAAGTTTAAGGTAGCAGTTCTGTATTTTTGTATTACCCATTGTTGTTACTGTCCTTGTTTTTTTCATGAACTTTGCCTCTTTAATTTTATTTATTGTGTGACGCTAAGATATTTCTTTGGCAATGTTTGATGGATCGACCAGATAAACTCTGTGTCATTTGGTGTCTTGTAAAGAGTTGTCTCATTAGCAATCATACCACATCTTCTTTTTTCATATCAATTTCATTTATTTCTTTAACAGAACAAATGACGTATGGCTTATGGTTAGGCGATCAAACAAATAGTTTTTTCGGAGATGTAATTTTAGTTGTATTGGTTCCAGATCCAGAATGAAAATTAAATAATTCAGAAGATGAAACTTTATTTATTTTAAATTTAATATCATTGGTCGTCACCACTATTAGTGTCCTCCTCAATTTGAACTTCAACAGTGTCATTATTATTTATAATTGTTATTTTTTTTTTCTCTTCTCTGTTTCTTGCCACCTTCTCTGTCAAGGCTTAAGCGCCGCCAATCTTTAGCTGCATCATCTATTTCCTTATCCGAAGACTCTTTACAGCTATGTTTTTTTTCTAACCGACTCTGTAATAAAGTTATAAGTAAACTTGAATTGCGTATTTGCCTAATGCATGCGTGCGTAATCTCCCTTCTAGATATGTAATATGAATTAATGTATATTCTAAATAGTTTAAACACTATTTAATACAAAATAAAATCTTAAATAACCATTTTGTTTTATATTGGTTATTTGTCTAATGGTCAGAAATCTTTAGTATTAGACGGATTTGTGGGTATAACAAACCCCTTATTACTATTATTTCAGAATTCGGTATCATGCTTTATATATTCGTAATATACATGATATATAAAGAATAATTTAGATGTGTATTAATGAACAGTTATATATTTGATATATAAAAACACTGTTACACATTCAAGTGTGTATATGATTACCTAATAGGTTTCACAAATATATCGTATCTGTTTGCACGCGATTTAGAAATACAATAAAACTAACAAATTCATTTATATTTTAATGAAGTAGAAATCATTATACCACATTTTTGAAAAAATTACGGAATAAGGTACATCTTAAGACAATTTTATTCCATTAACTTCAGTAATGATCATACATGTTGTGGTTATAGATTTATATATTTTACCATTTGTTTGAAGATACTAATGTTCAGTGGCAAATATTTCATGATAATTAATAGGATTGAAATGATTTAAAATCTAGAAAATATTTCGCCCGAAACGTAGAAACTTCAAGATCAGCATTATAAAATGATAGAAATTAATATATATGTTTTGATTTTTAACAACATCCCTCAGATTAAAAAATCATATTGTATTTGTCATTCTGAATCGTATATATATATCAGATTTTTTAAAGTTACAACTTACATGTTACTATCTTTCTCTTTGAATCTCAGATGACATGATTTTCTCTTTTTGTTTTCTTCGTATCGCTGCTCTCTTACAAATACACAACAGGAAATAATCACAAAAGTGACCATCCCATTACATTCAGATTTCCTATAAACTTAATTACCATAGCAACTATCTTTGAAATTTGTCGAACATATGGTCAACCTTCTATCAGAATGGGCTTGATTAACAGACTGGCTGTATCAAATATCACTCTGCATATAATTGCTATTATTATGTTTCACAAAGTTTAATGAATAAAGTTATTATAAATAATGATTGCAATAAATTTGAATTTTTAACCAGGCAATCTATGTTTACGATATACATTTTTTTTTATAACAGTAATGATATTCCAGTATAAATTTTACCTGACTTATATATAGAGTATAATATATAATCACGCAACGTTGGGCCAGCATTGGCCCAACACAGAGTTGTAAATGTTATTTCAGTTGATAAACACTTTCGGTATAACATTAACTTTTCATAAAGCCTGCTGCAATCGAAATTATCCGCCTCCCAAGAGAAATAAAGCGTAAAATATTATATTATCAATTCTATTAACAAAATTTCATATCGGCCCTATGTTGCTACTAACATAATGCCAACATTTGCCCGATTATTTATAACCAACATGAGATAATAATATGAATTTACAACAACAGACCAACGTTGGGCCAATGTTGTGCAGCCGACACCAACGTGCGACTAATGTACCGACAATTTGCCAACGTTGGGCCAATGTTGTGCAGCCAACATAAACTTGCGACCAACGGACCGACAATTTGCCAACGTTGGGCCAATGTTGTGCAGCCAACATAAACTTGCGACCAACGGACCGACAATTTGCCAACGTTGGGCCAATGTTGTGCAGCCAACATAAACTTGCGACCAACGGACCGACAATTTGCCAACGTTGGGCCAATGTTGTGAAGCCAACACCAACGGTCGACCAACGGGCCGACCATTTGCCAACGTTGGCCCGCTGTTAGTCTGCTGACTGGGTAGCGCCCTCAACACCAGTGACAGTACATTGATATATAAAAAAGACAAAAACTGACAAGGTCCTGATTCGGATAAAACACAGACATAAAATATATATGAATTTTTTAAGGCTCTTCCTGATTTTATTTCAGTGAAAAAACGAAGTTTGCATATGCCAGTCTACATTTATATAAAGTCCATTTGAGGGGGACCATGAAATGACCCTTCAATCATTATTTGACACTATTTAAATCCCAATTCAATGCGCATGTCTTAACCACCATTAAGTTAAGGAATTTGTTATATCTGTCAAATTAATGATTGCTGAACGCTAAACGTTCAGTGGCAAATATTTCATTAAAGATCGCGAAATTATACCAAATAATTCTAAGTGAAATTGAAGAGTAACATGTTAGTGGCGAATCCAGGATCTAAAAAATCAAGACGAAGGGCATAATCACATGGAAACTTCTTCTGGGTATTGTCACGTTGACCAGGATACCAATCCATCTTCAATGCCAATTTTCGATTAAAAGTATATTGCAGGAACTATATAAAAAGTTCAATGACCTTATTTGTTAAATGCTTTAAAGTAAAAGTAATAATAATTTGAGATCGAATTTCTTTTTGATGACTTTGTACACATTTCGCCATTTTACTAAATTACTCGCCCAGCAAATTATGGATTGTTTATGATTTTTCCAGTCGTACAACTGTTGCCTCGGCGCTGCAATGTGGGATATCGGAATTCTTACGTATTTATCATACATATGTCAGCTTGCTTGAGTTACTAATGAACACCGTACGGCCTTCTGAGATGTTTAATTCTATTTAAATAAGGCTGAAGTGTTATTTTATTTTGTTTCGTACTTTTAACAGATTTATCTGTTGTGATTACTATTTAGCAACGTGATGCATGCACTGATTGAGTAGTCAGAAGATTGATGTATTCAGATACTTATTATGCACTTTCTTTCTTCAGTTTACATTTAATAAATCGTTCATCTCAAAGTAATGTTAAAATGACACAACAAATACAATAAAACACGCAACAAAATCTACAAACATGCCAGGAACTGAATTAATTAACAACGGTTGTCTATTCTTCTCCGGGAATTAAGCATGACAGCGAGGAAATGAAAAGCTAGGAGTCTACTGAAGATGAAAGCCGTTTCTTATTATGCAAGTTTATTATTGATATGAATATTATTCTTGACGGTGTATGCTGCCAAAGTAAACTAATATCTTTATGTTTGATTATTTTCCGTGTCAGTTATTGTTTTATAATACTAGGTAATATACTTAATAGCAATGTCTAAACATTCAGAGGTTTTTTAAATTGTATAATACCGGATAATGATAAGCAATATTAATTCCATATTTTGTAAAAAAAAAAAAAAAAAAAAAAATAGATATTTATGAAAGTAAAACAATTAATCATCAACTTCTGTGAAGTGAATTTTGGTTAAATTTTAGCAAATGAAGATTATACACAATAGATATATATAAGAAAATGTGGTATGAGTGGCAATGATACAACTCTTTATCCAAGTCACAATTTATAAAAGTAAACCATTATAGGTCAAAGTACGGTCTTCAACACAGAGCATGCCGGTGTACATGTTATAATTGTAGCCTTGATTTTTTTTATAATTCTTTAAACATTACATATCTACCACAGAGAATGGAATAAGAAACAGCACAAAGTATCGTATTACAGGAAATAGGTGTCTGACAGGTCTAAATGTGCTCACACGTACCAACTAATCACGATATAGATGCTGACCAAGTATGAAGTATCTCAGCTGTACTTGAGAGAAAAGTAACGAATAAAATTATATTGAAAAATTTCAAGGCTCGGCAACCATAAAGTAAGTTTCCAAGAAATCCAAAAAGAACTCACACGCTAAAACTCATCACTGTCAATCAATATAACCAACATACTTTAGTCTCATCACAATTTTGCATATCTTATTTGTAGTTATCATACTATTTAAATGTTTCATGTTTTTGTCCGAAAGCAGTATTTCGTTCCGCTGACCTACTTGTAGATTTTTGATGGTATGTGTTATAATTAATTAGATAAGATTAGGTTTAGTCACATACCCTGTAGACTTCATACTTTCCATCAGATTAATGCGAAATTAAAACGAAATTTTGTTATAAAAAGATTTTTTTATACTACCATTGAGCATAGTATCATTATTTAATTATTTAAACTATGTCTCCTTAAAGACAATATAAAGATGGCTTGGTTATCTTTTTTAATTCTTTCATATTTTGTTTTGTGGGTACCTTCCTGGGTGAGTGTTTGCGCATTTTGTCAGCGCAGTGACTTGCAGGTGTTTGCTGTTTTGTCATGTTTTTTCATTAAAATATATTCGTATCAATAGAAGTCTTGCAACATTTCTTATTTTCATAATCACATGTCTATATGTAATTAATCTATTTACAAAATTTAAATGAGAACCTGAGGATAAGATATTAAGATAAATGGTCCTACTACTAGAATACAATGTGCATTTGATTTCACTCCCGTCTGCTTTAAATTCTGTCATTATCATAGTTTCATGCAATAACAGATTTTCAAATGTCTTGACACACGCACGCAATATGTATACGTATCAATAAGTTAGATGACCTTTAGGATCGCTGATTAGAATGATTTACCAGTTGCTGAGGCATGCAATAGTTTATTGAATGAATATCAAGTAATATTTATATCTTAAGGGTATTTTGAAATTGAGATTCAATTTGTTATAATCAGTGTCTCAATGGTATAAGCTTTTTCGTGTTATCTGAAGAATAAACTAAAAGTGCTTGTGAGACTACAAATGAAAAAATAAATGAGGGAAACCGTTTAAGTTCTAAGATATGAAACGTTGAAATTTACAGCTCTGTACGCCAAAACAGTTATAGAAGCTAAGTTACGGAAAATCGGAAGGTATTTTACATTACTTGGTTTGGATTTTCTCCTTTATCTGTTATCATACTTTTTTTCTTTTTTTTTCTAGTGTTCATGGTCGGCTATACGATATGGTCTTGCTCATTGTTGAAGGCCGTACGGTGACATGTATTTGTTAATTTCTCTGTCATTTGGTCTATTGTGGAGAGTTGTCTAATTGGCGATCATACAACATATTTGGTGTTATTTCATTCCTTACTTTTTTACTACCCCTCTCCGTTATATTGTCTTAGTTTTTGTGCAAATAGATGTATGGATTTGAATGAAGAATTTTATCATCTATGGTTATATTCAGCCTTTGCATATATTTTGAGAAATATTGTTTTGTCCATTCCTTTCCGTGTCTGACTGAATGATTGCATTTCTGTCTGTCGGTCCTTGACAAATAATTGTAAATCCCAAATCTCGTTCAATTTATAACAAAATGTTCGACTTTGACTTATTAGCTATTTGTTAGAGCAACCATGAACTTTATCAATTATATATACAAAAGTTTGTAAACATCAAATCATGCACAATTTACAAATAAATGACGCTGTCGACTTGACTGAATTTCTTTACACTGTGTGAAGAATTGCAGTTGATTTGTTTCATATAAGATTGACTCTTATGGTTTAATCTAACAATTAATTGACTTCAGAATATCTACATATGACGAAGTTTGTTGTCGCAAAATAGATGTATCTTACATTAGACATGACGTTCGATTAGGGAAAACCTTGACAAATAAAACAAGAATTTGCACGTACTTTTTGGTTTAAAACATGGCCTTTGCCATTCTAACATGTTTGGAAATTTGAATATGCAAAATCTTATTAATTTTACTGTGGAATTGCGTATTTACTGACATATTTACTTCGATCTTTGTGTAATTATGACATTTTTCTAATTATTTTTGTAATCGGATTTGTCTTAGGGAGTTTCCTTTTTCCATTACAAAACATGAACTTAGCTTTTCTTTATATCGGAATTGTAAATACAAAATTTCTTACAGTTTACATTCCATTAATTTGAATTGATAGAAACTTGACAAAATTGTGTAACCACAAAAAAGTCATGTTTACTTTTGTGGAAATATATAGTTTGTTTACACATACTTTATACTATCCATTTAACTTAGGAAACAGAGCTAGGAGACAAGTTTTTGTGTCGAAATAAAACTTTCTTATATGATTCTACGATGATTTGATCAACATGTTATAATTAAATTTGCTATTAAAATTTATTAATAGAATTATGCAATTACTTGAACAAAAAAATCAGAATGTCACGCCACCAAACACAGATGGACTTGATCGAACACGTAGATGAGGTTCCATAGATTAATGAACCTTCGTTATGGATTACCGTCAAATCCTTGTTCCATTAATGTAAGCAATGGTGATGAATTATGTGCATTTGTGGCTTTCTCTTAATTTACTGTATCTATTCCTAGCTATTATAGCGAAATAAGGCGTTCGATCTGATGTTATGAATAATTACTTAATGTCAAGATTGAAGCATAATAAAAACGAAATTGGTTACTTATATGTTATTGCTGAGATTTTTTCTCTCTCCCAGTTATAACGTTTTGATGATTTGTTGATATACAATTGCAAAATTAATTTTGTTTTATTCGTCTTGTTTACGGGCTCGAGTCTTTAGTACATTTTCACAATGAACTGAACTTTTAATCGTGATTGACTGTTCTAATTAATGTAGTTGACTGTTCTTGTTAATTGATTATCAGTGTCTGATTTACGTCCTCTGTCTTATTTTTGTAACATATTTTAATGTCAAATATTACTGATGAAGAAAAAAGATGGAGATAAGTGTGTGCATGTTGTAGACTGCCTTCTAATGATTCAATTTTACTCCTTTTAGGAAAGTCTTTTTTTATATATAGAAGCTTTAGTCTAGTTGTATATATCCCTATTATAACAAAAGCAGTTCATGTATCGTCGGAACAATAAGATGATTTTTAAAACCTTTTTGTTGCGAATCTTTGTATTATTATTTTAACAAAAGAGGGACGAAATATACCAGAGGGATAGTCAAACTCATAAATTGAAAATAAACTGACGACGCCTATATTATAAAGTATTTCATGATTTCAATTTACCTTCAAATTGTTCAATCTGTGTTTCGTTTTTTTTTCTTCTTTATTCTAATTATCATGACTTGTTATTTGATAAAAGGTCCTTTACAAACATTTTATATTCAATGTATCTTATTATCTTTACACTAATACTCAGCTGATGTAACTTCTTATAGACTATCAATTTTTTTCACATTGATATCAGAAAAAAATATAAACTGCGAGCCACAATGTGAACTTTTTCGGCGAATAAGAGTAGCTAAAGAGAAAAAGGCTTCACAGATACTGTGTCTGGTCTTGTCTTTCTACTTTAGATATTTTTGTAAGCTCAATAACGTCTCTTCACACACTTGAATAACGGAGCCACCGAACAGATAGTTGGCAAAGAGAAGCACGATAAATGATCATATTCAGTTATGAACATAAATTCATGATCATATTCAGTGCTAGTTTTAGACGTAATTTCAAAAGCATATTTAATTATAGATGTCAATTCAAAGCGCTTCGGACGCAAGAAATTATTAAACGTGTTGTTTTCAATTTTTTTCACATGTAAGTATATTTTATCGTCCTTCCCTACGCCTACATCACCCTGCTCTATCGCTCAGTAATTCTCGTATCAAGACTTCAAAACGAGACCAGGCATTATCAGCGACGTTACAATGTGAGAGGAGAAGTTATCAGCGACGTCACAATGCTAGAGGAGACGTTATCAAGCTTGCTTTCAGTAGGACAACCGGAAGCGCCTGAGTAAGGATTTCGGCGCTCAGTGATACGGTTCACTAGACGACGTTGTCAACACGTAATGGCGGCCATTATTTGACGTCGGATTTGGCATTCCTTGTTGAAAGTTGCATTTATGACATTCTTGGATGCTTAAACTTTGTGCCACACAACATAAAAGATAAAGCTTTATTCCAGATATTGCAGGTAATTATTTTCAAAGAAGTCGCATCCCAAGAAATGATTTAAACGACAAAAATAAAGTGTAAAATAATATGAAACATGAATATTGAAATCCAAGTTTTCATCATTTCCTTTTCATGTAATGAATTTACTATTTATCACTTTTATTATTTTATTACATTCGGATTTCGGTCTGGGGTATCCGCCCTTGTCTCCGGAAATATTATACCCACTGTCAACATCCGTTTTCAAACTGGACAGACAAAATTGAAAAAAGTGTTCTTCACGATGATCTCCCTGGAAATAATTCACGCTATCACTTTGTGAACATTGTAAACATGAAACGGCAAATACGGACCAAAACGAATCAAATTTGAAAGCGTGGATGATAATGTTTCATGCCGACTGTAAGTTCTCTAAAAAAGGGGGTGGGGTGGGTGGGTACTTCATGAATTTTGCTGCACGTCAAAGACGTCCATGTACTAAATCATTAGAATGTAAGACATATTCACTTGAACTCTTGGCTACTTTATACCTGGTCTTATATAAATAAATTCCAATTTTATCTGGGAACAATTAATTTTATCTTCATTATAAACTAACTATCTAACTAATTTTATTCAGGATAAAATCCAGTACAAAAGGATCATCGCTGAAACACATGAACACATATACAAAACAAAACAACAATAAAACATAACAACAATAAAACATAACAGCCAACACTTTTGACACTTATAACAACATGAACAAGCAAGAGACAAAACTCATTATATGTTTATGTGTTAAGAATCAGAATGTATTGTGTATTGTTGTCATTATTGCCTGTCAGGGGCCCTTAATTGGAAAATAAAGAATTTTGAACTTTTATATGTCCCTGATTTCATTTATATAATACATGTACACTCAAGTTTAATATTTTATCTATAAAAATTAAATCTTTTATGAACACAAATTGATACAATACAAAGGGAAAGGGATTATAGGCACTTGTTTCTGACAATGGGGGTTCACTATCCATACTCTTCTTTCACATGTATAAAAAAATAAACCAGTCATGCTTCAGTCCCTATATGATCAACCAAATTTTTTCCAACAATGTCTCAATAGTCATGACAGTGGTGGTTCCATGATTTAATTGAGAAAAACTGGGTTGTGATTGCCCCCAAAATGTATATAATTTTAGCTTGTATTGTACATGTTATGATACAGTATTTATGTACACTATAATATAATTGAATATAAAAATGTTAATGAAAGGATTGTTAACACTCAAATCTGCTCCATGTTATGATATTAAACATTGTTATCTAACATGTTTAACACCGCCACATTATTTATGTATGTGCCTGTCCCAAGTCAGGAGCCTGTAATTCAGTGGTTGTCGTTTGTTTATGTGTTACATATTTGTTCTTCGTTTTTCATAAATAAGGTCGTTAGTTTTCTCGTTTGAATTGTTTTACATTGTCTTATCGGGGCTCTTTATAGCTGACTATGCGGTATGGGCTTTGCTCATTGTTGAAGGCTGTACAGTGACCTATAGTTGTTAATGTCTGTGTCATTTTGGTGTTTTGTGGATAGTTGTCTCATTGGCAATCATACCACATCTTCTTTTTTTTATATTATACTTAAAAAATAAATTTTCAAGACTTGGAAATATTTTCTTTGCCCATTATTGCCTTTAACTTTTATGTATTGAGCAAAATGCTTGAGGCATAATTATTTATAATACTTAGTAAAAACATGTATTTTCTTGGTAATTCATATGGCAAATTTGTATTAATGTGTTGATAATAACAATGCAAAGTTTAATTTTGCTTTGAATAATTTAGTATATAATTTATTTAGTAATTGTATGTACATTTGCTTTATATTTACAGGAAGGAGAAAGATGTTCACTATGAATCAAAAATTCAATACATAGGACTTTTATATATCAACAAAAAACACTTGCACATGTACATGTGTATGTGTGATATACATACAACAAGAAAACAGTAATCAAATGGAATGTCAACGACCAGTGTCCAGTAATGTTGAAAGCAAAATGATTTTGATAGATAACAATAGGACTAGAATATATTAAGGGTAAGTAATCCAAAAGTGTCTGTTTAGGGTAAAAACAGTCAGTTATTTACAGTGTGCTATGATTTCAATCCCACAAATATGAAACAAAAACATAATATACATTTACATGGTATGCAGACTGTTTTCATAAGGGAATAGACTGAAAATATCTACATTTAACAGTCAGACATAATTATATACTAAATTATTCTTTTTTATATATATTGCCAATGGAATAAATTGAGGATGGAAATTATAATTAATGAGATATAGGTAAAAGAATCATACACAGACTTTAAGGCCGAATGGTATTCTTTTAATAGTTTAAAGATTTTATTCTGTTATCTATGTTGTATAAATGTCAAGATAGTTACATTTGGATTTAACACCTAATTTCAAGAATGAAGGGTACCATAATTTAATTTAATTTATGATAAAAAAAAACAATATAAGGGAATTAACTCTTACATGATGTGCATCATATCCATGCAAATGAAGCGTTTTAATAAATCTGACCATTTTTATATGACCGCAAAAATTGAAAATTTTTTGGTCATATATTGGTATACTTTTAGTTTTCGCACTCTAACTTTAGTAAAAGTGAATAGAAATCTATGAAATTTTAACACAAGGTTTATAACCACAAAAGGAAGGTTGGGATTGATTTTGGAAGTTTTGGTCCCAACATTTTAAGAATTAGGGGCCAAATGGGCCCAAATAAGCATTTTCTTGGTTTTCGCACTATAACTTTAGTTTAAGTAAATATAAATCTATGAAATTTTGATACAAGGTTTATGACCACAAAAGAAAGGTTGGGATTGATTTTGAGAGTTTTGGTTTCAACAGTTTAGGAATTAAGGGCCAAAAAAGGGCCCAAATAAGCATTATTCTTGGTTTTCACACAATAACTTTAGTATAAGTAAATAGAAATCAATGAAATTTCAACACAAGGTTTATGACCTCAAAAGGAAGGTTGTGATTGATTATGGGAGTTGAGGTCCGAGCAGTTTAGGAATAAGGGGCCAAAAAGGGGCCCAAATAAGCATTTTTCTTGGTTTTCGCACCATAACTTTAGTATACATGTAAGTCAATAGAAATCTATGAAATTTAAACACAAGGTTTATTACCATAAAAGGAAGGTTGGGAGTGATTTTGGAAGTTTTGGTCCAAACAGTTTAGGAATAAGGGGCCCAAAGGGTCCAAAATTAAACTTTGTTTGATTTCATCAAAAATTGAATAATTGGGGTTCTTCAATATGCCGAATCTAACTGTGTATACACATGTAGATTCTTAAATTTTGGTCCTGTTTTCAAATTGGTCTACATTAAGGTCCAAAGGGTCCAAAATTAAACTTAGTTTGATTTTAACAAAAATTGAATCCTTGGCCAAGTTGGGGTTCTTTGATATGCTGAATCTAAAAAAATACTTAGATTTTTGATTATTGGCCCAGTTTTCAAGTTGGTCCAAATCGGGGTCCAAAATTAAACTTTGTTTGATTTCATCAAAAATTGAATAATTGGGGTTCTTCGATATCCCGTTTTCAAATTGGTCTACATTAAAGTCAAAAGGGTCCAAAATTAAACTAAGTTTGATTTTAACAAAATTTGAATTCTTGGGCTTCTTTGATATGCTGAATCTAAACATGTACTTAGATTTTTTATTATGGGCCTAGTTTTCAAGTTGGTCCAAATCAGGATCCAAAATTATTATATTAAGCGCGTATTGTGCAATAGCAAGAAATTTTCAATTGCACAGTATTGCGCAATAGCAAGAAATCTTCAATTGCACAGTATTGTGCAATAGCAAATATTTTCAATTGCACAGTATTGCACAATAGCAAGAAATATCTAATTGCACAATATTGTGCAATAGCATGAAATTTTTAATTGGAGTCTTATCTTTCTTTTTTCAGAATAGTAGTTGAATCAACTTAAATCATTGTTTTATACAATATACAATGTATATTACTTTTACTACCAACTGATAAATTAAAACAATCTTTACCATTCAGTGATTACAACTTCAAGCACTTTCTTTACGTTTTAATATTTTATGATGTATTTAAATGAGTAGTTATTGTTGCAAACTCCATTAGAAATTTGAATTGAGATCAGTTTTGGAATAAGGGAAAGGGGGATGTGAAAAAAAATTGGGGGGGGGGGGGGGTAAATTTGTTTCATTTCAGATTTCATAAATAAAAAGAAAATTTCTTCAAACATTTTTTTGAGAGGATTAATATTAACAGCATAGTGAATTGCTTAAAGGAAAAAAAAGTATTTTAAGTTCATTAGACCACATTCATTCTGTGTCAGAAACCTATGCTGTGTCAACTATTTAATCACAATCCAAATTTAGAGCTGAATCCAGCTTGAATGTTGTGTCCATACTTGCCCCAACCGTTCAGGGTTCAACCTCTGCGGGCGTATAAAGCTGCGCCCTGCGGAGCATCTGTTTTTTTTTAGATAAGAGAATGACTTGAGCAGACTGTATTGAGGTCATAGATGGCAATAACAATGAAATACAATATATTATAATTATCATTGATTCTTCATTACTTTTTGATTGAATTAACAAACTTAATTTAATAACAAAAAATTTCATTTTCAGTAGACAACACATCCTGTCAGAGGAATAATTTTACTGGAGGATAAAAATTTTGATACCTGGAATCAGCAATTTATATGAAGTTTGTTATGAGAGATATATTCATGTACAGAATGGTATCCGAGGTGGTTCAAGTGATTATAAGCGGCCATTTTTGTTGAACTAATGCAGGATTTAATAAATGAAAGACTATGGACTCCAAAGTTTAGTAACAAGAGGATTTTTTAAATATGTGAGACTCATCAACATTAAAAAGTGCAGAAGTGAAATGTCACCATATTTATTAAAAAAAATCAGATTATTGACTCAGTTGTTTTCATGAATATTTTGTTTTAAGCAATTTCACTGTTATATACTTAATAAGATTCCACGTTTATTTTATACTTCTGACAACCGAATATTATATCTTCCCTCTGGCCTCAAGTGTTTCCCTTTTATTTTGCATGAGTGTAATTTAAAAAAGCTCGCTTTTAGTTTTGGGCAAATTCAAGTTTTGCCATTCCAGAATTATTCAACTTTTTTCCTGGTAAATTAGACATGTACCCACATGTTGTATTTTGCTTTGGTACTTTTTCAAGAAATTGTGGATCAAGGCTGAATTTTATCAAATAAGCTCATTTTTGGATATTTATCACATATCACATACTTGAATAATCTTTAAAATTGAGAATATAGATGGGCAATGTGTCAAAGAGATAACAACCCAACCAAAGAGCAGAAAACAAGCAGAACCAGTAGTATGCTTATATTGATTTACTTCACTTTTGCCTTGTTGTTGAGATTGAGTGAAAGAATTTATGTTTTGTTTATTCCTATCAATTAGGGGGGTGGGGACCAGTATTCAACAATGCATAACTAAATGTATATCCCATCACCAGATATGAAGCAGCCAACCATACAAAATAGGCCCCCATCACTAAAGGGAGAAAAGAGATGCACAACATAAAAAATATTCCATAAGGCTAGCTACATTGTATCATTTGAAATTATATTTCATTTATTTTTTTTACATGTGGAATTGTTTTTTGTAAGTAGTTATTTATTCAATTCAAGGTAATAAATACAGTTACCTTTCAGTAATATGAAAATTAGAAAGTTGGGGTATGATCAATGCCAATAAGACAATTCTCCGCCAGATATCAAATGTCTAAAAAGATTAATTTGAACAAAAAGCAGTTAGTCAGCCACATGTACCGGTATAAAAGACCCTGTTACATGACACAAGACAGGCTGAAAAGGAATATTCTGCATCTGTATGCAAAAGTGAAAATATGTTTAGAAATAAATGCATGTGTACCAATGGATGCAAATGAATAGTCAATCCAGACAAAATCTCCAAGGTTTTGGTGTTAGTGTTTTATGCACAAAATTGTCAACCAAATTTTACATACTTCATTCAAATAATTTACATTAAAGAGGACAACAAAATAAAAATAAAAAGAACAGGGCGAATGGGTATAAGGGAAAAGCACCCAGGGCGAACAAGTACATAGGCGGATCCAGGGGGGCCCCACTTTCATGGGAAAAATTTAGTTGATTATATAGGGAATCATTGAAGCATGACTTGAGTTTGAACCTCCACTGTAACCAGAGATTGAGAACCCTGAGCCCTAAAAATGACACATGCCTTTGACAAAATAAAAAGAGCATGCCCCTGCCAACGCCCCCTTTTAAAAATAAGAAACCAAACAAAACACACAACGATAATTATATTAACGAAAGGAATATCAACAGCTTTTCTATGACCGAATCAGATTAAATATTCATTAAAAACTCAGCGGCAGGTAGCAATATTCACGGAATGAATCTTGTTTTTTATAAGTTACTTTGTAAACTTTTAGTTAAAGTACGATCATGATTTCAACAAATCAGTCGGGGGTCCCATGATGTGTAAGCCTAACACTCTAGGGTACCAAGTATGGTATAACGTTGGTATGGATTCAACATATTGCATGCCTTCCTTGGCATTAAGATTAACAAAATTGCTACAAAGAAGAAAAGAATCCAACTTTTAATGACATTTTACGTTGGCATTTTCGGCGCCGGAAATTGACAACGTTTATCTATATACTGACACAACTTCGGTTGAGGTCGATTCCGGCAATTCTGCTTAAAAAATCACATCCAGTAAAATTTATTGATGTCTTAACATATATTTGATATGTTTCAACTATTTTTAGTGGATAATTTTTTCGAGAGATGAATTACTATCGTGTTCTTCAGAAACAAGGTAAAGGGAGGAACAGGGCCCCCAAAGTGGGGACATACAAAGTAAAGGTGACCATTCTCCATTTCTACTCGATAGAAGTGCCAAATTTTTTCAAAACACATACATTTTGTACCAAAGATTAGCATATGAAAGTTTTAAAAAAATTGAGTCGGAGATTTTTTAGAAACACCTCATAATTTTAGCATATCAATAGACGTAATGGAAAAATAGCCAAAAATGGCGCCTTCTTCAATTTCGAAAAAAATCTATAATTTTACAATTCAGTGACACAAACTGCTATATTTAAAGTGGTTTTACACCTAATGATTCACCTTTTCATGATATTTGAATAAATATTTACTTTAAAAACAGAAACTCTTCCAATTTTCAAATCTACCGACCATGCAAGGAAAAACCTATAAAAGATTGAGACCCCTACTTTAAAATGGGAACAAATTTTTGCCCTGGCTTGGACACCTCTGTTCTTTACGAATTTCGATGCCAAAAACTCGCGAGAATAGGTTGTAAAAATTTTTAGCATATCGAAGGATAGGTATTTTTTTGTTCCCATTTTTGATATAGCCATTTAATCCTATAGTGCAGAAAATCAAATCCGAAATTCTATGTTCAGATGTAAAAAAATAAGATTTCCTTATGTTTCACTGATCAAAAATGAAAATAATATGTAAACTCATACATTTTTCTCCTGTAGATATGCTTAAAATCGACAGTATTTATCGTCCGCACTTTGCCGCAAATGAATTTAAAAAAAATACAAAAGCGCGCCATTTTTCAGTTGACGTCGGCCGACGCAAAATAGTCCATTTTTCGGCGTAGGACTACTGAGCGCCGCCGAATCACATTTTGGCCGAAAAGGCACATCCGGTTGTCCTACTGTTTCGTCAAGCGTAAAACTGTCTTAGGGTGAGGGAAAAAGATCAGTAATAGAACGATAAACAGATAATCGGGTTTTCTTCGTATTGACATCGTAAAATATCAGCCGATCGACACAATGTGAAATTTTTTAGCTCGTTCGCTACGCTCACTCACCAGAAAGGTTCACATTGTGGCTCGCAACTATTTTACGATATCAATGTGTAGAAAACCCGATAATCTATACCAGTAAAGACATAACTTCATCAGCATATCCAATTAATGACGTAACTCCATAAGATTATTCGGAAAGTATGTTTAGTTTAAGATGTAAGTGCATAAGCATATTCAGTTAAAATCGTGACTTCATAAGTATACTCAGTTATAGAGGTAACTTCATAAGTATACTCAGTGGCAGACGTAACTTCATAAGCATAACGTAACGTCATAAGACATAAGTATATCCAGCTAAAGATTACTTATAGAATAACTAATCGAAGAGAAAAATATTCAACGAGTGACCGAACAACACATGAATTCACAAATGCGCGCAGCGCATGAGTTAATTATCAGTGTTGTTCGGTCACGAGTTGAATATTTTTCGATATTTGAACTCTTTGATTAGTTATTCTTTTCATTACATTGGCGAATGGCTTTTTTATGAAATTAAAGTAGAAAATGTAAGGAACTATATCTTTTTCTACGCATTCACAATATGTTTTGACAACGCCTATTGTTGTATGACATCAGAGGAGTGAAATAACCACGTTTATTTCACATGTGAAGTTATCGGTTTTTATTTCACTGGGTAATCAATGTAATTCATTGCAACCAATGTAATAATTCAAGTATATTCAGCCGAAGACGTTACTTAAAAAGTAAATCCAACTGAAGACGTTTCTTAAAAAGTATATTCAGCTACAGATGTAACTTCATTGGCATATTTAGTTATAGACGTATCAAATATTGATCCTATAACTCACTAAAATTTCCATATAACTATACTTATCAACAAAAGTAACGATTCAGAGGTTTTACATCATACAACATGATTAATACGATAAACTGTTAAATTATCCAATGACAAACATTTATTTGCAAAGATATACATATGATCCAGAAAATCTGAACGGGTCACAAACTGAGAAAAATGCCGTGTTATTGAACGCAGGTACTGAAAATGTTTAAAAAATACACGACGGACAATTTCGAATGAAAATTCAATTGTCTTACAATATATACCAGTACTGAATGCGAAGACATTCAAAATTTCAATCAAATCATGTTTATTCATCAAGATAAAAGTTCTAATGTAGATTTTTAAAGTTTTCAGAAACATGTTGAAATTGCGATTTAAAATGCGTGTTTTCTTAAATCAAATATTAGTACTAAGATTTTTAGTTTGGTACATGCATCCTACGTCATACATGTTTGTTGTTGTTGACCATAAAAGTATACTATGACATTGTATGTTCGTTGGTTTTTTTTTTGTTTTTTTTTTGTCTCTTTGACCCACACATCGTTTTCATTCTTTATAATTTGCCTTAGAAATGGTATTTTAGTTGAACATTGTAAATAGATCTCAAAAGAGGGACGAAAGATACCAGAGGGACAGTCAAACTCATAAATCGAAAATAAACTGACATTGCAATAGCTAAATGTATGTATCAAACTTAATGAAAAAAAGAGAAAAAACAACGACAACCTCAGTTTAGTAAAGTAAATATTTGAACAAAAATAGGCCAAGCCATATTATTATACAATATAGAAAATGAAGTTTAAAATGTATGGCTACAGTTGTAAGTATATTAATGATATGAACTCCTTGTCCGCAGTTGTTGATATTGTCCAGTGCTAGATTCTTAAACAGCTAATATCTGTATGGTGTAAGGGGAGTTAAAGTGTTTGGGGTGATAAGGTACATACATGTCCAAAACCAAACAAGATGTCGATATCGACGATGACGACACGATATCAAATCGATATCGACAAACGAATACACTGTGACAAAACACACTGTCGATATCGACGAATGAAGATAGCATGAAAATACATACTTTCGATATCCTCGATATCGACAATAAAAACACGATATCGAATGTATATCGAAAATTTCTGTATTAAATAATGTATGAAAAAACACGACGTCGATATCGACAACAACGATATGATATCGATTCGATATCGACATAGAAAATTTTAAACCTCTCCCCGATGATATATGGTATATGGATATACATTAAAGGAAAAAACATAATCTTAAAAGAAGTTTTGACAACCCAGGACTATCTAAGAAGACGGGCAAACAGAGGAAATTAAAGACAAACCCGGTAACAAATAAGACATACAAGGACAAACAACAACATTTGACATTGAAACTAAAAACAAATGAAATCGTCTTGGACATACCTAATAATAAAATGAAAATGCCTGTGTGCAAAATATAGTTATCTAAAATATTTGTGTACAGAAACATTAAAGTAGTCTTTTTGACCAAGTCGCTTTGTAATAGCTTTTACTCCTCTCTTTGCAGTACTTGGACTTTCACTCAGGAAAAACGATTGATCTCAGCCATTCCCTGTTGATTTGCGTACTATTTTTTACCTGGTGTTCATGATATTTTACCCACGGACAATACTTCTAATAAGAAACCTTAGGTGGTAGTTTCGTACAAAATACTTGTTCTTATACAGATAAATCGTATTTGGTGCAGTGATCATAGCTGGCTTACATCATGACACTATGTAAAATCAGTTATCGAATGAATAGAAGCATTTTGTCTCTATTTTATCAGTGATCCCTATTGCAAGGTACAACGATTTCACGTTAACTTAAACGATTTGATGTTTAATCAGCTATTCCATCTCTGGAATAGCAATTATAGGTCTAAAAGAAAACATGACACGAATTCATTTCAATCTGCTTAGTTTAATGAATTGGTTTGCACCCTAATATACCATTTATTTGATCTAAAGGCTTAGAGTAAAAAGAAAGGTATTAAAAGTAAAAAATCCCGATAAAACTTAATTGAGGAAATACAAATGCTTATTACTTACATCAAAGACTATTCCTTCGCATTTACATTTATCATACAAATATTAACAAGTCTATCAAGTCAGTATAGAAGTGTTGTTGAGGAAGAGGATGTATAATTATAATCTTACTTAAAACTTTTTTTAGTTGTGCATGTCTTCGCACTATAATTAATAGTTTTTAGTTTCCTATGTAATGTTTTTTATCGCTTGTATGATGATATTTTGCCATTGGCTTATTGTAAAGCTTTCAAACTCCGTGCTTAGAATGATTTATTTGATAAGTGCAATCATTCATGTAATATTTTTTACAGAATACAATTGCACATTTGCAAACTGCATAGTCTATTCTTTGTACAAGAATTTAGCTGATCAAATAGAGAGGGTTTTTGTAAATTGCCAATTGCGAAAATAGCAATAATTAATTACGTTTCTCAAAGGTCTTTACTTTGGTCAATATAACTGATGAATGAATCCTTTATATATGAATAATTATTTTCCATCCATATTTGAAATGTGTGGATTTTTAACATTGTCTTAACTGCTTGAATTAAATAATTACTTAAAAGGTATTAAACACTCTAATACTTCACTTTTTGTGATAAAACTAGTTCCTTGATTGTGGATATCAAATTTAAAGCTGGAAATTTTTTTCGAATGTTTACCAGCTTATGTATCAGATTTTCTTTGATACGTCTTGAATGATATTTTCTTTTCGAAATCTACTGTCCTTTTAAAAGCTTTCGAATGTTTACCAGCTTATGTTTCAGATCTTGTTTGCTTTGTCTTAAATGCTATTTTTTTTTCGAAATCTACTGTCCTTCTTAAAAGAGTAAGAAAATTGTTAGACCAATATTCGTCAATGAATGTATCTAAAAGTAAAATCACAAAAATACTGAGCTCTGAGGAAAATTCAAAACGGGAAGTCCTTAATCGAATGGCAAATTCAAAAGATAAAACACATCAAACGAATGGATAACAACTTTCATGTTCCTGCCTTGGTACGGGTAATTTCTTATGTAGAAAAAGGTGGATTGAACCTGTCTTATAGCTAGCTAAACCACTCACTTGTATGACAGTCGCATCAAATTCCATTATATTGACAACGATGCCTGAACAGAACAAACAGAAATTTTAGGTTAAAATGTCAACAATAGGGGTACAACAGTCAACATTGTGTTATAATCTTAATAAAAAAAACCTAACAAATATGTAACAAAGAACTGATCATTGTAATATGTAAGTTTCCTTCTACATTACATATAGGACAGTTTTATACAAGGTAATTAAAGGAAAAGCATGAAAAGCAACTTTCTTACTTGATGTTATGCAAAGAGCGCGTTTATCATGACGGTACAAACCTAGTTTTTTCATCGGTTTAAAAAATTCAAATGTGATTTGATTGCCAATGAGACTAGTCTACTGTCCTTAAAAGACCAAATTTCGCAGAAATCAACAAATATAGGTCATCCGTCAACAATGAGCAAATCCCATACCGCATAGTCAGCTATAAAAGGCCCAGAAATGAAAAATGTAAAAAAATCAACCGAGAAAACTAACGGCCTAATCTATGTTTAAAATAATGAACGACAAAGAACAAATTACACAGCAAAAAATGACTACCACTGAATTACAGGCTCCTGACCTGGGACAGGCACATATAGAATGTGGAGGGATTTGGAGGCGCCAACCCTCCCCTTACCTGCAAAGTTTTGTAAAGGTACAATATCAGAAAAAAATACAATTCCAGTTGAACAAAGCTTAACTCATCAGATTGAAACAAATACAAATACACCTAAAGTACAGATATGAAATACTCGCAGTTACTGACAGCTAGTTCAAAGGCAAAAACAACTAATTGCATCTAAATAAGGTCATTATAAATGTGTATTTAGGAGCAGATCGGTTATGGTTTACATCCCTGAAATTTTACAAACTGCATATTCCGAGTGATACAGTTGTAGATTCTGTGCCATTTACTATTTTTTTCTGTACAATATTTGGCAAAATGCTGTTCTGTCGTACTGCAAAACTTATTTGTTTGCGCTACTTCAAAAGCATGCTTTTTAAGCGTTCATAAAAGTAAAAAAAATGCATAATTGAATGTCAACCTGTGATGAGCATGCAAACACATGTTATTAATTAAAAAATAATAAGCTACTTGAAGGAAAGGGTATACATTAGTGCAAAAGAAGGGGAAACCTCTCAAACTCTTCGCACGTTTTTCTGAATACAAATGAAAATAAGCAAATTAGTATGACAACTCAAGTAAACGCAAAGCACTGCGTATATATCTTAAGTGTTATGTAAGGAGTGAACTATTAGTGCAGCTTGCCAACAAACATCGTATAGGTGTTCATTTGTTTTATCAATTATTTACAACCAATCTGGTTAATTGGTTCTTTACTAATACGAGATATTTTGTTGATTATAATATTTTTATTAAGCGGATAGTCTAATATCCTACTTCTATAGTTCTTGAAAACATCAAATTTTCAGGATACACATTAATTGAGGGTAATCTATCAAGTTCATCGAGTGTTTTTATTTTTATTATTGAAAATCAAACAATGCAATGTTTAAGAATGGAAGAACAGAATATACTATATTCGTGATCAAACTTTTCAACGAATCCCTACTAAAACTTCTTTAGACAATTGATGTTCTCATAAAAGATATGATCAGTTGTTGTAATCCCTAGTTCTTTGCTAATCCGCGAAGTTTTATAGTGTATGTTTTCTGCTCTTTGGTCGGGTTGTTGTCTCCTTGACATATTTTCAATTTTCAATTTTATATACAGCTGTAGCAAACAGTTGTTATCAGAAATAATATTCTTACTTGAAATATATATTGTTCCATATGAAGTATACCAGCTATGGACATTGTTTGGCGAATAAAGTTTAGCTGATATTTAACTGTGGTCATAAATATGAAATATCCCTTGAATTACTTAATTTACGAACACAATGTGAATAGATGGAATGTAATATTTTTTTCGGTTTTGAGAAGCAATAGTCTCATGTGTGCCATTCTCATACTTTGCATCTCAGAATAAATATATTTTTCAAATACAACAAGGATCTATTGTAAAATCTATTTAAAGTATAAACACTTCATCGTCGAAAAATATTGATGGTGTCACGTGTAAAGCAGAATCTTCTTACCCTTCCGGAGCACATGAGATCAACCCCAGTTTTTCGAGTTGCTCAGTTTTTAGTTTCTATATTGTGTGTATGTACTATTTTTTTTTAGTTATGGCGTTGCCAGTTTATTTTCGACTTTTGTTAATGACAAAATGAATATTAATTATGAGTGCCTAATTCAATTTAAAATACTAGTACCTGTGGTGTCGAGTTGTTCAAGGTAATATACCAGATCTTAATTTTATCCGCCTCCATAAGAGATAAATGCAATTATTATTTAAATTTGATCAAAAAGATTTGCATCCAATATTGCTCTTTAATAAACTTGACATCAATCGAAATGTCAACCACCCATCTGCTGGTACCCAATACTACAAAAATGTGTATGTTCATGTAGCTACGCAGTTATCATAAGTCAAACAATTAAATACAGAAAAGTTAATTAATATGTAAAGTAATTAAAATAGTAAGGATTTAACAACAATATTGTCACATTTCTTCATCTTACAAAACCGTTATGTTTAAAACGATAATAATTATGAAAACAGGCGAATATGTTTTTCCATTATTGTGTTAAGCATGTTAAGCGTAAGGGCCCGATGGAGTTATCTTTTTGGTTGTCGGGCAGTGACCTTTATAGCTTCCTATTGCTCATATTTGGGGTCATATTAGTTGTTTGCAGCCTCGTTTATCGACCTCTGGTAAATATAGGTATCCCGTGGGCATCATACAACATCTCATTAATATATCCATATACAAAAGTCAGGACATTTGGAATAACATGTTGAAATTGAAATTCTGTAACGTCGAACTTCAATCTGTTACATTCATGTATATTCCGAGTTTCTGAAATAAAGGAATTGTCTTCTTACTGATCATTTCTTTTATCTCTATGTCTCAAAGCAATTTTTATTTTGAACATGAATACATGTATATCAATTTCAGACGTGTGTGATCTAATTTGTTTTGTGTTGTGTGTGTATGTGTGGGTTATTTCGAAGTCAATATTTGATAATATTGAAATAACACTGTAAACCATATAGCACTGTATTCATTAATTTTTAAAGAGATTGAAATTGCTAACACAAAGAAACTCTTTTGAACATCTACAAAAGAATGGCTTTGATGTAAATATTGCAACGTTTATTGCATGTTGTCTCTCATAAAGAAATGAGCATAAACTCATTTGAATCTTAAAAAGTCTACTAAAATTAATAAGATTTCTCTTCTGGGAGCTAAACTGTTATAATGTGTCCTAAAATGAACATAATATAATGCCTTAACAATTAGGAAAATGAGTACATTACGTATAAAACAATCGAACAAAGTCGCGTGTTGTATAATATCAATTTCTTATAAAAATCAATTATGCAACTGTGACAGTAATTCTTTTTCCACTGAAACCCTCAGTTCTAAAGAAAAGATACCAAAATGCTAAAATGAAGGTTTTTCTGGTTAAAGTTAGAAAATGTGTATGTAGGTTCGTTGTAGTTTGAGGTTTGTTTCACATAGTGTTATGGCAAATAACTAGAATCTCACAAGAGTCTGCGTCGCTCAGCTGGCGAATTAATTCCTTAATTTTTTACGAGAAGACAACTTTTGACAAATTTAGCTACATACAGATGGATATGTTTTCGGTATTCTTTCAATATTGCAAAATGTTTTGTCTAGTAGTTTTCGATGAAAATATTTTGAAAATTAACAAAACAGAATCAAAGATAATCGGCGGTTACATGTTTTTCGTCAAATCGTAAAACAAAGAGTAGTTCATGTATATATCCTAAAATGCATTATTTCTAGATAGTTTGGTTAAATTTACTTGGTAATTTCAGAGAAAAAGTCACACGAAGAAAGTAAACTTTTAAGTATTCCTCATTTGGCGTTCGAGTTTGACTGTATAAAGAAAAAAGGCCACTGTTAACAATATTAAATTTGATTAGCAAATTTACAAAATATTTCTCCTCTTAAAAGAGGGGCGAAAGATACCAGAGGGACAGTCAAACTCATAAATTGCAAATAAACTGACAACGCCATGGCTAAAAATGAAAAAGACAAACAATAGTACATATGACACAACATAGAAAACTAAAGAATAAGCAACACGAACCACACCAAAAACTGGGGGGGGGGGGGGGGGGGGGGGGGGAGGTGATCTCAGGTTCTCCTGAAGGGTAAGAAAAATTGAAATGTAATCAATCGTCAATCTGTTTTTAGAGGTAAGTTTCGCATCTAGATAAAGATTAGAAGATTTGGTATGATTACGAAGGAGACACATGTCCACCTAAGTTCAAGTGAATTGAATATAAGTAATAACATAAGCAATAATAAGTTACCACACGGACTTCAACCATGAGAAAACCCCGTACTCTTTATTCGGCATATCAAAAGTCCCAGAAATGAAAATGTGAAAAAATTCAAACTAGTATCTTAACGCCCAAATTTATAACAATAGAATTGTCAAATTGTATTGTTATAAATTTGGCATCTAGCATTCCATTACTATGCATTAGGTTTTGGTATGATTTTCTCTCGGTCACAACAGAGAAAATGACACTGTCGAACAAGGACGATATCTTAAGCTAACATTGCTCTGTGAACCTGATGCACTATCTTGAAATCATCCTATACACAAAGAGGTAAACACTGTTGAGTTTTAAATGAAGTTTCAACTGACAAGAATAGGGAATAATAATTCACTTCTAAACTTTGATCGATGCTATAATAAATCAATGTACATAATAACCTGCCAATTTAAACGAAGAAGAATAGAATATCGATAATTAATTTCATAATTCTGTTTTCGGTTGCACAGCACCATACCTCCCTTATGTACTACAAACAATTCAGTTATAATCAACTACAATGGATCTCGGAGTACTTTCTAAATTATCAAGTATTTCCTTTATGTTCACTGTAAATTATGATCTATTTATTTCTGCAGTGTGTAAGTATGTAAGTTAAAGCAACCTTTTTGGAACTTGAACTTTATTTAGATGTTTCTATATTGTGACAAAAAAGAAAGAAGTATTTTTCTATCGGTTGCCAAGTCATATTGGCATATTTAAGAACACA
Source organism: Mytilus galloprovincialis (assembly GCF_965363235.1). NCBI lineage: Eukaryota > Metazoa > Mollusca > Bivalvia > Mytilida > Mytilidae > Mytilus > Mytilus galloprovincialis. The sequence goes on from NC_134846.1 coordinate 68,037,264, forward strand.
TTTTGTTAACCAGGGAACCAACTGGAATAAAATTCTCCAATCCAAGATATTATCGGACTTTAAACATCGTATACACGAGTATGTTATCACAAAAAATGAAAAGAGCCATTATTAGACTCTGAAATAGCAAAAATAGTAAAATGTTCAATCGTTTCAAAATTATATCAGTTAAGACATGGTTAAATCTGGATTATTTTTCATAAATTGTACGTGTGCTGCCACTATTGCGTCATAAACCAATTGAAATTGAAATACTAGTATTTAACTGAAAATTGCAAATTAACAAATCGGCTTTAGGCAAAATCATCAAACGGGTCAAAGTCTTATCCAAACATATATTATGCCCACGTAAACATCTTTGCATAAGACATCTTGTTGCTAAATTTCTTTTTATATAATACATGCTCATGCTTGAATGACAAGCTCTAAAAATAAGACTTATAATTTGGCAAATTTTGCGTTGAAAGCATCAAATTAAAAAAAAAAAAAATCTTGTGTAAAGTATGCAAGGCAAGGTTCGAAAATATTAGTAATGAAATGCAATCATTTCGTCTCTGTATATAATTTTCGGATAATATACCCCCTCCTTTAAAAAAAAATACCAAAAAACGAAGAACCGGTGACAAATAGAACAGTTTTACACTATCTTCCGGTGTATATTGTATTTTTACCAAAAACTGCAACCACACACATCGAAAATGGTCCCGGTAAGAAATTAATGCAGATTAAATTGCACTGATACGGATCGTTTAGTAAAAAACAAAATAAAGTAAGACATATTGCGGTAAAACTAAAAATACTTTTTTTCAAAAATAAAAGACATCCTGCATGTTTCCAACTACAAACATATGCTCATATAGTATATACTGTATATTTTACAGATGTAAGTGATATATGTTGATAACAAAAACATATTTCATTTAACTACATACAGCCCAAGGGACTTCTTTCAAAGAAATATGTTTTTTCTTAACAAATAAGTTTTTCACAAAATCCCATACCGTTTGTTGTTATTTTATCAGTTAAAAGTGTGATTATTCTATGATATTAAGCATGCAGTACTATTTGCACTATAACATTTAATTTCTATTGAGATTATTTGATCCCGCACTCTGTCCTGACCTACTCAAGACCTTATGGGTTTTTTTGCTCCCTTGCTCTATTATAATGTACTGAACATATGTCACTCAAACTCACACATTGCCTTATTTATATAGAATTTGCCTTAGCTACAAGGCAACAGTAACATCTGACCTTGGAACTTGCTCTAAGGTCATCTCTATTTAGAAGAATCTTAGAATTGACACTATTCATACTGGTTGTTTAGCTTTTTTAAACAAAATTATTGATTTCCCAATAATCCTGCGCGTATAACAGCTACGTCGAAAAAATAGGACACGAGGGACTCACTAGCTGAAATTAAGCGGAACAACTTTCGCGGAATTTATGAATTATGTTGATTATTTATAACAAGAAGTAAGAGTGTCCAGTATCGTGAGATCACTAAAACCAATCACATCAATTACATCTTATTGTCACAAGAAAGAAGACCCGTGCGTATGACATATTGTCAAATCTTGACAGTTCCAGGTTTGCAATTAATTTTAACAATGACCACGGAAAAGATTACAGATGTAACCACAAAACAAATTAAAATATAATGTCATTATTGACGTCTCTACAAGGTCATTATTAAAGTCTGTACAAGGCCATTATAGTCTTAGGGGGAAGTACAAAATGGCAAGTGAAGCATGCGGTTTTATTTAACTATTACATATCATTGTCATTTCCAGCCTACTTCGACGTTTGCCTTTGTTAATACGCCGTTTGCGTTTTTTTAATGATCGTTTGCGCTTTAATTATTCGGACAATATTCCATTTGCCAATTACCGATTTGATTCTGATATTACACACTTTTTTAACAAATTACTTCCCTTTGACAATCGCAGACTAGTTCCATACCGGACAAAATTGGCTTTTGCCAATGCAAAGCATGATGAATTGAAAGTGATGTCTTGAAACGTTACCGGGTGATTGTACATATGTTGAAGTAATGCGCATACTATTATAGAATTATGTAAGGATCTTATTTACAGACTATGGATCTTAGTTATTTTTGCAAAATTTATGAAAGATAGCATTTGTTTGATATAATTAAACCCTCATATACTTTTCAAAGCAGATCACTATAACCTTACAAAAAATGTAGAAAATTAAGTTGTGCGCCAACTATTATTGAATTGTTTAAAGAATTTTTCAATTTTTTCCGGGCCTCGGAACATATTACATTGACTAGTCGCTTTTATTTGAGACGTTATTTTTCACTTAGAAAAATCATCTACAGAATTTCGATTAAAAATATATGTTATTACTGTAAACATAACGTGTTAATGATATATACATTAAAGATCACTCCATTCGACTTTTTGAAAAAAAAATCAATTAGACCAATCTTTAGCGTGGAAAAGGTCAACACGTCTTCATCGAGTCATTATGCAAAATGCATATATTCTTCATGTATCTTTTCTGTGTCATACTTTAATAATTTAAACAAAGCCGATAACCTCTTACATTTGCATATCACCCGGAGAGATAAAAAAAAATAATACCTACTATCCTTTATCGTCCTGAACATACGTAAAATATGTGTCACTGGACGTTAAGTAACTTCAGACAAATTACAATTTCTCTTGAGTTTTTCCGAAAAAAGTGCCGTTTGTTTTTTCGATTGAATTGTTTAACACTGTTGTTTCGGGGCCTGCTGTAGCTGACTATGAGGTATGGGCTTTGCTCATTGTCGGAGGCCGCACGGTGACCTATAGTTGTTAAATTCTCTGTCATGTTGGTTGCCTGTGGAGAGTTGTCTCATTGGCAATCATACCACATCTTATTTTTTATATGACATCATGTAAGTTTTTTAACAAATTTGAATAATAAGTGCCTTGACTTTTATGGATAAAGGACGGACAGAGGACCATATTATTTATTTAAATCGTTAAAACGGAAATATGTATCAACACTTTAATCAACACTTCAGGCAACCTTAGTCGTGTCATAACATTTAGTTTTTTCTGTGTGTAGAAACAATAGACCCACGTAGGAAAACTGGCAATCCAAGTGAATTTATATCAGAATCGAACACACTTTGTCGTTTCAAACTCACAGCATAAAGAGTTGACAGGGTAGTGATCACTTTAGACGAACTACTTGGACCATTCGGTTACCGAGATCTATATTGTAAACGTGAAAAGCAAAATAATCTAAAAGAAAACCGAAATTGCCACTTACTTGTAGATATGACAATATTCAATTTTAGTTTATGTTATGTTTAAAGCATATGTTACATGGTTTTCGTAGTGCACCAAAACAAGACCCAATTTTGAATCAAAGGTTTGTATTCCTGGGCAAGGTATCGAACATGTCAGATTTACAGTATTATAAAATTAACTGTTCGAATATCTCTGTTAATACAATATAAGGCCTTTTTTTAAATGCCAGCACTTTTCAACAGTGATATATCGCTGATTTTTCTATAGATCTCTTTATATTCAAAAAGAAACTGCTGCGCTCGACAGTAAATTTGGATTTAACGATTAGAAATATTCGTTTAAAGCAACGAAATAGTTAACGATAAGTAAGATCTGACATTTTAAGCTAAAAGCAAATTGTTTTTGAAAAAAATGAATTTACTGATGTTTTTTCATTCGTATTTTTAATTAAATAATATATAAAAAAAGTTCTTATAACCCTTATGATGAGTTAATAGGAAATAAATTTCAAAAACATGCAGACTTTGTGTTTTGAATAAATAACTGCACACTAATTGGTAATGCTTACTTTTTTTTAAACATTTCATATAATAATAAATTATATAAATGATCTTACCTTATACAAGTATGTTATAGTCCTTGTGTAATTCTATCTTCTTATGTTAACAGGAATCAGTTATTACTAATTTACATATTAACACTGTTAACTTCTAGGAACCTAATACAAAACTAGCAGTGTCTATTGAAACGATTCAATAAATAGGTTGCTTCTCCTGCGTATTTCTGATAACGTTTCCACATTCCCTGGGATATCACATTTAACACAAATTAAGCACGCAGATAACGGTATTTCTTGTCTTTCTTATTTCCTTTTAATACATTTGATCACCATTTCATAAATATATTTTGTACAGAATCAGATTTGAAATGTCAGTAATATCATGGTCAAAGTTTTATTTGTAATATTAATTTTAGCAAATGACATGACATCAATATAGTTATGTGTAAATGATTTGAAGAAGAAAGAGTTGCTAGACAAATGAGAAATAAGTCAATACCTTTTGATCAGGTAAACCGCATTAGAAATAATTTAGTATGAATTGAGCACACAATTTCACAACCAATAATTTTACATACTTCAAATTACATTAACATATAACCCAACCCATTGATGTGATTCTTCAGATACAATCGGCAGTAAATGTTCTTTTCGTCTTTGTGTTGTATTGCAATAGAATACCTCGTTTAAACTGAATTATCTTGACAATGAGTTTTCCTGGATGATGAAATTTATTTACTACAATCATGCTCCATTAAAACATTGCAACAAAGTTATTGTCATAATGATGTAATCTTGGGTATTGTCGAAATTGATAGATTGTTTTTTACACAATTGTATAACCTTTAATAAAATATGAATGCCACAGTTTAATTTCTCAAATACACACTTTCTCCTCTAAACTTTACAATTTGTGGTTTGCTGTTTCAGATATACGTAGCATAGTTAAAGGTGATAATTAATGTCTTTCACACTGTAGGCCATTATTAATATATTTTCATAAAAAAATCTTGAATCTGCATGTCAAAGTTGAACCAATTATTATATAAGTGCATTTTAACGATTGAAACAAACGTTGATCGAATCTTAAGAGAGGAAGTATCTGATGAAGGAATTAATAAAAAAAAAATAAGCTCAATAAAACCTAACTAAATCATATTTATCAGAATATTCCGAGTAGAATGATAACAAATATAAAAGATATTCCGATGGGAAAACCACTAAATCACTTTTCAGCTTTTACAGCAAGGATGTATGGTCTATATTTGTTCAACCAACAACTTCAACTTTAAAAAATTGTTTAACTCTTCAGTAAAAAACATCCACAGTATTGAAACCTAAAACTGTGTACTTTGAGGTTTAAGGTGTTTTATTTCTGACATTTTAATCAACCGCAAATGTTTTAATATAATAGATTGCTCAAAACTGAAAGATTAAATTGGTTTTGACGAATTTGAGATATGTATTTAAAAATTAGTAGCAAGGACATTCTAAACAAGCATCTCAATTCTGTCGGACGTTTGTTTATGTATGGTCTTGTAAATATACAGTTGAATTCATTTTAATTTCGTGTACCTTTCAATGCTATAGAGAGAGGTAAAGAATTTTTCTGCCACTGACAGTTAAGGTATATAAAATAAAGAACGGATAAAATTTAATTTCATAACAAATAGAAATAATTTTTGAACGTATTTCGATGTCGAATTAGTATATACTATATCTGAATAAAGTAAAATAGCAAAAATACCAATCTCTAATGATAATTCAAATATAAAGTCAAAATTAAAGGCCCAAACACATGAAACGAATGGAAAACAACTGTCACAATCCTTACTTGGTACGGGCATTTCTTATGTAGAAAAATGAATGGCAGCTGTACCTGGTTTTCCCCCCAAAATGCAATTAAAAAAATGTAAAAATACACGATGCTTACTATAACATGCACCAAATTTTTTAATTCGGAACAGCCCTTCATTGCCTTCAAAATTGTTATCTATTTTGATTACCCTTATATTTCGTGCTATCCTGGAGGGATGGCATTAAGGTGTCCGTGTCTTAGATTGCACTACAGTACGCATACATTATATAAGTGTATTCAGTTAGCAGTGGCAATCAGATGATGATTGCTTTAAAAAATCTAGAGGTCTACCCTAAAATCACAATCTTTATAATTTTGTAGTAACTAAATTCCTTTTGGAATTCTCTACGCTTTACACTACTTCCCCCATGCCCAGTTAACAGGTCGAATACTCTATAAAAAAAAAAAAAAAAAAAAAAAAAAACCTGGAAAACATAGATACAAATTCTTGTTTAAGATTGTGTAAAATCTTGCTTTGTGAAGAACCACACCGATTCCCACAACAAAGTACACAAAAGATGAAAATAATCAAAATGATTGACTTTTTGATCGCCACCATATTTGTTGAGTTTGATGGAATAATACTTCAGCAGACAGTCGGTATTTCAATGTGCATCACTACAACTGTCCTACTTGAATTTGAACTCATATGAAACAGAACCCAGTAGTCAGCATTTCTTTGTTGACTTGAGTTATCATTGATATGTTCATAATTATAAATTAACTATTAACAAAACTTTGAATTTTTGAATTTGTAAGGCTTTTCTACCTCAGGAATAATTACCTTAGCTGTATTTGGCAAAACTTTTAGGAGTTTTGGGTCCTAATTCTCTTCAACTTCTTACTTTATTTGGCCTTTTTAACATTTTTTATTCGAGCGTCAATGATAAGTCTTATGTAGACGAAACGCGCGTTGGCGTAAATATAATAAAATTTCAATCCTGGTATCTATGATGAGTTTATTCTCAAAGAAAAAAAAAGGATCTTGCAAAGTTTTTCGATTTTAGTTTTAAATAATTAGATGATGTTCTGTCACTCAATAACCCACATTGTAGTAAAAAGTAAAATAATAAAATTACTGAACTCCGAGGAAAATTGGAAAAAATAATGTCCCTAATCAAATGGTAAAATCAAAAGCTCAAACACACCAAACGCATGGATATCAAAAAGTAAAATCACAAAAATACTGAACTCCGAGGAAAATTCAAAAAGTAAAGTCCCTAATCAAATGGTAAAATCAAAAGCTCAAACACATTACACGAATGGATATCAAATAAAGGCAACAGTAGTATACCGCTGTTCAAAACTCATAAATCCATGGACAAAAAACAAAATCGGGGTAACAAACTAAAACTGAGGGAAACGCATTAAATATAAGAGAACAACGATAAAATGTAACACACACAAACACAGAACCGGACTAAGCATTAGACAAAATCCTTTGAGAATAACAAATATAACATCAAAACCAGATACATGAATTTGGGATAGATAAGTACCATGACACGTCTTATAGTAATGTGAATTCACACTCAAAAATAAGAGAAAACAAACGACACAACGGAAACACAACATTAAAATGTAACACACACAGAAACGAACTATAATATAACAATGGCCATATTCCTGACTTGGGACAGGACATTTTTAAAAGAAAAAATGGTGGGTTGAACCTGATTTTGTGGCATGCCAAACCTTCCTCTTTTATGGCCATGTAAAATATAACATTAAAATGACAACACAACATTACAGGACTACAATATAAATAAATAGAACACAATTGACAAAGAAGCACACGAAAAATAGCTAACAAAAGGCAACAAGTTTAAAGTTTTTAATACGCCAGAAGTGCATTTTGTCCACACAAGAGTCACCAGTGACGCCCAGAAAGCCGAAACAAGTACAAAGTTGAACAGCATCGAGGACCAAAAGTTAAAAAAAGACGTGCCAAAAACGGCCAGGGTTTTCTGTTAGGTACCAGAACATCCGTATATTTTTACAATTTATACTTTTGCAAACAGTAAATTTTATAAAATGCCTATACAAAAGATGTAAATGATAAAACTGAAGTAATAGCTATTTACAGGAAACAACCGAAGTACATTACATAACCCAACAAAATGCAACACATCCAAATAAGTTTAAACCTCAACGCCAAGTGACGTCATATTAGAAATTGTAAATATCAACAGTGTGCTAACATCTCAAATATTCCAGTGAATAAGAAAATTGATAGTACTATTGACAGAAAAAGATTATTAGTAGCATCGTTAACGAGTTACAAAAACAAACAAAAAAGAATAATTTAAAACATCTTTTGGTCAACCATAGTCTCTAAAAGATTCAAATAATTATACATTCTTGGATTTCCGCAAATTCAGGTGATACGTGACCAGAAGAAGCCATTTGGACGCACCAATTTGATAATTATTGTTGTCATTGAAGCGTTTATACCACCATTGTTTCCCCCTATAAGACTGTTCTATTTGTATTTTTCCAAAAAATTTTGAGATTTTATCTGTGTAGAAAAAAAAGAAAAATTTCTCCTGCTAGTACTGCATTGAAAATTTAATATTTCCATATAATGATTACAGCCAGCCCCATTCCCAGCGAAAATCTTGTACAATAGATGTCCACGGTGAACGTTTAACTTGACCTGTGTATTATGAACACGAGGTTGTGTTTACTTCCCATCAACATATCCCCAAAAAAAGAGAAACAAAAACAATTTAAAGAAATACCAAGGACATATCTTTTGTTAAATCATTGTCAAATCCGCAAGAAATACTGAACACAACTGTGATAAGTTAAAGATGACTGTCAAGTGTCGCAAATTCACAGTCAATATCGGACTATGTTATAGCCCATGATAGTCTTAAAATAAAAAAACTACGTCAAGTTGTTCTCTTATCGGCATAATGAAATTAATAAAAAATCCCCCTCCCTCCAAAAAAAAAAAAAAGAACTCAACTTGAGGAATCTCTCTGAACAGTACATGCCAAAAACTAATCTTAATATTATCTAATTTTACTTGTTTATTGATACTGTCGAATTTTTACTAGAAATAGTCAATGTATGGTGGTTCTTTTAAGGATTGAATGCTACTTTATATATTTTTATTACGGAGTGTCTATTCGTTCGGCCTTCCGTTTGCGGATGCGCAAATCTTTAATATAAAAAAAGTGTCGTGTGACGCTGAGTTGTCGGATAACAAATGCTCGTATGCAATGGATGTTTTGAGAATTGGAGATCGTGATTTATATTTAAAGAGGTCATAAAGAAAACTAGAGAGAATGTGATTTCTTTAAAACATTTTTTTATATATTAGTGACTCCGGAACACTAGTGTTTATAGTATACATTTAAACTGAGAGGAATAAAGTCTGATATCAAACTGAAATTGCTGAATTACCCAATGGAGTCAAAACACATTCGGATAATGACAAATCAAATATGCTAGGATGCATTAGATCTCTATTTCTAAGTTATACTGCAAGGTAGATCTATGAACATGCACTGATATATCTCTAACACTGCAACTAGTTGTGTTTATTTCCTAAATATAGTAACACAGCTATATTAAATATGTATAATGTCAATTTCATCATGAAACACTTTCTCCACAATCAGGGGTTCATTAAGGGTTCAAAATAAGTTTGACATTTGTGTTACGATTTAAAAAGCTATCATTTTTTTAATTTAAATTGCAGTATAAAAACAAGATTAAGTTAATGTCATAAAAATATTTTTTTTTGTACTTGGCGCGAAACGGGGGAAGGGCTCGGTAGAACTTTGCCCTTCCCTAGTTTCTCAGCCTCATACAAAAAAGTTTATATTTTCCTGACATTGACCTAATATTGTATATGACTCGGAATAGGATATCAGGGTTGGGGTACCCCCCCCCCCCCTTTTATTATTTTGTTAAACTTAATAATTACATTAGATGTATGTTTCATTATAATACTTTATTCTGATTGGCTAACTGCACATCACGTGTTATTCTGTAAGCAGTTGCATTGCTCAATACAACTTTTCATTCATGATAACACGTGGTCCAACAATAAAGTGCACTGGTGAATTAAATAAAAAAAATATATAAAATTCAATTTTTCATGATCATAGCTAAATAATGTAATTATAAGTATTGAATGCTGATTTGACCAAACTTTATAGCTGACTATGAGGTATGGAGTTGTTAATTTCTGTATCATTTTGTCTCTTGTGGGGGGTTGTCGTATTGGCAATTTTCTATATTCAAGGAAGCAATAAATTTAGAGTATTGTAGATGTTGATATCAATTTTAGACAATATTTCTCATAACTTCTCAGCGTTCATGTATCGCCTTAATTCACGATGTTAATATATCTTCACAATTATATTTTTGATCCAACGAATAGCAAAATACTCAGTGGCGGATCCAGAAATTTTCATAACCTCATTGGTTAACGTATGTTTAGCTTATGCATTTTTAAAAAATGATAATTGCCATTTTTTCTAAAAAAAAGAAATGGTCACTGATATCCAAAGTATTGGTCGTGATTTTAATTTACGTCTAGTATTTTGCTTACGTAAATCTTGATCAATATTGTTGCAATGCTATAGTCAAGATTCAAAGAAGCATGTGATAACTATGCAAAAACAAAAACCCACGAGCTTTAAGCCTCGGTCACACCTTACCGGATAGCTCGAACGGAAGCCTAACGGATAACTTTTTTTTTCATTCCGTTCATGTCCGTTAGACGTCAGTTCTTATCCGTTAGACGTCCGTCCATATCCGTTGCATGTCCGTTTAGCGTACGTTTTGTCCGGTGAAAAATTTTGAGCATGTTCAAAACTTTTGAACGAAGTCCAACGGATGAAATGTCCGTTGAACGTCCGGAAGATGTCCGTTTTAAACGGTACTCGTCCGTTTCGTTTCCGTTTTGTATCCGTTACGTGTCCGTTATACATCCGTTGGAGGTCTGGCAGATAAATTCACCAACGGACTTCTAACGGATGTTTACCGGATAAAACGGATGTTGAACGAATGTGAAACGGACTTCTACCGGACGTATAACGGATAAAACGGATGATGAACGGATCTGAAACGGATAAATGCTAATAAAAAATTTCGCGTCAGAAATGCCAATCAGATTTTTTAAGGTTCATGAATTCTTATTATTCATAATCGATCTTAGAAAGGCACGTCTTCACAATCAAGAAGCTCTTATTCTGGACAGACATTGCCCTTTGGCGGTATTTTGAAGAACAAACCAAAACCAATTAAATAGAAACATTTTGAATATTTATGCGATTTACATGTATAATTATTGTCCCCTTTAATTTTTATGTATATCTTGTTCATCCATTTTATCCGGTACGCTTCCGTTAGGTGTCCGTTTCATGCGGTAATCGTCTGTTGGATGTACGTTCGACATCCGTTCTGTCCGTTACGTTTTCGTTTGTCGTACGTTGCATATTCGTTGTATGTCCGTTATGCATTCGTTACGCGTCCGTTTTATTTGGTCAGTACACCAACGGACTCCCAACGGATAACAATTTTGTCAACGGACAACTTTTATTTTCATCCGTTAGGCGTCCGTTTTTGCTATCCGGTAAGGTGTGACCGAGGCTTTAAGAAAAACAGTAAGTTTAAACATATTCTATTTCATCAAATATCAGACATGTAAATATAGAATACATCAAACAAATTAATTTGCAGGCATTGGCAACAAGCTATGAAAGCTTTTACAAAACCCATCTCCTGGTGATACAAACATCAATTTCTAAACATTCTCTTTGGTGAATGAACTTATAACGAAAGACAAAAAAACCCACCTTGAATGCTTAAAGATTTTTAGTGAAATCAATTGATAACATATGAATACAAATAAATAAATCCGGATTTGACATAGATTGAAAGAAAGAATAATATGCAAGGAAAATGTCAGAGCAGAAATTTAAATAATTAGTTTCAAGTTAAAATGTAAGATTAAATCTTTTACTATTTGATATTCATATCTCTCTGTATCTTAAAGAATAATATGTATGCGTATTTTTTAAATCAAATTATCTAATACAACTAGATTATTTGTAGACAACAAAGTGTCTTTTTTAATTTCTTTATTGTATTAATATTACTAGAACACACCCGCGAAATCGCGGGCATATACAGCTTGTGAACTGTTGTAGGATGATTTTTTGTAAAAGATATTATGTATGGAGAATTTCATAAAAGGTATCAAAAGCCCTCTCCCTTTTTCCAAAGTCCGATATTTGTTTCCTTTCTCTTAAATTCAATTATTTTCGTGTTTCTGACCTCAGACCACAATTATTCTTCTCCTTTGCTACAATGCTTCTTTTGGTAAAACTCAAATTAAATTAAAAATTTGCACCGTTTCAAACATGAAATAAATGTAACTGCTTATATATAGACCATTATTAGTCTAATAAAATATGCTTTTAGGACAATCCATCAGTGCCTTTTTTATGAGAGCCTTATTAAGATACCAATGGTAGGATATGACTCATGTATAAATGACTAAGACCGACTTTGAGGGGTGGTCGGAGGGGTCCTGATCCCGAGATCCCGGGCTTAAAATCGTGAAATCCCGAGATGCAGAATTTAAAGAAATTCATATCAGAAATCCCGAAATCAAAAATATATTCCCGGATTCCGTAAGGATCAATCCCCTAATCCCGAGCTTAAAAACACCCGATCCCGACGCCCCGAAAAAGGTCCTGCCTCCCTCTAATCTCCACCTTACTTTCATTTTTGCCAAATCACTCTTTTCCCTTTCAACCATAAAGTTTTATACCCCATTTATGGGCATTATGTTTTCTAGTCCGTCCGTCCGTCTGTCCCGCTTCAGGTTTTTGGTCGAGGTAGTTTTAGATGAAGTTAAGCATGTTTTACTTATTAATATATTGCACGTGGTATGACCCCTTAAATAGTAAATATTTCAAAGAAAACAGTAGACAGATTCAGGGACTTTCTATACTAAGATAGAAAGTCCCTGACAGAACACAGAGAGTCTCTATATATTAAAGTAGTATAATCGTAGTTTACATGTAGATAAACGCCGAAAATAATTCTCCTCTCTAAGGAGGTATAATAATTGTGGTTCTTGCGATCTAACTTGAACACCATGATATGAAACGCGAAAAATAATTGTCCTCGCTAAGGAGGTGTAATAGTTGTGATTCTTGCGATCTAAACACCATGATATGGAGAACGCTCTGAATGGCTTACTTATTTTTCATTTTTGTTATCCATCATACGATTGGTTGTACTTGTGTCACATGTTTTGCTTATTTTAATATATATGCAACTGGTATGACCCCTTAGATAGTAAACGTTAACATTTCAAAGAAAATAGTAGACAGAATACATAGAATCTCTATATATTGAAGTCGTATAATAGTAGTTTACATGTAGATAAACGCGAAAAATAATTGTCCTCTATAAGGAGATATTATAGTTGTGGTTCTTGCGAACTAAACACCATGATATTGAGAACGCTCTGATTGGCTTATTCATTTTTCATTTTTGTTATCTATCATACGATTGGTTGTATTTGTGCATGTTTCAAACAGGAAGTCTTATCTATGACTAAAATTCAGTCTGATGACGGAAACATATCCGGACTCATTTTTTGACGTTTTTCTCCCAAAATAACTCAATCTGAATAATCGTAAGAATGGATGACAAATGCGACTATGCATATTACCTATAGAACACAGAGGCATGATGATTGATTTATTGTGGAAGGAAGAGAAGCGACACACAAAATGAGGTCTTCTAGTTTAATAGTATAGATTTACAAGTACACCATGTATTACTGTAACAAAAACCGAGAGACAGATTGTAACACCCCACCAATACGGTGAGTAGAGTCCACTAATCTACTTATTTTTTGTATATTAAACGGCAGTCAATCTGTATACCATGACAGTTCAAGTAATTGAAAAAAGTTTTAAATATTTTACAGGAAGTTGGTTCATTTCATAGTGTTTATATTCGCAACTTCAACGTCTCTAGTAAAAAGTAAAATAACAAAATATCGAACTCGTAGGTAAACACATAAAAACGGAAAGTCCATTATATAATAGCAAAATCAAAAGCTCAAATACACCAAACGAATAGAAAACAACTGTAATATTCAGGACTAGGTGTAGGCATTTCTTTTTAGAAAATTGCGGATTAAACCTGGTTTCATAGCTAGCTAAACCTCTCACTTGCGTGACAGTCGCATGGAATTCCATGTAAACCGTATATTGTTTTTCACACCGAAGGTAGAATGAAATTATTACTGGCATACTTTGCACGTTTATTTCAAAAACAGCTGCCTTGACACGCATTATGTTGAGCCTCAAGTCACCGTTACCATCCACCAAAACTTTTGATCTGACTCGATTGAAATGACCCATTCGACGCAACATGTCCATTCTATAAATTTATGATTATGCTCAAACTAACATTAATTTCAGGCAAATTTGAGCCCAGACCTTTTTGTCTGATCTGTACATGTCCTTTTGGTTGGATATCTCAGACGTCTAAAATTTTTTCCTCCTAATCCTTTAGGGCTAATACTCTAGAGTACATATTGTTATGAGAAAATAAATACGTGTCATGAGCGGTGAAATCGGTAAATAAGTTAATATTAAACACATTAACTTCGGCATCTATAGTGTGTCAATAACAAGTAAATAATAGCTGGCATATTTGCATCATAGAAACGCTATGTTAAGTATGAATTTATTAAAAGACAATGAATGGGTTTGATTAACATCAATAAATGTTTCCCGGTAGGCTTTCCAAACACATCAACATAGAACCAATGTAACTTAATAATGAATCTAACTTCTTTATTATCCCCCATTATGTATAAAATTAAACGAAGATATTTTTTCAAAATTTGAAATAATTTGAATAGAATACAAAGAATCAAAGGATATCTATTGCTTTTCATTGTATTTTGATATTTCAAATTTTACAAATGGTTGCTTTAATCACGTGTTTATCTGTCGATGCATTGTAATGATCCCAATATTTATTTTCCGTCCTTTAAAGCTCACTTTGTCTGATATTTTGTTTTCATTTTTAAAAGCTAAAGATGATTTGTCAAATATTTTACTTTGATAATTTGTGTGTGTGTTCTTGACAATATTGTTTTGTCTCTTCAAGATAAAGTAGAAAAACGACTTTCAAATGGAGATCAGAAACTGTTTAACCCGAAGAACAAACATTCTTTATCATAACAAGAAACTGTCAGACTGATAGAAAACCGGATTTTCCTGTATGAAAATGATATTTGCAAATCTGGACCCCAAAAGAAATAAATGAATTTTCGAAGGGTTCAGAAATAGCAAGACCAAAAACAATTTACAGCCAAATGTTATAAGTATGTAGGTCAATCAACAATTTTGGTTACCTTGCTTGCTAGCTGAACGCTAGCTGAACCGTGAAATCATTATTTGGTTAGGTGCACTACCCGCCTTGAGAATAGTCTAATCCTAGATCAGGTTAACTGTCAAACTGGTCTACTTTTAAAGGAGGGTAGTATACCTGACATAATATTAACTTCACAGTTTAGCTAGCAAGCAAGGTAACCAAAGATTTTGGTTCAGCCACCACTCAAGTCATTTGACTGTAAGTATCACTTTCATCTACTGTATATATTCAACAACGATTAAAGCTAAAATCAAGAAAATCGAACTTGACCTTCATTAAATCATAGGAAACAACATATTTAAAAAGAGTTCGTCAAAGCATGTTCAAAGTATTGCACGGTTAATAGCTGACTAATTTTTTCTTGTATTTAACTATTTTTTCCCTTGCTTTTTATAACAGTGAAACATATTTTAAACAATTGATAATCGTTTTTGCATGGAACATTCAGGAATTCAATATGCTCTTCGTTAAAGAGAAAAGAGAGAAAGTGATCAAATTCAATTTGCTGCAACCACGGCGTTGAAGTTAAAAGATGTGATTTTGGCGACGTGTTTGTTTGAAAGGGTTATTAGATTATGATTTTAATTTTATAATTATAATTATTAATGAAATCAATGTCATTCCCGGCCGATTGCTATAAATGTCTGCTTTGTATTCCCCTATTTTGACCTTTCCTCCATGTTGTCTGTGACACTCTCATTTCCTTGTAGTTACTTGTTGATTCCTTGTTTGGGAATCTGCAATATGTTGTTACATTTTTTAAATGTCTACCTAATATTAAACTTCACGTAAATAATTTAGATATATATTGTACTATTTAAAGTTAAAATTCTTATGCATCTCGAGTCTTATTTTAATTTGTTAACGACAATTTTGAGATTCTATTAAGATAATGATATTGTACGACATGTAACTACAATAAATACTGACACGTCATGTCTAAACAAAAACTGAATTCCATGCGTCCAAGGCGGGTTTTCTAAATTTACCATCACTAGGAATTTGAAAAGGTAAAAGAAACATATGTAGAAATAATTACATAACAATGATACACCTGATTATGCACTCTATGAAAAAGGTAAAATAACAAAAATACTGAACTCCGACGAAAAATTCAAAACGAAAAGTCCCTAATCAAAAGGCAATATCAAAAAGATAAATCATATCAAGCGAATGGACAACAACTGTCATTTTTCCGACTTGGTACAGATTTTTTTTTTTGTGTGAAGAAATTGGTGGATTTAACCTGGTTTTATATATCTAAACTCTCACTTGTATGACATACTGTTCCATGTATAATTTGAAACCCGAGTGTGACAAGCTTATGTATCTAACAAAGTATTCGGGTATGGTCAGCGTTAAAATTCTGGCTTATCTAGTATATAAAAGACAAGAGAAAACGGTCGCAGGGTTTTCTACAAATTTGCAAGCAACCTTGGCTTGTTAAATTACAACTGCAAATCGAAAAAACAATCATTTATCTCTTTTAATATCTGAAATAGTACAGATTGATTTCTTCCAATATAGGTAAATATTTGTATGGAAAGCACATGTATACAATCGGGGAAAAACCTTCTAAAATTTGTCTTAAATTAAAATCATCAAAATCTTTAATCTACTCTATAGATTTTTCTAAAAAACTATATGTTGTTGATACATGAATTTCTGTTTTAATGATATACAATAATCATATGGTCACCGACTTCGTTTTTTGTCTAATGATTTATTTGTTTCCTTTTTGTAGTGAAAACGTCAAAAATCAACGTTTTATGGCGTCCGGTCCAACATTAGTGACTCTAATTACGACGTGGTTGTTGTTTGTCCAACGTCCATTGGCAGTGGCAAATAAAGTGATATTATTATTAATTAGTAACTACAGATGTTTAAGGGATAATATGTTGTATATGTGAGCCAAAATTTGTTCCTGTGAAAAAAGTTCCAGTGGAACTAATTTCACATGAAATATGTTCTTGGAGAACTTTTTTCACAGACAATTTTCATATAATTTGTTCCATCTCTATGAAATAAGTTCCACACTTTACCTGGTGAAATAAGTTCTGGGTTAGTGAAATTTGTTCCTTGCCTAGTGAAATAAGTTCCATGATTGTGAGATTTGTTCCTTACCTGGTGAAATAAGTTCTGAATTTGTGAGATTTGTTCCTCACCTGGTGAAATAAGTTCCTCTTCTATGAAATATGTTCCACTAGTTAAACAAGTTATCTTATATACTGAGCACTTGTCATCAGTGAGTTTAAAATCATTATAAGAAACATGTATTATATTGATAATGTAATAAATTATAAGTGTAAACATTCAATTTGGATCCTTTTGAGTAAATCAAAAATCTAATAAAGTTCTCAATTAATAAGACTGAAAATGACACTTATGAACCAGGAAAGAGTAGAATAAAGAAATAATAATAAAAGTAATTTCGAAAAAAAAGTATTATAGTTTAAGTTGAACATTTGTATTACTTTGAAAAGGACAATGTAACTGACCAACTATTTTAAAGGCATAAAGAAATAAAAGACACACTCTTTTAAAACTGAGCAATGACCATAGCTAGGTACATTGTATGATTAGAACACCATTGATCATCAGGAAACAAGGAGGTTGAATACTACATAAATGATAAAACATACATTGTAGATACAAATAATGATACATTATCATCGCTTTTATTTCTTATCTTCATCCTACAGTCATGCCTTAATTGCAAATGTACCCCATGCAAGCATAGTACAGCATCCAGCTTGCTTTATAATGTTTTAGGGTAACAAGAAAATATTTCGCTGTGCAATAGGTTAAAGGTATTTATTTTCTGTAAAATAGGTCCGAGCAGAACATTTTCATTGATTCTTGAAAAATGTTTTCGTTTAAAACTAATATCACAGGAACTTATTTCACTTTTTTTTTCAAATTTTAGTATTGGAACAAAACTCATGAGCTGTGATTTTTGTTCCGGAACTTATTTTATATTAACATGATTAAGTTAAAAAATTAGTTCCGGAACAAATTTTATAGTGCTGGAACAAATTTTCTGTGATATAAGTTCCAATGGAACATATTTCATATGAAATTTGTTCCGCTGGAACAAATGTCACGCCGGAACAAATTTTTTGTTACATATACGCCAATGCAAAAGCAACCAAACGACCAAGCATCACAAATCAGCAAAAGACATTTAGAGGTAGTGCAGTCTTCAAGGTAAGACAGTTGTCTTGAGAAATGAAGATTTTTATGTGACAAGTTTTTCACTCCTTCTTAATCTTGATACGTCGACTTACAAAGGAAACATAGAAGACAATACAATAAAAAAAGGTGACAGTCCGTTTGCATCAAATCTTGTTTTATAAAAGTATTGATTCCGCCAAAGTTGAGGAATTTCATTTATCTGTACACATATCTATCATATAAGTATTTTTTTATAAAAGAGGATTCTTTTAGAAGAATAATATATGTTAAAAAATGCTTATTATTTCTTAAAGAAACAATGGGTATACAATTGCATATATAAGATAAATTAATTTGCAATACTAAGTACTAAAGTAACATAAACTATATTATGTTAATGGACTAAACGGTGAATACTAAAGACTATTCACTGTAAGAAAAAAATATATCATATAAGTCTTAAACTAAGAAAATATCACAATTGTCTTAATTGGGACAAACATGGATATTGAGTAATGCTAACAGAATCAAATAGAGGGCAGCCCGTTCCTTTTGTTTCTTCTATTTCTATGCAAGGAATCGAGTTCAAATTACATTTGATTGATTCCGCACGCAAATCTTTGTACAATACAACACAACATAAGCTGTTTAGGCTATTTTCATTTGAAAATGTCATAATATATAACTACTTGTTATTCAAGATGGTCATACGTTCCGCCAAGCTTT
Source organism: Mytilus galloprovincialis (assembly GCF_965363235.1). Lineage (NCBI taxonomy): Eukaryota > Metazoa > Mollusca > Bivalvia > Mytilida > Mytilidae > Mytilus > Mytilus galloprovincialis. The sequence continues at coordinate 68,056,282 of NC_134846.1, forward strand.
CATATAAAAGATTGAAGGAGTAAGATAGCGAAGTTCAACAAAATACTTCGTTTATTCTAATGATTAGTGAATCACAGTTTTATTTGGATTTTTTTTCACATATACATGAAACCAATCAACAAAAATCAGATCTGTACGTGATATAGATACAATGGATAAGCGTTGATTCTTGAAAAAGACATCATGAGCCGGAGGGGCGAATAGTTTGTTTTTCATGAATCAACGCTTATCCATTGTATCTATAACTTAAACTATTGTGATAATGTCTTTTCAAAATTAAAGCCTATTCGTAATTAGAAGGTATTGTAAGTGAGTTTAAATAACCATGTTATCGTGACAAACGATGCATTACAATAAATTATATATACCAGGGAAAAAAAGAAACGTTACATGCTTATAAGATCATATAAACTTTTTATAACAAAAATTGATAACAAAAATTTAATGGAATAGTTAGCTAACATTATTTTGAATAGAACAATAACAAGTTTACTTTATTAAAAACAATATTGCACATTTTCGGACAATTTTAACAGGACGAGTACAGAATTCGGGTTAACATGTCAATACCTTGTATGACCACCTCTTGCATTTATGACCGCCTGACACCCCCGTCGCATGGAATCAATAAGACGTCGAAAAAAAATATTGAGGGATGTTGTTCCATTCCCTGAAAAGTGCTGTTCGGAGCGGGGCTAGCGTTTCCGTTGGATTTTGACTATTTCTGATACGTCGTCCAAGTTCGTCCCAAAGATGTGCAATTTGTGATAAATCTGGAGATATTGCTGGCCAAGGCAACACACGAATATGGTTATTCTCCTAAAAGGTCATCTCAATGTGTGCCACGTGACAACGGGCGTTGTCCTGACAAACGTGGTTAAAACGATGTCTTCGGATAAACGGGAGAACAACTGGAGCCAAAATTTCGTCCCTATACCTTGTTGCATTTAGGTTACCAACGATGGTTCTGAGCTCGGTGCTTTCCTGGTAGGTAATTCCGCCCCATACCATGATCCCGCCACCACTAAACCGATCTGTTTTCCTGCGCGCACACATCAGAAAATCGTCCATGGCGTCTCCGGTAGACCCTGGCTCTGCCGTCGCTAAATTTGAAGTTGAATTTAGATTCATCGGTAAAAAGAACCTTTCTCCATAATTGCCTATTCCATCGAATCCGTACCCGTGTCTATTGAAGTCGCGCCATCCTGTGACGCTACGTAAGGATAGGTCCCTTCAATGGACGACGAGCTCTTAGACCAACTTGACGCAATCGGTTACGAACTGTTTGAGCAGATATTCTGTTGTTATGTCTTCCGTGGGTTTGTCATGCAGTTTTGGACGCGTTTACAAATCGATTCCGGGGAGGAATGATGCGGATGTGTCTGTCTTGACGTAACGTAGTTTCACGTGGCCTGCCACTACGGGGGCGATCATGTGTTGTTCCAGTATCTCTAAGACGAGTCTTAAGCCTTGCAATAGTCATTTTAGAGACATTAAAATGATTTGCAACCTGCACTTGAGTCATTCCTGCTGCCAACATCCCAATATCTCGTTGTCTCTCATTTGGCGAAGACGGGGCATTGTTTTACGTGTAACTTTTTTAATGCGACCTTTTGTTAAAAATCGTGTTCGACACAATGAATGACAAAAAGGACAACTCGATTCCAACTCTATACAGGTTATTTTTTTTGAAAAAATTTTATTTGTTTAAAATCAGAAAATGACGTCACGTCATTTCAGATATTTTTATAAATGAGTAAATTTGATAGAAAAATCATTCAGGTTACCAGTTTTAATCATGAAAACATTTGAAATTAATATATGTGATATTTTCAAATTAAAAACCAATGTAACGTTTCTTTATTTGCCTAGTATATTACAATTAAATGGTTAAAAAAATAATACAAATACATGTTTAACACAACACGTCTGCCCTTAAAGATTTTCATTTATCAGGCATCTAAACATTATCTGCTTTGACAAAATGAAACATATTTGATCTTATTTCTAATAAAATTGAGAATGAAAATGGGGAATGTGTCAAAGCCGGGGACAACAACTTTACAAAAAACATATATATAGCATAATATATAAAGCATGTGCTCTTAATTTCTAACAAGAAGTCTTACTCTAGGCACATCACGATTTTCTAGCATAGGAATTTGCGAATAAACAGATGAAATTATACTATATTGATTTATAAAACAAAAATGGACACCTATTATGTAAACATTTTCGTTTCAAACATGTGGAATAGCTAACAATGATCCGATAATAAACGACTAAACTCGCTTTTATTAAACAAAATATCCACAATAACTTAAAAAAACAAGAAACAAAACAGGAAAACTAGAGAATAGGGACAACAACAAAAAATACCAGAATTCGAACATAAGCCGACAAGTTCTAACTCATTGAGCATAACCATGAAACATCGGGGCTACCAATTCATACTATACGATTGCCTATTACTGTATATAAAAAAGGTACATCCATGTGTGTCCGTTGTTCCGGTATATTAAAGATTCATATACAGCTCATTCGAACCCATGGTACTGAGATATCGTGACACCTAATCGCCTGCATTGTAGCCGTCCCGCTAGACCACACGACCACCTGGCCTTCACTATAATAAAGCTTTCAGTTGCCGTGTGTTACCTTTCCTCGTCAGTTTTAATCTATCGTCGTACTACAGTACATGATATCTAAGGCATGGAGATGTTATTGTTACAGATCAGCTCAATTATCTATAGTAAAGGATCCTACAAATAAATGCAAGATACAGTCACAGAAAATAATTATATATTTATAAGTACGTCTGAGCCAGTGACAACTCTACAACAGATTTATCCATCGGATCACCAGCAATGATGGTGATACATGGCTGTGTACATTATGTATATACAACTCGTCTAAACATCAACCCAACAATGTTAGATCTGTAAATTTGCTTTCGCAAATTTTTTGTTCTTCCCTCGCCGGGAACCGGGAACCCATGCTACTGAGAATATTCATATATATATATATATAAATTAGACAATTAAATCGTAACCAATTGGTAGCCGAGAGGTTTCGTCGATATGTTGATGTTAGTGACTCTTAAGAGAATTCATGGACGGGTTCGACTCCAAGTGCAGGCATATAGAAATTATAAAAATTAAAGGTAAGTTTTTAAAATAATTCTGTTACTGAACAGAAATCAGAAAATTGGCCAATTCGACCTTAATGTAATTAGTCACACAAAGGAGACAAAAGAATATAAAATAGTGAGTCCATTTCAACGACGGATTTAGGAAGCGTTGATTCTAGAAAAATAATCTACAGTAAATGAATAGGCTGACTCATCACAATGGTTTAATTAGCACATACTTACAACTTCTCGTCCAATCAAATTGCTTGAATTTGCCTTCTAATTTTCATAGTACATACTTTTTCCGTGTACTAAGTAACTACGCATGAATGACCACAAGGGTAAGATTTCATTGTATTGTAATCAATATATTAGAACAAAAATTGCTACTGGCTATTTTGAAATAAATGATGTGTTCCAAATTTAACTAAATAGTTTGTAACTAGTTTTCAAACAGATTTTTAACATCCTACTTATCAATCTTTTGATCTAAATTTTGTTTTGACAATGAAAAAAGTTTCTTTTATTTAAATAAAGAGTAATAATAATGGTGCTTTATACCTTGATTAAAGTACAACTCAATCTAAAATGTGTAATCCTTTATCTTCCATGCAATTACTTTGTACACAAAAAGAGTCAACCATCATGAATCTTTTGAAGGGAAATTATTAATAAAGCAATTTGATATATTTAGTCATAAATTGGTCGATAATTGGTTGCCTAATGTCCAGTGACAAATACTTCATGCATATAAACTATCCACTAGACTACCTATGGGTACATACCAGGGGCAGATCCAGCCATTTTTAAAAGGTGTTTTAACCAAAGATGTGGGAGGGGGATCCAACTGTTTGTGATAGTTTTAGGTTTTATGTGAAATAAAAAAAATGTTTTCAAGAATGTAAAGCTTTCACTGCAATTTAAGAATTGTCTGCTCTTGGTCAATTCATTTTGTCATCTTACCATGTAAATAAGTACATGTATAGTAAAACAACGCTTCGTTCATATCAATAAACATACTTACACCAGCAGCTACCTTCTTTACATTCTAAAGTCCAGGGCCTTTTGAAATCCCATTTTTACAATGATATTATAGTGAGTAGATTTACAAAACTACGTAAATGAGCTACATCCAGTCAGCCAAAACATATCAATAGACTAATTACAGGATTACTCAAGTTGTAAATATGTGCTAAATTGGATCTATACAATAACCGAGACATGTAATCATTAAATTAACTTTACAACTATTCCTGTTGATTTTGTGCAATAATTCACGATGTCCGTAAATGATTCTCTCTAACGTTATCATCGTTACACGTCGTTTATGTTTTATTTCCACCTGGGTATGGCCTAAGACTACCAACAATAACTATGCATGTCCTTACCCAGGAGCCTGTTGTTCAGGGTTTGACGCTTGTTGATGTGGTTCACAAGTGTTTCGTGGTTTTATTTTATATATATTAGAAATTTGGTTTACCGGTTTAACCTGTTCTACACTCATGTTTGTGCATGAACGTAGTTTTCAATTTAGACTCCTTTATATTTTTCGTTTGACCAATTTTATTTGGCAATCGCCAATGACAGTCAGCAGGGTTAAAGAACATCAGTTGTTCGACCTGTTAGTCAAATGTGTTTTGTTTAAATATACTTCTTCACTCTTTTGGTCTTTTGGAAAATGTTGTTTGTGCTGTATTTAGACTCTTCTACAACGAAATTTGTTTTACATGCACACGTATAAAAATTGCTGTTTTTTTTATATATGTAGAGCCCAGGTGGTCGTGTGGTCTAGCGGGACGGCTGCAGTGCAGGCGATTTGGTGTCACGATATCACAGTAGCATGGGTTCGAATCCCGGCGAGGGAAGAACAAAAAATTTGCGAAAGCAAATTTACAGATCTAACATTGTTGGGTTGATGTTTAGACGAGTTGTATATATATATATATATATATACATGTTTATAATGTATATATATATATATATATATATATATATATATATATATATATATATATATATATATATATATATATATTAAATGTCCTGTACCAAGTTAGAAATGTGGCAGTTGTTACGGACTACTCCGTTTCTATGCTTGGATTTGATTTTTGACTAATGTACAGCGGTGTACTACTGTTGCCTTCATTTATACCTATAAATATAAACGGACAACTCAAGAAAAGTTTGTTACAAATCAATCACGTCAGTATTGGAGTACTATGATAGGAATAGATCACACCACATAATCTTTTGGATAACTTAAATTGTATGCTGCATTCCCTATTAGCTTTAATGACAAGTTAGTAGAATAATCTTTTATTTCGTAACAATTCCAAAAACCCATATATAAAAATTTGCATTATTTTGATTCAATTAAGATCTATCTCTAAATTTTAGGGACGACATAAAAAAATCAATTAAGTTTACAAAAAAACTTAATTCAAATAGTTTGGGGGTGGGGGTTCAAAAGTGCTGCAAGTTTTGTTTTAATTGACATCAATTTTATATATATCCTTATTGGTCAATCAATTTTTCCCAAATTAAGTTAAGAGGGGGGATCAGTGAAAAAAATATATGAGTTAAATTTTGTATACTACATTGAATTTTTGATGTCGCCCCTTACTATTTATTAGATTGAAACAGAGTAACAAAGTATTGTAGAAAATTCAATTTTATACTTTTTGCAAGGTAAGATTTAAAACATATTACCAGAAATTTCATTAACCAGGATATATCAAATGACTTAAGATTTGAAGCCAGTCTTCATGTGTTTATGTTAACTACATTTTTAACTTAACAATATTACTAATTTAACAATTATGTTTCTACGTATACTCTTCATTGTTGATTTTTAATGACTGTAAATTTAACAATATGAATGTGTTAATTTGTTTTTAAATTTAAATATACAAATGTGAAAAAGAAAAGATATGTTTCAGAAAATATAGTAGACTAAGTTTTGATTTCATTTTCGCTTTAATTGGTTTTAGATTTACGAGATTTGAATAGCGGTATACTACTGTTGCCTTTATTTAATTCTCATCGGATTTTGTCTAATGCTTAGTCCGTTGCTGTGTGTGTTACATTTTAATGTTGTGTCGTTGTTCTCCTCTTATATTTAATGCGTTTCCCTCATTTTTAGTTTGTTACCCCGATTTTGTTTTTTGTCCATAGATTTACGAGTTTTGAACAGCGGTATACTACTGTTGGCTTTATTTACATATTATTTCATTTTGGCTTCAAATTAGTTTTAAAACAATAATTATTGTTTCCTTTACGAAAACTTGATATTTTTTTTGTTATTCTAACATGACTGATACATCTGTATACTTTAATTTTGATGAAATTTGGTACTTTGTAGACGTGACATATGTATATTGTTATAATATATTTGTCTTTAGTTTAGAAAATTCATTAGCAGTCTAACAATCTGTTGTTTTAAGTATGAAGTTTACTACTTAAAAAAGTTTAGCAACACAGTTTCTGACTAAAAATAAAATAAAACAAAATTAGATTTATCTTTCAATTTTATGTTTTCTTAACCTTCAATCATTTGCGTTTTCAACAGTTATGTTGTTGCTCAAATACATGCTAGGGACACTATTTTGATCTTTAGGGAATGGTAAAAATGTAAATTCTCAATTTTTACATCTTTTTGCAATTGATCCGATTTAAAATTTATTTATTTATTTATGAAATGCACATTTATACCCGTAGGGGTTGAAGGCATATACAAGCAATACAATACAATATACCGGAAAATGAAAACTGCACACAAAATTCACAAAGTAGGGTAGACAGTTTTTAATCTGCTTGTGTCAACATTTGAATTCTCAAGACAAGACAAAAACAGAAGACAACAAGCCATTGCAATACAATGTAAAGATTGAAAACATTTGTAGGCCAAACAGAAATCCGCAGTGATCTCCGATAAATGCAAAGATGCTTGCAAAAAGTAAAATCACAAAAATACTGAACTTAGAGGAAAATTTAATCAATTTATCTTTTACCTTCACGTTTTCATCTCATCGTTTTTGTAGATGTATGACATATGTGCTATTGGAAACAATAATCAATCACTCTGAACTAATTTTCTAATTGGTTTTAAAAAATACATTTTACATTTTTTTTCAAATTACGCAAAAATTGTTGTCAATTGCACTAATTCAACTTGATAATTTGATTGTCCAGTTGCTGAGAAGTCGCATATTCGGGAATAAACATTTTATAAAAATAATTATAGACTCAATAAATACATTAAGAAAATTTAATCTACCCAAATGAAATGCCGAAAGTTAAGACCTACTCCCGGACCTACTAATAAACGAGTGTATGACGCAAGATTTATCAGGCTAATTCCAGACGTCTCGACAAATGCTTTGTCATAAATACTTAAAGAATCTTCATTGTATTAAAACTCTGTCATTTTGTGTTCCTTCTTTCACATATTCATTGAAAAGACCAGTGGATGCGTTTGACATATGAAAAGATAAAATGTCAAGTGCTTCTTATACAAAGAATTTGAAAGCTTCGTGCATTTCTATACAATGTAAAGATATTTTTAATAACAATGAAGCAATTTGAATCTTGTTTCAGATTAAAGGTTGACATTATTGTTATATATGTCTTTAAAATTAAGTATTTGTTACTTTTTGACTGAATATTGGTTAATGTTCGAACACAAATACGAATGCATGCAGCAGTGCATTTATTCAATATTTAAGACTGCTTGGTCGGCATTGCTAGTAAATCGATTCCGTTTACCTTCATATAGTTGTACAGGAACATATATGTCATTGAGTACACTCAGTTACTCCTTTATTTTATTCGTAACCATTTGTTTCCATTAAGATGTGTTTGTCACGTATAAAACAAAAAGATCATCAATTTATTAAGATGCACTAGTAGAAAGCAATGCAAACCTACATTCCTAAAATATTTCGTTCATTTCTCAAGAGACTTGTTCGTAAATCGAGTATTAAACTATATCATTTAGGTTCAAATTAAAGTTACAACTATTAAGACAATTTAATAAGGAGCACGTAATATGAGATAAAGAATAAATCTAAAGTATGTTTATTTTGTTCAAACATTAATGAAAGCAAAATAGCGAAATGATAATTAACTTTAAGCAGCCAGTATAGTTAAATTTTGTCAAATTAAGCTAAGATTTTGGATCCTCAATACTCTTCAACTTTGTACTTGTTTGGCTTTATAATTATTTTGATATGAGCGTCACTGATGAATCTTTTTTTTTTAGACGAAACGCGCGTCTGGCGAACTAAATTATAATCCTGGTACCTTTGATAACCATTCCGTTTCTTTTTAATTTGAGCGTTACTGGAAATTGGAAATGAAAGATGAATCAAGAAAAGCACTTTAGACCCATGTAATTTATAAACTATTATTTCCACCACAGCAAATGAACAATATCACTCATTTTAAAAAAATATATTGCGCGTCCAACATCGGCATGTAAAACCTGAATGTGAACTAAAAAATTGAAAGAATTAAGCAATTGTTCCATTATTTATATGAAATGAAAAGTTCGAAAATTGATCTACTATCTTATAGAATGCATTTAAAACCGGTTACAAACTTTCTTAAATTTTCACCAAAATATATAAATCTATTATTACTGTTGCTTTTTATTTTTTTAAAATCAAATAATACAAAACAATCATAAACATGTCATTTATTTATTATAAAAAAAACTAAGGATATGGAGTATCCATTCATGACACAAAACCGGTGTTAGGATTGCATGAGAAAATTGTTGTCAATTGCACTTATTCAACTTGATAATTTGATTGTCCAGTTGCTGAGATGTCGCATATTCGGGAATAAACATTTTATAAAAATAATTATAGACTCAATAGGTACATTAAGAAAATTTAATCTACCCAAATGAAATGCCAAAATTTAAGACCTACTCCCGGGCCTACTAATAAACGAGTGTATGACGGAAGATTTACAGACTCTCAAAATTGCTTCAAGGTTTTTTTAATCACAGAGACCGTGGTAATATATACTATTAGAGTCAACAGAGTTAACGAACCCATCCTACCCGATGTGCCTGTGTAATTATACATCATGTGTTTCAAAACCGCAAATCCTTCAATGTTTTAAGTGCATATCTGTTCTTTTGTCACTTGTCAAGTGCTAACGATCTTAGTTCATTCATCATGCTTCTCTGTTAAAGTTAAGTCACTCGTTAATAGAAGGTTGATCAGTTATACTTGTAAGAAATACGGTCATTTTATTACAGACAATTGAGTTTGTAACCAATATTGTAAGTATTGATTGTTTTATTGGTAAAATTTTTTGCACTTTGTTTCATCATAGTATTAAAAGAAAACGACGAAAAATATTTCTATACCTCGGTATGTTTGTTCACACGTGACAGTTCTTTGCGCTGATAGATAATAGTATATCTTGCTATAGAACAATTGATTCTCAAATGTATAAATAACTTGAATGAAACATTAATGAAGGATTGAAACCTGCTCAAACGTTTATACTTTTAATTTCCTAGAATTACTACTTGGATGTATTAATTTACCGACTTTTCGTTTGATTTCGAATCAAAAGTTGTGCATGTTTGGCCTTTAGATGTTTAAATAAGCAGCCACATCCGGTTGAAATTATGACGTTAGATGCAATGCCGCGTGTAAGTACCAAGCTTTTTTTAGTCCAAGAAACCTTTCATCGACTACAGGTATATCTGTCATTTACTTATCGTTCTCTCTGTCCAATGACAGACAAAATTACGGAGTTTTCATACCTATCGACCAGTCTTGCAGTACATTTAGTTTGAAATGGTTAACGTCCAGAAGATGCCTGGTCTATTCCAGAACAATGATCATTAATCATTGCAATCGATACTGTTCATCATATATTTTTTCTCAGAAATCAAAATGTTTTATAAAAATAAAACAGGCTCGTATAACAACACTCTGTTTAGGGTTCTTTATAATTTATTAATATTCAACAAAAATAATAAATACAGCCCTGAAATATTATTAACATATGTATAATTAAACTCATCATAGATACCAGGACTAAATTTAGAAAATACGCCAGACACGCGTTTCATCTACAAAAGACTCAATAGTGACTCTCGAATCCAAAAAAGTTAAAAAGGCCAAATAAAGTACGAAGTTGAAGATAAAATTGAGAATGGAAATGGGGAATGTGCCAAAGAGACAACAGCCCGACCATAGAGCAGACAACAGCAGAAGGTCACCAACAGGTCTTCAATGCAACGAGAAATTCTCGCACCCGGAGGCGTCCTTCAGCTGGCCCATAAACAAATATATACTCGTTCAGTGATAATGAACCCCATACTAAACTCCAAATTGTACACAAGAAACTAAAGTTAAAATAATACAAGAATAACAAAGGCCAGAGACTCCTGACTTGGGACAGGCGCAAAAATGCGGCGGGGTTAAACATGTTTGTGAGATCTCAACCCTCCCCCTATACCTCTAGCCAATGCAGAAAACTAAACGCATAACAATACGCACATTAGAATTCAGTTCAAGAGAAGTCCGAGTCTGATGTCAGGAGATGTAACCAAAGAAAATAAACAAAATGACAATAATATATAAATAACATCAGACAACTAGCAGTTAACTGACATGCCAGCTCCGGACCTCAATTAAACTGATTGAAAGATTATGTCGTCATCATATGAATATCAGGCACAATCCTCCCCCTGAGGGGTTAAGTATCATACCATCATAACAAATATGAGAAGAACATAACCCGTGTCATGCCAACAACTGGTTTATTAATAATAAATGTGTTTACTTCCGATGTAAAGACCCTATAAGTGTATCAATATTAACGCCAAAATATGCAATCTTTAATGACCTGACAACAAAACCGTAACTATATCCCTTCTTAATAAGTCTATTTAAAGGTTTTGTTAGCTTCTGAGGTGAATACTGACATTTTTGTGCTTTATAAAGAATATTTCCATAAAATATTGAATGTGAAATACCTGAACGTATAAGAAGTCTTCATGTTGAGCTATATTTACGAATGATGTCCTTATACCGATGACAAAATTTAGTAAATGTTTTGACTAGTTTGTGATATCGAAAACCCTGGTGTAATAATTTTTCAGTAATACATAAATTTCTCTCGTTAAAATCTAAAACATTGTTACATACTCGAGCGAATCGTACAAGTTGAGATATATAAACACCGTAAGATAGTGACAAGGGAACGTCACCATCTAAAAATGGATAATTAACGATAGGAAATGAGAAATCATCTCTTTTATCATAAATTTTAGTATTAAGCTTTCCGTTAATGATATATATATATATATCAAGATCGAGGAAAGGACAGTGGTCATTGTTAGCATTAGCTTTATTTAAAGTAAGTTCAACAGGATAAATTTCTTTAGTATACATACTGAAGTCGTCATTATTGAGAACTAAAATGTCATCCAAATATCTAAAAGTATTATTAAATGTGTGTATCAAATGTTGTTTCGATGGGTCTTTGCTGATTTTTGTCATAAATTGTAACTCATAGCAATACAAAAACAGGTCCGCAATAAGTGGTGCACAGTTAGTCCCCATTGGAATTCCGATAATCTGACGATATACGGAATCTCCAAAGCGAACAAAAATGTTATCTAGTAAAAATTCAAGAGCAGATATAGTATCAAAGCATGTCCAATTGACATAATTTTTTTGTTTATTGCTACTAAAAATGACATAAAAGAGTTTTAACATATATATATATATATATATATATATATATATATTCACATTCTGACTTTTTAAATGTCCATTTAATTAGGTGTGTGATTTTTTTCTTAATGAGAATGTGAGGCAATGTGGTATATAGGGTAGAAAAATCAAAACTTTAAACAGATTCAAAATCACCAATATAAGCATGCAATTTATCAAGTACTTCCAACGAGTTTTTGACACTCCAAAAGTAATTAATTCCACTATTTTCGAAGGCCTTATTTGAACAATTTATTATCAGGTTTTTAATTGTACCAATTGTACTGGTAAGAAGAATAGATAATTTAGTAGTGGAACAATGGCTTGAAGACGAAATAAATCTATATTTGTAAAGTGTTTTGTGTAGTTTCGGAAGCCAATACATAGTTGGGACTTTCATTGTTTTTGGTTCTGCTTGTAAAGCAGTAGCTAAAAGTTTATGTTTGTTACAGATGTCGTTTTCTGAAAATGGAGTCAGTTGGTGAATTGGTGATTTCTTTTTGTAGAACCTTGAGAACCAAAATTCCTAAAAGTTTTGCCAAAAACTGCTAAGGTAATCTGTGCCTGAGGTAGAAAAACCCAAGTATGAGGTTATTACTTCAGTTACATATGAAGTAATCACATATTTGTATCTATAATACTGACGTCAGTTAATAAATACAAAGTTAAAATATCATAGCCATAACGTACGTAAACGTAGTAATTAGTATATGATCTACATTTGAATATAACTATCAAACATACTATTAACATATATCAAGGTACCATAGTATATCAATAATACGTATATTAAGAGATAAAGATAAGCCTTACCAATATGTGGATTCTGCCTATACACAACATCAACAACATTACATTAGCATCATAATCAATGCTCTACTTCTATCATCAAATATATGTCTGTATGATCAAAGGGTCCTTATAAAGTGAATATACTAAATTGCATATGTCCAAAATACTGCAAATGACTATCAATGAAATATCATTCCGTTCTAAACATAATAGATATAGCACAAACTTAAATATGAATTTTTCTCAAACAATACCCATTTCAAATCTGGGGGTATGTCCCAATTAACCAATGAAAACACAGATAATTCTAACCACAAGGAAATTCACCTGAGCTTTCTAACTAATGATATATAAATTGTACAGGTAGAAACATTTACCAATATGCGGTCATGCACAGCTGATTAATACTAAATACTCTAATGATTAAATAATACATTGATAAAAGAGGGACGAAAGATACCAAAGGGACAGTCAAACTCATAAATCTAAAACAAACTGACAACGCCATGGCTAAAAATGAAAAAGACAAACAAACAACAGCACACACGACACAACATAGAAAACTAAAGAATAAACAACACGAACCCCACCAAAAAACTATAAATAAACTATTGATAAACTGATCAATAAGTAATAATGATAAACTTTAAGAGAAATGATTAAAATAATAAAATCAATGAAAATCGTCTCTACCACAAAAACTTTTAAGAATCATTTTCATAACAGCATGGACAAGGCCATTTCCTGGCGCGCTAAGGTTATCAATTATTGACTGGGTCAGATTAGGTTAACTTTCGTTGGTAACGCCGACTTATCATATCGTACCGTGTATTAGACATTTTAACTTTGGGGTCACCAAAGGTTCTAAAGCCCTTAATCAAATAATACGAACACCTAGCAGAGGACTAAACCTATTGTAACAGTTGATTAAAATGATGAATACTTAAAACTTTCTCTGTTTGTTCTCGTGCACCTGCATGTTCTTAACTCTTTAATTGTATTTAAATCCCAACTGGAAGGCTTCTCACAAACAATGAGCGTAAAATAACTGTTATCAATAGACGATGAGAAAACAAGTTAAAGGGAAATGATTCAGTAGTATTACCAACATATGTATTGCGGTTGTCCACGCTGTTATGAAAATGATTCTAATTAGTAAAATATGTCTACTTTCTGGTTTACATTTGTATCGACTATGATTATGCGAAGTCACATTATTTAAAACCAACAATTTAGTGAATGTTATAAGAAATTTTGACCAAGTTTGGATTCTGATATGCTGGGAAAAAAAAGTTCGCTGGAGTCCATTCAAGCTGACGCGGTCGATACAATGTTACGTCGTCGTTTTGTGACTTTATGACATGTTGTAGATCGAGCTAAAAGTTTGAAAATCTCAAATAATTCATAGATTACCCATGTTTTATGAGATTACGTAGGTTGATAATTCGTTTTGTTTCTAAAAACTTTAAGATTTTGTTAAATAAGTATAAACGTCAATAAAATAGATAAATTTGTTTTATGTAAAACTACATTGATAAAATGTACATAAGGGGGAAATAAAATGAGGGCAATTTGAACGAATTTGTAAATTGTATGTCAAAATATGTTGAATTTGCCTAATTTAATGAAACGTTTGTACAAGTTTCTTAAATTAATATTTTCCTTATACTAACATGAGTATGCTTTTACTGTTTGTTCTGAAATTAAGACACTTTTAAAATGTGTATCCTACCGTGCTTATTTGTGTAAATCTCTTTAGAAATTGTTCTCGATATCGATACATGTATGTTTTCCCCACAAATTGTCACGCATCTTTCGCGGGAAATAACACTCAACATTTCGAAAATGTGTAACGTCGTATCCCTCCAAAATTGCACATTAGACAAAACTTACTTAAGAATTGAATGCTTCTTTTTGTAAATTTATTGGGGTGTAAAAGCGTTGACCGAAGTACATTTTGTAAGAAGCGCGGAAGCGCTTCATTCTAAAAATGTACGTACGGTCAACGATTTTACAACCCTATAAAGTTACAAAAAGAAGCATTCAATACTTATAATTACATTTTTTAGCTATGATTATGAAAACACGAATTTTATATATTTTATTATTTAATTCACCTGTGCACTTTATTGTTGGAGCACGTGTTATCATGAATGAAAAGTTGTATTGAGTAATGCAACTGCTTACGGAATAACACGTGATGTGCAGTTAGCCAATCAGAATAAAATATTATAATGAAACATACATCTAATGTAATTATTTTTCCATTGAAAAACAGATTTTGAAATATTATATATGTCCAAATGCTTGTGTATGGTTTAGATTCAAATACTGCATAAACATAACTAAAACAACGGGACATTGAACAGTGAAAATGGCGTTGAACGTTACTACATGTATCTCTACTGTGTTTACTCCACTTAAAAACCCATTCATTATTTAGATTATATGATATAATCAACTGTTTACCGAGTATAATATAATGTCATTTCAATTTACATGCCAAAATATTTTGTCTTTTCTTGAACTATGGAATTTCAAAAAAACATTCGTTTTTACAAACTTTGTATTAAATTGCATTATAACAGCATGTGAATTGCTGCTTAAACAGTTGGGACTTTTCAATAACAAACCAGTTCATGTTTTCCCCTAATTCATTTCATTTCAACACCATTAATTTGGTAATTTAAAACTGAACAAGCTCTACACACGAGTAATGAAAACTGTATTAAATAAGGTTTTTGTTTTAAGTAGTTTCTATAAAGCTAGCAAAAGTGCATACAGAGTTCTTGTGTTATTTTTTTGTTGTTGTTGTTGTTGGAAGGGGGAGGAAGGATGCAATCTCATTAAAATCCGATGTTCTGATACGCTACCCCCCACTAACAAAAATCAGATGTTCTGATACGCTACCCTCCACAAACGTTAGTGGAGGGTAGCGTATCAGAACATCGGATTTTAGTTAGTGGAAAAAATCCGATGTTATGAGAACATCGGATTTTAATGAGATTGAGGAAGGATGGAGACATCATTCGTCGAGAAGCGATCGAATTGTTCGGGAAACGATCGTGTAGAGATCGAGTTTGGTCGGAAAACAAAAATTTTACCGATCAGTACTCGATCATTTCGACCTTTGCTCGACTAATGTCCGATCATTTCCAGACTAACTCGACCAATGCCCGATCGCTTCCAGATCACAGCGACTTGTATATTTATTTTAACCCAGACCAACTCGACCAATACCCGATCCCTTCGCGACCACATTCGATCAATCTTCGATCTATACGCGGCCTTACACGAGAACACATGACTGCAACACGATTCTCTAAAAGTGAGTGCAGATCTGATTAACTCTAATAACTCTGCTACGGCAAAAATATATTGGCAACATTATTTTTAACTGTACAAAAATTCCTCCATGTACAGTACGTGTCTTTATTTTTGCAAGGAGAGGTGACATTTTAAAAGAGACAAAAGACACCAAAGGAACAATCAAACTCATAGGTCGAAAACAAACCGACACAGCCATAGCGAAAAACGGTAACCGATAGAAGCCAAACAGGGGTCCACACAACATAGAAAACTAAAAACTTAGCAACACATAACTCAACAAAACCTGGGATGATCTCAGATGTTCCGAAAGGGAAGAAAATCCTGCAATGTTGTCACCGGCGAATTTTTCAAATATCAAAGTAATTATGCAATTATATTCATTGTTAGATTTCTGATGACTAAGTTTATATCTTTCAAAGTTGGTTTATAAGAACATCAAGATTATATTTTACCATCAAGATTATATTTTACCTGTTTTATGGGCTATTTTCTGTTTTGTCTGTCCGTATTTTCCGTCCAGAAATGTTTGTAGCATAAAAAAAGAAGATGTGGTACAATTGCCAATGAGGAAGCTCATCACAGAACACAAAATGACACAGAAATTATCCATTACAACTATAGGTCACCTAACAGTCAATTTTTATTTCATTCTCACTTTTTGACGTTATTTCAAACAAAAATGAGACGAAAGACAAATATTTATTATTTGGTGCGAATTTCTGTCTAACAGTAACGATACAAACAGTTCAGCGAGCACACGTTTTGATCATTCGTTTCTAACATACTTTTGCAAGTTTGCATCAACTTTGACAAACTATACACTCGCTGCAAATGCGTTTACAGTTTGCCGTTCGTCGTTTGATTGTTCAAACGATGCCTTTCTTTCTAACTTTAACTAACTTTAACATTAAATCAATTATCTAAACGTGTTCGTGCTTGTCATAACTCAAAACATTGTCTAAAATTACTAAAAATTTCAGTCCCCTCTAACCAAACGATGCATTTGTTTCTACTTCTGTAACGTTTCATAAACTATAGCGAACGGCACACACAGTTTACCAAACTTTGGTTAGAAAGAAATGGTCTTTTGATCTCTTGTTTCAGAACCTGTTTCAGAAAAGGTATCACTCCAGGGAATTGAATTCTACTAAGGGTTACATATTGGGGAAATATGTGAAATCTTTGCCCTCTGTTTGCAATATTTTTTGGCAAATGCATACAGGTTGTTGCAAATTCCAAAAAGGGGAATAAAACTACCATTACATGTCAGTGTCCACTATAAGGAAGTTTTTATTAGCATTTGATATCTCTTTGTTGAGTTAGTGCAAGTCTCTCATACTGCCCACACAGTGGTCGTCGTGTCAGCCACTGCCTCACATAGATATTTCGACGCCCGTTGCTATCTACATCATCTTGTTTGCTTCTATGCTCTCTTCAAGCTCTGCCACAGCTATTAACCTGTCTCTCTGAGCTCTTACCACCTTGCCCACAAATCCAAATGCTTTATTTCTATGTAGATATTTTAAATGTATGATTTTACTCGGACCTTAAGCTTATACTGAATATAACCAAATAAACGGAGAATGTGACCATGGGAGACTGATAATGCCCTAGCTAGCATATATAACATTATAAAGGGTCATGTTGGGACGTACGTGTATACGGACGGACAAGGGTAACGCTTAATGCCCACTCCAAAGCGGCGGGGAATAAAAAATTCGGACGTTTGTTATACTAAAAATGTGCATACCCGACCAATTCCCGATTATCCCTACGACCCATATACGATCAGGTCGAGCTGGTCTGGTCCAGATTAGGCTGAGATAGTGAATAGTTGATTTGGTCTAGCTAGTCGAGTAAAGCTGGGGTCACACAGTCACGATTTTTACTACCGTTCTTGACAGGACCATTCCCGATTAAAATTTATTAAAAGTCTGATCAAGATCCTATGAATCGTGGATGGAAATTCAAACTTTAATTAAAATTTGTAAAAAAAAATTTTAATCACGACAACAATCAGATATTGTTCAGGAAGCGCCGATATTCAACCGTTTCCAAGCGAATTTATCCCGACAATCCCGTTCTACTTCCACTTCTAATCCGAGTTGTATCTTTCGCCAGGTAAAATTCGACCGAGTCTGCCACGACTGCGTCCCGATTCTACCGAATATAATCCGACAGAGATCAGATAGTGACAAGACAGTGAACCGACGCTGACGGAAGTTATCCGTTCGAAAACTGTCGGCATACTCGGGATGATCAGGTACTGTCGGAACGTATTCCTATCACGGTCCGCTCTATCGCATTGCAAACGGCTTTGTCTGGTCACAGTCGTATTGTATTCTGTAATTGTCGGGACTCTGACGTGGGTATCATTGACGAATTTAGAATTATTAACGGGACTGTTTCGGAACGGTTTCGGCAAAAACGGTTCGCAATCGACAAGATCTGGATGCAATCTGGACTCAATCGGCAAAAAAACAGCAATGAAAAATTTCTCCAGATCATTCCCGTTCCACAGGACACCGACCGAATACACAGAACATTATTAGGAGTTCGATCCGATACAGCAGAATCTGTCACGACATAGGCACGATTGTAATCCGACTAGACAAAATCGGCTGAGTTTTTCCGAATGTTACGGGACGCACCTAACTATCGGTGTGCTTTGCCGACTATTCGGACCCTTCCCGACCAGTAGGAATCTGTTACGAACTAAAACGACTGCGTTCAGACAATAATAGGACATTCAAGATAATTGAGGATACTAATCCGACTTTTTAACTTTTCGTGTCGTATCGCTGTCTGATTTCAAACGGGAGCAATAACCGGCAATGTGTGAACCCCGCATAAAGATCGTGTAAAGATCGTGAATTGATCGGAATTATCGAATAAGTATTCATTTTGTTGTCGGGATGGAGTCGTGATGGAATTATTAAGGAGTCGTGAATGGTCGAGTTAAGGTTGTGTACAGTCGGATGGCGGTCGGGTAGAAGTCGTAAACAGGCCCGATCAAGAATTTGGTTGAGCTTAGTCGTGGAAATTTTGACAATTGGGATCATCGAGTTGATCTGATCGGCAGTGTGAACCTAGCTTAAGCCCTAGTCACACTAGACCACGATCGCACCAGATGACGGCAATCGAGCACATGCACATCGCTACCGATCTTAATTTGTGAAGTACAAAATATGGATGTTAAGAAAGCACTTTTTTCAAAATTATATTATACATTTTGTTAAATTTAATGAATCTGATTATGGTTTCACCTTTCAAAGCAATATGCGCGTCAAATATTATTTTAAAATAAATGTTCCATGGACATTTTTTAATACCCATTTTTAATCTTATCAAGTGGAATTTTAAAAGTACTAACTTAATTTACCAATCAATTAAATTTGAATTCCGTAATCAACGAAATGGTACACGACACAGCGAACTTTCTATAATGTGTTTATGAATCAGTAGTATCGAGTTTTTATGATTTATCAAATTAGATAATCGGAACAAAATAAAAAATCCCACATGCCACACTTCCGTTACAAATTAAAATAAAGATTACGCGAAATAAAAGCCACAAACCAAGGCGAGGATGGCAGCAATTTCTCCGGAACGGTTAATAGATTCTTGTACCACTAGATGCTACCGTTGTGTTGTTCATAGGCACATGTTGTTTGGAAAACATTCAACAATCGTACTCGATGATGTTAACCATCTGAAGGTAATGGTTTGTGGCTTACTAATATGAAATATTCATTGCAATCGGTGACATATGTTTGTCATAACTGTAAACAAAGTCTGTATGGCGTCCATGATTCCTCTGAAGATATAGATTGTACTTTAACAAACCATCAATAAACATACCTGTCGCGTTTCATACCAGACTGAGTGTGATCGTTGCTTTTCTATATCTATGTATTGTTTTTGTTTGTAAATCCTATTTTATCAAAAAGTGATTCGCATTTTGAAATTATTACTCGTGGTATACTCGTTTCTTACATGCCGCGGTGTAAACATTTTCCGCTGGTGTGGCTTTCAACAAGAATCGGAGCAATCAATTTGAACTTTCTATTTTTCTTTTTATATTTTTTTCTACTATAACTTGTAAACCGGTTTTCATTAAGTATTACGTGCCTTTTTATAGTCTGAGTCGGTCTTAAACTGCTTTATTTTGTGTTTTGGAATCAAAATTGATGGTAGCTTGCAAATGTTTTCAAAGTCAACCTTCCACTGTAAAACCGTTAAGATCAATAACAGATCGTGCACTGTTAGTTGATCTTACTTTTATATGACCTTTGTAAAGTACAGTAAATATCTTAGCTATATCTGGATCAAAAAATGTTTTGAGATAGCATTAAATCTTTGAATGTGTTTAACATTGAATTATTTCAGCTATCATCATCTCATGACAATTTCTTGAACTTACTTAACATTAACCTCTACAGCTATTTCAACAGACCATATTATTCATTCCACACGGGAATATACAAACCCCTGCAACGACTTCAACACAATTAATAGATTCTGTATAACCATTATTATTATATCGCGTATTATCAACTACACTATTAGATTCAACAATATCATGTTTATCAGCTTATTAATACAAACCAAAAGTCAGGAATTTTGCCTACATTTAATTTTCTTTTGAATGGGGGTGATCATAACTGGACTGTGATAAATTTGTATAAAAAGGATCCGGAAGAAGATAAGATTATTTTTATAAAGTGTCCCTGTAAAACATTTCGATGTGCTTTTTGTACAAATTTCTTGGTTCTGTGTCTTTGTCATGGCTGCCTTATGTGCGAAAAGAACTGTACATAAACGGTTGTACTCTTAAACTCTCTATAGTTCCGAACTCGGTTTAACGAAGCATTTTTTCATAATATATGTTATTAAAGTGTCGTTTTTTCATTTGTTTACTTAGAGTTTTTTCTAACAATGGAGTACGACCTCTTTTGGCCTCAAGTATAGCATTTAAAAACTTTGTTCAAAATGTAAACTTTTGAATGTTTATTGGAAAGCAGAATACTTTTATTACATACATATGGGCTGTTTAGACATTACACTGCACATTTTTCAGGTACTAGCATCAATAATTCAAACTTACTGAAATCTTCACACAATTTAAGAATTTGAGTCTTCTACTGTTAACAACACTTTGAATTTTAAAAAACTAAGTCTTTTCTACCTCTGGAATAGATTACATTAGCTGTATTTTGCATAACTTTTTTAGGGTTCTTCAACTTCGTACTTTATTTGGCCTTTTAATTTTTTTTTGATTCGAGCGTCACTGATGAGTATTTTGTAGACGAAACGCGCGTTTAGCGTCAAATATAAAATTTTAATCCTGGTATCTATGATGAGTTTATCTACCAGGATCACCAGTCCTTCGCCTCTCATCAGATACATAAATTACTAAAATGTATGCAAGCTGTGCGTAGGAACTATTTTGTTTTTAATACGTACAACTTAGTACTTACCTATTTGTCCTTTTTAACAGGGCCGATTAGTTGGCGTTACATCTTACAAAGTCGATCCAACTTATTTAGTATAGAATTCCGCACAAGTCGGTACTAGGGACAGTCTTAAACTTGCAGTGAGGTCGTATTTTTTTTTTTTGGCTCCATGTTGAAGGCCTCATTGTGACTTTAGAATTGATACGATATTCCCGTGCTTGCATTTCCTATCATGATTACTTTGATAGAGGGTTTATGCTCACAAGGAAGCTATTAAACCAAGAGTTCCAAATGGTGAAGTTGAAATCATCCCTTCGTAAATTTTACGGACGCCATCACGTGTTGGTTGACCGTTATGGAATAACCGTTTCACAAATGATATCGGATATGTTCCTTACGTCGTAACTACAATCAATCCCCTTCTCTTTCATGAATGTGACCTACCGAATTAGACTATTTACCGGATTTGTTATCACATAAACAACACGACGGGTGCCACATGTGAAGCAGGATCTGCTTACCCTTCCGGAGCACCTGAGATCGCCCCTAGTTTTTGGTGGGGTTCGTGTTGCTTATTCTTTAGTTTTCTATGTTGTGTCGTGTGTTCTATTGTTTGTTTGTCTTTTTCATTTTTAGCCATGGTGTTGTCAGTTTATTTTCGATTTATTTGTCCCTTTGGTATCTTTCGTCCCTCTTTTAGTCCCGTCGCTTTGTGTGCGTGTTCTATTTTTTTGCTGTGCATGGACTGATTTTGTGTTATGGATAGATACCCCATATTCTTTGTTTTGTTTTTTTTATTTTATTTTATACTTGTGACAGACAGATGCTGTTCTAATTGTTATAGATCAACTGAACTCCGGTCTTAACCATGCTTAAACGACTTGTTGGTTGAATCCACTACAACAATGGAATTCAACATTTCCGATCTGATTTTATAAAAAGAGGTAGGGTCAATTTCACCTGTTATTTCAGTATTTTAGATTTTAGTATTACTTTTGTTAATGTCTAAGTATACAACCAGTCACAAATCTTTCTTGTTTTTTGTTATGTTTTAATGAAGGTTTTACAAGGTATGGATTTTACTTTTTAAGGTCGTATACATGTTATTTATTGCTTACATCCACTTCATTTGAATTCGGATGTATGATTGTCTCATCAAACCACATTTCCTTATTTTTATATCTAATGCCTATTTGCGTCAGAACATTGGTCTACATGCGAGTTTTTACCAGGTTTAAAGCAAGTTAGTCAACAGTGCTGTCACTTATTCTAAAGACCGTATCGTTTTTCTTTTACGTATCGACGATACATCTCGAGAATGGTAATAATGTCATGGAAATAAAATGATAATATTGACCATAAAACAAAATGGCACTTCATAGTCACCATATTAGGTCCGAGACCACAATTATTTAGCAGTGTATTTCTTTTAGAACATAAATGAAAATAAAAAAAAATCCCACCTGCGCTTTCTCATAGAAACTTTTACAGTGTGTTGTACTACTTTTTGGACAAATTATATCAAAATTATAGAAAACTTCATCGTCTCTAACTCAAAATATGGACAACTTTATGTTTAGGGCGTCTTGAAATCTTTTGACAGCTTCCGAAGTGCTAATTTTAAACCTTTTTCAGCTAGACCAAATCACTACTTTCCTTTAAAATTCTGGACCCAATTTTTTTACAGTGTAATTTCACCCCCTACTTGCAATTTGAGGCATTAAACATGGAGAAATAAATTTGGAAGGGGTATAAAAATTAATGGCAAGTAACCCACTGTCAACACTAGGGACTATATTTGTCAAGGGACGACAATGGTGGTCTCGGACCATATGTGAAGAACTAAATCGGTTGCTTTTTACATATGCATGATATGTGAAGTTTCGGTTGTATTAAATTAAATAAGTATTCATGAGCCAAATAAAATTGAACGAGACTGACCTACATTTACCCACGTTATCAATTAATGCTGTAACAACCAACCTTGAAATTGAACACCACGATACGAACAACCTTAATTAAATGCAACTGCTATTATGGATATAATGAACAAATGATGTAATAATACAACCCATAATTAATTCTGTTATTGCCAATTTTGTCTTTCTCATCGTGTTTTTCTTGAAGAAAGGTGCACTAATAGATTCTTTGCTTATTACGCAAATTTGATTTCTCATGTGTGCTCAATTTGTATATTAGCTCCTTTTTAGAGATTACGAATTGTGAAATAGATTATTTGGTGCCATCTTAATCTTATGAGTCTAAAAGGCTATTATAAACTATGCAAAGATGTTATTCGTTCACATCCAAAAATTACTACCAGTCTACATCTATTTGATCACATGATCAAACCAATTTCTTTATATTCCTCTGAAATTTGGGGTACGTTTAACCCAAAGAGTAGTAAATTTAGAAATGATATACTATTAGATAAGATTTATTCAGATCTTGAACCAGATAAATTTCACATGAAAATAACAAAATTTATTTTGGGTGTAAATAGAAAGAGCAGCAATTTTGCTGTACTATCTGAACGGGGTAGATTTCCTATTTATATTAGTATTGTGAAAAACTTACTGAATTATTATTTTAGAATTGAAAATATGCCTGAGGACTCTTTATTGTATAAAGCCTTACAGACCTCTAAAGATTTAGATGATAAAAATCACATTAGTTGGTATAGTAGTGTCAGACACCTATGTAAATTTATTGATCTGCCTAGTAACTTTATTAATTTTAGTAAATACAAATCAGAAAATGTTTACTTAATTGTTTAAAAGTATCCTATGTTAAATCTTTGGAGAATGCCAAAAATAGCCAAAATAGCCAAGGAAAACTAAGAACATATTGTCAATTTAAAACATCTTTTTGAAAAGAAAATTATTTAGATATCTTGAATAATTTTGATTTGAGAAAAGCTATAACAAAATTCAGGATTTCATCTCATATTCTCAAAATTGAAACTGGGAGATATTCCAAATTAGAAGTTCATCAAAGAATTTGAGTTAAATGCAATTTAAATAAAGTGGAAGATGAACTTCATTTTCTTATAGAATGTCCTGTATACTCTAAGGATAGAGACCTGTTATTTAATCTGATATTTAAAGAATGTAAAAAATTTTACTCCTTAGATATGGTCAATAAATTAATTTGGTTATTAAACTGTGAGTTTATTAATATTTTGAAACAACTTGGCTATTTCTTATCAAAACACCTGCCTTGAGTAAACATTTATTATATAACACTGGGATACTGTTAGCAATATTTATAATGTCTAACTTTAGCATACTGTTTTGTTGTTCTGCTTTATTGTATTTGTTAATTGTAACTTTATATTGTCATATATGTACATGCACTATGCCCTTTGAGGGTACCTCTTATGGAAATAAAAGATATTCTATTCTATTCTTATGTAATGCAGGAATTTTAAACGAAAATATCATCCCGTATTTTAGATCATCAGAGTATGGCGGCAATTATCACCTGAATTTCATTTCGATACCTTGTTATCACTAAAGTTCCCCTCTCCTTTCTTTCTAGAAGTTTCAAGCATGAACAACGTTTATGGACTATATGTTATTAGATATAAGAGGGTGTGGTACGAGCACCAATGAGACAACTCTCAATCCAAGTCACAATTTGTAGAAGTAAACCATTATTGGTCAAAGTACAGTCTTCAACAAGGAGCCTAGTTGGGTAACACCGAACAGAAAGATATAAAGGGCCCCAAAAATGACTAGTGTAAAACCATTCAAACGGGAAAAACAACGGTATAATCTATATATAAACAAGAAACGAGAAACATTTATGAACAACATCAACAAAGACAATATTTGAACCGTTGCAAATCATTTGCAGATATCAAGTCGATGTTCGACATATTACTTTAGAAGGATAAATTTAAGCTCCCATGTGATTTTTTTAGTACATAATTTGACGACCGTCCCTCCCCCCGCACTATCTGTGATTGTCTCGGTATTGTGGATCTTTTTTTTTTCTTCATTAATGTGAAAAGCCGTTTTACTTCATGAAAACCAAAAAAAATACCCAGTATTCCATGTCCTTTTTTATTTATTATAAAATGAATCTCTCTTTCAATCCTTAACCATTTCAATCAAAGTTCACAATGTTTTCACGTTAAGGGGTGTGTCATTCGTTGATCATCATGTGAGCCGATTGGGGTCTCCGAATATGAAAAGACAAAAAAAATGCAAACATAAAACTTCATATAAAAGACTTTAAAACATTGAAATAAAGAATATGTATAACATTTGCTATAAATAATCTGACAACCAAGCTTCAATATCGTTCCTGTTTACCTTTGTTTTAATAGAGAATGGAATTAAAGAACCTTAGTGAGCACGCTCACATACCCCACGTCCCCACATTGTCATTTGAGAAATTACATAAGTGTAAGAAAAAAAAGAATGATAATTTCCTGTCAGTATGCACATCTACATAGTATGTCCTTATTATATACAAAGTTTCATGAAATTCTGTTGAGTGGTTTCAGAGGAGTTGCGATGACAAACAGTTGCAGAAGTACATTGAAGTAAATAAGTTCAAAGGAGCGTAACTCCTAGAAAAAATATTGAATCGTAATTTCATGTCGATATGCACATCTCCATAGTATGTCCTTATTATCTACAAAGTTTCATAAAATTCTGTTGTATGGTTTCAGAGAAGTTGCGATAACGAACTGTTGCAGTGGTACATTAGAGTAAATAAGTTCCAAGGGGCGTAACTCCTGGAAAAAATGAAATCGTAATTTCCTATCGATACGCACATCTACGTAGTATGTCCTTATTATCTACAAAATTTCATGAAATTCTGTTGTGTGGTTTTAGAGGAGTTGCGATGACAAACTGTTGCAGTAGTACATTAAAGCAAATAAGTTCAAAGGGGCGCAACTCCTAGAAAGAAAAATAAAGCGTTATTTCCTGTCGATATGCACATCTACATATTATGTCTTTATTATCTAGAAATTCTGTTGTGCGGTTTCAGAGGAGTTGCGATGACAAACTGTTGCAGTAGCGCATTAAAGCAAATAAGTTCAAGGCAAAGGGGCGTAACTCCTAGAAAAAATATTGAATCGTAATTTCCTGTCGATATGGCACATCTACATATTATGTCCTTATTATCTAAAAAGGTTTCATGAAATTCTTTTGTGTGGTTTGAGAGGAGTTGCAATGGCAAGAAACAGGACTGACGGACGGACTGGTCAAAAACATTATACCCTCCGCAACTTCGTTGCGTGGGGTAAAATAATATGTAAACAGGGCTAATAACTTATCTCAAAGAGGTTATATGACAATGATATCGTTGTTCAATTAAGCTCAATAAAGCTGTGTTGAACAATCAAGATACATATTGAAGAGTTGATGGATGAAGATGATCGAATGCACAGTATGTATAAGCCTAGATTAGCAAATCAGACTTGTAAGGTTTGAATTAACATATTTTGATAAATCCTTAAACTTTACATATGCATGCGTTTTTGTCGTTTTGATAAATTCGTGATTAGATGTTTATGATTGTTCCCGAGTGCTCAGACAGCTACTCGAGACAAATTGAATCTGAAGAGATATGCTGTTTCAATTTCCTCAGCAGCTGTTACTGTTAAAAATACTGCAATTTATTCCACTCTTGTTTATATATATAATAGAATCAGATCAATCACATCTTCGCAAATTCGCTATTTTAATATATCATATATTATTATAATGCCAGCTGGCTGCTGAAAGGTTGTGTTTAATAGAAGAGCGAGATCTCTATTTCGTTTACATATTTGTTAATTCAATAGTGATTAAGGGTATAATACAATGTCGACTGCTGTATCCTTTATTTAGACATTTTAACCAATTATATCTGCTTTGTTTTTGCTAACTCATTGATGTCAATATAACAAAAGTGTATGCTACTGTTAAACAAGTGAGAGGTTTAGCTAGCTATAAATCCAGGTTTAACCTACCTTTTTCTGCATCAGAAATGCGTTATAAGTCAGGAATATGACAGTTGTTTGCCATTTGTTGCATGTGTTTGAGCTTTTGATTTGGTCATTGTACTTTTTTATAACATTATATTAGTGTTAACAACACTTTATAAATTGTATGCTCCCAAATAGTTTTTTCTGAATTAATTCATAATGTGAGGTTAATAACTTACTTAGTAAAGCCGGATCCATTTCATTAATAAGATGCTCTGTTGCTCATGACAAGTATCAACGCGGATTGCTTTAGGGAGCTTTTTGGGAGTCGCAGGTTCCTTCTCCAGCCTGTTCGGAAACCAAGTGATCAACTAGATCTGGTCGAGAAATTGGTACATCTCCTTCTTAACACTGTTTTGACAGCACTTCAAGAGACTTCTTGAACAGGAATTCATTGCTTTCTTGAAATTATGCAGGACCCGATTAAAAATCTTCTGAAAGCGTAGACCGACTGTTGTATCAATTTGACTTTGATAATTTCTTGTTAATAATGACTTTGATGTGATTTTCTTTACCACTTAAAGAAGCGTAGAAAGATCAAATTTCTTAACTGTGTAAAATCATCTCATCAGTCGACAACTCAAAACCATTCGATTGGCATAAAAAGGAAGCTGTCTATATTATTACTAATGTACAGATAAAAAAAAGTTGCTTAAATTTGTAGGACTCGGAGGTGCGATGGTTACGCTGAAGTGCGATGGTTACGCTGAAGTGCAATGGTCTACGCCGAAGTGCGATGGTCCTTTCGCTGAAGTGCGATGGTTTAGCACGACTTTTAGTTGCTTTGACGTTTTCTAAACAACACGGATTCGCAGGCTGGTGGATAAGATTACTTAAATTAAGATTTATTGCGAACAAAGGAATTAAAAAAAAAACCAAAGTAACGAACAATTGAAGTCCAGAACAGTTTTGAGCATTAGAGGTTGAGGTTACAAAATAATTCATAACTAAGTCATGTTACAAATCATATGGAACAAATCGGCTAAAAGATGATCTTGGTCTGCAGATTGGTTATCTAGCGTTCGGTGTTATGCCGCACACATTTTGTATGACCAATAAAATGTCTGGGTCTTTACTTCAAGTATGTTTCACTAAATTATATGTGATTTTTTTTTAAATAAAATAAAATTTATCAAAAGCAATCTTATTTATCGAGTCGATATAATTTTGCTTTATTATTGAGATGAATTCTGCTTTGTAAGAAAACTCGCACTACGTATTTGACACTTGACATTTCCTCCAACTCGAATCGCGTATACTAAATTAATGCCATCTAGCTCATTTCTTTTACTCCATACTTCTCCGTGCTAAGCGGATGATTAGCAAATTAGAATTGTATGTATTTTTTATTAGACCTGACTAAAAATTGAAACCGATCTCCCAAATGCGAAGCTAGAACGCTAACCACTACACCACACCTCATTCAATAGAGTTCTTACTTCAGACCATCGCATTTAGCTGGAATAAACCATCACACAGTTTCATTAAAGTCAACTTTATAGTTAGACCATCTCTGACAGAGCCGCCATCGCACTTCAGCGTAACCACCATCGCACTTCAGCGTAGATATCAACAAGTTAACGTCACAATGTTACCATCGCACTTCAGCGTGTTAACCAACGCACTTCAGCGTACACCATCGCACTTCAGCGTGACCATCGCGGTTCGGAGTACCATCGCGGTTCCGAGTCCTACAAATTTATGAATACACTTTATGTATGCGTTCATGCGTATTCAAACAACCGCCAAAAAAGTAAACTAATCTGACTATTAAAAACCAAAATGAGTTCAGGCGTCTTATTGACAGAGGAACATTTCAAATTACACAATATGCCAGAATAAGAAAACAAATAACAATGATTAGAAAAAAAGACGTTCTACCAATTAAGGTATACTGTATTGAATTTGAATCTAGGGTGTTTAGAGATGTCCGGAATACGCTGATCAAATCTGTGTTCAATGGGAAGGTCACTTTCGATGGGGGAACATAAACATTTGCACGTGATTAAATATAATAATTCAATACGTAAATAATATAATTTGTTCTAAAAGTGATATCTTTGCGACTGAACATAAAACCCATTTTGCTAAGCCATACTCCTTTATACTGAATCTTGATTTAAAGAAAAAAAATCGCTCTTTCCAAGAAAATTCAGATCATCACCAGAAAAATCAACTGGTGATGGCATCTGTAAAATTAACGAAGTGATGATTTCAACTTCATTGTTTGAAAAGGGGACGAAAGATACCAAAGGGACAGTCAAACTCAAAAATCTAAAACAAACTGACAACGCCATGGCTAAAAATGAAAAAGACAAGCAAACAACAGCACACATGACACAACGTAGAAAACTAAAGAATAAACACCACGAACCCCACCAAAAAAAACAGGAGTGATCTCAGGAGCTCCGGAATGGTAAGCAGATCCTGCTCCACATGTGGCACCCGTCGTGTTCCTTATTGAATAACAAATCCGGTAACTAGTCTAATTCGGTAGGTCACATTCATGAAAGGGAAGCGGATTGTAGTTACGACGTAAGGAACATATCCGATATCATTTGTGAAACGGTTATCTTAACGGTCAACCAACTCGTGATGGCGTCCGTAAATTTTACGAAGGGATGATTTCAACTTCACCATTTGGAACTCTTGGTTTAATAGCTTCCTTGTGATCAGCAACCCTCTATCAAGGAAATCATGATAGGCGATACAAGCCTGGGAATATCTTATCAATTGGGAGATATATACTCCGTATGCAGGCGCTGTTGGAATATTGCTACATAGAAATGGAACGTTTACAATTGAGAAACTGAAATCATATCTTTTGTCGTAAAGTTTGTTTTCAACCGACCCTCATAATCTTTAACTAGATGTAAGTCAAGATATGAGGCAGACTTAACTGTATCTGTTGTATTCTCTATCTCTAGTTCGATTGGAAACTGCTGGAAAAGTTCGTTGGATACAAGACACTGGGCGAGTCACGGTAAAAAGTCTGTGTATGTTCGGAATAAATGTGGTCTATATAACAATACATATAATAAACTTGTTGTGTTTAATGACGCACTTTAAAATCATACCACAACAAATCCATGTCAGGAAATTGATGATATGTGCACTATAACGCAGACCCCGGAACAAGTCGATTGCTGAAATACTTTGTCTTTCATTCTTGATAGACTCATTTCTAGACATGAGATACAAGGCTCAGAGATGCATGCCATACAAAGAAACTTGCAGCAGATGGTGCTTTAATGTTCCGGATGTCAAATATTTTAGTATTATCACTGGCTGTTGTGAACGGCGGAAAGGAAGAATTCCAATGTATGGCATCAGTAAGACTGAACTAAGAATTTTCACCAGATATTTTCATGAACATTGAAAGTTTTTTTGTCACAAAACGAGAAACGACATCAGGTGATGGTACTTCGCCCTAGAAGGAAACAAAAGTAATGTAAAGAAAAGAGATATACTGTACATTGACGGTGACTTTTAAAACCAAGGAGCTGGGAACTAATGAGTCATAGAAGCTTCGAATATTGTACAGCGGCGAAATTCACCACTACAGTACGAAATAAAAACAAATGATTCATTTCGAAAATGGAATAACAATCAACATATCACTAGAGGGACCTGAATATTTCTGTCAAAATAAAGATTTCAGTAAATTGAATAAATCTGTTGTTTGTTTTTTTTTCCCTCATTGATCCGTAATGACTAATTAGTATTAATTTCCTATTGCATAACCATATCATTTTATTTTTATAATTTTTATAATACATTTGGGTGTCTAACTATACAGCCCTACAGACGCAATGACGTATTGTTTGACCTTGTGCGAACTAACGATTACTTTTAAACGTTCTGTTTGTTTTCACACATTTCTTAAGAGCAAATAAATTAAACCAATTTTCTAACAACAGACAAACATGAACAGCAGTATTTTCTAAGATGCCAAACATCGATTTCAAAACCATGTTAATTTCAGAATTCATGTTTTGTGAATGACAAGTTCAGTTCAAAACTCTGAAGCGTAGGACAACTCGTACACTTCGGTTTCAAATTGG
Organism: Mytilus galloprovincialis; assembly: GCF_965363235.1. NCBI lineage: Eukaryota > Metazoa > Mollusca > Bivalvia > Mytilida > Mytilidae > Mytilus > Mytilus galloprovincialis. The sequence goes on from NC_134846.1 coordinate 68,087,787, forward strand.
ACAATGTTTTGTATTTGTTTTTACTGTTAAAATTAAATGTTCTGTTAAAAAAGATAATTATTCACCTTGAGCAATATATTATTAATGACCATTCAAGATTCTTTTTTTGCGAACCCGTTTTCAGCTGGATGTGTAATTTTAATATTACTACGCGGGCCTCAAGGAATTTTAAATCGAAATTAAATGCAAAATATGTGAGTTTTTGTGTCTTTCAGAACACATCAATAAACAAAGTTAATTGCAGGATATGGATAATAACTGTTTGGTGTCTTTAAATATCAGTTGTATTTGTACTCGGCTCGAAACAGAAAATAATAGCTCGCTAATTAAAAGCTCGCATTGCAACTGTTTCTAAGCCTCGTACAAATACATCTGATATTTAAAGACACTAATCAGTTATGTCTATGTTTGGTTCATTTTCCCACTGTGTTTTTTACTTTGAATGCCCAGTCAGAGACCTGTTGAATATATTAATAAACTGAAATTATCTTCGATTTCGCCATAATTTTAGACTCAGTCTCAATTGGAGGATTAAAGACAGTTGATCAACCCCTAATTTACTACACAAAACCAGTTAGCCCAGTATGACAAAAACAAAAAGGATTACACGCATACCATATAGCTGTGAATGAATCTGACGTGTTGATACTGTTGACGAAAATGTTGGAAAAGAGAGGCAAAGGATACCAAAATGGAATATTTTACTATTTCATCTTAAAATAATATCCTTGTTTACCAAAATCATATTGTGCTTCCCCCCCCCCCCCCCTCTCCGATTAATTCAAAGATAAATAAAACAAAAATATAATAACAAGTTTTTTTATTTGCTAACTTTCTCATTACATTATATGTTGCTTCATAAACTATTTTTGGGATGATCCGATTGCTTCGATCTATTGTGGTCGAACAATCCTTTGAAATCTTAATTGATTCTATCAAGTCACACTATAATTTTGTCTGTCTAAGGCTTGATGATACAGCAAAGTTCACTTAGTTATCTTTACAATAAGATATCCTATATGTTCGGAAAGGTCAAGTAGTATTATTATATATTAGACGAGTTAATATATATGGCCTCTTGTCAATATTTAAACATAGTCAATATTACAATTTTCTTATCTGTGATCATTGATGAGAGTTTTAGTTATATTATAAAGCTCAGGGGTTTTCCGAAAATTATCGACATTATCCATGAACACACTTTGAACTTCTTCACAATGAGATATCTAAAGATGTGTTTCCCTTAAATAAGCATGTCTTGGAAAAATGGTTTTATCAGAAAATTCCTTAGGGATGGATAACATAATCGATCCTGGCCTTATCTTAATGTATTTTCAGCCTGATAAATTAATTGTTGCACAGAGCTTATTAATATAACATAAATGCATAAGAAATAAAAATCATTGATATAACCACCTGACCATAAAAGTAAAACGTCTAAGCTTAGAAATGGTAAATATTATAAGGAGGTTTAAACAAGAGGCTCGAAGTAGCTGATTATCCTATATATCTAAATAGAAAATATAGTGGTCTCTATGACATAGTGCAGGGTTTACAATGTAATACATTGCGATCCATTTATTAAAAAAAGACATATATTTTTTTAAATGTAAGCAATCAATTAAAGATGTACAGTCTGTTGATTCTTCAAATAACACTCTCAAAATAAAATGCGACAACATGTCATAAATCGAATACCCGATGACCGTTCTTATGTCAAAAGTATGAAAACATAGTATTTATATCATGTATAGAAACACTCGTCTTCGATTTTGAGGATTCAAGTTTTGTACGCCAGACTTTTGTTTTGTCTACATCAGTGACTAGAATATAAAAACTTTAAAAAAGAGAACAAATAAGATACCACTACTGAGTTGTTTTATGAATAAGTTACACGACAGGTGCCACATGTGGATAAGGATCTGCTTACCCTTCCGGAACACCTGAGATCACCCCCAGTTTTTGGTGGGGTTCGTGTTGCTTATTCCTTAGTTTTCTATGTTGTGTCATGTGTACTTTTGTTTGTCTGTTTATTTTCAATGTATGAGTTTGACTGTCCCTCTGGTATTTTCTGGCCCCTTTTTTTACACCGGTTGGACCGAGTGTCATTGGCATGACGTCAGTTTACGTAACTGAATAAGCAACTTGAGGAGAAATGCACATTTTGAACGTCGTCTATTTACTAATAAGACTACAAGGAAGGTCGCCACAACCAGACTCGTTTAAAATCTATAACTATTACGAATCAAAGATCGACTCAATAGTGCCTTTAGTATATATAATGATTTATTGCAAGCTTAAGTGGACAATAAGACCTATTCTTTTTTTTTAATAAAAAAAAATCATTTTCAATTTAAAAAAATATCGTATTTTTTTTTTAAATAAGAATGTGATTTTTTTAATATTAGAAAATTTCTTTATATTAAAATATTATATGGTGACTTTTTATATTCAAAATAGCTCTTTTTGACCACTTTTCATATTGATTGACACAATTGATAATTTAGATAGCTGTTCTTTAAATGAATATTTATGTTATTTGAAAGTAATGTGATCAAATTTTATTGATAAATATCCAAATTTCATTTCAGTTTCACCACAATGATCATTAGCCGATAATGATGAAATTTTCACATAAACGAAAATTTTAAAGTCAAAAGTGTAAACGATCTTAAAAGTTTTGATACTAACAGAGGTCGGATGGGAAATATTCTGCATATGCCCAAATTAATATTTAAATAAGGTTGAGTTGCGACGGCGGTTTTCATTGGCTGCTGAAAGGATGCATGGTGCTTTCAAACTCCCATCATCCTATGCGCCTGTATGCAGCTTCCTTTTAGCATCCATATTGCACATTTCTCACTTCGAAAAAGAAAAAGCTATAGTTTGTCAACATTTTGATAACATATCTGAATAGAAATTGAGAGTCTTTGTACATATATATATTCTTAATTACACGCCATCGTCTTTTGGAGACGAACTAGCAAGAAAACTACGACGATAGCGTATTTTTGTGTCTGAATATTTTTGTACCAAACCAAACTTATTTCTTTAAATTTTAGATTTGTATATATTTGTAAATTATATAATTGTTGTACATAAAAAGAGATATAAAGTAGCCAGCTAAGTTTTTGTATCAATACAGAATATAGTCTGTTGAACTTTTAGTTTTACGTTTTCAGTGTTTTATATTGCCTGCAGTTGAATTTTTGTATAGTATTTAAATTTTTTAACATATTTGGTCAATATAATTTGTGTCATACTTATATTATAGATATGTTTAACACTAATCTTGATAAAGTTTTGAGAAGCGTTTTAATTGCAGGAGATTCCAACCTGAAGCAGCTTAAACCCATGTTTGATTACCCAGTTAGAACACTGTGCATACCTGGTGCCAGAGTACAGAATGACCGGAAAGAATTCTATTCCCAACTGATGAGTGCAATGAAGACGGAAAACCCAGACCAGATTGTTCTGCATCTAGGTTCGAATGATGTTTTCGGTGATGTTGAATTAACTTTGAGGTATTTTTTACAAAAACGATAATTGGTTTACGAAAGCTTAAATATAAAATTCATGAATTTATTGTATAGCTGCACCATACGCAATTACTACTGGATACAATTACGAATGATTGCATGTTTGCCCTCTGAACATGCTGAAATCATATTTATCTATGATAATGTTTAATTTTTTCTATATTATATAAAAACCCTATAAAAAAAATCCCTTGTTTTTATGATACATTGTACATGTAATACAATTCATGTACAATTATTGAAAGATGATCACAATTACAAAATAATTCTGAAGATATTAAAAGGACGACACTCGCCCGAAATTATATTTTAAAAAGAAACATATCAGGAAAAACATCTTCTTTTTCGGTTCATATACATGATGTCTATTATCTTGCCCAAATAACCTTAAAATTAACATTTTGTATGGCCCCACAAAGCTTTAACACATCTAGTTTTCTACTCTTTTCACCCTATTTATTGTCTAAAGAAAATGCGTAAACTTTATTGAAAAGTCCAGAGAACTCGGAATGAAATCTTGACCTGCAGAAAAAAAAAATAACACCATAGATAAGCGATAGGTTAACCAATAAAATGGAAAAAAACTTGTATTTATTGCATGTTAGAAGGAGGAACTTATTTAAAAACAAAACAATTCCAAAAATCTTGCCTTAACACATGGCATACATTTCGGAAGTCCAAAATAAAACATGTCTGTTTAAGGTTACATACTTGAAATAAATAGGGTAGGTATTTCTGTATTTCCATTTTATTTTACTTTTTTGAGTCATGTGTTTTTTTCTTGTCGTGGTCCGAGTTGAACATGGGCCGAGTTATCCGTAAATTTAATTATTGGATTATTTCCCTTTGATATTGGTGACCAAGTGTCTATTTCATCACACAAGTCACAAATTTCCTTTAAACAGCTGTTATATCATGATTTTGAACATTAGGATGTATTAGGCAATTGATTTATACTATTGGCAACACTAACTTCACTTTTGACACAAGCTCAGTTTATTTCTAACCATACGATTGAAATAAAATGACTTACATTTGTAGGGTTGGCGCTCTAAAGTAGGGTAGGTCGGGTAACCGTAAACAGACATATATATTTGGTCTTCTCTTCAGTTTCATTGTAGTAAAAGAATTCACGATGCGTTGAAAACAGATACATAGGTCTATAGTCATGATAGTCACATGAATAATCTGTATAAAATAGACCACTTCTTGTTACGGTTATTGTTATTGGTCCATGGTCTTCTGTTTCATTGTGGAATATGTATAAAAGAGACCATGGTATGTTTCTGACAGTCTAATTGATGTCCATGATGTGTTAATAAATGGAGTATATGTATAGGTCCATGGTCTCATGTGTAATATTTATAAAAGAGATCATGGTATGCTACTGACAGTCTTAATTGGTCCATTGTCTTCGGTTTAGTACAGGTATAAAAGTACATGACACGGGTTATGTTCTTCTCATATATGTTATGATGGTATGATACTAAACCCCTAACGGGAAGGATTGTGCCTGATGTTCATATGATGAAATCATAATCTTGCAGTCAGTTTAATTGAAGTCTGGAGCTGGCATGTCAGTTAACTGCTAGTAGTCTGTTGTTATTTATGTATTATTGTCATTTTGTTTATTTTCTTTGGTTACATCTTCTGACATCAGACTCGGACTTCTCTTAAACTGAATTTTAATGTGCGTATTGTTATGTGTTTTCTTTTCTACATTGGCTAGAGGTATAGGGGGAGGGATGAGATCTCACAAACATGTTTAACCCCGCCGCATTTTTGCGCCTGTCCCAAGTTAGGAGCCTCTGGCCTTCGTTAGTCTTGTATTATTTTAATTTTAGTTTCTTGTGTACAATTTGGAAATTAGTATGGCGTTTATTATCACTGAACTAGTATATATTTGTTTAGGGGCCAGCTGAAGGACGCCTCCGGGTGCGGGAATTTCTCGCTACATTGAAGACCTGTTGGTGACCTTCTGCTTTTTTCTATGGTTGTGTTGTTGTCTCTTTGGCACATTCCCCATTTCCATTCTCAATTTTATGATGTAATGTTAGAGATACATAGGTCCATGGTGCAATGTGTAATTTTATAAAATAAACCATGGCATGTTAATCATGTTAATGGCAGTCTTATTGGTCCATTGTCTTCTGTTTCATTGTGTTATAAGATTCCATAATGTGTTACTAACAGATCTATAAGTCCATGGTATCACGTGAGATATGTAAAAAAAGAGACCATGACATGCTTTTAACAGATATATCCAATGTAGGTCCATGGTCTCGTGTGAAATATGCATTAGAAGGACACATCATTTTACCGTCCCTTTGGTGCATGGTTTTATGTATCATTGTGGTATAAGAGTCCATGATGTGTGAATAACATATGTATAGGTCTATGGTTTAATGTGTATTATTCATAAAAGAAACCATGGTATGTTACTGACAGTCTAATTGTTCCATGGTCTTCTATTTTATTGTGGTATAAGAGTTCATGATGTGTTGATAACATATGTATAGGTCCATGGTGGCATGTGTAAAGTGTATAAAAGAGACCATGGCATGTTAGGGTCTAATCGGTCCATGGTCTTATGTTTCTGTGTGTGTTAAGGGTCGATAGTCTCATTTGCAATTAGTAAAAAAGACACCTTGGCACAATACAGGACGTCTAATGGGTCCCTGGTTTTATGTGTTATTGTGGTATAGGAGTCCATGATGTATTAACAACATACATGTATATGTATAGGTCCATGATCTCATGTGTAATAAGTATAAAAGAGACCGTGGCATGATACACTTTTAACTGGTCAATTGTTTTATGTGTTATTGTAGTATAAAAGTCCATGATGTATTTAAAACATATGTATAGGTCCATAGTCTAATGCTAAATATGCGCAAATGAGACCATGACATGTTCCTAACAGTCTATGGTTCATGTTTCTGGGTGATTTAAAAGTCCATAATGTGTTATAAAAAGATGTATAATATATACCTATGGTCTGATGTTTAATTAATATGCATAAAAAAGACCATGGCATGCTACTAGCTGTCTCATTGGCAATCATACCACATCTTCTTGTTTATATAAGAGTCTAATTTGTCTATTGTCCTATGTTTCAATGTAGTAAAAATAGTCCTTTATGTGTTTCTAACAGAGATAAAGATCCATGGTCTCATGTGTGTAATAAGCATAAAAAAGACCATGGCATGTTAATGACAGTCCAATATGTCCATGGCACCTATCGTGTTGCTTATGTTAACTACGAAACACTCAATTATGTATGATTTCCCAACTAAAAGACATTTCAGAATATTCACCCAACTAAGAACTGGCTATACAGAAACAACTTCTACAAGAACCGAGTAGGCCAAACCAACGCCACAGAGTCGTGCAACTGTGAAGCTTCTAAAACCCCTCATCATTTCCTTCTGGAGTGTCCCTGCTATCACTGGCGTCAACGTGATGATCGTAACTGCAGTTACGATCATCCCAATATGGCGGACACAAATATGGGGAAATTTTATAAGACTGATTCCTGCACTTTAACATCTTATTTTCAGATTTGTTTTATTTCAAGTATCATCTTTATAAGTATTGCCATTGAAATATTTTTTCAGTCAGGATGGAAAAGCAACAAGAAGAATGAAAATTGAGATTAAAAAAATCACGGTGATGATCGTAACTTTTATTTATTTTTATCAACGATGATCGTAACTTGTACTTGAGATGATCGTAACTGTCTGCTCCCACGAATAGGACTAGAAGCATTTTCTGATAAATAAGGACAAATAAAGCTGTCTAGTATGCGAAAAAAAAATGTACGTTATCAGCTGATATTGTGATGATTATGAGGAACGATCACTGAGGGGAGGGTAACGTCCTATTTGTAAGTGCACAAATGGTTATGACTTCGCGAGATTTGGTATTTCTAATTTATCTAGTTCAATATTTAAATGCATTGGGGGTTAACAACTTTATATTGATTTCATATGTTTTATATATTAAATAAGGTATTGGACAGTTCATATTAATGACCAGTTTGTTAAAATTGAAGATTATTTTTGATTTTTTCCCTACACTTTATAGGGACAATAGCACCTTTCGAGGATCTGGTATTTTTGGGGAATTCAGACTTTATAGTTTCTTTTATCAACAGATTTACAATTTTTAAGGGAGAGGTTGAAAAAATAAAGCATTAAGAAGTGAAATCATATCTGTTGAATAAAAAACAACAACAATGAAACCTTCAATAAAGAGAGCTACTATTTGATTTTTATTTGGGGGAGGGGCTAGGATGAATAATTTTGTTCTGCATTTTTAATGTTGAACTCTCTATCCTGCGTTTTTATTTTTACTCTATTCGGTCCTGGTTTTTTCATCCTGATTTTTTTTTTACATAAATTGTCATCCTGCCTTTTTGTTTGGCCAGGATGTTCATCCGGCCTTTTTTTACTCAAATCTCCTGTCCTGCCTTTTTCCAAATTTCATCCCCCCTTAAAAAAATCAAATGGTAGATCCCTTATTGATATGTTTGGCTCAACACAACTTCTTCGACGGACCAACTTCAATAGTACATGTCATATACCGTATACATGTAAGAATTTGTAGCTTGAAAAATCTAATATGAACGTGTATACCATTTATTTCAACTTTTCCGTCTTTACATAAATAGCCAACCCATGGTAAATATAGGCAACAGTAGTTCAGTGGCGTAGCCAGAGATTTTCAAAAAGGGATTGGGGACTGGCTGCCTAAGAGTAGGCCCGCTACAGTCATGCTTCATTGATTCCCTATACAATCAACCAAATTTCCCCCACAAAAAGGTGATGTGAGCACCTTGACCCTCCCTCGAAGTCCGCCTCTGTAGTCTACCAATTTTTAATAGTCATAGTTTGAATAGAAAAGCCAAGACAAGGCAACAATTTAAAACCGATAGAAAGTCAACTTCATGCCCTCCTTTACTTTATTCAGTGAAAGTTTTGGCCTGTATTCTTAAACTGTATTATGAGAATGATATTTGTATCAACTTCATATCCACGTAAATCCATTTTGAATAGTAACTAAATTACTCATAAGAAAATAATATTGAGGACATTTGCATATCAGTCTGCTTATCCCCCTTATATCATTTCTTTTTAGAATAGCGTTTTCATGTATTCTTTGTTTGATTTTAAAATAATATTTTTTTCATCGTGACTGCTAAATAGGGTGTTCATTTAGCGGGAAAAAAAACATTCGTAAATTTTTAGTTACGATCATCTTTTTATAAAAACAAGTCAAAGTTACGATCATCTGTAGACGAAGTTACGATCAACATCGTGATTTTTTGAATCTCGATTTTCGTTCTTTTGGTTGTTTTTCTATAATTCATGAAAAACACATTCAATGGCAATGCTTATAAAAATTATTCTTGATATAAAAAAAAATCTGAGAATAAGCTGTTAAAGTGGAGAAATCAGCTTTCTAAAATATCCCTATATTTGTGTCCGCCATATTGGGATGATCGTAATTGCAGTTACGATCATCACGTTGACGCCAGTGCTGTTATGAGAACACACGAGAATATATGTTACATGAAATATCCAAAGAGTTCGGGGTCAGAAACCTGAAATTAGCTACTATTGTAACGAGACTGGACAGCGAGAACACAAAAAGGTTAAAAGCCAAACTACAAACAGTGGCACATTACAGTCGCAGAACAGACAGATTTAATACTGCTGTTCCTCAATCACAATCTTAACCAGCGCATACCAATTTAAAGCACAGAGAACATGTAGTCAAAATAATTATGACGTCTTGAAAGGCTATTATAAGTCGAAGTAAGGCGTCAAAGAAAAAAAGTATAATAGCCTTTCAAGACGTCATAATTATTTGGACTAAGAGAACATGGAGAAAAAATATGTCGAGAAAAACGAACCAGAGAGGAAAACTGCACATTGAGACATTTAATGCTAACAGACAGGCCTTAAGATTGAGGAACTGAAATAAAGATTCTATCAGATCTATGTCAGAAAATTTTACAGATACGCAGGTTTGCCTGTACTCAGAGTAAATTTTGAGGTGAAAAATACGGCCATTTCAGCCAAAGGGTCCACATGAACCTTAATTCATTGAAAATTAACCTTTATCGGGAAAAAAAAACAAAATATTTTTTCAAAACTCAAATGAACATTTGTGTGCTTTTGAGGTGATCAAATAGCAGGTGATTGCATCTTATTTTGAAAAAAAATTCTAGGGGGAGCATGCCCCAAACCCCCCAATCGGGTCGATACTGGTAGAGGTGGCCTACCGGGAATACCCCCAAATTTTTCTCGTTAGTCTTGTGGACTACATATTCTCTAAAGTTAGTGTCTAACAACTGCATATACGCTTTGCCACAAAATACCTAGTATCTGATGCAGGACAGTCGCCATCTTGCTTACAGCTTCACCATTATGCATAAGTATCTGCATATCTGATTGACTCCCTAAAAGTGACGTATTAGATATCCTTATTTGGCATTTGCAGAATATTTCCCAACTACCTAGTGCTAATACTGATACTGAGCCAAAAATAGTTGAATGCAAGACTTAGTGTACAAATTAACCAGCTTCATTCTATTTATAATACAGGACTTGCAGGTATTCAGTGAACAAACTTAAATGAGTATGGCTAAAGATTAAAATATAAAAATGTTTCGTCCCCGAGGGTATCACCAGCCCAGTAGTCAGCACTTAGGTGTTGACATGAATATCAATAATATGGTATTTTTTATAAATTTCCTGTTACAAAACTTTGAATATATTTCGAAAAACTAAGGATTTTCTTATCCCATGAATAGATTATCTTAGCCGTATTTGGCACAACTTTTTGGAATTTTGAGTCCTCAATGCTCAATAATCATTCAAAGCTGTAATCATGGGATCTGAGATCGCCAGTCCAATACATGTAAATGAATAATATATTAGAATCATAGATATTTCATAAGGTTTTCTTTTATAAAAATAGACAAGTTATTTAAGACTTTTACATTACATAAAGACATCAAACCTTTCATTTTATATTCTGAAGGGTTAACAATATAGTAATTCGGGATATATGCACGTCTTAATTTTTTAACCTCGTCATTTCGGCATACAAATAAGTGATGAAACTGATTTCCAATACAATTATTTTTGCACAAAGTACATAGTCTTTCCTCTTTTGGAATATTATGCCATCGACCAGTTTCTAGTGGAATTTTGATATTTGAGCATCTAAGTTTGGTAATATATATTCTATTTTCTTTTTCAATTTTACTAAATAATTTTCTAAGCAAAAAGCGTGTTTAAATAGTAAATAATATCCACCTCTAGAGGAGTTTCAGCATCACTAAACCATTTTTGAATAAACTGATCTTGTAAAATTTGCTTTACATATATTTTGAAGTCAACATTTCTTAAAATACATTTGATTGTTCCATACATAGCTTAAACCTGTGTTTTCTAATGTAGATTTAATACAATTAATCCATTTAGAAACAATATTTCCAGAATTATAAAAAAGAAGATGTGGTATGATTGCCAATAAGACAACTATCCACAAAAGACCAAAATGACACAGACATTAACATTATGCATGTTATACAAAAATTGGTATAATAATCCTGATAATTTCGTGCTGTTTAATAATAATTTTGACCAGAATGATAAAGTTCGTAATCGTACTTTAATTCTCAAGGGATACCTGCCAGTTTCACCGTACACCATATAATTAGGAGTACTGCTTCTTAATGAAAGAATTCTTTTCAAAAACTTTAAATGAACTCTTTCTAAAGAATCATTGTTTTCGAAACCCCATATTTCACAAGAGTAAATCAGTATGGGTTCAACCAAAGAATCGAACAATTTTAGTTGCAAATCAATAGGAATATTTAAATTCCTTATTTTTCTGTAGAGAGCATAGAGTGCCTTTTCTGCTTGTTCTACCAATTTTTTTCTGGCATTTGTAAATCTACCGTTACAATTAAACAGCAAGCCTAGATAAGGATAAAAAATCTACTATTTCAATATCAGAACCATATAATTTGAAATCATGTAAGTGGTTTCGTTTGCTTTTTCTTTTTGAAAATATCATAATCTTTGTTTTATTTGTGTTCACAGACAGTTTCCATTGTGTACAATATAATTCAAACATATCTAATGTATTTTGCATATTACTTGCTGTTTCAGCAAGAATGATAGTGTCATCTGCATAGAATAAGATAAAAATTTGTAAATATAGTCCAATATGTTCTTGACAATGCGCTGATACTGTTTCAAGTCCATTTATTTTATTTTCTCACAAGAATACTTCTAGATCCGATAGAAAAATAGAAAACAAAAAAGGTGATAAATTTTCTCCTTGACGTACCCCGAGATCACTAGAAAAGAAGCCAGAAATATCATTTCCCTTTTTGACACAAGATTTAATGTTATCATACATATTAAAAATCACTCTTAAAATTTTTCCAGTAACTTGATTTTTTACCAACTTTTGCCATAACCCCAATCTCCAAACAGTATCAAACGCTTTCTTAAAGTCGATAAACGTACAATAAAGTTTTTTTACCAAATGATAAATATAATTCTATATGAGAGATAACTCTGCAAAAAAGACAGAAAAAATCAATAAAAATTGAAACAAAATTATAACTTTACCGCTTCTACAATGTATTCAACAGAATGTATTGATTCATGGTATTTTAGTCGTCTTCAGAGTTTAACAAACAACTATAAAGATATTTCATATCTTTTATCAAGCTACAACCACCTAGATTTCCTAATTCATTAGTTGACCATTTATAAGATTTTTCAGCATCTAAAGGTAAACTTTAAGAATCGCAAATTGAATAAACCTTATAAAGCATATATTCTTCTTTTTGTGGTTAAAAGTTTCTTCAAAGAAGGTAGATGCTGAACATATATAAACAATACCAAAAATAGTTTTTTAAAATGGCCACAAAGCCATGAAAAAATGTGCAAAAAAAAATAATAGATTAGAATTAAAACATTTTCTGTTGCAATTAATTTGAGGTTCCAACTTGGTTTGAATGGACTGTTGGCTTTATAACTATTTTGGTCTGAGCGTCACTGATGAGTCTTATGTAGAAGAAACGCGCGTCTGGCGTATTAAATTATGATCCTGGTAGCTTTGATAACTAATTAATCCAAATAATAGTCATTAGTCTCTAAAACGCTTTGTAAAAAAAAAAACTCTGTGAGGAAAGAGTCACATAAAAAAAATTCCTTTCCAAGACGTCATAATCATTTGGACAAGTTTGAGATGGAATGTCTCACAAGTTATTAAAGAGTTTTCTCATGACAAAATGTGTATTATAGATAGGGTTGGAAGTTATTTCGTGTTAATTTTGCTAGGATAATACTTGTATATTTTTTCGACTAGTTAAATCATTATTAATATGTTGAATATAAATTTAACTTAAACAGATACATTATATGATCAAATATTGGATAACATTTTTCGACAAATGCACAAAAGTAACGACTTTGTAACACTCCAACTTAATCTGATAAAATAAAGAAAAACAGAACGAAACCTCGCACCAGTTTGACTTCGGTCCGGGAATGATAAGCTATTTTATTAGTGCTCAAAGTCTAAGAAACTAATTCTAAGATATATTACTTTTTTATCACGGTGGGATATAAACTCTGTCAGTGCCAATTTCGATTTGTAGATATATTTATTGTATCTGTCTGATTGTTTTAGCAGTGTTGCTATTGAACTGCTGTTTTTTATTGCTTGAAACACGTTTGCTATTGAACTGCTGTCTTTTTTTTTTCTTTAGGGATACATCGACGTGACACTAAACATTCTAAATACATTCATATGTTATTTCCCCCTTTGTCTTGTTAACTTATTTACTGTATATTCGAGAAATGCAGCCATGAAAAAAAAAAATAATTGTGCATCCATCAAAGGTTTCTGAAGGTTGTATATTGATGCAAATGAATTAGGCCGCAACACCATTTTGATTAAAATAAAATTGAGAAAGGAAATGGGGAATGTGTCAACAGAACAACAAAAGAGACAACAACCCGACAATAGACCAGACAACAGCAGACGGTCATCAATAGGTCTTCAATGCAGCGAGAAACTCCCGCACACGGATTCGTCCTTCAGGTGGCCCCTAAACAAATATATATTTACTAGTTCATACATCATACTCAACTCCAAATTATCCACAAGAAACTAAAATTAAAAAATTATACAAAACTAACAAAGGCCAGAGGCTCCTGACTTGGGACAGGCGCAAAAATGCAGCGGGGTTAAACATGTTTTTGAGATCTCAACCCTCCCCCTATACCTCTAGCCAATGTAGAAAAATAAACACAAAACAAAACGCACTGTAAAATTCAGTTCAGGAGAAGTCAGAAGAGGTAACAAAAGAAAACTATCAAAATGACAATAATACATAAAAAAAAAACAGCAGACTACTAGCAGTTACTGAAATGCCAGCTCCAGACCTCAATTAAACTGATTGAAAGATTATGTCTTCATCACACGAATATCAGACGGCACAATACCTCCCGTTAGGGGTTAAGTATTATACTATCATAAAATATAAAAGAAGAACATAACCCGTGTCATGCCAACAACTAGTAAATACATAAATGTATTTAATTCAGATGCAAAGACCCTATAAGTGAATCAATATTAAAGCAAACATATACAATCTTTAATGACCTGACAACAGTATCGTAATTATATCCCTTCTTAATAAGCCTACATATAAGTCACAGGCACTTGTCTCAGATTTCCCTCCCTTATATACCTTAATATCACCCCTAGTATTTGGTGGGGTTCGTGTTGCTTAGTCTTTAGTTTTTCTATGTTGTGTCTTCTGTACCATTATTTGTCTGATTGTCTTTTTTTAGCCATTGCGTTGTCAGTTTATTTTCAATCTATGAGTTTGGCTGTCCCTCTGGTATCTTTCGTCCCTCTTTTAAAATAACAGTATATAAGGGGGAAACAAATTCTGAGACAAGTGCATGTGAGATAGGCCCGACTACAACCCAAAGGAGATTGTCGTATATGGAAACCAGAATTTTGGTCATCACTCAATAAAAACCAATTGCTAAATGAGGAAGTTTTTTACTAATAAATGTATCAATACGCAGGTACATCCGGTCGCAACGAGGTAGGTTGGTTGGGATAACTAACCAGCCACAGCCAGTCTTTTTTCCAACCGACAGTAAACGTCATGTAGGGATCAGCTTTCTGGAATGTGTCTTCGATGCAACAAGCTTTTAGATGAAAGTGTTAATGTGATAAGTTCACAGAAACCAAAACAAAATCAAAAGTTCTGCAGACAAAATATGATATGACTTTAGAATCCCCTAACATTGTTTGTTAGATATAAGTTGTGATGGTGTTCATTTAGCAGCATACGAGACTAGATAAGCAAATAAACTCATCATAGATACCAGGAATTAATTTAATATTTTCGTCAAACGCGCGTTTCGTCTACAAAAGACTCATCAGTGACGCTTGAATCAAAAATTTTATAAAAGGCCAAATAAAACACATCTGCCATAGAAAATATTGGAATAATTTTCAGATCATCTGCTCAACATGCATAGCGAAAGATAGTCGGAAACGTTACCTTTTCTTCATATTCTACAACTGTACTTCTAAGTTGAAGAAATGAGTCTGTGTCATCTGGTGTTGAAATTTCGGAAAAAACACGACTGCTAGATACTTTAATATATTATTCAAATAGATCTATTCCTCTGTCCATGAAAAATGAGCGTTAAGATGACTTTTACATTCTATTTAATTTCGCCGCCATTGTATTATAATAACTTTGTTGTTTGTTGTGGATACGTGTCCGACCTTTCGGTAAGTAATTTTTTAATTGTATTACGAAGATCATTGCTAACTTTTGGTCCACGAGAAACTAGACAACTCTGTCATGATTTGGTTTGGAATTATTTGAAGAAGGAAATCTCGTATTGCAAGTTGGTTGCTTACATGTAGTTTAAATCATTTTGGAGCTACATGCAATTTATGTATAACTAGATAATCAGAACGTGAATTTTCTTATATGTCCCTTTGGTATCTTTCGTCCCTCTTTCTTATAAATATTATTAACAGAATTTAATTTAATTTAATTTAAACATATTTATTTATAGTGGATTGGGAAACAAGTTTTGCAACTTATATTAATCCCTTTCCACTTTGCGGGTGCGAGTTCTGCCTTGTAGCGGCATTAGCCTACTCTTTTTCGAAATCTACAAGGGTGTCTTTAACGTGCAAGAGATATGGCTCTCTCTTAACACGGGTCAGCCATTTATCGTCCCCTTCCGACGGACTATCATCGTTTCCTCAAGACCATACTCGCAGATGGTGTCAAAGGAGAGCCGAAAATTGAGTTCCTGAAATTTACATCCTAAACGGGAATCGAACCAGGAACCTTTGTGTTAGTAGTCCGATGCACTAACCACTACACCACGGCTATTAACAGAAGAAATATCTTTTGAATACAAAATAATTATATAAGAGAAAGATACCAAAGACACATTCAATACTAGTATGCATTGTAACAAAATACCGATTTATATATCCCAAAACATAAAAAAGAAACCGTTAAAGTTCAAGAAGCCTTATTAACCACAATTTTTAATCATAGCAATTATTATACATTTTTTTACCGCTGGGGTTGGTTTTCAATTGATATCAAGTAAACTCTATGTATAACTAGATAATCAGAACGTGAATTTTCTTATATGTCCCTTTGGTATCTTTCGTCCCTCTTTCTTATAAATATTATTAACAGAATTTAATTTAATTTAATTTAAACATATTTATTTATAGTGGATTGGGAAACAAGTTTTGCAACTTATATTAATCCCTTTCCACTTTGCGGGTGCGAGTTCTGCCTTGTAGCGGCATTAGCCTACTCTTTTTCGAAATCTACAAGGGTGTCTTTAACGTGCAAGAGATATGGCTCTCTCTTAACACGGGTCCCCTTCCGACGGACTGTCATCGTTTCCTCAAGACCATACTCGCAGATGGTGTCAAAGGAGAGCCGAAAATTGAGTTCCTGAAATTTTCATCCTAAACGGGAATCGAACCAGGAACCTTTGTGTTAGTAGTCCGATGCAATTAGTATGGCGTTCATTATCACTGGACTAGTATATATTTGTTTAGGGGCCAGCTGAAGGACGCCTCCGGGTGCGGGAATTTCTCGCTACATTGAAGACCTGTTGGTGACCCTCTGCTGTTGTTTTTTATTTGGTCGGGTTGTTGTCTCTTTGACACATTCCCCATTTCCATTCTCAAATTTATCATCATACATAGATAGCTAGATTAAAATTTAATATTTACGCCAGATGCGCATTTCGTCTACGAAAGACTTATCAGTGACGCTCGAATCTAAAAATGTTATAAAAGGCCAAATAAAGTACGAAGTTAAAGAGCATTCAAGAAGACTCGCAGTGAACTATCCGAAAACAGGAATCGTAACACATACCGTGTTATTTATATTGCTGTAAAACGACGTTTCATTACCTTTGCAAAACTTTTAGGAATTTTGGTCAATACTCTTCAACGTCTTACTTTCATTGGACTTTTTAACGTGCGTCTGGCGTAAATACAAAATTAAATTCTGCTATCCATGATGAGTTTATTTCCAATGCTCTCCAGTGGCGTAGCCAGGGTTAAATTGATGTGGATGCGAAATTTTTGGGGACCATTTTATGCAGAAAATTATATTTTTCGGATGATTTTTCCTGTATGTATGTGTACTCCACTAAAATCAGACACTGGCTAGATTTTTGTTTAATTTCAAAATACCCTACAATGTATATATTTCGATTTTTTTTTTTATTAGAATGAAATTCAAAACAGTGTGGCTGTGGCCATTGATTGACACATTAAATTCATTCATTGACTGGGACAATTTACGTGAACGTTTGTCTGTAACGACCACTGTTCACGACGTACCTACGATAGACATTTAAACTGTGGGGTCACCAAAGGTTTCTTAACGCCTTTAATTATAAAATAATTCGAAAAAATAATCAGGAATAACCTTTATGTTTTGATTTATATAATTGATATAAATCAAAACATCGTGTTATTTCTGATTAATTTTTCGAATTTCTTTATTAAGGTGTTGAGAACCTTTGGTGACCCCATAGTTTAAGTGTCTTTAAAAAGTACATAGTGAGAAGTGGTCGTTACATACAAACGTTCACCTAAATTGTCCCAGTCAATGGATGAATTTAATGTGTCAATCAATGGCCACAGACACACTGTTTTGAATTTCATTCTATTGTTTTCTCGAAACTACTCGTTTAATTCATAATATTTGATGAAAGAGTTTCAAGCCCAATCTTATATTTGACATCTCAAAAACAAACCCATTACAGCGACACTTATGGTTATAGAACTTCGGAACACAGGAACCGATGTGACTCCACAGTGACTTTCCCGGAACATTATTACTTGTCTCAACGCGTTACAGGGGACATGGAAATACCGGGCGTCCGTCCGTCTTGTCTTGTTTACGCCGTAATGTGTGTACATGTACAATTATTGCAAGATTTTTGTGAAACTTGTATCATCAGCAATGTTTGACACTAACACAAATAAGTCCTGATCAAATTTTGTTAACCAATTATGATCCGTGGAAACATAAATTATAATAGAAATCCTATTGCATTTGCTAGATGAAGCTTTTATTTCTCTTGAGCATGTTCAGATATTAAAAAAATGTATAAAAGGTGCATTTTTAGCCCTTGTTTCTTAGATAGATAAAATATGTGCAATGCGGGGACATTGGAACTCTGTTCCTTTATTGAAGAAAAAAAATCTAAATAGAAAGGGGTATTTATAAGCCCAGGAATTATCACACTCCATTTCAGTAAATACTAGTAGAGTTTTTATCACGTCGTCTTTCATGTCACAGGAAACGATATCAGGATATGATGGTTTAGTTGTTTACTATTAACGTTGGTATGTCATCGCTTGGCTCAATTTTAGACCAAACCAGTCTACATGTCTGCGTATCATCATCCTCTGCGCTTGCCGCAGCCGACGACGTAGACTTTTACGAAAGAGTCGAGAGCACTTTTCTGCGATGTATCCATGTTGTTTACATAAACTAAACGATCCTAAAGGAAAAACCACGCATACTGCTTCGGAAATGATTGGACACTTTTCTCATATCCTCACCCTTGTTACATTCGGATACTTGTGTGTATCTGCTGTGAACACAAGCAATAATATATATTTTTTTAGTCAAAATGATGTGGATGCTTGAGCATCTGAGCATACATGCAAGCTACGCCACTGCTCTCCCTCACCATTTGGTCCACGGTAAATGACACTTTTGTACCAACGGTGGTTAGTAAGAAATGGACAGTTGTTATCAATCGACAGGACAGAAACAATAAATGGTATTTTGAACCTCCTCTTGAAACAATGAAGTCGTTTGTCATTTCACTTTGAACTGGGAGACTACATCTGTGACACGTTATTAGATAATGTGATTTGTTTTTCATTTTGTTATGTTATGCATGATATGTTTGTTATAAAAGGGACTTTGCCCAAAATCAAGTTTTCAATAATGGGGAATCATCAAATAAAAAAATATTAGATATTCAATAACACAGATAATATGATCAATAAACTGCATTCAATTATATCAAGCCCATTCTTTTTGTGCACTCGGTTGTTCCTCATTTAATGAAAAGGGAATAGGAAGGTGATTTTTTTTGGATAGGGGCGAGAGGGTATATAGCAATATGTATTAAAAAAAAAGTGATCACAAAAAACTGAACTTCGAAAAAAAAAATTCAAAGCGAAAATAAAAAGGTAAAACCAAAAGCTCATACACATCAAACGAATGGATAACAACTGTCATATTCCTGACTTGGTAAAGTCAATTTCTTATGTAGAACATGGTGGATTGAACCTGGTTTTATAGCTAGCTAAATCTCTATACGTGACAGTCGCATCAAATTCCATTATATTGACAACGATGTGGGAACAAAAAGGTGGTAGACCTGGGGTAAGGGAAAGAACTCGTACACAACTACTTGAAGGCATTGATGCGTTTTATTACGGCACTTTATTTCAAGCATCTGTGTACACCAATCGTTTACCTCGGATACAGTGACAGACGCTTTAACTATAATGAGAGGTTTGTTTAAATCCAAAAACAAGTCCAAGCTGCCTTAACTTTTTTATAACGTTTAACAAATCAATAAGTTTTCCAAAAACGAAACAACATAATTACATGGATGTCGGGGCTGAGGAGGAAGTGGGGAATGACGGAATGGTGATTGACAGTAATTGAAAAGTCGGGAGACGTATTGCAGAACTAGGTGTACTGTTGCAGGTGCATGATACCCTCCATGAACGAACGACCGGATTCGGCAGCTATCTTCAAATTCTTTGCACTAACACAGAATGCAGAACAGTGACAGACGTGCCAAAAAGAAAATGGGTCCAACTGGATCATTCGATATCACTGCCAAAATAGACATATGTAAATAATTAAATAAATATCAATTGCAGTTACGCATTGTTGTGATCCCGAGTATATCTTAATAACGATATATACATTGGATGGTCGTTCCTGCAGTCAGGAACGGCCGATTGCTCTTCTAGTCAGAATAAGTCGTCTGTATTAGCCATTGTATTCAACCGGAAAAGGATGGTTTCTGGGTAGTGCTTCGGACATCTCTAGATGGTCTGTCTGATGACCTAAAACTAACCCTCCGGATACTACAGTATTTTATCAAACTTACTTTTATTTTTATGTACAGTAAAATGTAAACAATGTACGAGCTAAGTATACCGAACTTTTTCCTTTGAAAAGTTTTACCGTTATCTGTTTATTACCCATATTGTGTATGTCCACTTCCTCTTTCACTCCACAAAAGAAGACAAATATAAATATGTATCTTTACCTGGTTATGTAAGTTAGCGTTGCTGATGCGACTGTCATATCATACATGTATATTCAGTTATGTATTTGTAGATCATCTTTTAGAGATGATGAAATTGACTATAATTTTTAAATGCATGTTGGATATAATTGTGTAGATTTACTTCCCCTTTTTTCTCTTTTAAAATTGTCCTCCAAATTTTGTTTTATTTCATATAAGACATTTACAACTGATTAATTGGAAGGGGTGATGTTTTCAAGTACCAAAAAGATAAAATGAATATTCATAGTTCTCATAGAATTCTATAATCAAATAGTTAAAAATGTCAAAATACGCCAGTCAACTTTGCTATAATCCTAATCACTAAAAACAACATACAAACATGTAATAAAGTATCACAAAATGACATACAGACCAATCATATATTTTAGTACAAATGAAAAGACAAGAATACACAAATTTGCCATAGGACAATAACACAATGAAGGGATGTATAAGTACAGAGCCACGTCATATATGTAACGAAGAATTTTGTCCCAATTTTCAAAGCATCACTTGATATCCTTTTCATCTTCTCCACATTTTCTGTGACTTCAACTGAAACTGTAACATTTTTTTTTCAAGATGTTAGTAAATTGTGTAAAATAAATCAAATTAAAAATATATCATCTAGTAATAAAAAATAAAGGTACAAAATATTGAGCAAGACGTACAGTTCCATACATGATTTACATATTATATTTTTTTTTCTCAGGTTTTTGTTTTACAAGTTTGCGTTGTTTTGTGGTTATTTTTGTTTTATTTCAGAATGTTGACTATATGAATCTTTACCTGGTTATTAAAATGTCACAGATGATAACTGAATCAATAGGGAACCCAAAAATTGTTCAGGTAATGTGTGGATCCTAGTTGAGTTTAATATTTAAAAGTCTTGATATTAAACAGTATTAAAAATATTCTAATTTCAATTGGTTAAAATAAAAAAGAGGGAAGGGGAAACGAATTTCTGGTATATTTTGCCAATGTAAAAAGTAAAATCACAAAAATACTGAACTCAGAAGAAAATCAATTCGGAAAGTCAAAATAACAAAACGCATCAAAAACGAATGGACAAGAACTGTCATATTCCTGACTTGGTACAGGCATTTTCAAATGTAGAAAATGGTGGATTGAACCTGGTTTTATAGCTAACTAAACCTCTCACTTGTATGACAGTCGCATCAAATTCCATTATATTGTCAGTGATGCGTGATCAAAACAAACAGACACAATAGGTAAAAAGGTCAAAGCAGTAAACATTGTGTTAGGGGACGACCATTTGATAATCGGGGGAAAGGGGGGGGGGGGGGCAGGAGGATTTTGAAAATAAATAACTCAGCCTTGATAATCACAAAAATAAATGGTTTGTTCTGTGGTAGTTTGAAAATAAATTACCTGACTTGCAATGTATAGAAATTAAATAATTCAGCAGGTCTAATCGAAAGTATGTGATGGCACCAGATTCTTCATAAATTCATCTTTTTTTCCACAAAAAAACACTTCCCAAATTTTTTAATAACAAAAGTATAAATATTATTAAAATATACTTGAAATGTCTGAAAATTGGTTTCATTTTACTTGAGGTATATTGTCTCAGAAACCTTACCTCACTTTATTTTAACAGGGCCGTAACTACATGTAGGAAATTTCAAAACCAAATGCTTGTCTCCATATCAAATTGTGTTCACGGCCTTGCAAGAAGAAAGCTTTGTTTTCCCTCAGACTTATAGCCCTGATTTTTCAGGATCAATTTTTTCTTATTTATTTGTCTTTTGTTCATTGATTGCCCTTCTGTATTCTGTTAGTGTTGCATTCTTTTTGTAATCTAGTAATTTTGTTATAAAGTTGATCATGAGTTTAAAAAGAAACAGCAGCCCCAGACTTAACTATGTGAATTCCATTTTTGCTTTATCATGCACATTGGTCTTTTGATGTTGTCCCTAAAAACTTCAGTCTTAGGACTGAATATATACATTTTGCTTTGAAATCAAAATATTGTCAAAAAATTATTTAAACAAAACTTCATTTTTAGATTATGAAAGGGTATTCGGAACACCCAGAAAGCATGATTTTGCATCATTTGTTTTATAGCTTCTTGGGCCTTCAGTGGCTCCAAAACCCTTCAAAAACATTTTTGCCGCGCTCCGCTCGGCGTATTATGTTTCCCAATACAATTTAAAGTGCCTAGATATTACTAAACTTTAATACTATGTATGCATGCAATACATGTATATTCAGTTGGGAATTTAAAAAGATTCATTTCTGCAGAGGGGGTGGTTAATCTAATTAAATGGTCCATAATGACTTGACTATACTATATGTATTATTTATAATAAAAAAATTGTATGTTTTCGAATATCAAAAATATAGTTGTGAAAATGAACAATCAGTCCCTTGCTTTAATGAAAATGAAAAATCTTGCTTCAATAGTGCAGAAAATAAATAATCTGTCCCCCCCAGAATATCAAAAACAACAAATGTAACGAAGAAACACTAAAAGGCATACATCAAATTTAACATCCTCATTTTGTTTATATTATACGATTTAATTTATCCATGTAAAATGCACCCATAAAGGATGGAGGGTTCAAAGTACTGGTGTAAAATTGCGCGCTTAAAATTCTCACAGGTAGACATGAATTAATTTTGTCGTTCAAAGTGTGACGGGATACATAAATACAGTCACGTAAAATAGATATAACAACAGACTTCACAGTAAAAGTAATAATAATAAATAAAATAATAGTGTGGTTCAAAGTATGATGAGATACATAAGTACAGAGTCACGTCAAATGTGTATCATAGAAAACAGACATAACAGTAAAATTAATATTAATAAAGACAAATAAAAGAATATAACAAGGACAAATGAAAGAACTATAAAACACGTAGTGAAGATGATAAACATCATCAGTACGCAGAAGCTATACATCAAGACCATCGTGAATTATTTGTGAAGTAGATACAGAATATTTATCAACAAGGACTTGGTACCTTCCGATGAACTTTTTTAGAAAAAAAATATCGAATAAGTTGGGAAATATATATCCAATATGCAGGTGAAGTTGGTATATTACTACTAAGGTGGGGGAATTTATAATTTCAAAATTAAAATCGTCTCGTTTGTCATAGATTCTGGTACTGAGATGACTGTGTAAGTCAAATTCGAGATGCAAGTCTAAAAATGAGGCGGAGGAAGCCGTGTCTGTTGTTTCTTTAATCTCTAGTTCTGGGGGATATATATTAATGGAACCCAATCAGAAAAGTTCGAATTGTTTATAGAAAGAACATCATCAATATATCTGAAAGTGAAATTAAATAATCTGGCTTCTTTGATCTTGTTTTTGACAAGTGTCTGAAGGAACTCCGATTCATATGAAAATAAGAGGCACACAGTTTGTTCCCATAGGAATACCGACAATTTGTTGGAAAAGTCTACCTCCAAACTCAACAAATATGTTGTCAATAAGAAACTCCAGCATACTGACCACTTGTTCTCCTGTGTAGCATTTTTTACCTTTTTGTTTGTCACTATTAATGAAATATGCCTTATGAAATCCTAAAGTAATAAATTTATAGCATATGCTACCATTTTTATGTTGAAAGGCATTGTGGATTATTTCTTTTAGGCGATTTTTCAATTTCACATGGGGAATGTGGTATACAGGGTTGAAAAATCAAAAGTTTTGATAGAACTAATTTCAGAAAAAGACCGAGATTTAAAATTGTCTAGAAGTTCTTTAAAATTTTTAAGAATCCATATATGGTTTATACCACTACGCGAGTAAACAGTTTCACAGTATTTCTGAAGACCCTCTTTCACTGCGGATAGAATTTTAGTCAATCTAATGGACAATTCTTTAGTGGAACATGAAGATGAGCCAGCAATATACCGTTGTTTGTACGGAATTTTACGAAGCTTTAGTATCCAATACAAACAAGGTAAGTCCTCCGATTAGGTGTTCAATGTAATGTTTATTGAAGCCATGAAGGGCTAATGATTTGCTAAAATCCCATCCTTGTGAAATGACATGTCTTTGTATGTGGGATTACCTGAGTGCTCCTTTATACTCAATTCTTTTACAAGACATTCGTAGTAATACGATTTACATACAAAGAAAATATTATTTGAAGCTTTGTCCGCAGGAACAACAACATACTTGTCATGAAGAGATGGTAGACATCTCTTAATTAATTTTCAGTTTAGAAGAAGAAAAAAACATGCTTCATGCATCTATTATAAATAATTTATTGATTAAAGGTACAAGTCAATAGTTTCTGAATGAAATAAAATTTGTAAGTGCTTTTCCTTATACAATATTGAACTAGAGGTTCTCAAGAGCCTGTATCGCTCACCTGATTCTACTTGGGTTTTTGAAATCAAATAAAAAAAATATGAAATTTGGCTAAAAGTAACAACACTTGGCCAGCACCTCATAAGGAAAGGAACATTCATGCTATGTTTGATTTCATTCAATTCAGTGGTTATTTAGAAGAAGACTTTTGTATGCATTTCCCATAAGGTCCTATGTTAAACTAAGTCCCCCAACTGGCGGCCATCTTGGATGTTGAAATGACAGCAAAGTAACAATACTTGGTCAGCATCTCATTAGGAACATTCATGCTGTTTGGTTTCATTCCATTCAGTGGTTCACTAAAAGAAGACATTTGTATGTATTTCCCAAAGGGGCCTATGTTAAACTAAGTCCTCACTGGCGGCCATCTTGGACGTCAGAATGGCGACAAAGTAACAACACTTGGTCAGCATCTCATTAGGAACATTCATATGTTTGGTTTTATTCTATTCAGTGGTTCTCTAAAAGAAGTCATTTGTATGCAGAAGGGCCAAGTGAGCTAAAAATGTAAATAATGTTTCAGGGACCATCATATTCCTACATATTGGATTGAGTCACCCCGTACATCATCCTTATGAATAGCAAGCGATAGAGGGCGTTTGTAAAAGATGTTGTTCCCTCAGTCTTTCTTTTTCGTAACATTGGCGTTATAAGTCCTAGGATGGATATAATGCAGAAAAGGCAAAAAGATATGAGGATCTTAACAGCTACCGACGGATTTAGAATTAGATTTAAGTGGTAGGAGATATCAGACTAGGATTGTGTTGATGAATTGTCCATTAAATAATCTGGGGTTCAATGTGAATTACCTGTTGATGAATGTTATTCTATTTAAATTTTAAAGAAAATCGAAAGGCTGTGAGTTACTACACTGGATTTTCAACTTACAATCCCTTCATGTTTCTGTTTTATGGCTTTGGTCCAGCGGTGATTGATTTATTTCAAAAGGGTGCAGCTCTTCATCCAACTGATCATTTGTTTTATTTAACACTGATGACACTGAGATGTGCTGCGAAAATATAGAACTATCACTTTTCTTCAGCACATTTGGTGGGGGATTGAAGTTGTGATTGCTGTCATATGGCTGTAAATAAAACTTTATTCAGTATTGTTAATTTTCCTGAATGTCCTTAAAGGCTTTACAGTACTTTAGCTTTTATAAGGGCGTTTAAGAAAGCAAAGAACAGTTGTCCAAATAACCAAATACTGATATCAAAATTACACAGCAAAAGTTTGAAAACTTGAAACCTTACTTTGTGAGAGCAGCTAGACAAAAAGACCGGTCTACTTGATGTTGAAGATGCCATATAGATACACGTTGATTTCACAAAAAAATACATGGAATTTTGAAAATTAGTTTTGACGAATTATGGTTTTGCCAGTATTAACCGAATCCAAGTTTTCATGACCTTTCCTGACTACATTGATACAACTTTGTGTATGAAAAAAATCTCAAGAAACAATAACAAAATAGACGGTCTTGATAACAATTGTAACTGTTTTATTTTGATTAGGTCCTATGTTAAACTAAGTCCCCACCGGCGGCCATCTTGGACGTCAGAATGGCGACAAAGTAACAACACTTGGTCAGCATCTCATTAGGAACATTCATGATATGTTTGGTTTTATTCTATTCAGTGGTTCTCTAAAAGAAGTCATTTGTATGCATTTCTCATTGGGTCCTATGTTAAACTAAGTCCCCTGCTGGCGGCAATCTTGGATGATGGATCGGCTACAAAGTAACAACACTTAGTCAGCACCTCATAAGGACCATTCATGCTATGTTTTGTTTAATTCCATTAGGTGGTTCTCTAAAAGAAGTCATTTGTATGCATTTCCCATAGGGTTCTATGTTAAACTAAGTCCCCCTGCTGGCGGCCATCTTGAATGTTGGATCCGCTACAAAGTAACAACACTTTGTCAGCACCTCATAAGGAACATTCATGCTATGTTTGATTTCATTCAATTTAGTGGTTCTTTATAAGAAGACTTTTGTATGCATTTCCCATAGGGTCCTATGTTAAACTAAGTCCCCCAACTGGCGGCCATCTTGGATGTTGCAATGACAACAAAGTAACAACACTTGGTCAGCATCTCATTAGGAACATTCATGCTATGTTTGGTTTCATTCCATTCAGTGGTTCACTAAAAGAAGACATTTGTATGTATTTCCCATAGGGTTCTATGTTAAACTAAGTCCCCACTGGCGGCCATCTTGGACGTCAGAATGGCGACAAAGTAACAACACTTGGTCAGCATCTCATTAAGAACATTCATGCTATGTTTGGTTTTATTCCATTCAGTGGTTCTCTAAAAGAAGTCATTTGTATTATGCATTTGCCATTTGGCCTATGTTAAACTAAGTCCCCCGCTTGCGGCCATCTTGGATGATGGATCGGCTACAAAGTACACTTAGTCAGCACCTCATAAGGAACATTCATGCTATGTTTTGTTTTATTCCATTCAGTGGTTCTCTAAAAGAAGTCATTTGTATGCATTTCCCATAGGGTCCTAAGTTAAACTAAGTCCCCCTGCTGGCGGCCATCTTGGATGTTGGATCAGCTACAAAGTAACAACACTTGGTCTGCACCTCATAAGGAACATTCATGCCATGTTTGGTTTCATTCCATTCAGTGGTTCTCTAAAAGAAGACATTTGTATATATTTCCCATAGGGTCCTATGTTAAACTAAGTCCCCCGCTGGCAGCCATCTTGGATGATGGATCCGCTACAAAGTAACAACACTTGGTCAGCACCTCATAAGGAACATTCATGCTATGTTTGGTTTCATTCCATTCAGTGGTTCTCTAAAAGAAGACATTTGTATATATTTCCCATAGGGTCCTATGTTAAACTAATTCCCCCGCTGGCGGCCATCTTGGATGTTGCAATGACAACAAAGTAACAACACTTGGTCAGCATCTCATTAGGAACATTCATGCCATGTTTGGTTTCGTTCCATGAAGTGGTTCTCTAAAAGAAGTCATTTGTATGCATTTCCCATAGGGTCCTATGTTAAACTAAATCCCCGCTGGCGGCTATCTTGGATGATGGATCGGCTACAAAGTAACAACACTTGGTCAGCACCTCATAAGGAGCATTCATGCCATGTTTGGTTTCATTCCATTCAGTGGTTCTCTAGTAGAAGTTCAAAATGTAAAAAGTTAAAGACGACGGACGACGGACGCCAAGTGATGAGAAAAGCTCACTTTGCCCTTCAGGCCAGGTGAGCTAAAAATGTAAATAATGTTTCAGGGACCATCATATTCCTACATATTGGATTGAGTCACCCCGTACATCATCCTTATGAATAGCAAGCGATAGAGGGCGTTTGTAAAAGATGTTGTTCCCTCAGTCTTTCTTTTTCGTAACATTGGCGTTATAAGTCCTAGGATGGATATAATGCAGAAAAGGCAAAAAGATATGAGGATCTTAACAGCTACCGAGGGATTTAGAATTAGATTTAAGTGGTAGGAGATATCAGACAAGGATTGTGTTGATGAATTGTCCATTAAATAATCTGGGGTTCAATGTGAATTACCTGTTGATGAATGTTATTCTATTTAAATTTTAAAGAAAATCGAAAGGCTGTGAGTTACTACACTGGATTTTCAACTTACAATCCCTTCATGTTTCTGTTTTATGGCTTTGGTCCAGCGGTGATTGATTTATATCAAAAGGGTGCAGCTCTTCATCCAACTGATCATTTGTTTTATTTAACACTGATGACGCTGAGATGTGCTGCGAAAATATAGAACTATCACCTTTCTTCAGCACATTTGGTGGGGGTTGAAGTTGTGATTGCAAAGAACATTTGTCCAAATAACCAAATACTGATATCAAAATTACACAGCAAAAGTTTGAAAACTTGAAACCTTACTTTGTGAGAGCAGCTAAACAACAAAACCGGTCTACTTGATGTTGATGCCATATAGATACACGTTGATTTCACAAAAAAATGCATGGAATTTTGAAAATTAAGTTTTGACGAATTATGGTTTTGCCAGTATTAACCGAATCCAGGTATTCATGACCTTTCCTGACTTAATTGATACAACTTTGTGTATGAAAAAAATCTCAAGAAACAAAAACAAAATAGACGGTCTTGATAACAATTGTAACTGTTTTATTTTGATGCAAGAAAAACTAGATAATTCTGAATCAGCTTGTAAAAGATGTCAAATGGGAACGATACGAGGAACTTAGTGTTAAAAAAGAAAAGTTCGTCTCGCAGGAAATTAATGCTTATAAAAGAAAAAAGCCAGGTGAAATGTTTGATTACTTCAAAGATAATTTAAAAACTTTCCCGTCTCCTCTATTTCGGTCAAATTGGCGAAACAAACTGTTCAAAGTGTTGAACTATAATCTCCCACAACAACACTATTTTCAAACACGATTTTTCAGAAATTTATCGCTGCTTCGATAAAAATGAAATTCAGTTGTCTTTCTTGGAGATTAATAGAGTAGAAAGTACTGACGATAATCCATCTACAGAAAAGTCATGATTCTCAAGACATAAACTTCTCGATTGACGTATTAATTTACTGAGAAAATTTGGATTTCAAGAATAATTCTTAACAATTTCTATAAAACAAGTCATGCGAAAAGGGCCACAGAATACCGCATGGGTTAACAAAAGACCGATATTGCAGTTCTTCGAGGCAAAGTCAATACTACTAGTACTGGTGAAGATATGTATTATTTCGCTATTCAAAATTTATCTTATCCAGAGTGCAGAACAAATGATTTTAGACTATTGAATACTATCGAATTTGACGAACCAAAGCAATTCCAACCAGTTACGGACAATATGTGTACTTACCTGGTATGTTGTTTAAATATTGAATTATTTTGGTAAAAAGATTCTTCTTTTAATACTTATGTGATTTCTGTTTAAATGACAATTATCCGAATTTACAAAATAATCATTTCACAGGAGTGGAACGTTAAATAACGGACAAAAGATGAGCATATAAGGGAAATCAATTTAGAGGCTTAGGATGAAATCGAAATTAAAAACTCACTCAGCAGACTGAGTATTATTGCTGGTGTTGCAGATGACTCAACGTTTTTTTAATGAAATCTTCTGAAAAGACTCAAATGTTAAACATTGATAGCACGAATAATTGGCCGCAAATTTTCTGAAAGACCACAAAATCATTCGTGTACTTTACTTTGACAAATTGATAGTTGAAGACAGAGTAATCAAATTTTAAACTTCTGCAGAGATAGATAGCTTTTGTACCGATTGTTTCAACACGATTTACATTCATACTTAGATCCTAGTCATAAAGGAGTATTGAACATCTTGCAATAATTGACATTCTTAAGGAATGATACATACACTTTCAATCAATTGACTTACTGATGAAATAAAGTTTTATATGTCAAAAATGTGTAATTGTCTAAATAATGTCATTTTTGCCTTTTTATGTTTTAATGTTACATATATGACGTGGCTCTGTACTTATACATCCCGTTATTGTACTAAGGTGTATTCTTGTATTTAATTTTTGATAATATGCAGAGAACAGTGTATGCTATGTTGTGCTTCTTTGTTACATATTTGTTTGGGTGGTTGTTTTTTTAGTGATTTAGATTAAAACACCGAGTTTACTGCTGTATTTTGGACATTTTTTACATTTTGTGTATGTTTGTTTTGTTCACGAATTGTTGTTAATATAATTGAATTTTATACGACTATCATACAAGTGAGAGGTTGAGCTAGCTATAAAACACGGTTCAATCCACCATTGTCTACATAAGAAAATGCCTGTACCCCTTCAGGAATATTACAGTTGTTTTCCATTCATTTGATATGTTTGAGCTTTTGATTTTGCCAATGATTAGTGGCTTTCTATCTTCAATTTTCCTCAGAATTCAGTATTTTTGTCATTTTACTTCTAATCACATAAATTTTTACAAATCAAAATGCAATCTGATAGTGTGTTCTTGTTTAATTTTCACTAGTTATCAAAAGTACCAGGATTATAATTTAGTACGCCAGACGCGCGTTCCGTCTACATAAGTCTCATCAGTGACGCTCAAATCGAAATATTGATAAAGCCAAACATGTACAAAGTTTAAGAGCATTGAGGATCCAAAATTCCCAAAATTTGTGCCAAATACGGCTAAGGTAATCTATGCCTGGAATAAGAAAATCCTTAGTTTTTCGAAAAATTCAAAGTTTTGTAAACAGGAAATTTATAAAAATGACCACATTTTTGATATTCATGTCAACACCGAAATGTTGACTTCTGGGCTTGTGATACGATACTCTTCGTAAACTTTGGGTCAAATATTTCTTACAACACAATGTAATGCTGTGAAATATTCTGAATCCAAGTGCTGGATAGAACACGATAGAATAAGAGTTCATGTGCGCAAACAGCATATAATATCTTCAAATCAAAGATATTGACAGATTTCATTTTTCAAACCGAAGTTTGACTCAATGTGGAAAATGTTGACGTGTTTAAAATGCTATAATTTTTCAGTGCTAATGTATATTTTGGTTATCTCGTGCGTGATGTAGTAGTTATAAAAATGTGAAATCAACATTGCATAATGTATGATCAACTCCTTTGGAAGTCGAACGTGATATTATATATGTTTTTTTGATTTCCTTGGTACTTTCTTAATGCAGAGAATTTAAGTCCTTGCAGAATAGAATTAAACCGATTTTGAATCAGAAAGTGTAAGAATCTTAAAATTGTCATTACTCTAATCAATATTTGACATGTGGAAATGAAGGTAATTTATTTGTCACAAAATATTTCTCATTATACTATTAAGTCTTTATTGGAAGTTAATGCCACAAGAATAAAATTGAAAACAAATTCTAAATAATGCGAATTGAGCATAAAATTGAATCTTGTTTTGTGAAACGATCCAAGATGTATTTCAATAAATAGAAGACTCAGCTAAGCTTTTTTCTTCATTTAATATTTGTTTTACGTCGTTTTTCACATTGATTGACGTGCACATTGGATAAACAAAGGACATGGAAAAACATCAAAGAAATTATACACTCGAATTACGGATGCTGAAAAATTAATCTGACATGGATATAAAAACATACGGAAAATCACAATATTTCTGTTTTACCCATTACAAATAGCATTGCATTTGAAAGAAAAATATATCCATTTTGACGCCAAGATATAATATGATAGAACATATCATTTGTCCATTCACATTGTAGAAAATGTCAAGTATTGATGAAGTTACTTTTCTAAGTCCATACGTTTTCTATGAATATTTAACCAAATATTAAATACCGCATTTAGTTTGTAAATTGTTATAGATTTATATAGGGTATTTTTTTCATTTTCCGTTATATCGCCCACTTATTTCTCTTAACTACTGTAGCACTTGAGTCGTTTAGATGTTTTCGCAGTATCATTTTTTGTGATTTCCAGTCGGACCGTATTCTACTAATTTTGAAATTTCAGGTGTAATGATAGAATCTGCATAAAGTTTAAACTTGAATTATGGGTTATGTGATTTTGAGAGAACTGCATCCATGTAGCCAATCCCGTAAAAGCTACATAATCACCTTTTGTTTGTATTTAGTTTTTAAAGAAATTTCATGTAGCTAAACAATTTTTGAAAACATGAAATGATGCTTCCAGAGGGGCCCTGTCACTAAACACTTAATTTTTTTATTGGTTGGAATTGGTTTTAAAGTGACTACAAGAGGTTTAGCATGCCACAAAACCAGGTTGAACCCACCATTTTTTTTTTTTTTATTATTATTAAAATGTCAAGTACCAAGTCAGGATTATTGCCATTGTTATATTCCAGCTCGTTTCTGCGTGTGTTACATTTTAATCGTGTGTTTCTGTTGTGGCGTAGTTCTCCTCTTATATTTGATGTGTTTCCCTCAGTTTTAGTTTGAAAAACAGATTTTTTTTCAATCGATTTATGAATTTCAAACAGAGATATACTACTGTTGCCTTTATAGGGTACTCTCATGTCTGTACATTGTGTCTTTTGTTTCCTTTTCAGGGATGTACAAATACCCTACCACGTCCTGTCTGTGTTTTGGTCAGATTTTTTATCTGCCCTGTATACATCTGATGAGTTAAGCTCTTTTCAACTGATTTTTATAGTTTGTTGTGCTGTAAAACTTCTGTCCCAAATTAAGGAGAGGGTTTGATGCCTAATAGCATGGTTTACCCGGCAACATTCTGTTTGTGCCTGTCTAAAGCCAGGAGCTGTGAATTTCAGTGGTTGTTGGTTTGTATTTGTAAAAAATAATTTCATAAATAGTTTTGTTATAGAGTAGGCTTTTCGTTTTCTAAATTGATTTTTTTTTCTTATATGGCAGACTATACGGCATGGGGTTTTCTCATTGTTGAATGGCGTATTTTTGTCTATAATTAAAGGCAACAGTAGTATACCGCTGTTCAAAACTCATAAATCCATGGACAAAAAACAAAATCGGGGTAACAAACTAAAATCGAGGGAAACGCATTAAATATAAGAGGAGAACAACGACATAACACCGAAACGTAACACACACAAAAACGGACCAAGCATCAGACAAAACACAACGAGAATAACAAATATAACATGAAAACCAAATACATGAATTTGGGATAGACAAGTACCGTGCCACGTCTTATCTCAATTTATCAAAAATAAGAGAAAACACAAACGACTCAACGTTAAAATGCAACACACATAGAAACGAACAATAATATAACAATGGCCATCTTCCTGACTTGGTACAGGACACTTTTAAAGGTTTTGTCTATAATTGCATCCATCCTCTTCATTGAGCTTTGGTGGAAAGTTGTCAAATTGGCATTATACAATATCTTCTTAATATATACAAAATTTGAATCTGAGAGAGAAGAAAGAATCTATTACTATCAAATCGGACAAAAATAGATATATAATGGAATATAAATTTGAACATAATTGAGATATGTTATGGTTATTTTTTAAGACACTGATTTTCAAAAAAAAGAAAAAAAGTTGTTAACGGATCCTCATCATTTTTCAAAGAATCTTTTTTTTTTTTTATTCTAGCGTCATCGATGCGTTTTATTTTTAGGCGAAACTCCCGTCTGGTGTACATCATTTTAATTATAATACATATGATGAGTGTATTTACAACCACTGGGTCGATGCCACTATTGGTGGAGTTTTTCTTCCCAGTGTATCACTAATCCAGTAATTAGCATCATTGATATAGTCATAATCATGTATGGACTGTTTACAAAACTTTGAATTTTTCGAATTACTTAGGATTTTCTACCCCAGGAATATACTACTTTAGCTGTTTTTAGGAATTTTTGGTCCTCAGTGATCTCCAGTTTCGTACTTTGTTTGGTCTTTTTTATTTTGTTTTTTATTCGAGCATCAAGGATGAGTCTTTTTAAAACGAAACGATCGTCTGTCATCCAAAATAACCTTGTATATATGATGAGTTTATTTACAAGAGCTTGTTATTGCAGAAAAAGTGCCCTATGTCCTTCTTTGTTCTTTTTCTTCTAGTTATTTCTGTTAACAAGCCACAAAATTCTTTAAGATAATTCTATCATAAATATGAATAAAAAAAGAAAAGAATTTTTTACAAATAAAAGGCAAAGAGATGCAAAAAGGTTAAAACTAAGTTGTGAAAATATATTTATATCCAATTTCGCAACAGAATAATTTACAACAGATCACAACTTTGAATAACTAATTTGATTCAGGTTAATAACAGCAGTATGTCTAATTAAATTACATAGCCAATCCATTACTATATTTACTTCTGTGAGGATTACAAATGATGTAAGAAATAAAGGCAACAGTCGTATACCGCTGTTCAAAACTCATAAATCTTTGGACAAAAAACAAAATCGGGGTGACAAACTAAAACTGAGGGAAACGCATTAAATATTAAAGGAGAACAACGACACAACATTGAAATGTAACACACACAGCAACGGACTAAGCATTAGACAAAATCCGATGAGAATAACCAATATAACAGCAAAACCAAATACATGAATTTGGGATAGAAAAGTACCGTGACACGTCTTATAGTAATGTGAATTCATACTCAAATATAGGAAAAAACAAACGACACAACGAAAAAATATTACACACGCAGAAACGAACTATGATATAACAATAGCCATTTTCCTGACTTGGTACAGGACATTTTTAAAGAAAAAATGGTAGGTTGAACCTGGTTTTGTGGAATGCCAAACCTCGCACTTTGATGGCATTGTTAAATGTAACATTAAAATGACAACATAATAATACAGGACTACAATACAAATAAGTAGGAGAACGTATTAGGCAAAGAAACACATGAATAATAGATAACAAAAGGCATCAAGTTCAAAATAGCGTGTATTTTGTCATCATGTTTTTTTTGTACATTTTGTATGTCTTAATGCGATTTATTTTTTTCATATTGAATAATCAGTTTTTGCACTGCAAAAACGCTTGGGTAAACCTGTTGTTATAATGAGCCTGGGTTTTCTCAAATGCCGTTTGTTTGCAATGTATTTTTATGTTGTTTGTGTTTGTGTATGTCTATTTATATCCTTTCATATTGAATAATCAGTTTTTAGCGGTTTATATTTTGTGGCTGGTGTGGAATTTCGTAAACTTTTGTTAAATAAAAAATAAATATTTTTCCGTATGTCGTAGCTACAATCCCATTTCCTTTTCACGAATTATATGACCTACCTAACTAAACTATTTATCGGGCTTGTAATAATATGAGCAACACGACGGGTGACACATGTTGAGCAGGTTTTGTTTACCTTTCCGGAGCACTGAGATCTGATATCACCCTCAGTTATTGTAGGGGTTCGTGTTGCTTAGTCTTTGGTTTTCCATGTTGTGTGTATTACTACTATTATCCGTCTGTCTGTATTTTTTTTTTCTCTTTTTTTTTAGCAATGGCGTTGTCAGTGTGTTTTCGATCTATTAGTTTTAAAGTCCCCCTGGTATCTGTCGCCACTTTTGTAATCAAAATGATTTGGTTGCTTTTTTGTAAAGAATTGATGAATATTAAAACATATCTGCCACCGAAATATAACGCAAATTGAAAAAAAGTACATTTTGGTGAAATGTTTAAAATCTTTCGTAGTTGTAAACGACATACTGAGGCACTTAGGATAATAAAAGACATCAGACAATTGTAGTTTATAAATGTGTTAATGATTAACATTCGTGCCTCTGGAGGCAAGCTGCATGTAAACCTCTGGTACACCGCACACAAGAGGTTCTTGATCTTTTTCTTATGTTTCGCTTTCTGTCGGAACAAACAACACAATCTCTTTCTTTTCTACCATCAATTTTTTTCACTCTTGTTTGCCGATTTACGTAACCATATCTGTGTGTCAAATAATCGGATGCTAAACTTTCTATTACCAATTGGTTGAACTGAGGTCGGGTCATAACCGGTAAAGATGTGTTATGACTGTATAGAATATACGCGTTTAACATAATGCGGTGAAATATGTGATATATAATTTTTTTCCATACTTTACTGCATTTCCTGTGATCATTGTATGCTCCAATCATTTGGTCGCTAAGGTCGACACCGCCCATGAATGTATTATATGCGCCTATGACCCTAGGTTTACCGTTTAGTGTATTGATAGCATTATAGAACGTAGAGACCAATGTGATTGGTTTTTTTCAGTTATGGGTCTCGGAAACGGCAAAGCATGTTTTGTCTCTGTCTCGAATAAACAGCATTCCCTGCCTGTGGACGTGCATTGTTGATCATCTGTGGCATAGGTCTATTCTTTCTCATTGTGCCGGTGAGATACGTACGCTCTCTCAATAATGTATAAGCTAAATTCAGTGAAGCAAAAAAGCTATCGGCGAAAACATGAAAGCCCTTTCCAAGAAGATTCGAACTTTTCATTAAATTCATAACTACATTTGTTCCTTGTAATGTTCCAGCAGGAGTGGGATCGAATCGTTTTCCATGATGAACATCCATCTGTAATACATACCCGGTGACGGACTCGACCAACATCCAGAATTTAACACCAAACCTTGATCTTTTGCTTGGAATATACTGCAACATACTAATCTTTCCTTTTGTACCCACAAGGGATTCATCTACAGCAAGTTCTCAGCGGGGATTATAAAACCGTAAAAATTTCCTGTTAACGAAATCAAGTAACGGTTTGAACCTTTGGGATGGTCTGTATGCTGGATCATTTGGCTTAGGTAGTTTTTTGGTGTCCACCACGTGCAAAAATTTTAATATATTTTGGAAACGGTTTCTACTAAACATACTACGGAACCAGGGTGTAGATTGAGATGGACTGTGCTTATTCTAATATTCTTCTATTGATACTTTCCTAATTAAGCCCATGTTAAAAAAAAAAGACGGCAAGGAACCCCTTAAACTCGTGTATGGTTAGTTTACCCTCCTTCTGCCACTGCCTTTTTCTCGAAAATCGTCTGGTTTGACTAATGGTTTCATTGCAAAGATTCTTTGCATATCTACAAAAGTAATCAGAAATAATTATCTACATTTATTATATTAAATCGTAATATTTTAGTATTTCTTTTAAGGAAATTACTATATTACTTTGAAAATGTATATGTTTGATGGTGATGATAAAGTGGTGTGTGTGTTTAATCATAAAAAAATACTCTTATTCCCAAAGTTGAAGAAAAACATTATGATCAGGGATTTTTTTTTTTATTTATATCATCAGTTTTTGCCATTTTAACTTCAGTATCAAGTGTGGAGTTTGACCCATAAAGCAAACCTGAATAATAATAATAAGATAAAGTGACATAGATCCCCCTTTCCGAGTTAAAAGGCTGATCAGGAAATGTATCATTTTTATTTTTTTCATTTGTTTTTGTATTTGGAGATTTGTTGATGTCTTCGTGCCATTGCCTTATATCCGTCCTTTTTAATAAAGTCATATGAATCGAGTGACTGGCGAAAAAATAATGTTTATCCTATTCTTGGACAAATAAAATTGAGAAAGGAAATGGTGAATATGTCAAAGCGACAACCACCCGACCATAGAGCAAACAACAGCCGAAGGCAACCAATGGGTCTTCAATGTAGCGAGAATTCCCGCACCCGTAGGTGTCCTTCAGCTGGCCCCTAAAATATGCATAATAGTACAGTGATAATGGACGTCATACTAAACTCCGAATTATACACAAGAAACTAAAATTTAAAATCATACAAGACTAACAAAGGCCAGAGGCTCCTGACTTGGGACAGGCGCAAAATTGCGGCGGGGTTAAACATGTTTATGAGATCTCAACCCTCCCCCTATACCTCTAGCCAATGTAGAAAAGTAAAAGAATAACAATACGCACATTAAAATTCAGTTCAAGAGAAGTCCGAGTCTGATATGTCAAAAGATGTAACAAAAGAAAATAAATAAAATGACAATAATACATAAATAACAACAGACTACTAGCAGTTAACTGACATGCCAGCTCCAGACCTCAATTAAACTGATTGAAAGATTATGTCTTCATTATATGAATATCAGGTACAATCCCTCCCGTTAGGGGTTTAGTATCATACTATCATAAAATATATGAGAAGAACATAACCCGTGTCATGCCAACAACTGTTTTTTTAGAAATAAATGTGTTTAGTTCCGATGCAAAGACCCTATCAGTGAATCAATGTTAAAGCCAAAATATGCAATCTTTAATGACCTGACGTATGTAAATATCATAAGGCAGCAACCATTTGATTTTCTGGGGGACTATGGATTGTTTTTCCCGAGAAACTTTTTTTTCGCCTTTGGCTTTGGCGAAAAACAATCTTTTTTTAGTGACAAGTCGAAAATATTTTTTTCCTTTCATTTTTAGCATTACATATCGTGGCATTACTCATTATTGAGTGTTAGTAACTGCAAATGTTTGCACCTGTCCTTAGTTAGGAATCGGATGTGCAGTGGTTGTGGTTTGTCTATGTAATGTATAAGTGTTTCTCGTTTCTTGTTTTTTTTATACAGATTTAATTATTGATAAAATTGGTTTTACACTAGTAATTTTGGGGCCCTTTATAACTTGTTGTTTGGAGTGAGTCGAGGCTCCCTGTTGAAGGCCGTACCATGACCTACTGTATAAAGGTTTACTTTCATAAATTGTTATTTGGATTGAGAGTTGTCACATTGGCACTCATACCACATCTTCCTATATCTATGTTGGCCTGTCTTTTTATTTTTTTGATCAGTCCACAAATACCATTTCAGTAGGACGAACACCAATTTATTTTTATTTGCACAGGGGAAATCGGTGTTCAAAATTTTCAACATCATATTTTAGAAAGACACATTGTCGTAAATGAAACAAGTTGTAATCACATAGTCTTGATTTATAAAATTTTCAACATTATGTTTTAGAAAGACACAATGTCATAAATGAAACAAAATTGTAATCACATAGTCTTGATTTATATGACTTTGTTGAATATTTTATTGCCTGTGTCATGAACATTTCAGTGGCGCTGTAGTTTTATTTGATGATAAAAAAAAAACCCTGAAATATGGCTATGAAAGAGACGCCTAGTAAAAATAGTTAACTCAGAAAAAAAATATTTCACTAACCTGTTAGTTTGTTTGACAAACTCTTTGATGAGATCAATTGAAAACAGCAAATTAAAGTAAGCTATTGTCGCGGCATCTCTGGGCGGCATATTAATGGGTCCAGTGGGTGCTCCATTAAATGGTGGATCATTCATTGGCTCTGGTGGGAGAACCCGGAACCACGGATTTGGTTCAATTGCAGCCATGTTTCTTTCAGTGCGCTGCTCAAAATCTATGACGTCACATATTACGTCATTGATGCTGCACATCAGTCAAAGCCGATGTTTGCCAATCAAAGGTACATTTTTCAAATCGGCGCTCTTTTTTGGCTGTGTGTAAGAGTGATATACCCCTTTTTAGCTCGTAATGTTCCGTAGACATGCAAAATAATATATTCGGTATAACTACAGTATTAGAAATTAACGTGACGTTGGTACTCTAAACGCTGGAAGCGTAATTTATTTTAATTGTTTCTGTTTATGCCACCACCCACCGGATGCGGCATTAAATGTTACCTATGACCACCTGTTCTTCCGACCTTGTCTTGGTTT
Source organism: Mytilus galloprovincialis (assembly GCF_965363235.1). NCBI lineage: Eukaryota > Metazoa > Mollusca > Bivalvia > Mytilida > Mytilidae > Mytilus > Mytilus galloprovincialis. Next base: position 68,127,736 of record NC_134846.1, read on the forward strand.
CCGTGCTTATACTCGTAGAAACAGTCGAAGACAATTATAAAAAGAGTTTGTTTTCATATCAAAGATATTATTAAGTATATGCAAAAATCAAAGATTTTGATTAACTCAATACTATAAAACGATTCTAAAATAAATTTTAGTATTAATTTGATGTTCCTAGTTTTAAAAGTCAGGGGTAGAAATAAGAAAAGACCATTGACTTGCCCAAAGGGCAAGTCAATATCTAGATTAACTTGCCCTTGTATCTGTTAACTTGTCCGACTTTTCGTGAGCATGTATATTGTCCTTTTTATAATTTGTACATCCTATTACAAAACTGCCACTACTTCCAAACTGAACGCAAACCTCACATGTCATCCCCTTTTCTGTGTCTTTCAGCCATTTAAATTCATCCAGCCATTTTGTTAAAAATTTACGTTTTCTATTTCCCTCTTCATATTTTTTTTGTTGCTCAACCCTGTTGACGTTGGATTCTTTAAGTTTTTTTAAAGGGGGGACATAATTTACTAAAAAGTTTTCCATTTGTTTCTTTCTACTTTCATTTTTAAATCAACTCAAAAGTCGTTTGCAAAACGCGTTCTGATTGGATCATTGTATCGACTTCCTTTCACGATTAGTAGCGGAAATCCCCGAGCAGGTGCGACTGAACATTCTAAAACGACAGCGCTCATTGGCTTACGCATAGGAATTGACCAATAGAATTATTCGGGACAAACTACGATGTTTACGATTTTCCTGGCATGCGCATATGAAATAAATAAAGAAGGCGAAAATAGTAATACAATAATACACAGTTGTACATCGTACAAAATTACGTCTGACATAATTATACAAATATTTTATTGGCACAAATTCATTAACAATAAATGGTTAAGACCTATTGCATATATTATTATATTAATTGACATGATAGAATGAAACACAAACACAAAATTTCAACTTGCCCGGCGGACAACTATGTGATGAGATTCACTTGCCCGCTGCAGATTTTACTTGCCTCGGGCAAGCGGGATAGCGCTTATTTCGAACCCTGAAAGTGCGATAAGGAAAATACGGAGAGAAACTAATATTTTATATTATAAAAATGTGAAGGTGTTTTCACTAAGACATGTAAAACTAAAAAAAAAAAATATTTTTTACGCATTTATAAATAGATAATTATATAATGTTTGAGAACACGGTGTATTTTAAAAAATCGGTATTATAATGAACCTATATTATTAAAGGAAGAGACCTATTTCATTGGACAGCAACTCCTTTAAAAAAACAAAGAAATTTAGAAATACTAGTGATATAGTGTTTTGTACTTCTAAATTTATCATTTTTAAAAAATATTCTTTTTTTCCGCCATTTTTTAGAAAATATTTAAATTCGGAGACCTTTATCGATCAGTGTCTTATACGCTTTCATGCATGCTTAGTGGACGTAAGGCCTGTGAAGTTTAAGATACAATTCGTGTTAAATATTATATAATTAATCTGAATCCATCAGCATATAATATCAATGCAAAATTTGAATCGTCAATCAGACAAACTTTAAAGCCCTTATTCTTTATTTTTGTCGAGGTTGGGGTGCTAATGCAAGGATGCAAAAGGTTGTTTTTTTGTGTTAATTGGACAAAAACTTTATTCTGTTTCAGTTGAAAACAATTGCATTTCAGTCACATACAGGAAAAAGTACTTTTTTTTTATTGAAAACTGAGAGTTAAATTGTTTCCCTAATTTTCAATGAAAACAAAGTTCTCTTTTCAATTTAACTTATAAAATATTTTTTTGGGACATTTGAAATCAACAAATTCATTGCGCCTTTATCTTCATTTCTTCATTTGTTTATAAAAATTTAAAAAAAAACTAGTATTGATGTCAATCGTTAAATCTTCACTTAAAGAACAAACTTATGATGAACATTTATTAATCTATGAAATAAACTGAAAAACGCTTTCCAGTCCTAATATTATCAAAAACTTACGAATTAAATTTCGTTGATAATTAAAAAGCAATCTTTTTTAAGATTTCAGATTCAGTTTTGGTGGTAGTCTCATTGGCAATCATACCACATCTCCTCAAATTTATATTTAGATGGTCATATCATTGAACAACTACAGTGTGGAAGTAAAAAGATTAAATTAAATAAAGTAAAATGCATATTTTTTTTTTATCCATAATCATGATCTTTAGGCATAAGAAATCTAACAGATATGTTACTAAAAGCGCTAAAACAGGAGAGAAGGACGGACTGTCAATTGAAAAAAGATAAGACAGATATTGGTGCATATTTTGACTATACAACAGGCCACTTACGGACAACTCAAAGAGGTTTTGAAGTCGCAAGACTTTCTAAAGTGCATGAATCTCCCTTTGGGAGTTATCGGTTTTGTGTCCATCTTTATACGTTCGGTCAACACCGTGGACTGAAAGGACAAATTGATATGGGACCTATGCTTATATTTCATCACAATATGGCACTTATGTAAAGTAAAAAAGTCCATGAGCCCGGTAGCAGAACTCTGAACAACGGCTGATTTTCTTTCTAAACCAGCTTGCTTCTCAGGGCACTGCGAATTCTCTATGACGTCAAGGAACAACGTCACAGCGGAAAACAACATCGGCTTTGGGCCGATCCTTGGCAGTCAAAGGTACTGTTTCTGCATCGGTCAAATCGGCCCTATGGCAGAAAGAAGGTTAATAACAATTAACTATATATAATACTAAAATTACGAGGTCCAATTTGTCAGCCGTCATCACGAAAAAACGACGAATCAAAATATTCAACTTTATATACAACTAATATAGTACAAAGGTGTAGATTAAAAAATTACACCACTCCAGGCCCTTTTGTTTTCCATGTAATTAATATCGCCAATAATTAGGAAGTTCCGGGTCGAGTCCGATACCGATACCAATAGTATAATCACTTGTTACCTATTACCTTATCTGTATGTTCCGCATCTGACAGGCGCACCACCAAACGGTGTATTCAGGATTAATATGCTATATAAACGGGTCATAATCACAGGGTTGACACTACTAAATTGTCAAATTGTTACCTATTGTAGTATTTTAATCCGTAAGACTTTCTAAGATAACAATACGAATACTAAAAATCTGGACTAAAAATAAGTTTCAATTTGTTAGCGGGCATGACGTAAAACAGCGAATCAAAGAATTCAACTTTATTTATAACTAATAAAGGACAATGCTGTTGATTAAAAAATACTCCATTCCAGAACCTTTTGTTTTCCAAATATTTAATATTACCAATAATTGATAAGTTCCAGTTCGACGGGTTCAAACAGAAAGATTTGAAAGCAGAGAAAATTGTGTATCTTATAATCGGCATGACTTTATCAGATGACAGTACTAATACTAAGATAAGGCTTGCGCATAGTTATATACTTTAATTCAGTCACGGACCCGCGATATCACGGGTGTGTTCTAGTATTATATATATGTCCGGTTTGTTTTGAATCTAACTTCAAACATAAAAATCGTACAGATTACGTTGAACAAAACTAATAAATGGAGGCGGTGATTAATTTTCTTTACCATAACACATGAATTTAATAGAAAAGACGTCAACCAATTTGACAAAATCCGATTAAAATTACAAATATAACATCAAACTAAATACATGAATTTGGGATAGATAAGTACCGTAACACGTCTTATAGTAATGCGAATACACACTCAGCAAAACAGTCACAATCGGGAATAAGTCACGTTCGGTAATTAAAAGATTAGACGACGTAATGACAAACCACAATCTACCATGTGGTAAAAATGTCCTTAGCTAGTTTGGTCAAAGACGCATCATATGGATCAGCAAATTCGTGATGGTGTCCATAAAATTTATTGAGTGTCAATTTTAATCTGTCCTCATAACTTTGTTGAAGCAGTTTCTGTGTAAGGAGCACACTTCTGTATATGAAGTCCGTATAGTGTGAACATGCACGAGAATAACGTATCAATTGTGATATGTGAACACCATACGAAGGGGCAGAGGGTATGTTACTGCTGAGAAATGGGAAATTGATAATTGGAAAGTTGAAATCGTCCCGTTTATAATAGATTTTCGTGTCAAGTCGTCCATCTGCGTCAATATTGAGGAAAAGATCAAGGTATGAAGCAGTCCTTCTAGTATCAGTAGTATCCTTAATTTCAAGTTCGCTGGGATAAGTATTGGCTGAAATATGGGTTATTCAATGATAGAACATCATCAATATATCGGAAAGTAAAATTAAAGAATATAAGCGTTTTCAATATTTCACCACTTCAATCACGAATTAATGCAATACCTTTTGATACTTTTCTAATTTAGCTATGTGAACAAGTAATTATACCAATTTTTATACTGGTGGTTAGCAATTGTAATTGTGTGCGGTTCACAATTGTCAGTTAATATCAAATCACACATAAATTGAAGGATGAGCTACATACAAGAAAAAAAGCTGGGATTTTTTTTTATAATGAGTATGACAGAGGGACGAAAAATACCAGAGGGACAGTCAAACTCATAAATCGACAATAAACTTACAACGCCATGGCTAAAAATGAAAATAGACAAACAGACAACAATAGTACACTGACACAACATAGAAAACTAAAGAATAAGAAACACGAACCTCACAAAAAACTAGCGGTGATCTCATGTGAATGAGTCGGGTATATTGACAAACAGTAACTGTGAGTCCTCCTATCTGAGCTTTCATAGTGTGCATGTCGCCAGTACTGTTTCGATGTTTTATTTACACAATTTGGTCTGAATCTTTATAGATTTAGACAATCTTTTCTTTGCACTATAAAATCATAGATGTCAGTGTTAATGCTTTAATTCCAAACGACCACCGGTATTGACTGACAGGCTGTATTCCCATTCTAATAATATATAATGAACTAAATTACTTGACCAACTTTACAGACGCTACCAATCGAGTATTTATGTTGTTCTCGCCCTGAATGTGAATTGAATATTTGCCACTTCTAAGACACAGGTATTTGAGGCATGGATCCCCCTTTTTTGGACCTCACTAATAAAAAATTGTTTAGTGTTTTTTTTTTTATTTATTTACAATATTCTACAATGTATAAACATATATCAAGTCTCAACAATCCATTGCTAGTCGATTACAATAACGTTTTTACTATCCATACGAGCCCCAAGTGAAAAAAGAACAGGTAATTACCTTCGATGACTGACCTACTTTCATTTTGGAGGATCAGGTCAGGAAATCGATAAAAATTTCATATAAAAACTCACTTACTTTTCATAAAAAGTACATCCTTAGATTCCTGAGATATTTTTCTCGACGTTTAAATAGGTCACATGGTGATCTGCGGCGGTTTTGTGTCTTGTTTTACTGATTTTGTTCTACAATTGTCGTCCGTTTGAACCTCGATTCACGGAAGTGAAAATACAGCGCCATCTGCGTGGTCTTTCGCTATGTTCCATAACTCCGTTTGACTAAACTGCTTCTCTGTTTTTGTTTTTAGCGAAAGACCACGCAGATGGCGCTGTATTTTCACTTCCGTGAATCGAGGTTCAAACGGACGACAATTGTAGAACAAAATCAGTAAAACAAGACACAAAACCGCCGCAGATCACCATGTGACCTATTTAAACGTCGAGAAAAATATCTAAGGAATCTAAGGATGTACTTTTTATGAAAAGTGAGTGAGTTTTTATATGAAATTTTTATCGATTTCCTGACCTGATCCTCCAAAGTGAAAGTAGGTCAGTCATCGAAGGTAATTACCTTTTCTTTTTTCACTTTGGGCTCGTATGGATAGTAAAAACGTTATTGTAATCGACTAGCAATGGATTGTTGAGACTTGATATATGTTTATACATTGTAGAATATTGTAAATAAATAAAAAAAACACTGAACAATTTTTTTTTAGTGAGGTCCGAAAAAGGGGGATCCATGCCCCAAATACCTGTGTTCTAAAACTTTAAACAACAATCAATCTTCCTTTTATAAAATTGAGAATGGAAATGCGAAATGTGTCAAAGAAACAACAATCCGACTAAAGAGCAGAACACAAGTTTATTGAAAGTTCACATCATACTTCTTTAAAACATGATTCAAAGGTACCAGGATTATAATTTAGTACGCAAGACGCGCGTTTCGTCTACATAAGACTCATCAGTGACGCTCATATTAAAATATTTATAAAGCTAAACAGGTACGAAGTTGAAGAGCATTGAGGATCCAAAAGTCCAAAAAGTTGTGCCAAATACGGCTAAGGTAATCTATGTCTGGGATAAGAACATCTTTAGTTTTTCGAGAAATTCAAAATTTTGTAAACAGGAAATTTATATAAAAAAAATTACCACATTATTGATATTCATGTCAACACCGAAGTGTTGACTACTGGGCTGGTGATACCCTCGGGGATTAAGTGCGCTTAAATTGTAGATTTTTTATGTATTTTTTTTTAACATATGCACAAATAGAAGGCTAACATATGCACAAATAGAAGGTTTTTTTTAGTTAATTTATTTGATGGAAAGTTTTTTTTAAAATCAATACAGAATTTCTTTTCAAATCGCACTTCATTGCTAAACAATCTTAATTAAATTTAGAATTCCGTCTTTTCCACATTCAATTTTGGACCTGCATATCAAGTTAATTTGAATAAATCCAATTGTAGCTGACATTACATCTGGATGATTTTGTTGACATTTATCCCACTATTTCCATAATGTTTTTGTTATTTGCATTGTTGAGTTTTCCTATTACTTTTTATGTTTCATTAAAACAGTTCCAGGTTTGATCTGATAAAAACGAGCGATAACTTAAGTACAAAAAGTCAAACAATTTTGTTATAAGCAGTCAGTTTATTTTATCACATAAGGTTTTAAAACCATTATACTATAGTTATTAAACAAGATTGTATTATAAAGCTTCTCTTGACATACAAAATGCAATGCATTTTTAAAATCCATTGATAGCGAAACTTGGTATGAAAGTATAACATTTACCTATTAAAGATGTCAAAAAGTTATTAACGCTCTTTGAAATAATTACATTACTACTTTAGTTATCAAAAGTATAAATAATATTGATAGTATTCGAAGGAGACAACTCATTTACCGTCATTTATTTGTAAACTATTTTAATATTTTTACTGTGGAAAGATTTCTGGGGAAAACCTTGGGACTTCAACAAAAACTTGGGGTGAATTCACGTGCCCGTCAGGTGAAGCAGTTGAAACGCGCGTCTGGCATACATATAAAATTAAAGTCCTGGTATCTATGATGAGTTTATTTACAACCACTGGGTCGATGCCATTGCTGGTGGAGATTTATTTCCCCGAGGGTATCACAAGCCCAGTAGTCAGCACTTTTTGTGCTGACATAAATTATCATTGATATTGTTATATATATAAATTAACTGTTTACAAAATTTTGAATTTTTTGAAATACTAAGGCTTTTCTACCTCAGTCATAGATTACCTTAGCTGTATTTGGAAATTAATTTTGGAAGTCTTTCGAATGATTCTCTAGAAAATATTTTTAAATAGGTTTCAACAATTATATTGTAAATATACACACTGCAGTTATTTATAGATCAATAAAAAAATATGTTTTACCCTTAAATCGGATCACAGCGCTCCTAAGTTGACTTCCTTCATCTGCTTTGGGTACACAAACGGCCAACCTTATGCTTGGAAAATGTAATAGTGCCATTTAACACTGAGATAATTCTTCAGCACCCATTAAAGTGTGGTCTCTTCTAACCTTAGCCCTAATTCAAATTCTACCGGATCCCTTCTTTGGTTTTGTTAAGGACAGTTTACATGTTTTTCTATTTTTTGCTGAAGTACTGATGTGCAGCATTTCCCTTTAAACTTTTTACATTTTGAACTTCTTCTAGAGAACCACCGAATGGAATGGAACCAAACAAGGCATGAATGTTCCTTATGAGGTGTTGACCATGTGTTGTTATTTTGTAGCTGATTCATTATCCAAGATGGCCGCCAGCGGGGGACTTAGTTTAACATAGGACCCTATGAAAAATACATACAAATGTCTTTTTGTAGAGAACCACTGAAGGGAATAAACCAAACAATGCATGAATGTTCCTTATGAGGTGCTGACCAAGTGTTGTTACTTTGTAGCCGATCAATCATCCAAGATGGCTGCCAGAGGGGGACTTAGCTTAACATAGGACCTTATGGGAAATACGTACAAATGTCTTCTTTTAGAGAACCACTGAATGGAATTAAACCAAACATGGAATGAATATTTCTTATGAGAGGATGACCAAGTCTTCTTACTTTGTAGCCGATCCATCATCCGAGATGGCGGCCAGCGGGGGACTTAGTTTAACATAGTACCCTATGGGAATTACATACAAATGTCTTCTTTTAGAGAACCACTAAGTGGAATGAAACCAAACATACTATGAATGTTCCTTATGAGATGCTGACCAAGTGCTGTTACTTTGTAGCCGATCCATCATCCAAGATGGCCACCAGCGGGGGACTTATTTTAACATAGTACCCTATGGGAAATACATACAAATGTCTTCTTTTAGAGAAACACTAAATGGAATGAAACCAAACATTGCATGAATGTTCCTTATGAGGTGCTCACCAAGTGTTACTTTGTAGCCGATCCATTATCTAAGATGGCCGCCAGCGGGGACTTAGTTTGACATAGGACCCTATGGGAAATACATATAAATGTCTTCTTTTAGAGAAGCACTGAATGGAATGAAATCAAACATGGCATGAATGTTCCTTATGAGGTGCTGACCAAGTGTTGTTACTTACTTTGTAGCCGATCCATCATCCAAGAGGGCCAACAGCAGGGGACTTAGTTTAACATAGGACCCTATGGGAAATACATTCAAATGTCTTCTTTTGAAGAACCACTGAATGGAATGAAACCAAATGTGTCATGGATGTTTCTTATGAGGTACTGACCAAGTGTTGTTACTTTGTAGCCGATCCATTATTTAAGATGGCCGCCAACCGGGGACCTAGTTTAACATGGGACCCTATGGGAAATACATACAAATGTCTTATTTAAGAGAACTACTGAATTAAATGAAATCAAACATAACAATATTAAACCAAATTTGGCCTAAAACATCATTATAAGTATCTGTTACAATTTTTTACATTTTTTTAAATATTATTTTAAAATCCCAAGTATAGAATCAGGTGAGCGACACAGGCTCTTGAGAGCCTCTAGTTTGAGGTAGTGACTCTTTCATCTGTTGTAAAAGGACGAATATCTTGTTGCTAAGTTCTGACAGTTGACAGGAATAACTCAATTCACTGAGCTCATAATTGCTGATTAAAGCGGATCTTGCTCGTTTTAAAGCAGTAGAAGATGGTACGGGTAATTTGAAAAATACATTATCTGATCTTATAATTTTTTTCTATTAATATACTGCCTTCTTTTTCAGGTTGTGATGTTATTGCAACTGCATTTGATTCAAGGAAATACTCTTAATCTAATTTATTAAAGGGTTCTGGTATGTTTCCGGAAGTTTTTCCAATGACCATTCTTTGTAATTTTTCATGACAGCAAAAAAGTGCTTGCACGTCAGATGGTAGTTTGCCCAGTCATTGCAATCACATGATGGCAGACCTTTTTCATTCTTGACGAAATTTACCAGGTAGCCAATTGTCGTGATGGACTGGCTTTGTACTAAAAACAAGCCATTTTCCACATGGTTGTCATCGCAAATAGGAACATTATCAACTTCTTCTCATCTTTGAAAGCAATTCTTAACCATATTTGAAGGGTTCTTCCTTACAAAGGTTGGTATTTTTCCCAAATAACACCTAGCTTGGGTTGATGCTGTTACATTCAGCGTAAGATATCTGTAATTTTACCGAAAATGTTAATCTTTTTACATATAAAGATTATTGTCAAACTTAGAAGTCGCAGCAAGCTCGATATAGGGATAGTCATTAGGCGGAGGCTGCGTTAACTGACTTCTTAAAAGCTTTATATTTGAGAAGGTGGAAGACCTGGAAGCTTAGTTTTGTTTTTGTGTTTTGGCCTTTTTTCTTATACTGTATGCAATAGGTCAACTATTTTTGGTGTATGGAATGATCGTAACGTGTACATGGTAAACGGACAGGTGTCATCTGACCTTGACCTCATTTTTATGGTTCAGTGGTGACATTTAACTTTTTTAGTTTTGTTTTTTTCTCATACTATATGCAATAGATCAATTATATTTGGTGTAAGTAAATATTTTATGACGAACATGTCAGTTTCGCAGGTTTTATTTGACCTTGATATCATGCTCATGGTTAATTGCTCAGTATAAAGTTTTAAACGTTTTGTTCTGTAATCAATATGTTAACCATATTTTCGATTTGACCTTGACCTCATTTTCATTGTTCATTGGTAAGTTTGTAATTTACATGGTTAAGTCTGTTTCTTAGAAACTTAAAGCAACATGTCAACTAAGTTAGCCTGTTGAATGATTGTTAGGTGTATTTCTAGTTTGGTTAGTATGACCTTGCCCTCCTTTTCATGGTTCATTGCTCAGTGTTATTTTTTTTTTTTGTTTTTTTTTTTTTGGTCTATAAGCAATAGGTCAACTATATTGAGTTGGCACAATTTTTTTTAAATCCAGATCAGCTTTAATATTTAGACTTACAACGTGTACAACTTTCTCATTTTCCTGCGAGGTTTATAGTTTTCTAAACCAGAATGAAGCTATAGAGAAAAAATCGCATAATTTGGTAATTTTTGCGACGTTTGTATTAAATAACTACTGTAAACATGGATTTTCGATTATGTGGTGCAATGATTAACTGATGTGGTACAATCATTTACTTAAGTTTTTCTTCCCAAGACAATTTCACTATTGATGATGATTTCTCTAGCCCATTTTAAATTTAAAATTTAGAAAAAAACTAGAATAAATACTTGTAAATCCCGCTTTTATCCTATCTCCAATACGGAGATGAAAATTAACCCAAAATAATGACGTTTTATTCTTGAAGATAACAAATCGATACCGGTCGCTAAAGACGTCCGCATACATCGGGTCGGATCACTTCAAGCTTACACCTTTCTGGTGGTCATATGTAGAAAATGGTTGATTTAGCCTGGTTTTATAGCTAGCTAAACATCTCAATTCTATGAAAGTATCGTAAAATTCCTCTATATTGACAACGATGTGTGATCAAAACAAACAGACATAATATGAATAAATGTCATAAATAGGGGTTCAGCAATCAACATTGTGTTAATATCTTAATTACCATAAAAAGAAACATATACATGCATATATATATATATATATATATATATATATATATATATATATATATATATATATATATATATATATATATATATATATATATATATTATATATATATATATATATATATTATAAACAAACATTTACCATGGCGCACTGACGTGATGTATTAGTACAGAGCCACGTCATATGTAACAAAGAAACACAAAAAGGCATATAGACAAAGCATATAAGCAAAATTGAAAGACCAGAATACAATTATCATAGAACAATAACGGGATGTTTAAGTACAGAGCCATGTCAAATGGATAACACCAAAAACAGAGTTAATATTTTTAAAGACAAGTTAAGTATAACACATTATTAAGATGATCAAAGTGCACTGCACACGATATAATGCACTTAGCGGGTTATTTAAAAATGTACACCACATTTTTGGGATTATTTCGAATAGACAGAAAAATTATTACAACGGTTTATTGAGATTCAGTGCTATTTAATGTTTTATTATTATGTTACACACGATAATCAAAATGCTAATAACTACTATCCAATATGGCAAGTTTTTATTTATAAAACTTGTTTTGAAAAGAAATCATGTAACCGCCTCCCTCGTCTTTTTTCACATTTCTTTTACACGAGTTTTTGAATTTGATACTTGTTTGAGAACAAAAATTCCCACTGTAAATTACATTTTTTATATAGAAAAACAAGTGTGGACACAGATGAGTGTGGATAGAATGTTTGGATGTTTGACAGTGTTTTGTGACAAAAGGGAGTTCGATGTTTTCCTAAATGGTGTTATTAACTGTGTTGCACGATGACAACCAACCTGAGCATTAGGAGTATTGTTTATTAAATAGTTAGTTTTTATGGAAGAGACAGTAATTACATTAGTTACCAAATGATTATGACAGAATATGTTCCACATCTTTGATTTTAGATACATTTTGTAGCTAGGAGAGCAACACATAATAGGTTAATTTTTTCTTCTGTTTTTTTTTTTTCTAAATGGGAGATGATATATAGATTTGAGATAACTTGATATAAGGAACCTGTAATTCAATGGTTGTCGTTTGTTTGTGTGTTACATATTCGCTTTTCGATTATTTTTTGTACATAAATAAGGCCGTTAGTTTTCTTGTTTGAATTGTTTTACATTGTCATGTCGGGGCCTTTTATAGCTGATAATTGGGTATTGGCTTTGCTCATTGTTGATGGTCATATAGTGACCTGTAGTTGTTAATTTCTGTGTCATTTTGGTCTCTTGTGGAGAATTGTCTCATTGGCAACCATACCACATCTTTTTTATATGTATTTGCTTACTATTTTGTATGGTTCTATTTATATTATTTTGTGGTGGATCATCAGTATCATTAGTAAAAAAAAATGTTTAAAGGTTCCTCAGATTAGAATACATTTATTGGGTTTTAGTAATGACAATGCCTGACATGATGCTTCGGGCTAGATGATCTAGGAAGTAAACCTTTGTGCTGATTTTTATCGATTCTTTGATAATATCTCCTAATCTGGTCGAAGCAAAGAAAAATTTTGACCAATATGACAATTTTACCAAAAGAACCTTTGTGAGCGTGCTTCAAAGACTCATAACTGCTCCAAAAGTAATCTGATAGAATTTCAAGCATGTCAAGTGGATATTATCAACAGCTACTTAATTCGTCTTGATATGTCTAAATATCTAAAAAGTAATAGTATTCAAAAGGTTGTGCAAAACTATTCTCTATTTCATTTTTTTATATATGGATACAAATATCAATACAGTATTTGTTGTGGTATGAAAGTGCAGTAATTAACATTTACTGTAACAATGTTAATTCACACAAATTAAGAAATAAACAAATGAATGAAAAATGTCGAACATGTTCAATGAAATATACTTTTAGAAATCGATTAGGCCAGATAGGCCTTATAATTTTTTTTAAACATAATTTAAGGACCATTTACACTGGGTCGATGCCTCTGACTGGTGGACTGTTAGTCCCCAAGGGTATCACCAGCCCAGTAGCTAGTACTTCGGTACTGGCATGAAAATACGGATTGTTTGTGTTATTAAAATTTGCTGTTACAAATTGTTAGAAATTATTAAAAATTAAGGAATGTATCTCCCTCATTCAAAGCTCTGATTCCTTTCACGGATTTGGCTATACTTTTTGGACCTTTTGGATTATAGTTCTTCATCTTTTATATAAACTTTGGATTTCAAATATTTTGGCCACGAGCATCACTGAAGAGGCATGTTTTGTCGATATGCGCATCTGGTGCAGAAAAATTGGTACCGTTAATGTTATTACACATCAGTAGGCAGTACAGATGTATTAAAACAACCTAATATTGCTAGTATCAGGAGTAGCATTGTCAGCTGAATTTGGTCTTTTTTTAAAATTTGGTCAATGGACATATAATGTTTGGTTCAAATCGAAATAGAATGCTTTTATCTCCCTATTACTTACATTGTACATATCGGTGATACTTCTTTGACAAATCCTTGTACATGAGAGTTGACTGTCAAATCTTTATTTCACAAAGAATGAATTGCATAACAATGAACTGAGCTCAAAGCAAAGTACTTTAATAATACGCTTAGACAAAGAGCTAAATCCAGTGATATACTTTGTACTAAAGGTCCTTCATGAACATCCATCGATCAAAACCATATCTCAATAACATGCCATGCTACATGGTTGGATCAGAAGTCCTTAAAAAGACATGACTTTTTTCTCGTATTTTAGGTATATATGTACAGCTTAAAACTTTCTTGTGGTATAATCATTCAGTATCTAACAACTATCCATTTGCTTCATGCACAAATTGATATAGGTTGAGTGCCCCTCTGTTGGAAATAAGAACACACCTCCACCTAATTTTAGTCAACTAATGAGCAAACATTCAAAACTATAAAATGTAATCTAAGACTTGTCAGTGTCTATATTTACCATTGCCACTGAATCAGTGATATATGTACACATAATTATATACACTAAGACTAAAATTTTAAAGTACATATATAAGACTAAAACTGGCATTCAGTCTTTACTGACAGCTTCATTCCCCAAGACATTTTCAAATCTGACTTCATGATAAAATAAGATTCCATATCTACATGTACATGTACAACCAATGAAAATCAAATATCCCTCTAATAGACTAGCATTGAAATCCCAGTTTTCTAAAATGGTAGCTAGGTGGAACCTAAAACTAAAAAAATTGAAACAATATATCTTAAATATTTCAAATGCATGTACATGTAATAATATAAATTCTCCAAAATTCGCTATATTTTACTTTTTTTGTCTTCTGTTCGAGACTTTATTGACCTCTAGATGTCTTTCAATTACATTCAGTTTGGTGTGGGTTGATGTTTGATTGTTGTACATAATACAACCAGATGCTCCGCAGGATGCAGCTTTATACAAACGCAGAGGTCGAATCCGGAACAGTTGGGGAACCCCAAGAATTCATTTTTTGAAGAAATCTAATAAAGTTCAGTTTTGAACCATTTAGACCTTAATGGCGTAGACCAATTAAAAAAAATGATATCAAGATTCTAAATACACAGTTAGATTCAGCATTTCAAGGAACTCCAATAATTCAATTTTGGATGAAATCAAACTAAGTTTAACTTTGAACCCTTTTGGCCTCTATTTCCTAAACTGTTGGACCAAAACTCCCAAAATCAATCCCAACCTTCCTTTTGAGGTTATTAACCTTGTGTTTAAATGTCATTGCGTTTATTCGCTTTTAGTAAAGTTATTGTGCGAAAACCAAGAAAAATGCTTATTTTGGGCCCTTTTAGTTTTAGGGCCCTCAATTCCTTGACTGTTCTGTCGAAAACTCCAAATATCAATCCTAACCTTTCTATTGTGGTCATTAACCTTGTGTTTAAATTTCATTGATTTCTATTCACTTATACTTAAGTTATTGTGCGAAAACCTAGAAAAATGCTTATTCGGGCCCTTTTTAGACCCGTAATTCCTAAACTATTGGGACCCAGCCCCAAAATCAATCCCAACCTTCCTTTAGTGGTATTGAAGTTCTGCTTAAAATTTATAAAAATCCATTCACTAAAACTAAAGTTATTGTCTGGAAACTAAATGTGTCTTCGGACGAAGAGACAACGACAACATCATACCATCATTGACACTTTCGGGGACAGGGATCACTTTTTAAGAATTTCAGGATGTCAGGATTTGATATTTATTTTGTAATTTGGGACCTCAATATTTCATGTTTTTCAGACGGGATTTCGGGATCAGGACACTTCCGATACCTCTTCTTCTATAATGAGTTATTTAGACTTATATACCTTCTAATTCTATATTAAAAATCACAGCTCATAACAGGAACAATATGACACTATGTCTAATTTACTTTGACTACTGATATGCAAACCTAAAAACAGACACAAACATATCATAAAATAGTGATTGAAAGATTGATTGCACTTTGAATATATACTTCAGACACGTGTTACATGAACCGGTTTGTTTGCAAATAATAATGTCACTTGCTCGCGCACTGACGTCACAATTTGCATCGATCTTGCAATCGATTCACAGTTCACTCATGCAGACCAATTATCATGCAAACATGCAATGTGAATGTGATTGGTTATCAAATAATACAGAAATAATGCATGTACAGTTTTAGAAGAAATTAGTTCATCAAATATTATAGATTAGATTTTCACTTTTGACACGAATAGGTCTGGTTGACATTTCTGTCATCGGGGATAATATTGAGATAAATGGGATTAAACTGACCGTCAAAAATGTCCAGAGAAGCACATCTAGAGAGCCTTAGCATTAATAAGCCATGCTTACAAAAAATTACTCTATATTAATAAACTCTATGTAAATGACATTTCACAATGATTACGATAAATAATTTTGATGATGGCAATGATCAATGCTGGTTAAATTGGCGCTAAAAATATTCCTACTCCTATTGCTTTACGTAATGAATTTGTATGGAATTGAATTTGACTAAAGTTCAGCATAAAAAAACGTGAATATGCAAATGCATGACAACATATTTCTGATACAGTGTGTATATATTTCTGTAAACGAAGTTGCCTGTATACTTCACTAAGGATTACATTTGAGTGCAAGGAGATCTCTATTTGTGAATCGGTTTATTAACCCCTTTGAACCCAGGGTCGAAGTTCAAGATGTTAACATATTAACGGAATTTTTTTGCGTTGTGTTTACATCATTTAGGCCATCTATTTTATTGCGGGGTTTCACATATTTAAATCGGAATTATAGAAAAATGGAATGTTGTTAGCAGAATCAAAACAGAAAATGATGAACACTTGATTATTTTCAGCAATACATAAATTGGATTGAGGGTCGGTGTATTCACATCATTTGTAAATCTCTCCTTATTCCTGTGAAGCGTGTGCTTTACATCAAGGCTTGCTATGCTTTACATCGACGCCACAGTACTTCAACCAATCAGGAAATGTTTCGGGCATTCGACCTATTTTAGCTCAGATTTTGGCACATTTTAATCGAAACTATAGAAAAATGAAATATTGTTAGTACATATAAAATAGAAAATGATGAATACTTTTAGCTAAAGATGAATTGGATGGGGGTTCTGTGTATTCACACTATTTGTACAACTCTCCTTACTGATGCCATATTTTGGAATTTCCGTGACCTAAATGGTTCGCGAAATTTAATATTTTTATATATACATTTTGTGTAGTATAGTAACAGAAGAAATCCATAATGTATATACTTGGCTTTCGGATAATTAGATAATAGAGTTAAGAAGCAATTTATATCTTGTTAAAGGTGACAAATATCCAGGATTGTGCAAGTAAATTGTGCAAGTAACTTAACAAGACATAATTGAAAATATGAAAGCGGTTTTTTTTAGGGAAACGGGGCTCCTTCTCGTATTATAAACATCAACAAGCCCGATAAATTGAGAATATAAAATTATTTCGCATATACCGGGTACTTGATAAGTCTGAATGAAATATAAATACTATAATGGGAGGGCATTTATTTTAATAATACTTATATACACTACACAGTCATATCCGATCAGGTCATTCCGTATTCAATAATGTCATATCTTCGGTTGAAGAATCCTTGCAACATTCTGTGCTCTGTCATGTATGTGTTGATAGTTTAAAGTAAAATGTCTAACTCTGCTCAACTAGCTTCTTTAACGGACAGAAGTAACCAAATTGATCGTTGCTTTTTTTTTCAGACATAAAACCCACTCGAGGGAAAAGATTATCTATTCCCTGCTGTATTTGGCAAAATTTTCAGAAATTTGGATCCTCGTACTCCACTGCTACGTACTTTATCTGGCCTTTCAACTTGTAAGATTTCGAGCGTTACTGGTGAAGTTTTTTTAGACAGAACGCGCGTCTGACAAACAAAATTATAAGCCTGGTATCTTTGATAAATTTATTTAATGTTGGTAGTTATAAAGCACATGCTATGGTAAAAATAAAATCTATCTTTAATTCGTCAACCCTAAGATCTTGGGATCATCGTAGTAAACATATAGTCCGTCTAACTAATTTGATTTTTCTTTTGCCATAATGCTTTATGTCTTTCTTTGACTTGTGATTTTTGTCCGGGGCTTGGTATCTTGTTTTTTCATATTTTGAAATTACTCTTCTTTGGTATTGTAGTGTATGAAATCACTTATTAGAATTAACAATTATTTGCTGCTTCTCGATATATGTTCAACTGGATTGATTATTGTTGGTTTGCTGTTGGTTTGTGAAACGTCCAGTGGCAATTATTTGATGTACATGAAAGATGGAAGACAATAAATAAGTAATACATAAAATAGGCTATATGCTAGGTGGACGATAGGGATGACGTGTGAAAACTAGACCTGAAAACAATTAAAATGGTACAAATGTATTATTATTGGATTTTATTTTCTTCTTCACGTTTTCTAAATTAGATTTTTTTTGAAGTATTCAATCGTTAAAAAATACAAAACAGTTGATTAATTTTAAAATATTTAATAAAACTATTGACTGGTTTCAAAGTTTAAATTGTACCCCTCATTTAAAACACACACTTAAGTCAATGGTAAATACTAAGAAGTAACGAATGCAATGAATTTACTTCCTTGTGAGGTATTGTTGATATTTACCTGTAGTAGGTGTGTATCAGGATAAACACATTGATTTGTTATTTCATTCATTTCAGAACACATGTAAGTTTTTAGTAAACATGCTCATCATACACTAATTTAAACATTAACACATCAAAACACAATTTCACAAACTGAGAAGTGGCGCAATGTATAAGTCCCAAGTACAGGTGTATGCGTGAATATAATCTGTCGCAATATTTTCAAATGTTAGAAAATGCTTAGTTTCAGCATAACTTTTCGAAAAATGACTTTATTTACAAAATTAAATTCTGATAAATCTGTAACACTTGTAAAGTTTTAACGCATGGTAGATCCCTTAATAATTTAAGTTAAATATGTAAATATGTTTGTAAGACATGTGTTACCTACTAGTATGTTAACATTGTTGTGTATTTATTAACATATCATACCAACTAACCAATATGATTGCTAATCAAAGATTTAAAGTTTGCTTAATGTGTGTTTATGAGGGTTTGAATAAAGTTTACAAAATAAAGAATACTAGTGGTTAAAAAAGTACACACAAAATTACAGAAAAAAACTGTTAGAGAAAGTTGGGCAATAAAATGTAATGCAAGAGTATGATGTGGTGCTAAAATATTAAAAGTATAGAACAAGAGCCAATAATTATGAAATAGAGCATCAAGGATGGCCTACAATTTTAATGAATAATAAGGAAGAAAGATTTCAAACTCACGATCCAGACAATCACCGAAAATTACCTCCTTTTTGTACATTGTAGCCTAAAAGAGTTTGATCAGAGCACACAGGACCTGAAAATCCCCTTTAAGCGTGGAATAATCTTAACTTTTTGAAGACATTCTTTTTAAAAGTATTCCCAAGAATTACGATCTTAAATATGACCGACTTAGGGATATCGCCGGTATTGGTTAACTCGTTGCTGTGCATTTATAAATAGTAATAACAATATGTATATGATATAAATGAAGTCAATTTATAATTTTAATTTTTTAAAGATAGAGCATTTACTGAAACTACGAAAATTGTATAAAGAAACTGATCATTTGCTGTTTATTTTTTTTACTTTGTTTTCTTATGTTTTGTTTAACATTTTAATAAAAAGGGGGGGGGGGGCAAACGTTACCAGAGGAAAAGTCAAACTCATAGATTGAAACTAAACTGACAACGCCATGCCTAAAGAATAAAAAGACAAACAGTAAAATTGAGAATGGAAATGGGGAATGTGCCAAAGAGACAACAACCCGACCATAGAAAAAAACAACAGCAGAAGGTCACCAACAGGTCTTCAATGTAGCGAGAAATTCCCGCACCCGGAGGCGTCCTTCAGCTGGCCCCTAAACAAATATATACTAGTTCAGTGATAATGAACGCCATACTAATTTCCAAATTGTACACAAGAAACTAAAATTAAAATAATACAAGACTAACAAAGGCCAGAGGCTCCTGACTTGGGACAGGCGCAAAAATGCGGCGGGGTTAAACATGTTTGTGAGATCTCAACCCTCCCCCTATACCTCTAGACAAAAAATAGTACACAAGACACAACATAGAAACTAAAGACTAAGCAACAAGAATCCCACCCGAAGCTGGAGGTGATCTCAGGTGCTATGGAAGGGTAAGCAGATTCTGCTCCAAATGTGGCACCCGTCGTGTTGCTTATGGTAATTCAAACTCGGTAAATAGTCTGATTCGATAGGTCACATTCATAAAAAGGGAAGGGTATTGTAGTTACGACAAAAGGAACATATAGTAATGTACTAAGAATAGTATTTTTACTTGTATTATATAACCAAAAAATTGAAACTTTATATTTTCAACAGTGATACAAGTCTTATTGGTCAGACGTTTGCGGTGTCATGGAATAAGTAGGACATAATCAAAAATTCACAACACGCATAATTTAATTATTTGAATAGGGGTGTCGAAAGCTTTACCTTGATGGTAATGACCCGTAATTCATAAATGTCAGTGTACATTTTGTTTTATCAAATGTTTGTGTGCACAAAAACAAAGTTCGTACCGAGATTTTTAAATTGGACGAATTTTATAATGCTTTAAAGAAACGGTTTCACAAGACGCAAAAGGGAACGGTATGGCAGTAATTTAGAACTATTATGAAATAAGTTTTTTTTTTAATCTGTATATCAGAAATGTCAGTAAACACTTTGTTTTATAGAGTTTTATTCTGATAAAAAAAATCATCTACCGAATATTTCATACTTTAAGAATCTTTCATTGCTATATAGGAACGAACAGTATACACAGCACAATATATAAAATGATCTGTATAGCTGTATTTAGGTTATTTGTGTCGTTTGGTTGTTGTTATTGACACATACCCATCATCTCAATTTATTAATATCATTGTTTCTGTATTTTGTTAGTCCAATCATGAATATTTACTGAATGGTTACAATTTGAAATGAAAATGTTATATTTGCATCAAATATATAATTTGTCTTAATTATTATTAATCATATGCAGATTGCACTTTTTTCTCACTTTCGCCAATGTTTTTTGTTTTCTTTTTCGCCAATTGACAGGTAAATAAAAATCATAATACATATAAGAGGTACAACAATTATTGATATAATAATAAATTAACTCTTCCGTCTGTGATCTGATCCCTGCTCATCATAGGCAAATGGAAGTCGGATTTGAAGCAGGTTAAGTTTATTGTAAAAGTTTCTAAAACGACATTCATCAAATGTAAATAGAAATGACAATTAAAATTATATTCATCAAACGTTAAATAGCAATTAAAAAATAAATATTGATAAAAGTTGAATTCTAATACTTTATTCATCAAACGTAAATTAGCAATTTTAATAAATGGTAACAGTTTGAGAAACGTTAATGTTCGGCTGGTGTTGAGAAATGATTCAGGGCTGTCGTTTGTTTTTTTTAAATTTATTTAACAGTTTTTTAACAAGCGCTGCTGCCAAAGAGTGATACAGATACCATGAAACGGGAGCCACATAGGTTATTAGTACATAATCTGAAATGTGTATAAATAACATAAGCATAAACAGACATAACTTTAAAGTATCGTGATGTCGCAGCTACTGAAAAGCTAAATCACTGCAAATAGAATACACAAGCATATACAATTCTCAATTCAATTTGTATTTCGACACGAGTCACTCTTCTTCAAATATCCGTTTTCCCTTTCTTACTTTTTTGCTACACATAATTGAAAAGGATGCCATAGTCAAATTTAATATTATCTTTATTTTATGTTTTCTGCTCACGTTAGTTCTACAACCAAAATGAAGATATTAAAACAGATCATAGTAGGGACTTGTAGTGCAAGTTTTCTGATGGTCATTATTGGATTTGCAACACCTGGATGGCTGATCTTTGATGTTGATATGCACAAAATGCAGGAGCTGGAGATGAAGAACCAGCCTGTTTGGATGCAAAAACAATATAAGGTATGATACATTGTTCGGGTACAAAACCATTATAAGGTATGACACAAATGTTTGGATGCAGAAACAATATAAGGTATGATACATTGTTCGGGTACAAAACCATTATAAGGTATGACACAAATGTTTGGATACCGAAACAATATAATATATGATCATTGTTTCGAGACAGAATTAGTCGAGGAATTAATATATTGTTTTATCACAGAAACAATTTAATTAGTTATCAAAGGTAACAGGATTATAATTTAGTACGCCAGACGCGCGTTTCGTCTACATAAGACTCATTAGTGACGCTCAGATCAAAATAGTTAAAAAGCCTAACAATTACAAAGTTGAAGAGCATTGAGGATCCAAAATTCCAAAAAGTTGTGCCAAATTCGGATAAGGTAATCTATGCCTGGGATAAGAAAATCCTTAGTTTTTCGAAAAATTCAAAGTTTTGTAAACAGGAAATTTATGAAAATGACCACAAAATTGATATTCATGTCAACACTGAAGTGGCAACAACTGGGCTGGTGATACCCACGGGAACGAAACATCCACCAGCAGCAGCATCGACCTAGTGATGTAAATAGTTATCAAAGGTACAAAAACAGGATAATAATTTAGTACGCCAGAGGTATGATACAGTGATAAGGTATGATACAATGTTTGGATTTAGATCAACTACAAGATATGTTACATTGTTTAGATATAGAACCATTATAAGGTACGATGTATTGTTTGGTCACAGAAACAATTTAAAATATGGTACACTTATTGGTCACGGAAACAGTTTAATCTTTGACACAAATATTAGAATACCGAAACAATATACAGTATGATACATTGTTTAGATACAGAAACAATTTATGATATGGTACATTGTTTGGTCACGGAACAAATTTAGTATATGAAACAATGTTTAAATACAGATACAGAACCAAAACAAGGTAAGAAACAATGTTTAAATACAGATACAGAACCAATACAAGGTATGAAACAATGTTTAAATACAGAACCAATATAAGGCATGTAACATTGTTTTGATACTGAACCAATATAAAGTATAAAACATTGTTTGGATACAGAAACAATGTAAGATATGATACATTGTTTAAATACAGAACCAATACAAGGTATGCTATATTGTTTGGATACAGCAACACTATAAAGTATGAAGTATTGTTTGAATACAGAATTGATATATAAAGGTTTAACACAGTGTTTGGATACAGAAGCAATCTAAGGTAAGAACCAATGTTAAGCTAAAACACATATAACATATGAAACATTGTATGGATGCAGAAACAATGTAAGATGTGATACAATGCTTAGATACAGAACCAATACAAGGTATGAAACAATATTTAAATACAGAACCAATATAATGTATGATCCATTGTTTGGATACAAAAACACTATAAAGTATGAAATATTGTTTTAATACAGAATCGGTATAAGATTAACACAATGTTTGGATACAGAAGCAGTAAAAGGTAAGAACCAATGTTAAGCTAAAGAAACAATAAAAGATATGATACATGATTGTTTGGCTTCAGAACCAATATAAGATATGATTCATTGTTTGGATACAGAACCAATAAAAGGTATGGAATATTTTTTGGATATAGAACCAATGTTACGTATGGAAAATTATTTTGGTAGAGAAGGAATATTAGTTAAACCACATTCTTTGACAATGGTCAATAAAGTTGAGAATTGAAATATTGAATATGTCAGATAGACAACAACCCGACTAAAGAGCAAATGACAGCCGAGGTTTATTTTGAAGCCAACTATATTTTTGTATTAATGAAATGAACAATTCGGATTTCGGACACAGAATGAAAAGTTCACTCCCGGTTTTTAGCGGAGTCCGTGTTGTTTCTTATTTGTTATTTATAACTGTTGATGTAAATGTCCTTTGGTTTTATGAGTCTTTGTTTACTCCTTGGTTTTGATTGTTATTGTCTTTGCAAAATTATTTGATAGTAACATAGGGTGGTACTGAGAAAATCACATTCCAATTAATCCACCAAAAAATTACTAAAAAGAAAAAAACACGATTGAAAAAATAAAAACATAATGCTTTTAAAAAACATTTGTACATTATCTGAACATACATATATACATCAACAGGATACATAAAAAAAGCTTGGTTTCTAGAAGTTACAATGTAACGGAATATTTGGCGAACAAAAATATAATGTAGTTGAAAAAAAAAGTGATATCGAAGGACAGACATCGCCATGGGTAAAAGAAAAATGCTGACAGACCGACACCAATAAATATTTAATATATGGAGATGTCGTGTAAACGCAGATGAAACAACAAGTTGCAGCAAACACAACAAAATCTGCCAATGAACTCGGCTGCTTTTAAAGGGTAATTTTTAATTTCATTTCATAGCCTTTTTATAGGTTAATACAATGTTACATTATTCAGGAAAGATTAGCCCTTATGAAAAAGGATCCAACGAAACCTGATATGCAAGATTTAAGAGTTACATTTGGACCATTTTATATGCGATACTGCTTGACGATGACGTTTGGAACAATTTCTACTGATATTTGTGTAATGTTATCATCAGGCAATGCCATAGAATTGGTGGAAACTATGATGCGAAATAATATCTCAGGTAATTTTCAATAATTACCAATATGAAAAAAAATCACACTTTAATCTCAGTTATTTGTAGTTATTCTGCAAAAAAAATCCAAGGTGTTTATTATTCAGTTTTTGAAGTCTTTTTTTTTTGCTTTGATTACTGTTTAATGCAATTCAAATGTTGATGTTGTTTGAATTGCTCTATTTGGTAATGAGCACCACTGATGCGAAATGATAAATTTACAAGTTCAAACATATAGAACAGCGAATTAATTACAATACGTGCATTATTTATAAGGATCTATACTTTTGATTGACCGAGGGCAATGGTAAGGAATCCCAAAATCAAACTATTTCTCAGAAAAATTTAATCTTAAAATTTCTCGTAATTTCATAGTTTTAGCGTATACATGTCCTTGTAAAAATTGAATGCTCTTTTCTTTTGTAATTATATGAGGTTGCAAAATCGTGCACAGTCTTAATATGATGCGCTTCTTTGCCTGATATAAAATGTGCTTCAATCGACGCTACTTGTACATCACTCAAAATTACAAAAAGAAGCATTTAATTCTTAAATTATCATTCGATATGCTGTAATTTTGTATCATAACCACTAAATAGCTAGACAATTTCCACGAAGACATCAGTATAGTAGTTACCTCAAATATTTTTTTTATTTTATTTTTAGGACTTGTGCCACCAAATAGTTTGTGTTCGATTACCGTTCTTTTTGGGGAAAAAAATTTGAAAACAAATCACCCCAAATCAACATTCATTCTGAAGGCTAAGTAATTCTGCCTTATGATTAGAAAAAGTCTTTTTGATAAATCGCATTCAGTAATTTTCTGGATCGAAGCTGCGACTAATCAAACGACCAACCATTTCACAACGTGAAACAAACATTGTAAAATAATTTATTATTATAGCTCTTCATCCAAAGCGTCGCATCTCTAGATCTACGTACTGCCTTCCACAATGATCAAAACCATACCGCATAGTACACAAATAAAGGCTTCGTAATGACAAAAAGTTCAAACGTTCAAATCAACAGCCTACTTTACGTAGAAAACAATTACCGAAAAAAATATGATTTACAGGTACCAACGAAAACCACTAAATAACATGATCCTGACTTTTGACAATAAGGAGCTGCTATACATGAACAAATGTCTGAGAGGATTCAAATCCATCAAATGAATTCTTATTGAAGGAATTAGTTACATATGACTGTTTTTCCCGACTATTGACCGATTATTTTGTGAAAAACATTCTTGTCAAACAACCAACACTGCTCTCAGACCTGGATATAGAATGAAGATATTCGGAAACCAGATCAGTAAAGTGCAGGCTATTTCTTATCGGAGTTATTTCTCTTCGATAATGATTTTCTCAATTCTTCGAAATTATTTCGAATCAAAACTGGAAAATTACTGCAAAGAGCAAACATCTTTGAATTATTCAATATATAGATTTAATCTACTGAGCTGAATGTGAAATCCAAAGACAGTTCTTGTATTCTTCAAGAGAACACTTGCACAAAACCTGTTAAACGTTGCTTTACTAAGTTAGATGTTTTTTCTCCATGAAACTAGATATATCCTAACTTTCCTATAGTATTCTAGTGTTATACTTGTTTTTGACGGAATAAGAAGCATAGGGATCTATACAGTTTACTAGCAACACTTATAGTATAGCTAGTTGCACAGCAAACCATTCGTCATGTATCAATTGCGCATATCATATTCTTTTTTGTTTCAGTTTCGTAGCGTTTTTGACAGATTTAAAAAACTAATGTTGCTCTTTAGAATAGTTATAAAATTGCGGTATATATACAGAAGTTCCAATAAGTATAATTTGTTTTTCTACTAAGACTGAAATTCAAGAAACTTATAATTACTTCAAGATTAAAATTCATCCTTGTATACTTCAACAGGATATCTGTTGAGTTGTCAAGTCAATCAAATTCTTAATTTATCAGTTGTGTAAATATGTTTTGCATAGATAAACTCTAACATTATAAACCATGTATGCAGGTAGACAAAAAAATCGTGACATTGGAGTAATAAAGGTTGCTATCAACATTTTTTACGCTAAATTCAGTTATTGCTTTTCTTTGGTTTTTAATAATATTTTAAGAAATTGTCAAATTGATATCAAATCTTGCCGACCTGACTTACGTTTCTTCTCTGAGTGATTACGGGGATAAACCTTTGTTCATCTTTGACCACAGTATGTTGAACTTTTATAATAGATATAAGAAGATGTGGTATGAGTGCCGATAAGACAACTCTATACCAAACAGCAAACTATAAAGGGCCCCAAAAATGACTAGTGTAAAGTCAACAGGGAAAACAGCGGTCTAATCTATATAAAATACGAGAAACAGTTATGAACCACATCAACAAATGACAATCACTAAACATCAGGTTCCTGACATATGACAGGTGTAAACGAATGCAACGGGGTTGCACGTTTAAAATGGTAGTAACCTTCACCCTTACTTGAAACTATAGTGTAATGTCACAACATAGAAAGACACACTATGAAATATCAATTGAACTGGCTTAAGTCAACCAAAAGACATATCAACACAAGTGAACGAATAAATTGATCTATGATGTAAACAAATTGTCTATTCGTTGTTGATATGAGTTTTGGGGAGGGTTTGGCATCGTTACATGTAGACCACATATTTTGTCCCTCTCAAAAATACTAGTCAGCTCTAAAAAAAAAAAAATAACCAAATAGCCTAAAATGTTCCATTTAAACCAAGTCTTGCAAATGGATTGATCTGAATCAGTGCATGAATTTGGCAGTAATAAACTTTTCAAACAGTTGTCAAACTTTAATGCTGTATGATTTCTGTTATATTAGGTAAACCAGCTATGCAAATGATGGAGGAACTACACAAAAATGGAATCAATATATCGATAGAGTCAAGTAAGTTTTTATTTTATAATTGCATCATATTTGGTGTATATGTAAATTCATAACATAAATATTTCACAAGCATAATTTGAAGCAAGTCCGTAATATTGTTATTGTATTCATATCAATTCATATCAAATAAACAAAATTTAAAAAGTAATGAACTCCAAATACCTCAATGTTTTACCTGAAAATTACCAAAGTTACTTATACCTAAATTTTGGATCGAAGTACAGCGGTGAAGAAAATGTGTTTTCTCTTGATATACATTGTAAGAGCACCGACATACATAATTTTGACAATTTTGGCTTATTGAGTTTTTAAAAATAGCTTTCTTCGTTCGATTATAAACAAGAGCTAATGGAATAATAAGAGACGGCAAATATTATATAAATTACACAGTATGCTAATGATCTAATACGACATATATGGGGTTGTAAATTCAATATGGAGCGATAGCAAAATTTGCTAAGCGATGATTTCGACTTCGCCATGGTGTTCTTAGTTAAATAATCGTCCTTGTGAGCAACAACCCAATATCAAGGAAATCAGGATAGGAAATACAAGACCTGGTATATAGTGTCAACTGGGAGATATATATTCCGTATGCAAGAGCTGCTGGAATGTTACTATACATATAATTGAAACGTTCACAATTAGGAAGCTGGAATAGTCTCTTTTGTTGTTAGTTATTGTTTTCAACTAACCCTCTTTGTCATTTGCTAAATTAAGTCCAGATATGAGGTCTACCGTAATGTATGTATTGTTTCCCTATTTAAAATTTTCAAGTTCGATGGTATATATAGGTTAAAAAAAAGTTAGATCACAAAAATACTGAACTCCGAGGAAAATTCAAAACGGAAAGTCCCTAATCAAATGGCAAAATCAAAGGATAAAACACCTCAAACGAATGGACAACAACTGTTATATTGGTACAGGCATTTTAAAATATAGAAAATGGTGGATTGAACCTGGCTTTATAGCGCTAAACCTCTTACTTTTATGACAGTTGCATCAAAAGAACTGTTTTGTGCTTCCATGAAAAACACGATATGTGATAGAATTTGATCAACCCAGTCACCAAATGTTTTAATTATTTAGTAGTCGACCCTGATCTTTATCGCGATAAGTTAAGAATAATGTACCTATAATAAGCACGGCTTTCTAGTTGATACGATACTTCAAAGCTTTCATTTCATTTCATGATCTTTGATAGAGAGTGGTTTCTTACAAGGATGCCATTGAACCAAGAGTTCAAAGTGGTGAAATGTATTTCTTCGATTTTTTACGGACGTCATCACGAGTTCATGAACTGTTATTGTTGTATTTGATTTCAAATATTTTGGCCATGAGCATCACTGAAGAAACATGTATGGTTCCGCTCCGTTGAATGAAGTCGAATTACAGGCTTTGGACTGAACATTGAAGAAAAGTATTGTTTTACTGATATTTTGTTCTTAACGCCCTTTTTTATCATGTGAGTCTACAATGATGAGTTAACGCTTGGTTCTGCTCCGCTTATTGATGTCAAAATTTGGGGCTTAGTACGTATGAAAATTTCCCCTCATAAAGATTGTTTAAAGTTGGGTTTTTATTAAGAAATGTAACACATTTATTTTTTATTTTCAAAATATCCTGTTCATTTTATGTAGCATAACCTGTGTCCTATTAGACTTTTCTTCAAGAGGCGCGAAAAATACCAGTGGGACATTCAAACTTAGAAATCAAAAATAAACTGACAACGCCAGACACACAGACAATAGAACACACAACACAACATAGACAATTAAACACTTAGCAACACGAACCCCACCAACAACTCGGGGGGGGGGGGGATCTCAAGTGATCCGGGTATCTTACAAATGAAGTTCTGAACCATTTGCAGGCATAACTTATCTGGTGACATGTACGAACATATCATATGCTAAAATGTTGTTTAAAACAATAAGGGACACACATGTTGATGTAATATTGGGACTTTTATTGAAGCAAATAAACTCCTGACAGATACAAAGGATTAAAATTTTGTGTTTGCGCCATACCCGCGTTTCGTCTACAAAAGACTCAAAAAAAGTTCAAAAGCAAAATTAAGTACGAAGTTGAAGAGCATTGAGAACCGAAAATTCCTAAAACTTTTGCAAAATACAGCTTAGGTAATCAAGCCCCTGAAATAAATTTAGGAAAAATTGGCCACGTATCACTGCCACAACTCTTTCTGAAAACTGTAAATAAATAATGATACTGTAACTTAATGTTTAGACGTTGTCTCTGTTTCTGTTTTTCAGTGATAAATATGTGTATAGCTATTGTTGTTGTGTGTTCACTGACTTTGATACAGTCATTTGTCTCCT
Organism: Mytilus galloprovincialis; assembly: GCF_965363235.1. NCBI lineage: Eukaryota > Metazoa > Mollusca > Bivalvia > Mytilida > Mytilidae > Mytilus > Mytilus galloprovincialis. The sequence continues at coordinate 68,157,417 of NC_134846.1, forward strand.
TGGTTTTAACCTTAGTGTATAGTTGTAAGCGGTATCCACGAAAAAGACTTGGAGTTGTGGGGAGTATCTCCTTAATTCTTTCGGGTAAGTAAGACGTTTTTCACAATAAATTGAAACAATCCAAACTAAATTTTGAAACATCTATCAAAAAAAAACAAACATTTTTAGTTATTCGTGTTTTTAATTGTGTCTGTATTTTGCAATAATAGTGTAGAAGTATTTTATATTCTATTTGTTTTCTTGTATGTACTTCAGAACTAATTTAGAAACAATATACTTAAGTACTTCCTATGATTTTTGATAAAACAAAAAGCTGTAAGCATATTTATCTGATTCCATATCGCTACGCGCATGTCTATCTAAATGTCAGCGTCAATAAATGGATGACAAAGAAACATCATTAAATAAAATTAAAAAAATTTAAATGAAACAATAAAGAATCATAAACCAACTATTACATACATACAAAACACACGGCAACGTTTCAGTCATGTCAATCAAAATTAAATTGGTCTCTTCCTAAAAAATGAAATCTATTCTATCGAAAAGTAATTAAAAATTTTTTTTATATGCAATCTATTAATGAAATTAATCACTTTATTGTGCATTTTTTTTTAAAGATATCGTGATAATCTGATTTACATGTAAATACAGTGACATGTGTTTCTTTGCTTTGCAGGTACAATCAATTTCCTCTTTGTAATCATATATTTAATAATGAATGGACAGTACACGAACATTTTAAGTGCGCAACATCTTGAAGACGCTATGGATTTAGGATTTCCTTATTCGCCTCTGTTATGTATGTTAGGATCTATCATGTATTTTGTTTGTGCCGGTATACTTATTTATCTGACAAAGAATTCAAAAGGACAGTATAATTATGAGATGATGATTATTGATACGTCAACAGGTGGTAGTACGTATATTGCAAAGACATGAATTGTTAAAGGGTTTTTTTTTAATTTTATAATTTCTTAAAGTTCTTTTTTAAAAGATATCAACTCATATGATATGTGAACAAAGAAATAAGAATCTAACTTTACCTATTCTAATTGTACATGTGATATTGTTGATATTAAAAGTAGTGTGACCAAAGCTCAAACAAAAGTTAGAGATACAAGAAAAACGGAAATGATTTTAAGAACTATTTGATACAGGGAAAACACGAAGATGGGTGTGTGCCGATGAAAAGAAAAAAGAGCAGTAATGCAAAATATGAAAAGAAAGGTCGTTTTTAAAACTTAACCCTTAACAGTAAACTCTTTGGATTGTTGTTTTGAAAAAACCTATATTTTATGAGCAGCATACTTTTTTTATTGTTTTTTTAAAATAAAATACAGTATAACGATTTATATTATGATAAATATACATATTGTACAAAGAATTATAATTTTAAAGGGAATCTTCATGATATTAAAAAAAATAGTCTTATTTAGACAGGTTAACATAATATTCAAAGTACCATTAGCTACGATTTAAATCAAAATGGCTGTCATTTTGTTTGATTCAAAAATATACAAAAGTGTTATATTAAAAAAGTAATTTCGCAATCTGCTGTCAGTTCTCATTTTGGTTCAATTTGTTAATATAAGCTCAAATCATCACAAACGTATTATTTGCTTGTAATAATTCAACCTGGTATTACTGCAATCTTTTATTTGGCCCTGGTTTACGTATGTGCTATAGTGTGTGATAACATTGTGTGTGGTAATTCGATACCACGGGTCATTTAAACCAACTTGATGAAAATTCAACTATAGAAATCAGAATGAAGTTTTCGCAATGTTTTAAGAAATGATTTTCCATTGTATTGATTTATTATTTATGAAACAATATATTTTTAAAAGGGCTAGTTCTGAATAAAGTTATTTTTTATGAAGACCTTTGAAGCTCATACCTTCTAGTGCCATAAAAGGGCTCTAACTAAGAGATATAGAAAATTAAACTAAAATATGTTTTTTTTTTGTTCATACGCTTTTAGCAGCCAGGATGATCCAATTTTGTCATTATTAGATAAGAAACATTGATTATAAATTATTAACTTGCAAATGAATAATTCTACCTCATTGAAGCCGTATTCATGTGAACTTCAATTTTACCCCTTACCTTGAGATGGATAACGCATGAACTCTACGTTTAAAGGAAAATAATGTCAACATTGAAGGTAAATCATGTGATAAACTGATTCAATCCACAAACAAATCGTTCTTATACAGGTATGGTTAACATATATTATTAATCTAAAATCTGAAATTTAAGGCCTAGAAAAATCCAATGACACGAGTCTGCTTTCTATTTCTATTTATGGTTATATCGCTTATATGACCATCTGATGTCTTCGGTTGTTAACTCGATGGTTAATTAGATTGCGGCTATATTAAAATACACACTAAACGAAGGTACATATCATCGAGCTCATGTCCTGTGAATTGTTTATTTTACACTTTTTTTAAATTTGGACAAATGATTTACTTTTTAATAAATCAAAGATGAGAATTGGAGTCAAATTAGTGAACATTAAATTGACAGTTAGTTCCCGATTCAAATATGCAAATGAAAGATCCGAAGAAAACTTTACCAATACAGAACGACAAGTTGGGTTTTTTTTAATTAAAATAACACTTTGGGTTGAAAAATTATTCTGCCCTATTACTTATTATGATGTGGACCGGCCATCTTTATTGAATTGTTGCAATTTGATTGGACAAAGTTAATATAAATTTACCTTCAAACTGTCATGGGCCGTTTATAATATACATCTGCCGTTTAAAAATGTTAGATGAGCGTAAAAAGGTGTGGTGGTAGGGTATCTAGACTGAATAACGCGAAATTAAATTGCTATTTCACGATGAACGAACAATTGAAAATTTCCTGCACGTTGATCTTTTTACCGATTTCAAGAAACACGGTGAAAAGCGAACCCCTTTCAAGGCTGCACGTGAAAAAAAAATGGTAAAACACGTTGCACGAAAATATCCCTTTCCACCCTCATATTTAATTTTTGGACAATTTGCCGGAGGAAGTATTCCAGAAAACATAATCAAGTTTAAACATTGCAAGTAGTCTTATACCTGCGCACAAACAGTTAGCCACGGGATATGAAGCATAATCCAAAGGATCGACACTGACATTGATAGCCTCCGGGAATGCTGTTAACATCATTGCAACATAGACCCTCGTCTTAATTTTTAATTATTACAGATGTTAGTCGATATACAAACATCAAAAGTTTAACCATTATAAATTCAATGATCTGTAAATTTTATTCAAGCCCTAACGTGTTATTAACTTTCAGTCTCGGAATATAAAATATCCTCTTTAATATCATATTAATTTTAGCCTATTCCTTGATTCTCTTGTTTGTTACAAGCCAAATAACTTGACAATCTAACCAATTTTCTTCCTGCTACATATATCTAGTAACTTTTTCCAAAATTTCCTTTTCAATACAATATTTGTCTATAAACAATGCAAAATCTGTACGTGCCATTGTAAAAATCGTATCTGTAACATACAAAGCGATTGAAACATATAGAAGAGGGGCGAAAAATACCAGAGGGACAGTCAAATTCATAGATCGAAAATAAACTGACAACGCCATGGCTAAAATATAAAAAGACAAAAATATAATAAAAAAGACACAATATAGAAAACTAAGGACTAAGCAACACGAACCCTACAAAAAACCTGGGGGTTATTTCAGGTGCTCCGGAAGGGTAGGCACATCCTGCTTGATATTTGACAATCGTCGTAGTGTTCATGCTATTACAAACCCGGTTAAAAGTCAACTTCGGTAGGTTACATTCGTGAATAAGGAACGGGATTGTAGTAACGACATTAGGAACATATCCGATATCATCTGTGAAACGGATATTCCATAACGGTCAACAAACTCCTTGTGAACATAGATTCCTTGTGAGCAGCAAAAAGCTCGGGAATACCGTATCAATTGGGAGATATATACTCCGTCTGCAGGCGCTGCTGGAATGTTGCTACATAGAAATGGAAAGTTCACAATTGGGAAGCTGAAATCATCTCTAGTCATGAGAAACATGACTATATACTCAGAATGATTATTTTATTTTTTGTTTAAATTCCTTTATTTAAAATGTAATATGCTAGGTCTTATACATGCCTGAATGACATTCTTTAGAATTTGTCGAAACAGTTTAATAATGAAAAGTGTCACTATTCTGAAATAGCTCTGCATGTTGTAGATTCAAACCAGTGTCAATGAAAATGTATATTCATGTTTGTTGAGGTTTTGTTAATGATGTTAATTCGTTAAAGCTATTGTTCATGTGTTAAATATAATATGTTAAACTTGCCGACTTTGACATTGTTTTTATCAGACTAAGTTCGATTTTTTTATGGGTGAATGGATAAGTACAGGAGTGGAACACGAGGAATTCAGAATGTAGGCTGTCGGCTGCAAACGAGTTCTGATTTTCATTTTTACTTGGATACTGAACACCATATATTTTCTGCATGATTATTTCGAAAGTTAAAACATTAAAATGGCCGTTGAAATTACGTTTTCGTGCACCAAATATGTGACCGCTGACCACGTTAGACATATGACCACTAATTTGGGTACTAGTACGATTGTTTTGAGAAAACTTTTGTTAAGGTCTGAAAGTGACCGTCTTCTTTTTTCCATTAATTTAGTATCAGTGAAGAATGAGAACTACTTCAAAAAAAAATAACTAACTTTCTTTTAACTTCACTATTTCTGGACATTTCCTGAATAACATATTGTAGTCCATTTTAACACTATCATTTTCCTTCAAATAGAGTAACTTTCAATACAAATAAACCTCTAATAGTTTTTGCGACATTGCAACATCTTGTGACGCAAAATTATATAGTATATCACATTGACTTGCTTCAGCATGTGTTTCAAATATTTATTTCTTTAATAGCCCAATTTTTAATCGTAAGGGTCGAACTTATTAAAACAAAACTGACTTAAATTTTGCCTCCACTCGAACTCGACTACATTGTATACGTGAGATTCTATTTACTCGCATTTGTCATTTATGAAAAATATGCTACTAGTTTATATTTGTTTAGGGGCCAGCTGAAGGACGCCTCCGGGTGCTGGAATTTCTCGCTACATTGAAGACCTGTTGGTGACCTTCTGCTGTTGTTTTTTTCTATGGTCGGGTTGTTGTCTCTTTGGCACATTCCCCATTTCCATTCTCAATTTTATTTCAATATCATTTCACTCCACGCTCAGCGATATAGATGAAATCCCTTAACTAAAAAAATCGGGGACTGTTGATCGAATCTATCTTATCGAACTTGATATAAAGGATATACCATTTAACACATTTACGTCTGCGTTTCCTATCGAGATTTCATTGACACAGAATTGCTGCTAGCAGGTCAGTTTCGAAAAATTTTAAGATGCAATCAAGAGTTGTTTTAGAGAAACATTTGTTACAAAGATGAGAATTGATATTTTCAATTAATATAACAACAATAGTTATCAAGGTACCAGGCTTATTGTTGATTACCGTTTTTCTTCCGTGATTGAGACTTGTCAACGGATTTGAACTATCATGAGCAACACAACATCTGCGTACCTCGGTTTTTGACAGTATAATGTGTGTTTGTCCTTTTTTGTTTTGTCATAGGATTATCATTTTGTCTTCGATTTATTGATGTTATTAGTTTGAATAACCTTTTGGTATATTCCGCCTCTCTTTCAGTCTTGAAGAATTATGTCCGTGATATAAAAGAAAAATGTGACCATGGAAATCTATTGGATATCTATAGATTACAAAGGCATTACATATGAAAATAATGTCAGAATTGTTTACCGTCCTATTTGGTCATACAGCTCTGCTCGAATTTTGTGGTACAACATTGCCTTTCAGAATTTGACTTTAAGCGATCCTGATGAAGATACATCTAGAAATGCGGTTTGGACGCATGATTTTTTTTTGTATTTTCTAGCCTTTTGTCTGACAATTTAAACATTTTAATATTTTTTTATCTTGATGAAGACGGTGTAGATATTGGACGACAAGGTTTTTCATGAACCAAACACTCTTGTTGCAACACAATAGAACACGCGTACGACTAAAAACCTCAACCATCTCTTTCTATTTCATTTGAAGATTTATTATAGATGGATATTTATGCATATCTATTTTTATAAATAACTTTTTACTTGTTTTGGCTTTCTAATTATTTTGATCTGAGCGTCACGGATGTGTTTTATGTAGAAGCGTCTCGCGAGTAAAATAATAAGTTTTGTACCTTTGATAACTAATGTTACATTTAATCCAGGCAATCATACAATAACAAAAAAGTAATATCACAAAAATACTGAACTCAGAGGGAAATCAAATCGGAAAGTCCCTAATCACATGGCAAAATCAAATAGCAAAACACATAAAAAACGAATGGACAACAATTGTCATATTCCTAACTTGGAACAGGCATTTTCAAATGTAGAAAATATTACAAATTAAAAATACATGTAAACATACTATGTCAGCTTTTATAGAATAAAAAAATTATGGCATTAGTTCAATTAGTTATAACAATTGTACATAACAATAAACATGTCATAGTAATGTCACTTAAATCAAAACGAAATTCAAAAATGTTTGAATATTATTTATGTTTTCGATTTATCCATATATCAAAAAAGTGGAAAGATACAAAAACGACGGGCAACCAAAATCAGAAGTCATAAAAATCAAAACATCATAACAGAGCTCTAAATATAGGACTTTGTGGAGAAGCACGATCGAATTCAACTAAAACACCCTTGTTAACTCAGATGTTCCAGACAGACAAAAGTCTATATCAAGCTATAGCTTCTTATCTTTCTTCGTTTTTCTCATCCTTCAAATATCATTTTCAGTGAGACTTTATCATTTTCTCCCGATGTTTCTTTTTTATGCATATAGTTAGAATTTTTATTTTCGGTAAAGTAATAAATCAAATGAATCTAAATCTAAAGCTGGCAAATTTAACTGTTTATCTTCAGAAAATCTACTCCACGTAATGTAATTAAAGTATATATTGCAAGATAAGATGAGTCAATTTCAAAAAATAATAGTTTCAGCTAATGCGGATTCATTAATATTCGTTGGATACCAATTTTCGTTGGTACAGAGGTACCAAAAATTTAAATGTTCAACGAATCGCAAATTTTCGAAAGGAATGTATGCAGACTTTTCCAAAAACCACGAATCCACGAATATACGAATTTTGTGCGTTTGACAAAGCAACAACTCCACCATTTTTTTCGGTAAAAAATATTGTAAATAAAAAGAAATGAGAAAATACGAAAAAGATAATTTACTTCCTGAAATTGAATTTGAGATTATTAATTTTAACCTGTAATAGTAAGTGTATCATATGCAAATACTTTTGTCTTATAGCACCTTTGTGCGGAAGACGAATTCGGCTTTTGAAATGACCAAAATTTATTTTAAAGGTTATTTTAAAATCATAGTTGATAAACGATGTTGCGTGGCAAATGTGGGGACAATTAAGTTCCATTAGGAACTTAAATAATCCAGACTAATGAAGAGACTACATTTTATTAAAGATGTTAACCATTCAAGTATAATATCACAACTGAACTGCATTATTCATGGCAACCACGTGCAAGAATACAACTATGGGAAAACCCTGACATTTTCATATTGCACGTGGTTAAAATAAACAAGATACCGGATACATAAATATTTGCGGTCAAGCCGCTGACAAGCTTTAATTATAGTTCCAAATTTATGAATTAGTAAAAGTATTCTTTATCTCTAATCTATCAACATGTGATAATTATTTTAAATGAAATAGATGATCGTAACATTACCTCCGGTTTTCAAACAGAGTACCACTCTCTGATAAATCAAAAATAAAATTAAATTAGAAATGACAAAAGTAATAATTTTAAATCGTAGCTAAAAATAATCATTGTAAAAGATCACATGTTATCAGTTACATTTTCTGTCAAAACCATTGGAGTGATCAAGTCCTCGGAAATGATAAAAAAAAATTCTTAGCCAAGAGAAAAATTATCTTTAAATTTACTAATTAACTTGAAGAAAAAAATCTAACTTCTTATCTTTATATATACTAAATAAAAAAACTAACACTATAAAACCAAATAATAATATATATACACAGTACGGTAAGTTTTCCACATTAAACTTCTAAACACGTACTACAGTCAATGTGTATAGATTACAAATACAATACAATACAATACAATATTTTTTATTTTCCAAATTAAAGGGCCCATTAAGAGCATAACATTAATTACAACATGACATAAACATTACAGAGTGATTAAAGAAACATAAAATAATAATTGAAATTCAAATGCATGAAGAAAGGATCAGTGGTCAAGGGGAGATAATTTTGATATATTTTAGAGTATCTAACTAATTTTCTGATTTTCTTAGTTGCAGGCCTTTATCCAGGTATGCACATAAAATAGATAGAAATCTGCTATCTTCATTAATCATGATCCATGAAAAAAGATCATTTATATTTAAACTATCTAAACTGGGGTATTTTTTTATATAATCAGTGATATCTCTTCTGAGGTTATTGTAAATAGGGCATTCCAGAAGAAAGTGCATTTCATTTTCAATACAATTTGTATTACAATATAAACATATCCTCTCATGTCGAGGTAATATTTCATATTTACCACATACATTGGTAATTCGTTCATGTCTGCCAGTTTCTATTCTTAAACAGTGATTGCTAAGTCTGTATTTTGTTAATAAATGTTTTTGTGGGTGCTTTAAATCTAAATAATTTTCATAGTCAAATGACTTTTTGAATGAAAAATAAGTGTCCAATTTGCCTTGATTCTGTAAATAAAAATCTCACATTTTCTCCCAATCATTTTGAAAATTTGATTTGAGCTGTTTTTTCAATAAGTTTTTAAATTTATTTTTTCCTAGATTTTTACATATATTTAGGTCAATACCCAATTTTTCACTGTAGAAAATGATATTAGAGAGCCATGAATTATTGGAACTGGTTTGACCTTTACTTTCTATCATTTTTAACTCAGCATAAGCATTTTTCAATAAATCAGATGGAGAATTCTCTAGTCTATGCCAATACATAAACATATGTGTTAGCAAATTTATATAAAGAGGATATCTACCCAATTCAGACAGGACTGCTACATTTGTGCACATCTTTGTAACACCAATAATATACTTACAAAATTTTAAATTTAGCTTCTCAAACTCCCAATCTTTAAATATGTCATAAAGGGACAAATATGCAAGTTGCTAGTACACATGTATCTAAAAATAACCTAGGGGTTTTCCAAACTTATCAACCCAATCATCGATGATTCAAACATGTAAACAAAGTTCTGTCTATGAAATAAACAAATATAAACTCAAAACTTGTGTAATACAAACAACTAATTCTTCTTTTTACTTCTACGATCAGTTAATATTTTCTTATGCATGTCATTCACATATTTTTTTACATTTCTCATTTAAATCTTGGTACTCTACCCAAGAATTATTCGTAGAGTCAAAATCTAACCATTTCACTCGGTAACACCATTTACCATCAAAAAATTTCTTTCTTAAAATTTTTTCTACCTCATACAATTTTTCAGAAATACTATCATTCTGAGGGTCACCATTTTGAGACACATTGTCCACACCCTGGGGTATTTCAGTGTTATCTACAAAATTAGGGGGAATTTCTTCATCTGCTAAAATAGCGGGCTCAAAGGCATCTACATTTGGGGGAGGTTCAGGGTCCTGTGGCCTATCATGCCACAAAAACCCATGTTTCAAACGATTGACATGAACACGGTTCTTGACCAGTTTTCCATCTGATTTACGACGGATTTTAACATGAATGTCTGAAAGTTTTTGTGTAATATAGTACGGTCCAATCCACGGTCGCATGAATTTTCGATGCTTTCCTGGAGTTACAACTGGCCGATATATGTACACAATATCGCCGACGGCGAACTGTAGTTCATGTGTCTTTCTGTTTGCTGTTGTCACCATTTGTTGTTTTCGTTCCTTGAGAATTTCTACGGCTACTTCTCGTGATTTGTCCAGATTTCCCAATAAACGAATTATATAATCACGGCAAGTCACTGGCAAATCAAAATTGTCAAAACTTATGTCTAGCAAGGATCTAGGGTATCGTCCATGAGTGAGAAAAAATGGTGTATATTCAGTACTGTCAAGACAAGGGGTATTGTTGTACGAATATTGAATGAACGGAATAAATCGATCCCAATTATCTTCGTCATCATCAATACGCTTGGAAATAGAATTCACTATAGTTGACATCATTCTCTCGCTCTGACCGTTACACTGTGGATGAAAACTAGTTGTCTGTGTTTTCTTTACATCTAAAAGACGACAAGTTTCGCGAACAATGTTCGATAAATAGTTCGTTCCACGATCAGACTGCAAAGTTTTACAAATACCATGGCGGCATATGACATTCTTTAAAAAGGCGTCTGCTACAGTAACAGCGGTAATGTCTTTCACAGGTATAAGTTCCACATATTTGGTCAAGTAACAAATAAATACAAGTACATATTTATTTCCATTGGTTACAGTCTTACGCATTGGTCCTAAAATATCAGTACTAACGGCTTCAAATGGTTGACTGGGGACAGGCATGGACATTAATCTAGCTTTTGTTAATGTTTGTGGTCGCTTACGTTGGCTGCACATTACGCAAGACTTTACCCATTCTATAACGTCGGAGTTTAACGATGGCCAGTAATATCGTAAGCGCGTTTTGAATAAAGTACGATTTATGCCGCAGTGATTACCATTCAATAAAGAGTCGTGTGTTTCTTCTAGTACAAGTTTCACTAATCGTTTTGGTATACAAATTTGTAGGTGTATGTCAATGTTCTTAACTTTGCGTTTATCTTGAGTATAAATGTGAAATAAAGTTCCATTGTCTATGACATAAGAGTTGTGTATGGTAAGAATATCTCTACGTCTCTTGGGATCGTCTGGAAGTGTTTCTGTTTCAAGATAAATAATTAAATCTTTGTACCACGCATCAATTCTTTGATAATCACGGATACTATCATTAGATAGTACTACATTTTCGTCGTTTTCCGTTACGGCAGCAGCACACGTGACTATTGTCAGTCCTTTGAGTTTCGCTGCATCATTTGGCAATTCGGCACGCCTCTGTGTATCTTTGATTGGTTGAGAAATACAGTCAAAAGTTGGCAGTTCATCCCAATTATCTGAATGATCTACCTCGTCATCATAAGTCCGCCTTGATATGCCATCTGCATTAGTATGAATTTTGCCTGGGCGGTACTTAATGTCAAAATCGTATGATTGCACTAACGCATTCCAGCGTGCGAATTTTCCTACAGGCTCATTCATCGTCAATAGCCATTTTAGAGAAGAATGATCCTCAAAAGCTTCAAATTTATTGTGTCTTAAATAACAATCGAAATGTTTTATACCATATACTAAAGCTAAACACTCTTTTTCGCTTATTCCGTAATTTTTCTCGGACGCAGATAAAGACTTTCCAGCGTAACATATTACACGTTCAATTCCATTTTGAACTTGGCATAGCACAGCTCCAAGAGAAAACGAACTAGCATCAGTGTAGAGACGGAAGGGTTGGTCGTATTGCGGGTATCCTAGAATTGGTGGTTGACTTAATGATTCTTTTAATTCGTCAAAAGCCGTTTGGCACTGTTCAGTCCACACAAAGTTTGTATCTTTTCTCGTTAATTGATAGAGAGGTGACGCAAGTTTTGAATAGTTCTTCATAAAACGGCGGTAATATCCTGAAAGTCCTAAAAATGCTCTTAACTGTTTTAAATTGGTTGGTATTGGATATGTTCTTATGGCGGTCACTTTTTCGGGATCGGGGGATATTCCTTCGCTATTGACAATGTGTCCAAGATAGCGTATCTCCCGTTTTGCAAAGTTACACTTTGACGGATGCAGTTTAAGTCCGGCATTACGAAGTCTTTCGAAAACTTGTTGCAAATGTAATAAATGGTCTTGAAAAGTTCGACTAAACACTATAACGTCATCAAGGTACACAAGCGATGATTTCCAATTGAGTCCTCTCAACACTGCTTCCATGACTCTTTGAAAAGTCAGAGGGCTATTCTTCAGTCCCATTGGCAATCGTTTAAACTGAAACAACCCCAAATGACAACGCCACGCAGTAAGGGGACGGGAAGAAGGGTCAATTTCTAACTGATAAAAACCTGACTGAAGGTCTAAACATGAAAAGTACGTCGGTGAAGCCGACCCTAAGCTTTCTAACGCTTCATCTGTTGTAGGGAGTGGATAAGCGTCTAGATTTACAATATGTTTGTTCAGAGAACGAAAATCAACAACAAAACGATACCCATTGTTATTTTTCTTCGCAACGAGCAGACAAGGAGCACCCCAAGGACTAATAGACTCTTCAATAATATCTTGCTCAAGCATGTCTTTAATCATGTTTTCCAAAACATCTTTTTGACGTGGGCCTACCTTGTATGCTCGTTGACGAACAGGCGCGGTTCCCTCTGGAACCTCAATTTTGTGTTTCAAAAGTGAACATTTACCTAGTTTACTGTCTTTACCAACAAAAACATCACTATATTTGTCAACTAAATCTTGTAACTGAGATATTTGATCTATTGATAAAGATTTATCAGCTTGATTTTTAACATCAACACTTGATTTTGATACATTACATACTCTACTTCCGGTATCAAGAGATTCAAAATCATACAGTTTATCATGCTTTGATAAACAAACAAACTTTCCTAAATTACATTGTTTTGATAAAGTAATTGGTTTATCCGTAAAATTACCCACACCAAACAAAATCTGATTTTTATCTACTTTACTAATTGACTTAGCAGTCATTAACCCAGAAGACAATAATTTTGGCGATGCTGATGTTAAACCAATTATTTCATCAGGCAGATAACTACCTCTTATTCTAGCTACAACAACTTTCTCGCTCATCGGCGGTATGACAGTGTCTTTGCTTAAAATAAGTTGACGTCGAGGGTCTACACGTATCTTATTATTATTAAAATCTATAATAATATTATTTGCTTGTAAAAATTCTAAGCCCAAAATAATATCTGGCTTTATACTCTGAACAACATAAAATTGTATACTAAATATATCATTCCCAATTGTTATTGGAATATAAACAACACTACTTATTGACATATGCTCATTATTAACAGCAGTAATTCTCGTCTTATCTGATCTATACTTTCGACAGTTTACAGTCTTAATAACTTGTTCATTTATAACATTAATGTCTGACCCTGAGTCAATGAGAGCATACTGATTAACATGTCCTACCTTAATTTGAATATAATTGTTTATCAAATTAATTCCATTCATAAAAATATTTACATTGTTTGTTTCGCTGGGGCATGTAAAAGGTTCATTCAGCCCAGCGGCCGCCCTCACACGGCTAGGCACTTCTAGTTTTTTCGACAGTTCCTCTGAATGTGTCCGACGGTACCGCACTTATAACATCTCCTTTCTTCCTTCTTTTGGCCGGTGAATCTTGGTAGTTGGTTGCAATTTCTCGCAATGTGTCCTGGTTTGTCACACATTTGACAAGTAACGCCAGAAACTGCACAAACAGCGGGTTCATTTTGCGACACAGTTAGTTTTTGAACAGATTCACTTAATTTTGCGATAGTGTCATTTTGCGATTTGATGCACTGCATCACACTCGAAATCTGCATTTGGTCGTCAGCTGTACGGTTAAACTGGGGTAAAATGTGGACGGATTCGTTGGCTAATCTAGCGGTATGTAATGCTTCCTGCCAATTTTGAGGATTTCGTTGAATTACGAACATTCTTAGTGTTGCCGTAATTCCACGGATGAAACACATCACTTTGTCCTTTTCAGTTTTTTTGCAAAAGAATACACCGTTTTTCAATGTCATTTGCATAGTCTTCCAGATTCTCATCCTCGCGCATTCTACGGTCATATAATTGCTGCTCTAAGAGCCACTTAGGATGAATGTTTTGAAAGTGGTCCTTAAATGCTTGGAAAAGAGTCTCCGGATTTTCGATACAGATATCACTCACGTTTTTGATCCACTCAAGTGCGGATCCAGCCAGACGTAACTTCATGGCGTTAAATATCTTATTAGGGTCTTTCCAGTTGTTAAAGTCTACCCAAGCACGGAAACGTTCTAGCCATGATATTGGATCGTCTGTTGGGAGTCCACTAAAGAATGAGGGACAGAATGTCATCGAACTTCCACTTTTTTCCATTTTGTTCCCTAAGGATCGCAGTACCGATTCAATGTTAGCGAATTGCTGATTAATTTGGACGGTGGCCTCGTCCTCTACCGTAATGGATATGTCGGCGTTTTCGTATGAGGCGCCGTTTTACTATTTAATACTTATTTTCTGATATCAAAAAATGATTTTCTGATATCAAAAATTCTATTTTTTGATATCAAAAATTCTATTTTTTGATATCAGGAATTCGATTTCTTGATATCAAGAAATAAAGCATATTTTCTGATATCAAAAATTCGAATTCCTGATATCAAAAATTCATTTCTTGATATCAGGAAATCGATTTTTTGATATCAGAAATTCGAATTTTTGATATCAGAAAATATAAATTATTTTTTGATATCAAGAAATAGATTTTCTGATATCAATAAATCATATAAGAAGTAAATGAATAAATGAAGGCTCCCTGTGCGTCAATAAAAGCATTCAAACTCAGCCATGAGCCCAAACATCAGGAAATATGTGAAATGTGAAATAATGTTTCCGGGTATACCAATTATTATGGGGTCTTACTAAAAAGCGCCCGGGAGCGCCCGGGGGGGGGGGTGTTGGAGAAAAAAAGCGCCCTGGGAAAATATATAGAAATTGCGTTGGCATGAGACAACTTTGTGTCGATGAAATATTTGATTTTTTTAAAAATTTTAGACAAGTATTTTGCAAATTCGGATAATAGACATTTGTAATAAAGCACAAAAACAAGTATGAATGTTTCAATTTAAACAATAATATATGAATACTATTTCGAAAGACAGATAATAATGGATCACAGCTTATGCTGAAGATTTATAAAATGTTAGATATCAAAAGACATGTTTTTTCAAAAACGATATCAAAATGATAAATGCCAAAATAACTTAAAATTCACAGATAAATATTAATTTTATAAAGTTAAAAGAGTTGCACATTATTTAAGAACGATAAAAGTGACACGCACATGTATATCAGCATCAGCAAATAAAACAATAATACTATGCATGTTAAAAGCAGGTGTTTGGTATAAAATAAATTCTTAGTGACAGGCATGTTGAATCCCTTCCACGATCTTCCAATGTCAATTCAAGTGTGTTTAATAAAATACAAAACTTTGAAAAGTTGTCACCATGCAGTTGCGAATATTAGACTCGGGCACTGATTTTTTTTAATAACGAAACATACGTTTTGATCGAGGACAATATCATTCATGATTTTTCTATTTCCTCTTGTTTATATTTACGGCTTACTTACTTGTAAACAATTTTGAAATCTAAAATGTAAAAGTGCAACAACACTATCTTCACTCTTTAGACAAAACAAGCAATGATTTTTTTTTTTATTCAGTTAAACATTTATTGTTATAAAATATTATTATTTTCTTCTCCCGGGCGCTTTATTTTCTTCCCCGGGTGCTTTTTCTTTCTCCGGGCGATATTTGTCATTTTAATTATGGCAAAGGGTCCATTGTTACAAAAACAAAATGCTTATACATTTCAAGTTTTATAGAGATGATTTAGACTTTAAAGTCTGTAGAAAACTTAACAATATTTGAAACTAAGTACACAATTCGAGTCCGATGCACAACAAGACAATATATTGAAGATATTTGAAATTATTATGAAATATAACACAGCTATTTACTTTTGCGACGATAATCCCAATCGAAAAAATTAGTCGACCTTAGAATTAACTAAATACTGGAAAATGTTTAACAAAACTTGACTTATCGAAAACAAATAATGATGTGTTCAAGATTTAGATACGATGGCTTGATGGTATATTCAGGTTCAACTGACGTAATACACGATCTTTTCGCCTTATATATCTAATACAATGCATGTACCTACCTAAATTGAACATACTAATATTCTCAAAACGAATTGTGCCTTTCTTGACTGTCGTGTAATACAAATTTGAAAGACCAACGCTTTCAAAATAAAGGTATTTTAGAAATGAAAACGTACATCAAGCCTACATAAATTTTTCAATACTTCACAGTAAAGGCTCATATAAAATAAATGTAATTTAAAGGATATATAATTGCATTGAATGTATGTTTCATTTATATGATATGATTTTGATTGGCTAACAGCAATCTCACATCCTTCTGAAATTAGCCTTCATTACACAATGAAATGTAACATTCGTGATGACCCGAACTCCCACAATAAAGTGCACAGGTAAATAGAAGAAAAACTTGACAGAAATTGTGTTTTCATTATCCTAGCTAAAAATGTGATTATAATATCGAATGCTTCTTTTTGTAATTCGTAGGGTTGACCGTGCGCACTATTTTAGAAGGAAGGGCTTCCGCACTGCATACACAATGTACTTCGGTCAACGCTTTTATACCCCAATGAATTTATAAAAAGGAGCATTCAATTCTTAAATACAAGGCCGTATGCGGATCTAGATGGCCCGGTCAAACATATCATGACAAGAATTTGGTTGTTTATAATTGGGAATCACTGAAGCATTACTGTAGTGGGCCCTTTTTATGGCAGTCAGTTGGCCCCCTATTTTAAAACGTTCTCGATCCGCCACTGAAGGCGCAGTATAATAGATGCTATAGCAGTCTTTAAAAAGAGTTAAGTAAATAGTCGAAATATTTTAAAATACAAGAAATGTTGCTATTGGCTTTGAACTAGCTGTAAGTAGGTGAGAATGCTTTCCCATCTATATTTTTCTTCTTCTTGATATTGTTATACTGCCACGTCCAGTCTGTGTTTTTTTGTTAGCTGTTTTTGTTCGTTGTATCGATCTGATGAATAAAGACCATTTCAACTGATTTTTATATATAAAAAAGAAGATGTGGTATGATTGCCGATGAGACAACTCTCCACAAGAGATCAAATAACTTAGCAATTAACAACTATATGCCACTGTACAGCCTTCAACAATGAGCAAAGCGCATTCTGCATAAACAGCTATAAAAGGCCCCTAAATGACAATGCAAAACAATTTAAACGAGAAAACTAACGGCCTAATTTATGTAAAAAAAAAATGAACGAAAAACAGATATGTTACAACCACTGAATTACAAGCTCCTGGCTTGGGACAGGCACATACATACAGAATGGTGGTAGTGTTAAATATGTCAGTGGGATCCCAACCCTCCCCTAACCTAGGATAGGGGTGTAACAGTACAACATAAGAACGAACTATAAAAATCCGTTGAAAAAGGCTTAGCTCATCAGATGAATACAAGTACAAATACTACACAGAGTGGACGTGGCCGGATACTTCTATATCCAATCAGCAAAAAGACAATGATATTCAGTTTGCTTTGAATTTACTGATAACAAAATCAATATTAATACCAATAAAAACATAAATTGTTTGTTCTTACAGTATTATATGACAAAACACCAGTGTCCCAGGCTAGGCCGCCATCATTTCTTGATATCAGGAATTCAAATTTTTGATATCAAAAAATCATTTTCTGATATCAAAAAATGTATTTCTTGATATCAAATAATCGTCAGTATTATTTGATATCAGAAAATCTATTTATTGATATCATTAAATGGATTTCTTGATATCAAAAAATGATTTTCTGATATCAAAAAATCGAATTATTGATATCAAGAAATAAAGATTATTTTCTGATATCAAGAAATCGAATTTCTGATATCAAAAAATGGATTTCTTGATATCAAAAAATGGATTTCTTGATATCAAAAAATTGAATTCCTGATATCAAGAAATATTTTTTGATATCAAAAAATATTTTCTGATATCAGAAATTCAATTTTTTGATATCAGAAATTCTATTTTTTGATATCAAGAAATATTTTTTGATATCAGAAAATAAGGAATAAATAGTAAAACGGCGCCTCATATTTTCGGCCATATTCCCTCTTGCATTCCGTAAATTGTACTTCGAATTCATTCAGTTGGTAGATCGAAGTTGGGTACCTCCACCAGATGTTGCGTGGCCAATGTGGGGACAAGTTCCATTAGGAACTTAAATAATCCAGACTAATGAAGAGACTACATTTTATTAAAGATGTTAACCATTCAAGTATAATATCACAACTGAACTGCATTATTCATGGCAACCACGTGCAAGAATACAACTATGGGAAAACCCTGACATTTTCATATTGCACGTGGTTAAAATAAACAAGATACCGGATACATAAATATTTGCGGTCAAGCCGCTGACAAGCTTTAATTATAGTTCCAAATTTATGAATTAGTAAAAGTATTCTTTATCTCTAATCTATCAACATGTGATAATTATTTTAAATGAAATAGATGATCGTAACAACACATTGATTGACATTTATTTAACACACCTATACTTTTTTAATTTACATCAGACCCGGATACTGATCATTACACTTCTACAGTTGTGTGTCAGATACCATAGTAAAGCAGCACCAGTTCATACAGGTAAACACGTAATCATGTTTTTTAATGTTTCAAATGTCAACAAGTCGGCTAATTATATTTTATCTATATTCAATTATCTTGAAGGTTTCGTTAATTGTTTCATATCTTTTGTTCCAAGGTACGGAAATGGAAAGGTGCCTAATGCGGATCTGCGTGTTAACAAATACAAATATATTTTTTTTAATTCACTACGAAATGTTTGTTACCGTGCTAAACTACGCATTGTTGTTATAAATATCAAATGAGTACATCAATTAATGACTGAAAACACTTCAAATCATCAACATACCATCAGTGTTGTTGACACCGTTGAAGGGTCAAGGTTGGCGGATGGCAATGGGCTAAAATTGTGTAAAGTAGAAAAAGGTGCGAACTGGATATTTATTGTGCCACTAGGGGGTAAAGGATTCTTTATATATTAATTGTGTGTCAAGCAAACAAATGAAATATTTTTAATCATAACTGTATACAATTATAATTAGTTCAAGCTGTCAACACCAAATATTGCAAAAATCTAAACAAATTGCAGCAGAAATGGTTTCAACGGATTTATAATGCCAGAGCATGGCACAATTATATATAAAAAAAGTCAAGAGAAATCATACGATCGGAAATCACCATTTTGGGCTAAAACTTTGATGTGAACAAAACATCGATAAAAATATTGAAAAAGGTCTAGATTATGGCACTTTTTTAGCCAATCAAATGTCAAAAACGAATTCAAGTGACTTATACGGCTACAAAGAAGATTTCCGATATTAAAAATACAATCCAGAGTTATGATTTTTTGGTTAAATTATCACTTTTAAAGAAAAAACCACCAAATAGCTAAAAAAAAACCAAAAAACACATATTTGAGATTCATATCCGGCTGTTTTCAAACGTTTTATTTTGAAGGCTGTTCTAAAGTGCAACCTTTAACACAATTATTTACGAAGTGGTACAACGAAAACAAATAGACTTTTTATTAAAAATCTGATCTATCAACGGAAGTGAGAATCATTATCCCCCAAAATTAAATAAAGTTTCATATGGTATGTACTTGTATGTTAGATTACGGTATAACATTCATTGTATTGTACATTGCCTAAACTGTTCAATAATTGATAAATTACTTTGTTTTTTATTGACTTGGTTAAAATTTAAATTGAAAAACTTATCTTTGAAAATAATTGATTTGGTTTTAATGATAGTTAAACACACAATTTTGATACACGTCTTCTTAATGTATAGTTAAATGTCTCTACAATATGCAATCATAGTGATGCCTTCACATATCGTTAAGTTCGTTTCCCGACATTTCCCACATGCTGGGGAACAGTTAATTCCGTGTTTACGACAGGAGCAATGTTTTGTGTCAAAGTTTAACTTGCAATAACATCTGATTATCATATTATTTTGATATGAGCGTCACTGATGAGTCTTATGTAGACGAAACGCGTTTCTGGCGTACTAAATTATAATCTTGGTACCTTTGATAATATTTACATCTTTTGTAGTTGGAACTGTTTGATATCCGTCAAACACAACAGGTGCAGTCGAGTGATAGCTGAAATAAAATTACAAAATAGTTTTCTTTCGGCAATAATTAATTGAAAGAGGAAGGAAATAATTATTTGCAATTGGTATATGAAGAAAATGCTATATAAGTTTAAGAATAAATGCATTGGCTATAGTGATGAGTTCAAAATCTCGACGCAATCGTATAAGAATGACTATCCATTTTTGTTAATTTGGCGTTCCATATTTTTTTGATTTTGTTAGGAACAGTTCTCACTTTATTACTTTACATTATTTTCATTACAATATTTTGGACTTTTTTGGATCCTACGTAAAGGAAGATGATTGCATTTTTTTTTTTTTTTTTTAATAAACCGAAATGTTGGTAAAACACTTACAAGCGTATTTATATGATAACACAAATTCAGGTTAGCGATTCTTGTAGTAATATCATCTACTAAATGAAATTCTTTAAATTCTCAGATGTCAGAGTCGTCTCCCCTTGTCAATATGGCGAACCATTTCTAACATAAATCGGTAGGCCCATCACCGTTATTTACATGTTCAGTCTAACATAAGGTGTAATTATTAAGAAAATCATACTATACACTCCAAATAACAATACTATACGTACTCTACTGAAAGCGGTGGTCTAAGGGCGGTATGATCAGGTGGTAGAGTAATAATTTCCGACCGTACGATTTTGTTATACTTTTTTAATGTTAAAGTTCTAAAATAATCTCAAGATATTTAAAAAATCATTTCTGTTGCAATTTGTTTAGATTGAATCTGTAACTTGAATATTAGACATGTTCACCATAAGCCGATACCGATAACGAAACCAAAAATAATAGTGAGGTAAATGTTGAAAATATGCAATGTTTAATTAACCTAACCTTTTTTACTCCATTATATTGATTGACATTTGCTTACACTAGATGGAGTATTACTTCAATTTAACAGTTTACATTAATCTATCTAAAAACATAGTTAAATTCAACGAGTATTAAATACACTAATGAAAGTTACATACAATTGAAATGTGGATTAACATTTATTTATGATGTACATTAATCATGAAACAAGTTTCGTCGAATAGAATGAACTGTACATAGATCTACAATATGTGTAATATCTTTCCAACTATATGTAAAAAACAAAAAGAGCCTTTAATTTACAGATGAACAAAAACAAATACTTAAAAAGGCAAACATTTTTATGTCAGTATAAACAAACGAAATTCTTAACATTCCAGTTGCTTCCTGGGCCCATTTTTCCATCAACAGTTCATAATTTTAATGAAGTATATATTATATATTTATGAGAGCGCTAAGCAGAATAGGTCAAAGGAATAAAGAAGTGGTACTTATTACATGTATAAGCTGACAAAATAAACTTTTTATGGGTTTTATTTGTTAACCTACATTTGAACAAATGGCTTAGATGTTTGATGTTAGCAATACTTTAGTTAACAAATTATCCATGAAATTGGGCCAAGTCTTCATCTAGCTTTCAGATCAATGCTAACATGACATTCATCTGAGGAGTTGGAATATATGAAGGGTGATTGGCCAGAATTGGAAGAATCAGTAGGATATATTGATGGCATCTCCCATAGAATAAATCGCCCAACCAAAAACCAGGCATTGTTTTATAGTGAATTTGTTCATTTATACTGTATACATACGCAAGTCATAATAGACACAGGAAAGAAAATAAGATCCATCAATTCTTGTTTCCTATGTCATAATAATGACGCGATGACTTACAGATTGATAGATGCGACTGGTCCACACGAGATATTACCGTTTCTTCGTGATTGTTAATTGGTGATACCATATACTCATTAGAACATCCTATAGCTACACCATATACTGTAAGGCATCTATGCAATCAAAATGCAATAATCCGCGATCAACGCAAAGTTGTCAATGAAAAGATTCGTACGAGAAGAGTTTATGTAGAATATTCCATAGGACGTATGAAAATTTACGAAATAATAGGTTCTTTTTATCGACATAGTCGGAACGATATTGCGGCTATTGTATGTGCAGCTCTTTACCTAAGACGAAACCTGCTAAATGATAAATGTACTTGATAAATAAATTGTCTATAACTTGCATAATAGTTATCAAAGGTACCAGGATTATAATTTAGTACGCCAAACGCACGTTTCGTCTACATAAGACTCATCAGTGACGCTCTTATCAAAATAGTTATAAACAAAACAAATACAAAGTTGAAGAGCATTGAGGATCCAACATTCCAAAAAGTTGTGCCAAATACGGCTAATGTAATCTATGCCTGGGATAAGAAAATCCTTAGTTTTTCGAAAAATTCAAAAGTTTTGTAAAAAGGAAATTTATAAAATGACCACATGATTGATATTCATGTCAACACCGAAGTGTTGACTACTGGGCTGGTGATACCCTCGGGGACGAAACGTCCACCAGCAGAGGCATCGACCCAGTGGTGTAAATAGTTATCAAAGGTACCAGGATTGTAATTTAGTACGCCAGACGCGCGTTTCGTCTACATCAGTGACGCTCATATCAAAATAGTTATAAACAAAACAAATACAAAGTTGAAGAGCATTGAGGATCCAACATTCCAAAAAGTTGTGCCAAATACGGCTAAGGTAATCTATGCCTGGGATAAGAAAATCCTTAGTTTTTCGAAAAATTCAAAAGTTTTGTAAACAGGAAATTTATAAAATGACCACATAATTGATATTCATGTCAACACCGAAGTGTTGACTACTGGGCTGGTGACACTCTCGGGGACGAAACGTCCACCAGCGTATTTAATATTGATTGAATTAAACTCAGCCTTTTTATTAGATTTATGTGAATTGATGAATTGACGTAATATCCCATCACATGTATTCCAATGTTAAACAATATAATGGAGTGAAAGGTTTGAGCTTATTGACATAACATTAACATTAAGGTGGCATGGTAGCATTTGCATTCCAGAATTTAGGTTGCTCTTTTGTGTACCCTACTTAGGTAAATGTATTTAAACAGTGTGATTGGACAAAAAATACAGTATCAACTGAACATACTTTCCCAAACTGAGGGATGGATCAGGTGTAGAAAAATATGAAATAATTTTACATACAGATGAAAATGAATTTTTGAGAATTTTTTTCAATTTTGTATTCACTGCACCGTAAAAGACCTAAAAGGACTAGTGGCCTTAGGTTTTTAAAAATAGCAAAAAAAGTAAACGGTCATGATACATATTCAAATTCATTTCTGAATAGTAAAATGAAAGTACTTCAGTTAACTGTGAATGTAGAATTTTTTGCAGTGTTAGAAAGTGGTGAAAATTCTAAAAAGGCTATCATTATCCCTTATGGGCCAGGAAATACTACCGTGCCACCTTAAGGGGGATATATATTTTTACACTAAATCAATAAAGGAATTTTTTTTACCTATGTAATTTGTAAGTTTATCAATAAAAACGTGATTAAGGGCTACTATGATAAAAACAAGCCTTAAATTCTACCCCTGAGAGTAAAAATTGCTGATTCATCAAATTTTGCCTGATCTGTAGGTAATAATGTAAAAATTTACCTAGAAAGTAGAACTTCATTATTTTTATGTAACTTGCAATACATTTTTAATAATAAATGCTCGCTTTAACTTTTTGCTGTGTCTGACACATGTGCAACCATTGAAATTTGAGACGCGACATTCTTCGGTTGCATGTACATCCTATTATTTTCATCGAAATAAATAAATTGCATAATTTCTTATTTTTTTCAACACAAGTACAGCTATACTAGTTTCCTTGAGGTTTAATTTGTAGTTCTGATGTAACATGACACCAGTAGGAGCATTTGGGGAACCAGTAAGTGGTTAAGGGGTCCTTACTTATTCATTTAGCTCTCATATTAGTCTGACATAGAGATAGAAATAGGGGTTTCTATACATTTACTAGACATTATTTTTGACAAAGAATGTATTTATGATGTTATATCAGCAAGATTAAATGGTTTATTCATTTTTTATGTAAATACCACTAGTTGTTAAGATTTTCAGACAGTGAAAAGCACAATAAAGGCAAATTGATTATGTAAGGGGACATAATTTAACTTAATGCATACATGAGAAATAGACAAACAGTCAACTTAGAGATGTATTCTAGTACATGTATTGTCAAACAGATTTCGGAATAATAGTTTACTGCAATCTAAAGACTCTTGTTGTATTGCTCTCATAATCTGGAAATGTTTAAAGTAATATAAGGCATGCTGTAAAATGTGGAATGAACTTTAATATCAGTTTTCATGATTTGGTGCTTAAACTGTTTCTTTCAGTCAGATTAACCATAAACAGAGTTGGCAATCCAATAATTCCTCCTGAATCACCATGTTTGACTTCTGTGTTGATTTGAAACATCATATATTTGGGTTTTGTTCACTACTTAAGTAAAAATGGTAAAATGAAAAAAAAGTGAAAATCTGCCAGATGGGGTAGGGATGTAATAGTAACAAATGAGTGCAGACTAGTATTCTTTATTGTAATATGTTCCAAAGTAAGAAGGCTATGCATCATAGGTGTCATGCCTGGTTTCAAGTTTTTTTTGTCTTGGTTAAGGTGGCACGAAAGTATTTGCATTCCAGAATTTAGGTTGCTCTTTTGTGTACCCTACTTAGGTAAATGTATCTAAACAGTGTGATTGGACAAAAATTACAGTATCAACTGATCATACTTTTCCAAACTGAGGGATGAATCAGGTGTAGAAAAATATGAAATAATTTTACATTCAGATGAAAATGAATTTTTGAGAATTTTTTTAAATTTTGTATTCACTGCACCGTAAAAGACATAAAAGTACTAGTGGCCTTAGGTTTTTAAAAATAGCAAAAAAAGTAAACGGTCATGGTACATATTCAAATTCATTTCTGAATAGTAAAATGAAAGTACTTCAGTTAACTGTGAATGTAGAATTTTTTGCAGTGTTAGAAAGTGGTGAAAATTCTAAAAAGGCTATCATTATCCCTTATGGGCCAGGAAATACTACCGTACCACCTTTAATATTTACCTCACTACTATTTTTGGTTTCGGTTTCGGTATCAGTATCGGGTTATGGTGAACATGTCTATTAAGAAGTAACAAAACTGCTAAAAACGATTATTTTGATAAATTTTAGTTGCTTTTGAATTGTGAATCTTAAAGACAACACTAAATGTCTAAACAAAATCCTTCAAAAGATAAAAGTCCGTTATAGTCTGGAATTTATATCCCAATGAACGTAGATAATGAGTTCTTGATATATTCCATTTACAAAACTGTTCATAAAAGGGCGACCTGTCCCTTCTGTTTTTTGTCAAGAGTAAGGTTCAGATTCGTCGCCACTTTTGTTTGATATATTGTGATTTATTGGATGGGTTAACTTAGCAATCCACTTAATCAATAACAAAAATCATTGAAAAGTATTCCATGTCAGTGTTTTCTTAGAGAGTTTAGTGGATATATCAGCCCCTATGAAGTGCTTTTGATACTCATTTTATGCATATGACTATGTTATTGTTGGTAGAAGTCTTCAGTAAAAACTATCACAGATTGCACTTCTATCGTCTGCTTGTTTTAAGAGCATTGATTTCCATGTTTAACTAAACTGAAATGCAGACAGCTTAAAAAGTTAGGTTTTGATATGGTAAATATCATTCAACTAGATATTGGTTTGGATTACGAAAATACTAGTTAACGGATTAACCTGCCGCAAAAATTTGCTTACATGTCCCCTAGCAGTTCCAAATTTAAGCCAAATGTCCTGTGCACAGTTCGAAATTATCTGCATATATTAGCCGTGTGATATTTCTGTATGTAAATTGCCATTGCAATATTTTTATTGATTAGTTTTAAAAATTTGAAATCACCAATACATCGTTTATAAGTTGTTTTAATACCGCAATGTTAAGTTTGGTAACATCTCTACAAAATAAGTCTTGAACTTCTTTTTATTCTATTGTTAGAATATGAACAAACAACAAAACATACACTGACATAACTAAAAAGTATCATGAGTTCGCTGCTAATTCACTGCATAAAAATGGCAACATAATGAACAATGGCCAAGCTCTTTTGTATTTTAACATGAGTAACTATGGTCTCGATACACTTTAACAACGTATAAGAACAAACGAAATTAATTAGTGGTTAGAACCTTAATATAAATGATATTTATTCGTGTCAAATATAAATTTTTACCTGTTCATTTTTGTTACAAATAATTGAAAAGTATGCTTCGTTAGTGAGTATTCAGATGCTAAGGGCAATGAAATGCTATAAGTAAAATTACAAAAATGTCGTACTCCGGGGGAAATCAAAACTGAAAGTCCCACACATTAAACTAAGTGATAACAAATGTTATATTCCTGTCTTGGTACAGGCGTTTCTTTATGTAAAAAAATAGTGGATTGAACCAGGTTTTAAAGCTAGCTAATCCTTTCACTTTTGTGATAGTGGCTTAAAATTCCAATACATAGACAACGATGTGACAAAGTTAATAATGCCAAAAAATAGGGATACAGCAGTCACCTATGTACTAAAAGCTTTATTACGAAAAAAACAAACATTTCAACAAAAAACACAAATAGGCATATAGGCAAAGCACATTAGCAAAAAAGAATGACAAAAATAGAAAATTAAAACAACAACACAAAGACAGACTATAAAATATAGAGTCAATTGTTCGTTTTCTTTACTTAATAGTTCTACAACCAAAATGCAGATATTTCAAAAAGTAGTCATAGGGACTTGCAGTGCTAGTTTCCTGATGGTGATGATAGGATTTATAACACCAGGGTGGCTTATCATTGACGTTGATTTCCAAAAAATGCAGGAGTGGGAAATGAAGAGCCTACCTATTGAGGAACAGAACCAGTTGAAGGTATGATGCATTGTTTGAATACAGAACCAAGATAAGGTATGGTACATCGGTTGGAAACAAACCAATATAAGATATGGTAAATTGATTAGATACAGAAGCATTATAATGGTTTACTTTTATAAATTGTTATTTAGATGGAGAGTTGTCTCATTGGCACTCATACCACATCTTCCTATATCTATTTGAAAACATAATCAATATGAGGTATAATACATTTTGTGGATACAAAACCAATATCAGGTATCAAACATTGCATGTTTGTGTACAGAACCAATATAAGGTATGATACAGCGTTGGATATAGAACAAAGATAAGGTATGGTACATTGGTAGGAAGCAAAACCTATATAAGATATTGTGCATTGTTTGGATATAGAAGCCTTGTCAGGTATGATACATTATTGAAAACAGAAACAATATAAGGTATGAAACATTGTTCGAATACATAACCAATATCAGGTATGATACATTGTTTGGTACATAACAAAAAGTAAAATCACAAAAATACTGAACTCAGAGGAAAATCAATTCGGAAAGTCCATAATCACATGGCAAAATCAAATAACAAAACGCATCAAAAATGAATGGACAAGAACTGTCATATTCCTGACTTGGTACAGGCATTTTCAAATGTAGAAAATGGTGGATTGAACCTGGTTTTATAGCTAGCTAAACCTCTCACTTGTATGACAGTCGCATCAAATTCCATTATATTGTAACCGATGCGTGAACAAAACAAACAGACACAATAGGTAAAAATGTCAAAAATAGGGGTACAGCAGTCAACATTGTGTTATCATCTTAATCACTATAAAAACAACAAATGTAACGAAGAAGCACAAAAAGGCATACATCAAATTAACATCCTCATTTTGATTATATTATACGATTTTATTTGTCTATGTAAAATGCACCCATCAAGGAAGGAGGGTTTTGAGTACTGGTGAAAATTGCGCGTTTGAAATTCGCACAGGTAGACATGAAATAATTTTGTCGTTCAAAGTATGACGGGATGCATAAATACAGTCACGCAAAATAGATATAACAAAAACTGGCTTAACCATGTTAACAGTTAAAGTAATAATAATAAATAAAATAATAGTGCGGTTCAAAGTATGACGGGATACATAAGTACAGAGGCACGTCAAATGTATATCACAAAAACAGTGGGTTATCAGTAAAAGTAATATTAATAAATAAAATAATTTTGTCATTCAAGGTATGACAAGATACATAGGTACAGAGTCACATCATGAAATAATTTTGTCGTTCAAAGTATGATGGGATACATCAGCACAGAGTTACGTCAAAAGGATATCTAAAAAAAACCAGACTTAACAGTAAAAGTTATATTAATAAAGACAAATAAAAGAATAATATAACACGTTATTAAGATGATAAACAACGTCAGTACGCAAAATCTATACTTCAAGTTTAAGGTATGATTCAATGTTAAACAATCGTCATGCGTATGTGCACCTTAAGATGTTCATTGATTTTAAGAATAAAAATAAATCGATTTTCGACACAGAATAAAAAGTATGTAAATTTTGTCAAAATTTTGTAGTAAGAATTAGAAAAAAAAGAGGTCATAATAAGAAAATCATGTATCGCAGGACAGATAACGGATAGGTAAAAGAAATAAACGATAAGAGCAACATAATAAATATTTGATAAATGGTGATGACAGTGTAAAGGCAAATGAAACAACAAAATATCAGTGAACACGCCGAAATCTGCGACTGAACTCTGCTGCTCCTAAAGGGTAACTTCAAATTACATTTCATAACTGAAAATACTTGAATCTAATTACAATAATTCAGGAAGAAAAAGCACGTATGGAAAAGAATCCGAATGAACCTCATATGAAAGATCTAAGATTAAGATATGGACCATTCTACGTGCGGTCCTGTGTGACCGTTGAGATTGGAAAACTCACTTCTGATATATGTGTAATAATGTTATCAGGCAGTGCCATAGATACGATGGAAACTATGATGCGAATTAATGAAACAGGTAATTTTCAATTATCAATATAAATCATTTGAAAAATTGTAACACTTTTAATTAAGATATATAAAAGATATCCTAGGTGTTTATTATTAAGTCCCTTTTAGGCTTAGGTTTATTGTACATTAACTGGTGATGGTTTTTTGATTCCTCCATTTTTTTTAATCACCACTGATGAGGAATAATAAATTTACAAATTCACACTGGCAATGGTGACGCATTCGAACATCAAAGTTGAATTTTTGAATAAAATTTAATCCTGATATTACGTGTAAATTCCCAGTTATAGCATACCAATGTCATTGTAGGAACTGAATAATATATATTCTTTAATTTATATAGGTTTGCAAAAGCTTGCACATTTTTAATATAACGTGATTCTGTGTATCATACAAAATGTGCTTCAGTCGACGTTGATAGTACATTCCTATGAATTTACAAAACGAAGCATCTGCCTTATTATCAGAACCAGTCTTATTAATAAATCTTATCTAGCTCCTACCTCCCAAGCGTCAATCAGTCGTCGCTAACTTAAAAACATTTGTTTTCTTAATATCAGCAAGTCAGTATAAACAGATGATATCTCAAATATTCTTATACAGTTTGGCTTTAAGTTTGGTCCTAATGGTCCCACCAATAAGAGAACACAAGAACAAATTGCAAAAGCTGTCTTATATTTTGAAACTACAAAAGACATGGATACTCTAACAGATATATGAATAGATAAAAATTAAAGAACTTCCTTGTTCAAGCGACTGCTTTTCAATGAGGATATAAAAGAGGGACGAAAGATACCAGATGGACAGTCAAACTCATAAATCGAAAATAAACTGACAACGCCATTGCTAAAAATGAAAAAGACAAACGGACAAACAATAGTACACATGACACATCATAGAAAACTAAAGAATAAGCAACACGAACCCCACCAAAACTAGGGGTGATCTCAGGAGCTCCGGAAGGGCAAGCATAACCTGATCCACATGTGACACCTGTCGTGTTGCTAATGTTATAACAAATCCGGTAAATAGTGTAATTCGGTAGGTCACAGTCATGAACAGGAAGGGGATTGTAGTTACGACGTAAGCAACATATCCGATATCATCTGTGAACCGGTGATTCCAAAATGGCCAACCAACTCGTGATGACGTCCGTAAAATTTACTAAGGAATTATTTCAACTTCACCATTCGGAACTCTTGGTTTAATAGCTTCCTTGTGAGCAGAACCCTCTATCAAGAAAATCATGATAAGAAATATTAGCACGGGAATATCGTTTCAATTGGGAGATAAATACCCCGTATACGCAGGTGCTTATGAAATGTTGCTACTTAGAAATGGAAAGTTCACAATTGGAAAGCTGAAATCATCTCTTTTGTGGTAAACTTTTGTTTTCAACCGACCCTCATTATCAATTTCTAGATGTAAGTCAAGATATGAGGTCGACTTAACTTTATATGTTGTATCTCTAGTTCGATGTATTGAGTATTTAGTGAGGAAAAATCATCAATATAGCGGAAAGTAAAGTTAAAGGATATTGCTAACTTCTTATCTTTCTTTCTAAGAAGTTCCTGTATGAAGTCAGCCTCATCAAAATAAAAAAAAAACGAGTCGGCAAGAAGAGGGCACAATTGGTTTCCATTGGAATGCCGACAGTCTGTTGAAAAACACGTCATCTGAACGTAACAAATATGTTGTCAAGTATTCAAATAAGCAATACAAATCAGGAGGATGAGGATGTATATATATATTTGTCTATCGTCAACGGAAGTATGTTGAATGCTTATAATGTCTATTAGTTGTAAATATGTGCCTGGGGAAGTTTTGGCATTGTGATGGTTAGGCCACATCTCCTTATTTATTCTCTCTCAATAATGTTATACTAGTCAACTCTGAACAAACAATAAAATTGAGAATGGAAACAAGTTTACTTAACAACTTAACAGTTTGCATATCGGTTGATTTTTCAGCAATGCATGAAGTTTTCTGTCATAAACTTTCCAGTTTTCAGACCTTCAATACTTTATGATTTGTATATTATTAGGCCAGCAAGTTATGCAAATAACTGAGGAAGCGCTGCATAAAAATGGAATCAATTTATCGATAGAATCAAGTAAGTTTTTATTGCTTTATGCATTTTGAATGAACTATATATCGGATGGTTGTGAGAAATATCTTATGAGGTAGGGGTGGTGCCTTTCAATATTTGATAATGAGTGTGAGTATCCTTTTGGAATCTCTCCTCTCTTTTTAACTGCAATACGCCCATATATATCCATAACATAAATATTGCACCAGTATATTTTGAGGCAAGGCCTTAATATTGTGGTTGGTATTTAAAAAAACTATGGCTTGCCTGACAGTTTCAATCCTTATTGAAGCTGAGGTATGGATTAACATTTAACAAAAGGCTTTATTTAAACAATTTATTAACAGGTTTTTGATTTACCAATTGAACTAGTAAGTAGAATAGATAGTTTAGTAGTGGAAAATTGCTTGAAGACGAAATAAAACTATAATTGTAAGGAGTTTTGTGCAGCTGCGGAAGTCAGTTCATATTTGGAACTGTTATTGAATTGGGTTCTGTTTGAAAGAGTTAGCTAAATGTTTATATTTGTTACAGATGTAAATTTCCGAAAGTGGAGTCAGTTGAAATGTTGGTGAATTCGTGATTTCCTTTTGTAGAACCTCAATGTAAAATTTACGTCAAACAATAATGATATTGTTAGCAGCCTTATCAGCAGGGACAAAAATAAATTCCTTGACGAGTTCTTTTAGCTTATGTTTGATACGTGAAACTGTGCTATTATGGTTGTTGTTAGAAGTTAAATTTTCTTTATATTGATGAATGCGTATATCATCTATGTTCATTACCGAATTAAAAAAATATCTAATAATAGTACGGAGAGAGTCAATAATTGACGGGGAAGGTATTTATATTCTTTTACTGAGGAATGTTTTTAACTCTCTTGATGTATACTTTGAGACAATATTTCAATTTGTACTTGTTTGTTCAACGTCAGTATCAATGGACAAAAAAAAGATAATATATATCTGAAATATTTAAGGAATGACTGTAATATTTTTTCTGTCTATGAAGAAAGAACATAAAAAATTTGGTGCACACTGAATAACGCGCGTAGCGGGTTATTTAACAGTGTGCACCACATTTTTTTATGTTATTTCGAATAGACAGAAAAAATATTACAGTCATTTCTTATAATTTAATGCTAAATTCCATTTTAAACCGTAGAAAACCATGAAAAAACGTTGATGACGTCACGGTCACATGACTAAATTATGTCTATGGGCTCATAACAAAATAACGTCAGCCAATCAGAAGACGCGTTACATCCAAAATTAAATTATAACATTATGTAGCTAACTTCAAAAAGACAACTGGTTTAAAATAGCGGTACACTACACATGATTAAGCTGCCTTTATCAATTAACGATTTTTCCAAAAAAGACAGTTTCTTTTCTGAAATCAACAACTTTGCAATATGTTTTGAAACTGCAATTTTCTCTGTACGTTAAAGTGTCGTTAATTTTTTGTTTCAATTCAGTGTTTCAGTTGTTTTGTTGTTTTCCTCTTATAGTTGGTGTGTTTCCTTCGGTTTAAGTTTGTAACCCGGATTTGTTTTCTCTCAATCTATGTTTGATTGTTGAAAAGCGGTTTACTACTGTTGCCTTTATTGGACCGTCTTTTAATATAGATATATAATAAGCTGACGAGTTGTTCAAATATATCCTCAAATGTTGTTAAAACCTTGATGGCTACACATGTAGCTGTAATACGGTGAATTTTATTAATGAAAGCCACGGTATGAAATATATTTTGGGAAAATCGGCTTTACCTCATTGAAATATTTTTTTCCTGAGATCTGAAAATAGATAATAATCATGTAACCACATGTTAAGACCTTGTCTCTGCTTTTATTTTACAGTGATTAATATGTGTAGAGCCATTGTTGTTGTTTGCTCGCTAGCTTTCATACAGTCATTTGTATCCTTGGTTTTAACCTTCGTGTATTGTTGTAAACGGTATCCACCAAAAAGACTTGGAGTTGTTGGGAGTGTCTTCTTAATTCTTTCAGGTAAGAAAGGTGTTGTCACAACAACTTAATATGTACTCATCCTTCCTAAATTTTCAAACGGTTTTCTTTAACATAAAATAAAAGCACTAATTTGGGGGATTTTGGTCTTGCGCTTTTCTAAATAAAAGTTATATATTTAAATTTTATATATTTGATACTATCACATTTATACAATATTTGTTGTTGCCGATGCGGTTTCCGGGATAGAATGGAGCCTGTAGACATTTCCTTTTCATTACTATTCCAGACCGGTGTTGTACTTTGTGTCTTCAATTTTGAATAATATTTAGATAAAAATTTGTATGTTGCATGTTCTATATATTATAGAATAACTAAGGAAAATTAATGTGTTTGTCTGTCTTTATCATTCTACTTATCAATTGATATTTTAACATGCGACTCATTGTGAATGAATTAAAAAAGTAAGAAAAAATTAAGAAGTACAAATTAATATTTTTTGCATATGGTTCATGGAATGAATTTGTTTATTTTGCAAAATGTGGGAGTTAACATAATAATAATGTAATCTTTATAGTCATACGCTATTTTTCTTTTCTTTGAAGGTACAACAACTTCCATCTTTTTAATCATATATTTGATCATACATGGACAGTACATGAGTTTGATTAGATCAAAACACCTTGAAGACGTATATGATTTGGGGTTTCCTTACTCGCCTACTTTATGTATGTTTGGATCTATCATGTATTTTGTATGTGCCGGCATACTCATTTATTTAACACTGAAATCAAAAGGACAATACAGTTATGAGTTGATGGTGATTGATACGTCGAAGGGTGGTAGTACGTATATTGGAAAGACTTGAACTGTTATTGTTTTTTCTGACTTTGGTGAATTCGTTTATTTTGTTTCTTAAACATTTAAAACATTATTATATAATATTATATATGAACGAAGAAATACATATCTAACTTCACGCATTATGTTTGTGATATTGTTAATTTTTAAAGTGTGATCAATGCCCAAACAAAGGTAAAAGATACAAGATAAACGTTCAGGGTTATAGTTCTGTTTTAATACAGGGTTTATACGAAGAAGTGTGTGCATCGATTAAGAGAAAAGAAAAAAAAGATTTTCATAGCAGACATGCGAAATATGAAAACGAAGGTCAGTTTTTAAGAGACAGCATACTATTGTTTATCGTCTGTTTAAAATATAATACTGTGTAATGATTAATATTACTATATATATGTAAGCCTCAAATCTATGTCCGGCCTCAAATCTATGTCCTTTCCGCAAATCTATGTCCTTTTTAATATTGCGTCATAGACGTTCCAAATCTATGTCCTTTATTGTCCAAAATCTATGTCCTGTATTGTCTCACATCTATTTCCTTTATTTACTCAAATCAATGGCCATTTTTGGCTCAAATCTATGTCCTTTCATCGACGTAAAACATAATAAACGTCATCAAGTAAACAATGAAAAGTTAACAATTACAGGTGTAAGTACGGCCTTCAACACGGAGCATTAACTCACACTGAACAAACATTGTACAAGTGGTTTATATGACAAAAGCAAAGGTTAACATTTTATCTATTAATACACATGGTTTAAAATTGCTTTATGTTTTGTCTTTAAAACTGGAGGAAAATCTGTTATGAATAGTGGACTGATGGAATATTTTCAAAAACGTCAACTAGAGATTTATCCTCTTGAAATGTTTTCTGACAATTATCATGGTATCTTTACTCATACTATTGTGGAATATTTACAATTCGAAACAAATCCAGCCGTGAACAAAGGGACTGCAGTGTTTACATCTGGTTTCTGGAGAGAAGGAATATGCCAAAACATAAAGAATGAATCTTCTCGGGGAAATATTTTCGTTATTAAAGACATTATTACAAGTTTCACATTTGAACTAAATAGATATCAGCTAAGACCAAACAATTGAAATATGTTCTTTTGTGATTCACAAATATTTCAATTAAAAATATTATGAACGTTTCATTTTTAGCAATTTAGAATGATTTTTTGATACTAGTATTCAAGAAAAACATAGATAAAGTGGTATAAATGTCAATGAAACAGCGATATGAACAAATTCAAAGACAAAACGAAGTAAGTTGAAGTTGCAAACAAATATTCATTCTTTACTGTCTTTTTTAGTAAAATAAATATGGTTTTGTGGTTTCATTCTTAAAGACGGCATACAGTAATAACACACGCATGTAAAGATTTTAACCACACACATGAAAAAAATCTTAATAAAACAAAAAGCATATAAGACCGTACTTTAAACAATATTACAAATACCAGCTAAATAATTTCGCCGGATTTTCTTAAACGTATAGGTGTCAGACCACCAATTAAAAACCCCTATCTGTTCAACCAAATTTTGCAATTTTCACAGCTTTCTAAATATTTTACCTTAAGTTTAACTTCAAGGAAACCAGGTATATCCTGAATTGTACATGTATCACCTTCCTACATGCCAATTTTCAACCAATGTTTAATGTCTTGTAACAAATTTCTGATTTTGAAAAGACAGGTACTACCAAAATAACTCCCGGTTTTCTGGAAATCTTAAATTAGTGTACTATGTAGCGCATTAATCCTGAATTTTTAATGCAAACCCATAGACAAGTGAATTTTGGCTCAAAATGGTCTAAATATATTTCCCTTTCACCAAAAGTTTCATTTCTGCAAATTTGTTGGTTAGTTTAAGTAAACAATGACATCAAAAGCACTATTTTGTGTCAAAGTAGGACTACTTTTACATACGTTCTAAATTGGAGGGAGTAATTGGTGGTCTGACACCTATACTATACTTCGGCTCTTGCACATACATGGAGAACACATACCAACTTAATATTGAATTATGGGAAATAACTTAAGAAAATAAAAAACCTATAAGGCCGAACTTATTAGACGGGCATAAATTTGCGCATTGCGAAACAAATTGGAAAAAAATTAAAACATTACACAGATTTGCGAATGACGTCGCGATTGAAAATCGAACACAGATTTGAGGCCGAATCAATTTTTACGGACATAGATTAGCGATTGACGTCACGATGGGGCATAGATTTGAAAAACGGACACAGATTTGAGGTCGTACACAGATCTGAGGTTTACATATATATTCATTTAGGGGTCAGCTGCAGGACGCCTCCGGGTGCGGGAATTTTCGCTGCATTGAAGACCTATTGGTGACCTTCTGTTGTTGGTTGTTCTATGGTCGGGTTGTTGTCTCTTTGACACATTACCCATTTCCATTCTCAATTTTATAGTATACATTTTTGTTTAGGGGCCAGCTTTAGCACGCCTCCTGGTGCGGGATTTTCTCGCTGCATTAAAGTCTCATTGAAGGTCTTCGGCTGTTATCTTCTCTCTGGTCGGGTTGTTATCTTTTTGACACATTCCCCATTCTCAATTTTATTGTATGTTAATCAATTTTAGTTTATTTAGTTGTATATTAGTTTAGTATGACCTCCATTTTCACTGAACTAGTACACATTTCTGTTTAGGGACCAGCTGAAGTGTGCATTATGATGCGGGATTTTCTCGCTGTGTTGAAGACATGTTGGTGGCCGTCGGTTGTTTTGTTGACTCTTTGGTCGGGTTGCTGGCTCTTTGAAATATTCCCCATTTCAATTCTCTATTTTAACATGTAACCTTCCAACTTTTTTTGTCTGTCTTCACTATATATGGCATTAAGCAATGCAAGAAAAATAAACTACACAGTGCAGCTTCCAACAGGAATACAACAAGAAAATTCATTATAAAAATGCGGTCAAAAGTCAAAATTTGCTCTAAGTGAAAAAATGCATCAGCTTGATATTCAATTGAATTAAAATAGTTATTATTATCTACACAACGTTACTTTTTCCAATAAGAACTTTCGAATTATTTGTTTTTTATGTTTTTATATTAGTTTACAACATTTTTACAAAGACCACATTGTGACTTCAAGAATAAGTAGATCATAAAGCCGATATTCATTATCTTTCTTCTGTTGTAAGTTTTATTTAGTTTTTTTGTGTCATGAATTGGTATTGATGCCATCTTGTATGTTTTAAAATATGAAGAAAGTGGAAGCCCGGTTGTATACGTCAATAAGACATCAAAAACGACCAAAAAAAATAATAAAAAGAGCCAACATTTATTTTTCAACAAGAGAATACATCACAAGAATATATTTTTGTTAGAAAACGACCAAATTCGTTGTGTAGGACTTGATTGGCCAAGGCAAACTGAAACTGACAAATATCTGAATGAAACGATTTATGGTAATAAACAAACAATACAAAAGATATTTTGTGAACCCCGTCAACTT
Source organism: Mytilus galloprovincialis (assembly GCF_965363235.1). Lineage (NCBI taxonomy): Eukaryota > Metazoa > Mollusca > Bivalvia > Mytilida > Mytilidae > Mytilus > Mytilus galloprovincialis. Next base: position 68,194,905 of record NC_134846.1, read on the forward strand.
AAAATGTTTTACAATTAATAAACGTGTTTTGTTTTATTATTCTTAAAATTTGAAACTGTTGTATGTGGTGGTATAAAAAATGTTTTAATAAAAAAAAATCCTTTTTTAAGTTTTGTGAAAAGAAAGTTTCATTTAAAGAGGGACGAAAGATACCAAAGGGACAGTCAAACTCATAAATCGAAAATAAACTGACAACGCCATGGCCAAAAATGAAAAAGGCAAACAGACAAACAAATAGTACACATGACACAACATAGAAAACTAAAGAATAAACAACACGAACCCCACCAAAACCTAGGGGTGATCTCAGGTACTCCGGAAGAGTAAGCAGATCCTGCTCCACATGTGGCACCCGTCGTGTTGCTTATGTGATAACAAATCCGGTAAATAGTCTAATTCGGTAGGTCACATTCCTGAAAGGGAAGGGGGTTGTAGTTACGACGTAAGGAACATATCCGATATCATTTCTGAAACGGTTATTCCATAACGGTCAACCAACTCGTGATGGCGTCCGTAAAATTTACGAAGGGATGATTTCAACTTCACCATTTGGAACTCTTGGTTTAATAGCTTCCTTGTGAGCAGCAACCTCTATCAAGAAAATCATGATAGGAAATGCAAGCACGGGAATATCGTATCAATTGGGAGATATATACCCCGTATGCAGGTGCTGCTGGAATGTTGCTACTTAGAAATGGAAAGTTCACAATTGGAAAGCTGAAATCATCTCTTTTGTCGTAAAGTTTTGTTTTCAACCGACCCTCATTGTCAATTTCTAGATGTAAGTCAAGATATGAAGCCGACTTAACTGTATCTGTAGTATCCTTTATCTCCAATTCGATGGGATAGATGCGTTCCACATAGTCACCAAATTTTGAATTGTTTAGTGAAAGAACGTCATCTATATAGCGGAAAGTAGAGTTAAAGGATATTGCTAACTTCTTATCTTTCTTCCTAAGAAGTTCCTGCATGAAGTCAGCCTCATAATAATAAAGAAACAAGTCGGCAAGTAGAGGGGCACAGTAGGAGTAATCCCTCCCTAAGACAAGATACTTGTACATTGGTCATTCTTTTTTATGAAGCAAAGCAATACCAACTCTTTCAATTTGTCTTTTAGTTTGGAATGTGGAATACTTGTGTAAAGAGTAGAAAAGTTTTAATACTGTTAGTTTAAACAATATTTTATTCAAATAAATTGAATTGGATTGGGCAACAGGCTCAATACTGTTACAAGATGAAAGAGAGTTAGCTTGTATGTACTCTAAAAGATCTTTGGATTTTTTAAGTATCCACATCTGATTCACGCCACCTCTAGAATAGGCAGTTTCACAATAACTTTGAAGCCCGTCTTTGATTGTTGATAAAATAGATGTTAATAATTTAGGAAGAGGTTTCGTGGAGCACTTGGAAGACCCAGCAATAGACAGTTGTTTGTAAGGACAATTATGTAGTTTTGGTATCCAATACAGTGATGGAAGATCAAGTTTTTCATCTTTGGTTGAAATTCCAAAGGAACATAGAACAGACCTATGATTATCCAGAATTTCCTCTTTGGTAAGTGTCATGAGGGTATATATTGAGTTTCCAAGTGAATTGTCAATACATAATTCGTTTATCAAGCAGTTAATGTAATGAGTTTTACACACAAAAACGATTTTGTTTTTGGGCTTTATCTGCGGGGACAACAACATACTAGTATTTGTTATGGAGGTAGGATAAATGTTTTGCAACATTTTGGTCTTTGAAGATTGACGTAGCATGGGCATTGATAGACCCATTCAGTTTCTTAATTCTGATTTGTATCAACGACCTCACTGCCTAATTAAATTAAATTTATCGAAATGTGTAACAAGTGATCATTTAAATCCCCACCGGACGTCCTCTGATCGCTGAGTAAGCATAAAATCATTGTGAACGATAGCCGATGACAAACAAGTTATATGTAAACTATTCAGTATTATTACCAACAAAAGGTTTACGGTTGCCTACACTGTTATGCATATGATTCTACTTAATCAATACAAAATTTTGATAAGAATACGCAATTCTTCTCGAAATCTCTTGTGAGCTGTATGAAATTGAGATTGCATTTAAATAGGAATTTTGAAGAAGAAGATATGTAATCAAAGAATATATCCCTTAATTCATATATTTTATACAAGTCCTGAACAATTTGAAACTTCATAAACAAATTTCTTAATGTTGATGTACAAAAGTTATCAAAGGTACCGTAAAATCAACAACTGTTTAACCTTTCCGCTGACTTACTCTTGCTGAGGGAAAAGTAAAATCACAAATATGCATAGTTTTTGTTATAATTGATCCAGGGCCTCAATATTAGTGACTTTGTTTCACACTTGATCAAAAAATGTGTCATTCAGATAACCCTGGCTACCAACCTGACATCGCTGAAAAAGAACGTAGGGATAAAAAGCAAGTTGTGGCTATAATTTGATTTAACCATTATAAATAGAGAAAATCTGAATGGAAAACATAATGTTTATAAAAATGAGCTCTACCAATTGTTCATGTATACGTCAAAACTGTTCTTCAAAACAAATTCTTATAGTAGTTCCCCACAAATGACAAATTTTACGATTTTGTCTCAATATAGGGATAGTAAGCCGGCGTTAAATAACTTATTCAAAGCTTTATATTTTAGAAAGTAGAAAACCTGGATGGTTCATACTTTTTATAAAGATGCCTTATGTTAGGAAATTTCCGTCTGTCATATGTCCATTGTCCTTGACCTCATTTTCATGGTTCAGTGACTACTTAAAAAGTTAAGATTTGTTTGTAATATTAATTGTTCTCGTATTATAATTAATAGGTAACTATATTTGGTATGTAGGTACCTTGAAAGGTCTTCATGCCCGTCAAACAGTTTACACTTGACCACAACCTCATTTCATGGATCAGTGAACAAGATAACGTTTTGGTAGTCAAGTCCATATATCAGATACTATAAGCAATAGGTCTAGTAAATTTTGTGTATGGAAGATTGTAAGGTGTACATTTCCAACTGGCAGGTGTCATCTAATCTTGACCTCATTTTCATGGTTCAGTGTTTATAGTTAAGTTTTTGTGTTTTTGACTGTTTTTCTTATACTGTATGCAATGGGTCTGCCATATTTGGTGTGTGGAATGATTTTAAGATGTACTTGACCAACTGGCAGGTGTCATTCGACCTTGACCAGATTTTCCTGGTTAAGTGCTGATAGTTAAGTTTTCGAGTTTTAGTCTTTTTTATAATACTATGTGCAATAAGTGTACTATATTTGATGTATGGATATATTTTATGATGCCCATGTCAGTCTCGCAGGTTTTATTTGACCTTGATCTCATTATTGCGGTCATTGCTCAGTGTTAAGTTTTTGTGTTTTGACTGTTTTCTTTAACTATAAGCAACAGGTCAACTATATTTGTTGTATTGAAGGAATGTAAGCTGTACATGTCTGCCTGGTATGGTTCATCTGACCTTGACCTCATTTTCATGGTTCATTGGTCAATGTTTAGTTTTCATGGTTAAATCTGTTTCTTAGAAACTATAACCAATAAATCAACTATACTTCTCGTTTGGTTTATATTACCTGGACCTCATTTTCTTGAATCATGTTAAGTTTATGCGATAGTTGTAATAAAACTTTATATTTAGGACTATCAACATAGTATCAATGGTTAGTAAAGAAGACGAGACATTTCAGCATGTGCACACTTTTTTTTTCTCTTCATTTTTGCTTTTTATAATGAAACTATGATATTTAGAGAGAAACCTTTTCTGTTATGCCTACTTATGAAACACTCTTAATTACCAAAATGATAGGCAAGTCGAAAGGACTCTTAAGAGCATCTAGTTTAATCTAGTAATACTACAACTGAAGGTTATACGATACCTTTACACTTTGTTGAAATCTAGCAACAAGATAAACTATGCTGGTGGTGATTTTTTTTAATTTCCCTCTTATAAATATTGTACTGTTCTCATTTTATGATAAGTGAGAAGAATTGGGTGTTTCCAAACATATATACGTGTGATGAGTAAATCAAATCAACACATCAACATGCTGACAATTAAAAAACACCAGTGTAAATGATTAAATTTTTAACATGATATAATAATGTGTTTCCAGGAAGGTGTAAACTTTATGTTTTATTTTTAACACTTGTTTTTACAGTGCTGTTGCTTTGTTTATAGAGGTTTATTGTTAGCACGTATAACAGTTTTAATAAAATCATGCTCTTCAACGAAATCCGCAAAGATGATGTTTAACGGAATATTCGGACGAGATTTTATCCACTTCACCATAATCTCTAATATTGGCGTAACAAATTCATGCAGATTTGAAAAACTTTTCACTCTTTCTAAGTAGAAATCATCTTCGAAGGGAGTCAATATTCCAGGCCACACAACTATAATATCTTTTCTAGAAAGGTTTTTGTATTCATGTAAAAGATTGTCCACCACTGCATATTTATTTGATGTAGATGGCCACAAAATATCAACTTCATCACGAGACCATATATGCTCGTGGTCTTTACATTTATTTGCACTACCATACAATACTATTACACGTCCGTTCAATTCCCATAGTTTTGACAGTGTTATTTTACTTACAGTCATATTATTATACAAACATTTTTTCCTATTTAACATCATTTCATTGAAAGATTTTTCAATGATCGTACAAAGGGATCTGTGATTATATTTTCTCATATTGTAAAAATGATTGAAGTCCAAAAGGACTACTTCCTTCTTATTTTTATCAAGAAATCTCCGAATGTCTTTCAGGTACTTTTCGACCGTTTTATGGCTGTACAGCCCGTGGACAAAATGAAAATCCCCTGTCACGGGGTGCTTTATAGTCCTTAGATCAAAGTATCGAACGCCAATCTTCAATTGCTCGGTAAAATCTAGGTTTTGTGTTTTAAACCATCTTTCGAACTTTTCTTCGGACAATTCAATGTATGAAGTGACGTCGATTGCTCTTCCACTTCCCGGGTCAAGGTCGAATGATGCAGAATCATGTGATCCTACCAATGAAATGCAAATAAACATCACTTAAAACGATTACCGGAATAGTCCAAGTAAATGCTTGCTTATATATATATACCTCCTATAGATTTATAGAGATATGATTGGTTAAAGGACTACACGTGGTGACTATGTATATTTAATATATAATATAGGGTGTCCTAAAATATATAGGGTTAGTTACCATATGGGGTTAGTAAGGAGTTACTTCCTTTTCAAAACAAAAAAAGATGCCATAACCTTTATAAAAACAACACGTACGGTGTTGAAGAAAAATCTAAAAGGATTTAACAGACGAAGAAATTGAAGATTAAAGGTTCCAAATAAGTTCATAAAACATAATTAAAGCTAACAAGTTGTTATTGTTGGCATGACGGAGATACTTCCCTTTCAAAATAAATAGAGAAATCTGAAAAGATTCAACAGACGAAGAAATTGATACATGTAATAAACGATTGAAACAATTTCATAAAACAAATTTAAAGCTAAAAAGTTGTTATTGTTGGCACTAGTTTTCTGTATAGACAAATGGAAGTATGATCCTCATACTAAGCATTGAAGACTTGATCATTTTGGTAGGCTGCTAGTCAAAATACCACATGTGAAGATAGTCGGTAAGACAAATTCGTTACACGGTGTGCTAATGACCAAATACGATATATATGGGGTCAGTAAATCCCATGTGGGGCTTCCCTCTCACTCAATGTGGAATTAACTGACTTCATATATACCGTATTAGGTCACTAACACACTATGTAACAGATAGATGTCAGTTTCATTCTTTAGGTTTCTGTGAAGATTTTTATGTTCTGTTCTCTTTTTTCTTCGGGCCATGACATTACCTATTTTGCCTTGCATTATCATTGTCGATTGGTATTGTTCCTCTATATTTTTAGCCGGTAAACAACAACCATTGTACTGTTACGTATATTAAGGTTCCACTAAAGTCAAAATAACTTCATCAACATCTAAACTTTGGCTGTATTTTTCAACCTATAATGAATAAAGTCATAAACTATGGAAACATATCTTCATTTAATTGTACTTAACATATACACACAGTGTAAATTGTTAATAAACTTGAAACTGTTATGTTCTGGATAATCCGGTTTTTGGAGTGAAAATGAATTTTCCAAAAAATATCTGGATGCCTGCTAAACGACTTAATTTGTTTAAAATTGGTATGGACGAATGCTGTAACATGTAATGCAGTACAAGCTAATGTTGATTTTTTAGAAAATGTGTTTATTTACGAGTTTCAGGCAATTTTATGTATCTAAGTGAACGGATATCGAAGGTACAATACAATAATTAGACAAATATTCCATTGAAACATATCTATTTGATAAAACAACATTAGCTTGTACTGCATTACATGTAACAGTATTCGTCCATACCAATTTTAAACAAATTAAGTCGTCTAGCAGGCTTCCAGATATATTTGAAAATTCAGTGTTCACCCCAAGAACCGTTTTGGCCACAACATAACAACTTCATGTTTACACTGTATGTATATGTTAAATATGTTTAAATGAAGATATGTTCCCATAGTCTAGGACTTTATCCATTATAGATTGAAAAATATAGGCAAAGTTTAGATGTTTTTGAAGTGTCCTATACTTTGACTTTACTGGAACCTTAAGTGATCATTAGTTTTTAAATGTACTCTGTCTATTATTTTCTCGTTTATTTAACTGGTTTTTTTCTCAATGATTGTTCAATGTGGTTACCATTGGTAGTTTCAGATGGCATTTAATGACCACTTTACCGTTCTTCAGTTTTATTCACGATTCCTAAGTATGTTTTGTTAATTCTCTGATTTTCATATGAAACTAGTATGACTTTAAAGTTCTAAGTTGTGGTGATGGAATACCAGAATGATGAAGCAGTTGTACCAGCGATTTAACAATTGCAAATGTGTGCTCTCTTGTTTCTTTTTCCTTTTTTAATTTCCAATAATATGAAGAGTATATGGAAAAATATGACTGGCGTATCAGATTATTAGCTCTGTTTTCTAACTATTTCGATCTGAACATCACTGATGAGTCTTGTTTAGACGAAACGCGCGTCTGGCGTATCAAATTATTAGGCTGGTACCTTTGATACTATTTACACCACTGAGTCGATGCCACTGCTTGTGGACTTTTCGGTCCGGACGATATGTGGACGGTATAACTAGCTCAGTAGTCAGTTCTTCGGTGTTGACATGAATACCAATTATATTGTCATTTTTATAAATTTGCTGTTTGCAAATGTATGAATTATTCGAAATACTAAGGATTTCCTTATCGCAGACATATATAACTTTAGCGGTATTTGGCACGTTTTGGAATTTCTGGTCCTCAATGCTCTACAACTTTGGCTTTATAACTATTTCGATCTGAGCGTCACTGGTGAGTCTTATGTAGACAAAATGCGCGTCTGCCGTATCAAATTATAAGCCTGGTACCTTTGATAACTAATACATCTTCGTCATATTAAATTTTCCTAGTATTTCAAACAGACATTAAATTGAAAAGACTTATAAAAGTGAAAATATCAATAACCATGTAAGCATTAAGAGCTACTATCTTAAACTTTGTATGTGATTGCTACCTGGTATTACAAGATCTTTCATCTGGGTTTGCTCTGTAACGTCTGGCGAAAGATATTCCATCCATTTTTCAGGGTGTTCCTCCGGAAGCCATTTCCCTACTTTAATGCTCATTTTTTCATTACAGGATACCTGTAGATTAAATATATATATATATATTTATGTATATATATATATATATATATATATATATATATTACTCGTCCAAAATAACAGCCCAATAATATTAGATCTGTAAATTTGCGTTAGCAATTTTTTTTGTCATTCCCTAGCCGGGATTTGGACTCAATTAAATTTGCTTCTGCAATTCCGTTGCACCAAATCGCTATGCCATGTGCCAAACGCGCTAGACTAATCGACCACCTACGAAATTAGTATATATATATATATATATATATATATATATATATATATATATATATATATATATATATATATATTTATATACAACTGGTCAACCCAACAATGTTAGATCTGTAAATTTGCTTTCGCAAATATTTTGTTCTTCGCTCGCTGGGATTCGAACCCATGCTACTGAGATATCGTGACACCAAATCGTCTGCACTGTATCCATCCCGCTAGACCACCTTACCACCTGGATAAATCTATTTTAGAGTTGTCACTGGCTCAGACGTACTTTATTTATATATATATAAGTACGTCTGAGTCAGTGGCAACAGATTTATTCATCGGATCACCAACAATGATGGTGATACATGGCTGTGTACATTATGTATATACAACTCGTCTAAACATCAACCCAACATCTCCATGCCTTATATATCATGTACTGTAGTACGACGTAGATCAAAACTGACGAAGAAAGGTAACACACGGCCACTGAAAGCTTTATTATTGTGAAGCCCATGTGGTCGTGTGGTCTAGCGGGACGGCAACAGTGCAGGCGATTAGGTGTCACTATATTTCAGTAGCATGGGTTCCGAATCCCGGCGAGGGAAGAACAAATTTCGCAAATTTACAGATCTAACATTGTTGGGTTGATGTTTAGACGAGTTGTATTTATTTATATATACATACAACTCGTATAACCATCAACCCAATAATGTTAGAACTGTAAATTTGCTTTCGCATTTTTTTTTGTTCTTCCCTCGCCAGGATTCGAACCCATGCTACTGAGATATCGTGAAACCAAGTCGCCTGCACAATAACCGGCGCGCTAGAGCACACGACCACCTGGGCTTTATAAAAATGAAGATTTCGCTGGCCGGGTGTTACCTTTCCACGTCAGTTTTAATCTAGCGTCTTATTACAGTACATAATATATAAGGCATGAAGATGTTATTGTTACAGATCAGCTAAATTATCTAAAGCAGAGGATCCTACAAATAATGTAAGATACAGTCACAGAAATAATTGTATTTTATAAGTTCGTCTGAACCAGTGACAACTCTATAACAGATTTATCCATCGGATCACCAGCAGTGATGGTGATACATGAATGTGTACATTCTGTATATACAACTCGTCTAAACATCAACCCAACAATGTTAGATCTGTAACTTTGCTTTCGCAAATTTTTGTTATTCCCTCGCCGGGATTCGAATCCATGCTACTGATATATAGTGACACCAAAACGCCTCCACTGTATCCGGTGCGCTAGACCACACGACCACCTGGGTTTCATATAAATGAAGCTTCCGGTGGCCAGGTGTTACCTTTCCTCGTCAGTTTTAATCTAGCGTCGTAATACAGTATATGATATATAAGGCATGAATATGTTATTGTTACAGATTAACTAAATTATCTTTAGCAAAGGTTCCTATATGTATATATACATGTATATACACACAAATCTTAAATTGAAAACAACGTTCAAACCTATGATTGCGTTTTCTACGTGTGCATGCAAAACTAACTTCTAGCAGAGGGATCTAACCAAACAGAAAACAATAAACTTGCGGTAAATATATAAACCAATGCATATAATGAATACTGAATGTATGGCCATGCAGTATCTGGTAATGGGATATAGACATGTTAATCTTAACCCCTTGTTGCAAGAAGAAACATAAGCCTCTACTGTTTAGACCCTTTACATAACATAAGAAGATTTCTGTCATATACCAAATGAATATTTTTCCGATATTCATTTGATTTTTTTGCTAAAAATAATGTCCTCACAATGTATAAAATGTTACCCTAACTTTAAAAAGTGAAAGCCGTAACGTGACCTATACATAATACCTGGAAATTAAACAATAATAATGATTTTCCAATTTACGATGAATACATAGAAATCCGTTTACTAACAGTTCTGCATGCATACATGTATTGACACGTTGTTATATAACATAATAATATGTTGACCCGGTGTTTGTGGTGTGTTGCTCCGTCCTTGGTTTTCAATATTGTGTATAAAGTAAAATCCCCAAAATACTTAACTCCGAGGAAAAGGTGTTAGATTAGAGCGGGTATCAGATACTGTTGTGTATCTTAACTCCGAGGAAAAGGTGTTAGATTAGAGCGGGTATCAGATACTGTTGTGTATCTTAACTCCGAGGAAAAGGTGTTAGATTAGAGCGTGTATCAGATACTGTTGTGTATCTTAACTCCGAGGAAAAGGTGTTAGATTAGAGTGTGTATCAGATACTGTTGTGTATCTTAACTCCGAGGAAAAGGTGTTAGATTAGAGCGTGTATCAGATACTGTTGTGTATCTTAACTCCGAGTAAAAGGTGTTAGATTAGAGCGTGTATCAGATACTGTTGTGTATCTTAACTCCGATGAAAAGGTGTTAGATTCGAGCGGGTATCAGATACTGTTGTGTATCTTAACTCCGAGGAAAAGGTGTTAGATTAGAGCGTGTATCAGATACTGTTGTGTATCTTAACTCCGAGGAAAAGGTGTTAGATTAGAGCGTGTATCAGATACTGTTGTGTATCTTAACTCCGAGGAAAAGGTGTTAGATTAGAGCGGATACTGTTGTGTATCTTTTGTTCTTTTTCTTTCTTTGCCATGACGTTGTCACTTTATTTTCGACTTATTAGAGCGGGTATCAGATACTGTTGTGTATCTTAACTCCGAGGAAAAGGTGTTAGATTAGAGTTGGTATCAGATACTGTTGTGTATCTTAACTCCGAGGAAAAGGTATTAGATTAGAGCGTGTATCAGATACTGTTGTGTATCTTAACTCCGAGGAAAAGGTGTTAGATTAGAGCGGATACTGTTGTGTATCTTTTGTTCTTTTTCTTTCTTTGCCATGACGTTGTCACTTTATTTTCGACTTATTAGAGCGGGTATCAGATACTGTTGTGTATCTTAACTCCGAGGAAAAGGTGTTAGATTAGAGTGTGTATCAGATACTGTTGTGTATCTGAACTCCGAGGAAAAGGTGTTAGATTAGAGCGTGTATCAGATACTGTTGTGTATCTTAACTCCGAGGAAAAGGTGTTAGATTAGAGCGTGTATCAGATACTGTTGTGTATCTTAACTCCGAGGAAAAGGTGTTAGATTAGAGCGGGTATCAGATACTGTTGTGTATCTTAATTCCGAGGAAAAGGTGTTAGATTAGAGCGTGTATCAGATACTGTTGTGTATCTTAACTCCGAGGAAAAGGTGTTATATTAGAGCGGGTATCAGATACTGTTGTGTATCTTAATTCCGAGGAAAAGGTGTTAGATTAGAGCGTGTATCAGATACTGTTGTGTATCTTAACTCCGAGGAAAAGGTGTTAGATTAGAGCGTGTATCAGATACTGTTGTGTATCTTAACTCCGAGGAAAAGGTGTTAGATTAGAGCGGATACTGTTGTGTATCTTTTGTTCTTTTTCTTTCTTTGCCATGACGTTGTCAGTTTATTTTCGACTTATTAGTTTGGATGTCCCTTTGGCATCTTTCGCCTTTCGTTTACAAATACTTTTGTTTACATTTTCATATTTTCTCACTATATACTTTTTTTTTTTTACTATGTACTTTTTTTTTATCAATAAACATTTTTTGTTGCGGTTGTTTGGGCTAAACATAAACAAATTTTAAGTACTATCCACTGATTTATCTATATAAATATTAGTATTGAATAAAAATAGAGGTAAAAAAAATCCGGTGTCCTTCCAGTCCTGATCGACAATTAAAATTGTTTGTGTTTTTTTTTTTTTTTTGCCTTGAATTTGAATAGTGTGTACTTGGTTAGTTTCTTACCTTGTTAAAAACAAAACGATACCATGATGTACAACTACCAATTATAACAGTCAAAAGAAATACTTTGGATACGAAATAAAGACATCTCAATTCAAAACAATGCTGTTGAGTTCGCATATTACACGAAACATATATGACAGTTCATATAAATATGAACAAAATTAACACGGTGAGGCACAGTGATTCAATTCCGATTTTTTTAGAAGTGTGTCTTGCAAAATCAATGCAACTTTCTATATGCAGTATTGAATTGAATAAGATTACATCATACAATGTGTCGACAGATTTGTTTTTGGGGGTAACCAAAGGTTTTATGGTACGGAAAAATTGGGAATACTGTGGATTCATTATTATTCGTTGGATACCAATTTTCGTGGGTTTCGTGGGAACAGGTGAACCACGAATTCAAATATTCAACGAATTACATATTTACAATAGGCTTTGTATAAAGATTTGAAAAACCACGAAATCATATATCCACGAATATGCAAGTTTTCAGCAATCAACGAAAATTGATATCCACGAAAATGAATGAATCCACAGTATTAACTATTGTACTGAGCAAAAATATAAAAATAAGCTGATGTAATGTGTTTACCATTTGACATCAGTAGGGATATCCATGTCGTACGACCCTTAAAACTCTGACGTCGGACGCCGACGCCATATTAAGGCCTGACCACGGAGGCCAACGCCACAAAAGACCCTTAAATCGGGACACAAACATCATACCTTAGGGTTGGACCATGTGACTCTGACCTCGAGACGCCGACGCCATATAAGCCCTTAAATTCGGACATGAACACCATACCTTAGGGTTGGACCATGAGACTCTGACATACCTAAATGTTGGACCAGGCTACCCTTCAAGGTGGACACTATAAGTGACGTCACACCCTTGAAAGTGGTTTTCGGATAAACACTCTCCCACTACCAGATACAAGATCTGGTTCAGGACGGACTTGAGACCTGCTACACATACATGTAGGTGGTTTAAGATTGATTTTTTTAACAGAAAACGGGGTCAGATCCTTCATAGCTAAATGAACACCTTTATATCCCCGTTATTTAACCATAAGCCTGCACTACGTCGTAAAAGGAAAAGTGTATGATGCACACGTAAGATTTTTATTTTGAAAACAAATAGTGGCCAGTAAAAGGGCCGTTGTGAAATTACCATATATGATGGGACCATCGTTAAAATCGTAACATAGTGACCGACCATCTCCATATAGCCGCTCACCTCGTTGGTGGAAACCCAGGTACCATCTCTATAGGTCAAACCAACCAACTCCTTAAATTTATAGGAAAACTTCCGGAATCCATCAGATCCCTGTTTAGTTTCTAAGGCCATCATTTCTCTTTTAAGGCAGTTTGAATGGAAATACTTCCGAACTGACTTCTACATTGGTACTGACAAATGTGGCGTCTTGCAATATAGAACTTTGTTTTAATGCTTAGTCTGCACCCAACTATTGTATATACCTAAAAAAAAAGTGTTCCCAACAACATCAAATACAAAAAAGGTAGCTAGTTGTATATACAGAATGTACACAGCCATGTATCACCATCACTGCTGATGATTCGATGGATAAATCTGCTGTCTGTAGTACGACGCTAGATTAAAACTGACGTGGAAAGGTAACACCCGGCCACCGAAAGCTTCATTTTGGAAGCCCAGGAGGTCGTGTGGTCTATCGCACCGGTTACAGTGCAGGCGATTTGGTATCACGATATCTTAGTACCATAGGTTCGAATCCCGGCGAGGTAAGAACAAAAAATTTGTGAAAGCAAATTTACAGATCTAACATTGTCGGGTTAATGTTTTTAGATGAGTTGTATATATATACACATATAGTAACTTCGACAACGTGTAGTTTGACTAAGCTATGCTAAACAAAATGTGGGTACAGAAATTATCAATGCGTCAAAAAATGGCCTACGCTTACAGAAGAAAGGTATGAAAAAACTTAATAATGTAAAATAACACTTACACATTGAGTGTATTCGAAACACTACTCTGCATTGGTATAACTTCAACGGGAATGTTCAAAAACAAGAAATTTGAAGATGTAAATAATAAATGAAACTACGAGCTACTGCTGACTGATGATGCCCCCGCCGGTCAAGGAAGTTGTTGAGTGATGTATCTGAAAACCCATCACACGGTCTAGCTGACTATTAAAGTTTTGGAACCAAATTTCAGAAATCCTTATGATGTATTTCCTGAGAAAGATGCAACGAAAAATGTTCATCGGACAGACGGACGGACGGGACAGACAGACAGAGGTAAAACAGGAACGCAGGGGGTAATTAAGGAGATGTGTAACCAACCGGGACCTGAATGTTTACAGCTGAGAACTCACAAACATTTATTGATAATATTATAACTCATTAATGATTATATAACTCACAAACATTTTTTGATATCATAACTCTCACAAGCATTTATTAACATCACCATAACAGAAGATATTGTAATTTTATATTATTTACAGACTCTTCTAATGTTTTACCAGGGAGGAGAGGATCTTATAGTTGGGCTTGACTTAAACCGTAGATGGGAGGTCTTCCATCTATCTTTTAACCTGTTCCTCAGAAGCCTGCTCTGTTACGTCACTCGTCAGTTCTTCATTGCTGGAAACCTGTACATGTTGTAAAGAATACTATGAAGGACATGCTTTTTTTTTATTACAGAAATCGCAACAAATATTGGTTAGGAGTGTTTTAGGAGAGAGCGATATAGTTTGCCTTTGCATGGAAATTAGCACCAACTCTTCACAAAAGATCCATACAAGGTATATCGTCTACTAAATATTTGTTTTTGTTATAAATATTTCAATGAAACGAAATTGATATTCTTGCAATATTTTCTACTGGACCTTTAAAAACATTTATCTTGCAATAATTTATCTTGCAATAAGTAAATCTTTATTTCTAATACAGTCATTTTATGTTTAACATTCTTTTTGTTACCGACTTCGAAGGCCATTTTAGGCATTGGGGTATTCTGGTAACAATACCTTGAATTATATTGAACAAATATATGTTGGCTGCCTCCAAAATGCATAGTTGAATTATCATCTTTATTTAAGGCAGTGTATTGTCTCTTTGATATAGCGGCAGGTAAAATTGCTCTCTATTCCATAGACCCTCTTTTCAGAACCTGACTCATTGATTTGTTTCTACTGGTTTTGTAAGAAAAATTGATGATATGTAATCGAACTTGCTAAAAAAAAATATGTCACCGACATTTATATAGCATTTTTCAAGATAAAATCATAAATAATCTTCGTAAATAATAGCAAATACATATGTAAAAACATATATTTGGTAGCAGCTGTACCGTTAAAGATATGTTGTAAGTACATCAGTTATAGTTCATGTACACTCGCTGAACCATTGAAGATATGCTGTCAGTACATCAGCTATAGATCATGTACACTCGCTGAACCATTGATTTATATGTTGTGTTTAAAATGATATGCAAGTCGTTTTTTTTTTTACCTTGCTCAGACAAAACATATGACCAGGATGTAAAATTACCAATTATGGCTATCAAAATTAAAACAAATATTGTAGATAAAAATGGCATTTGAAGTCGCAACAGCATTGTTTAGTTCGCATATGCACATATCAATGGAAACCCTGGTATAAACATGCCCAGTTATGCACTTCCTTCAGTACAAAAGACGTTATTCAAAGGACCTGGTCATAAAGAACTAGCCATAGTGCTATTAGACGGATATAGCAACAAAAAAGTTAATCCTTCATTTAATAAAGATGGTTACGATAATACATGCATTTTGGCTGCTAAAATGTGTATTTAGGTCTTCAAATTTAAATTTAAGGATGACTTTATACATAAGTATATATCCCATACGAATGTACCTAGAGGAAACAACCATGTAAACCTTATAGAGTTAGTTCCCTTAGCATGCGGGCAGAAATTACCAAAATAATCTAATATATAGGTAATAATATTTCATTCCAATTAAAGGATCCATGTAAAGAAAAGTAGTTTATTCCAATGCTATTTTTGTAATTGATAGACACAAATAGTTTTGACATTCATAGATAAATGTGTATATTTCCAGAGATGACAAGACAAACAGAGAGTCCAGTCTCTCTGTTGAGCCTTCTAAATAACTATAACAACATCGACTCAACCATCAGTCAGTTACCAGATTCAGTTACACCTCTTGAATCTTCACCGGTTATACCAATGTATACTGCAGTTCCCATTGACAAATTTTATGATTCCAAAGGAAAATAGACGTCACCAATAGTTATGGGGAGACATATGAGTGGTCACACCTCCAGCGCTCCAGTTAAGAATGTAGGAACGACCCTAGATTACAGGTCCGTAGACCCCAATCGAGCTATCTAAAAAAAACTAGGATGCAAACTGGGTGAAGAAAATTAGAAACAGAGCAAAATAATTCAGTACCGAGGATAAAGTCATACCAGACGACTTTTTAGGAGAACGAAAGGAAGAGAAGGTGATCTTGACAGATTGAACTCTCTATATGCTGAGTTCGACATGATTTCCTGACTCAGAAGTGGTAAAACGAAGAAATATTGGTGTACAGACAGATGAAGACAAGACGACAGAGTTTAAGCTGATAGAGTTGAACGTGGAAGTGAAAGACAAAAACAGAGATACAAACAGAGAATACAGGGACCCAGTGTGACATTCTTTTTGAATAATTTAATTTTGGATGTAACGCGTCTTCTGATTGGCTGACGTTATTTTGTTATGAGCCCATAGACATAATTTAGTCATGTGACCGTGACGTCATCAACGTTTTTTCATGGTTTTCTACGGTTTAAAATGGAATTTAGAATTAAATTATAAGAAATGACTGTAATATTTTTTCTGTCTATTCGAAATAACATAAAAAATGGGGTGCACACTGTTAAATAACCCGCTACGCGCGTCATTCAGTGTGCACCACATTTTTTATGTTATTTCTTCATAGACAGAAAAAAATATTACAGTCATTCCTTAATTGTTTTTTTTTTTAAATTTAATGTTTTAATATGCTAACCAGCTAACACATCGAACACATCAAACAAATGAATAACAACTGTCATATTCCTAACTTGGTACATGATTGAACTTGCTTTTATAGCTAGTATGACAGTCGTATCAAATTCAATTATATTGACAACAATGTGTGGGGGAAAAACAGACATAATAGGCAAAAATGTCAAAATAGGGGTACAACAGTCAACATTGTATTATAATCTTAATCACTGTAACAAAAATATATAAACAAAACTATATACAAAAGAAGCACAAAAACCCATGTAAACAAAGCACAATAGCTAAATTGAAAGCGAAGAATACAAAAAATTACCATAGCAAAATAACACAATGACGGTATGTATAAGTGCAGAACCACGTCAAATGTATCAAAGAAACATAAAAAGGCAAATATACAAATCATATTAGCAAAAAGTATAGACAAGAATACAAAAATTATCATAACACAGTACCACAATGACGGGATGTATGAGTATGGAGATCACAAAAAAAAACAGACTTAACAGCGAAAGTATTATTCACAAGAAAAATAAATAAATATATAACACGTTATTCAGATGATAAACAACGTCTGCACCAGAATCTTGACGTCAAGACGATCGTGGCTTATTTGTGAAGTTGATACGAAATATTTATTAACAAGGTCTTGGTACCTACCGGTGAACTTTTTTTTAGAAAAAGGACGTGACGTTCTTTGACATACCCTGGTTAATCAACTTTCTGCTCAGACACTGGCAACTTAATACCAACTCTTGGTAGAAACTGTTAGCTCTTGAATAACGAATAAGTTGGTAAATATATATCCCAAATGAAGGTGAAGTTGGTCTATTGCTACTAAAGTGGGTGAGACCGCTCTCGCCAAAAGACCAAATGACACAGAAATTAACAGCTATAGGTCGCCGTTCGTCCTTCGACATCGTTAAAATTTTCAATTAAAGTTATTTAACTGTTCGAACGTTAGTTCTGTGGAATCTTAGTTCGATTTATTGTCCTCTGAATCCGAATTATTCTTTTGTGATAATCGTCTTCCCTAAAGTAGATGTGAAGGCGTTATCGGTTCTGGATTTCGGAAGTAGGAAGACACATACGTAATCGAACAATTGTTGGTTACACCTTTAATCTACTAAATGTTCGTAGTACGTTAGAATTGTGATTGTCCGAGTACTTTTTTAAATGTCGTTTTTGTAATTCCACCAAGTCTCTCTGGGAGGGCACCTGTCTTTTCACTTGTAGAGGAGGCACAGAGTGTGGAACATGTAAAGTCCATGGCTTCATATGGATATGGGTTCACTAGACAAGAAGTTACAGATCTGGAAAAGAGAAATGGATTACGGCCCTTGACTAAGGTAACGGGTGTGTAACACTAAAGGAAAAAAAATCGTAATTAAGTTTGTTTTCTCATTGACAATTACTTCACAGTACTATAGATGCTTGCTAGTATGTAGAGCTAACATATAAGTGACTTAATATCGCAAAAACAACTCTAAAAAGTTGATTTCAGAAAAGGTATGGCAAAATCCAATGAACAAAGTGAACCCAAAATGGCGTCCTACGCAGAAAAAACAAAAACAGACCCTAAAACAATTGAACCCTCAGACATGGTTAGTGTTAAACCTGTATTTATACAGGAAACAGATGTCTTTGGGTCAATATCGGATAGAGAGACTGAAAAAAATATACCTGACTCACCCTGAAATGTATTAAGCTGTCGGTGAAGTAGTACCAGAAAGAACAATTACTGGTCTTCAAAGAATCCGAGGCTTATGGAGAATTTACCTCGATGACGAAGCTGAAAGAGATATTCTCATATCCAAATGCCTCAAAATTCGTGGTAAATCAATCTGGATTTACTGCAGAAATCCACGTGTAACTGCACATGAAAACGTCAACAATGTACGTATAAGAGTAAAAGATATACCTCTTTCAGAAGACGAAGAAATAATTAGGGAGATGAAAAAACATGGCTGCTCAATTTTGAGTAGTATGCGTGAACGGCTTAGATACAACAACAAAGTGACAAACTGTCTAACAGGAGATAGGATCATCATTTGTGATGGACCGCTAACAGAGCACATCCCAAGATCCATTTTCATTGGTAAATATAGAGCCACCATTATCTATCGCGATCAGCCTAGAAACACCCCTCAAAATATGAAATGCTCAAAATGTCTGCAGGAAGGTCATCAAACAAGAGACTGTACAAATGATTGGGTATGTAGGTCATGCGGACAAGAAGGTCACAAACAAAATACATGTACCAAAGATGCTTTCTCAGACGCACTAGATCAATCAGATAAAGAAAACACTAAAGTAAAGAAAGCCATGAAACAAGTGATGAAGATGATGAAACTTCTGAATTGGAATCTGGCACTGATGCAACACAAATATCAGTCAAAACCAACAATGATGAAATATGTGAAAGTGCAACAACTACCGGACTTGAAGGTGCATCAGCTGCTGATTGTGAAGGTGTATCAACTACTGGATATGAAGATGACAACGGACAGTCGCAATCTATTATCAATCCAGTAGCTGATCCACGAAAACGGAAGAAAATCAAAAAAAAAAAGAACAGTAAAAAAACTAGTGAACTAAGTCAAGCTGAAATAACCTTATTCATGTCTGGTAACAAACAGAGCACACAAGAATCAACCAAAAAATCTCAAACTCCTTCAAAGCAACCTGTCAGCATTTCCTTTCTGAAGTCTCCAGTGACACCAACTGAGAAGGTTCACGACAAAGAGAGTGACTCTAATGCCAAGAGGTCAAAAAAACTGTTTCCTAATTATATACATACATGTAATTATTTACCTGTGTTTGTATAAGAATCCAAATCACAACAATATGAATATTAATATTTTATTATTAGTACACATGTATTATTTATCCACATTTCAAAATTTAGCTGACCATTTAACTGTAAGTCTTTGAATTTTATATCACTTAATTGTCAGTCCAAATTACAACAGCTACAAGTTTCCACCCTTAAAAGAAATTTACATTCCTTTGGAAATTATGTACATATTCTCACATCAAATAGTAAGCATCATGCACAAAATCTAAAAATATTCAGATCTTTTTCATGTAGTTTTTTGTGTATTTTTCTTTCACTTGTTGCATAACTACACAAGTACATTTACGTCACACTTTTGTTATCAAATAGCTATTCAGAAACGTTTCCGAGTAATCCTAATAAATCCTTCAATATGTTTGATTCAAAAACTTTGATAAGTCATACAATACAAGCTTTTATAACAAATAAACCAGTTTTTAAGTTAGCTTATCAAGTAGCCAATTGCACCATTGGCTCTTTAAATATTATGTAAATAAAAGTCCAGTATTTATTTTGATGTTACATAAAAAAAAATAGTTGCTTATTTTATGTTTAGCTTAAAGCTATGTTTTTTTCATCAACTATCTCTGTATATATTTTGCTACTGATTGTATTTTTATGTATGTTTACAAACTTAAAGAGTCCAAAATATTTTTTTTGGGACACAGAGGAGTTTGTATCTGAAGTCAAATTGTTGACCCAAATCATGACCTATATATTGAGGTCAATAATTGGAACGTTGTGTTATGTTTACACATTTATAATCATGATTATTATGTATGTACATGTAATTGGACATAGATGTAAATATAGAAAAATTTAATTTTGATAAAGATATTTAAAAAGAAAAATCAACAAAGCAAGGATATAGATAAAATCTTAAAATCTAAATTATTGCTGATTTACAAGTTAAATATACTTTCAAACACAACAGAACTCAGTAATTATCTAACATTCCCTCCTAATATTAACATGTTAATACAAAATGACAAACAAAAACTGTATCCATGTCTGCACTGTAAATACCAACGGGTTACAAAAATCTGAAAAAAACAAATACAATTATTGAATGGGCTAATCAACAAAAATGTGATATAGTATTCCTACAAGAAACGCATTTCACTCAAACCTTAGAACCAAAGCTAAAACAAGAATTCAAAGGTGAAGTAATCTTTAGTAACGGGTTAAGTAATGCAAGAGGGGTTGCCATATGGATAAAAAGCAGATTAAACTTTAAGATTATTGACCAATATAAGAATTCAGAAGGTAGATTCATATTAGTTAATATAGAAAAAGATAACAATATATATACATTAGTGAACCTATATGCACCTAATAATTGTAAAATAAGAAACACCTTTTTTAAATCAGTAAAACAATTAATTGAAAATCACAGTATTGGCCAGTTAATAATTGGGGGTGACTTCAACGACATATTATCTATAAGAGATACAAAGAAAAAAGTAGGAAATAAAAAATTTGATAAACCAGTTCATAACCTTAAAATGTTAATCAAGAATCTTAAACTAACTGGTGTCTGGAGAAACAAAAAGATAAATAAAACCCAATTTACCTGGAGAAGGAAAAACTTATCAGAATCTACAAGAATTGATTACTTTTTAGTTAGTGATGAAGTTAATAAAAATTGCATTACATGCGACATAAGACCAATAGTTCTACAACACACTGATCATTACGCTGTCTCATTAAAAATCAACATAAATAGAAACTCAAAAGGGCGAGGTTACTGGAAATTAAATAGCAGCATCTTGGATGATGGACAGTATCAAAAAATTAACCTAGATATTTTATGGGATAACTTTAAAGTTGAGGTAAGGGATTATACCATCTAATACTGTAAATTAAAGGCGAATATAAAAAAAAAAGAAATCTTAGAAAATACATTAAAAACCCTATCTGAAGAAATTGATTGTGATAATTATATAAATGAGAAGAAAGTCAACCTAAAAGAAAACATTGAAAAACAATTAGCAAGTTTATATAATGAAAAAATTAAAGGAAATCAAATTAGATCACGCGTAAAATGGCTAGAAGAAGGGGAGAAAAACACATCTTTTTTTCTTGGTCAGAAAAAACAAGGCAAAGTAAAAAAAAATATAACTCAACTGTATGATGAAAATAACCAAGTAACATATGACCAAAACAAAATACTAAATTTGGAAGTCAATTTTTATACTAAATTATATACTTCAACAAAACCCAATACAGAAAAGCTAAAACAATACTTCGAAACTATCAAAGAAAGTAAAATAATGAATGAATCTGAAAGTAATACATGCGAGGGAAAAATTACTATAAGTGAATGCACAGAGGCTATATTTAAGATGAAATTAAACAAGGCCCCATGGCTGGACGGACTAAATGTTGAGTATTATTGAAAATTTTGGGAACAGATTAAAGATTTCATAGTACCAGTTTTCAACTATTGCTATAAAAAAGGAGAATCAACAAACTCCCAAAAATGTGGAGCCATATCTCTCTTTTTTAAAAAATGATCCCCTCTCCCTTGATAACTATTGACCTATTACATTATTAAACTATGATGTTAAATTACTAGCTTATGCCTTAGCGCAACGACTAAAATCAGTACTACCAAAAATCATTCACTCTGATCAAAAAGGTTACATAAAAACAGATACATAGGTTTTAACATAAGACAAATCCAAGACATTATTGATTATTCTGAAAAATTTAATGTAGATGGTGCAATTTTATTTTTAGACTTTACTAAAGCTTTCGACTCACTTGAGTGGTGCTTTATGTTTGAATCTTTAAAAAGATTTGGTTTTAAAAAAGAATTCATAAAATGGGTTGAAACTATGTATACAGACATAAAAGGATGTATTTTAAATAATGGATGGGTGTCTGCCCCCTTCAATACATGTTGTGAGATTAGACAAGGATGTCAGTTATCTTCGTTCATTTTTGTATTGTGTGTTGAAATAATGGCAATTAAATTAAGAGAAAATAAGGAATTAAAAGGATTTCAAATCAAATTAGATGGAAAATCTTGCTCACTAAAAATATGTCAACTGGTAGATGATACTCAATTGTTTTTAAAAACACACAATCAATATTTATACCAATATAAACAATATTCAATGATCTAATTACAGTGTTGAATAGGTAACCTTTTAGAATAAGTTTATTTAAAGGAGCGACAAGTTTACATGGATCATTTCTAAATTTCAGGGCACGGTTAACAACATTTCCGTAAAAATGAGGATGTGCTATCCCGTTTGAAATAAGTTTTCTACAGGTACAACCAAACTTCAAAACCAAATCTTTATATCTATGGAAAAATTTAGTAGAGGTTTTAAGTAATTTATGGTAACGATATCCCTGGTTTAATAATTTACCAGTAATACATAGGTTGCGTTCGTTAAAATCAAAAACGTCACAACAGACACGGGCATAGCGAACAAGTTGTGAAATATAAACACCGTAAGATGGTGCCAAAGGGACATAACCATCTAAAAATGGAAAATTGACAATAGGGAACGAAAAATCGTCTCTTTTGTCGTAAATTTTAGTGTGGAGTTTCCCAAGATCATTGATATTTTTTAAAATATTCCAAAATGAAATCAGGGACATAATTAACATAAATAAAATTAGTGAAAAAAAAAATAAGAGAATCATACTTAAAACTTTGGAATATTTCCAATTTCTTTTATTGCGAAGCAAATGTAAGCTGTGACCTAGTTAGTTCATGACGGCACATGACATCTGTCCGGTCGGGTGATATGCATTATTTGAAATTCGCTATTCTACTCTTCTGTCATGTGTATATATAATTTATCATATCTATTATAGCTACACTGAATTAGTATTGTTATTAGTTCACACAATACAATGCTTGGATACTGCATGCCATTCATGTATCGTTAATTATACCACGTGTACTTTCGATCCTTTTTTTTATCTTCGGTTTGATCGCAAAAAATACCATTTACTGAAGAAAAAAAAACTTACCTAAACATTTAAGACTCCGTTTCACAATTACACGGAGTAAACTAACTAAAATTTCGAAATTCTACTGTCGGCTAAAAAGTCAAGCTATCAGTATCGAAGATCATCATCAATGTCACGGTTCAGTGAAGCTTCAATAAATAAATCTATGATTTACCCACTCCTGTAAATTCTCCTTATTACCCAGTAAGGGGTGTTCCTTAGATAGGAAGCTAATACATAAGAAAGAAAGATACAGGTCAGGTTAAGAAACGTACTGTATTCCGGTATGAAATTGTACTCTTTAGAACTGCTATCATGTATGACTTTTGTAATAAATACAACTAACTTTATAGATAAACTTATTGAATATTTTCCCCTAAATATTCAATGACTAATTCAAGGGATACTTAATTGAAGCTGTAGATTAAGTAAATTGTTAACAGCAAAAGTGCAATAAACTTTGATTAATTTAAAAAATAAGAAGTTACAGATCTTGCTACTGGTTTTGCCCTCATAATCAATATTAAACCAAGAAATGAAGAACTTACCTAGAGATGGTTTGAGGGTTTCAAGAACTTAGAGTGGTTAAACCTAGAATTTGGCGATCAACCTACCAAATGTGGTTCTGCTAATGTTGAACAGTACTTTGCAAGCTGAGAACAAATATCATCTTCAGGAGGAACCACATCTAATAAGTAATATTGACGAGAAGAGTATAACACTAAATCATAAACCATCTAATGTTTCATCTGGATGTGGAAATGCCTCCGGATTTGCTTTACCTCCATATTTTGTATTCGAAGAGAAGAGAATGAAGAATGGTGCAACACATTGTGCTGTTGGTGCAGTAGCAGACCCCAATACCAACATATTCCTACAATATTTGACTGACCATTTTCTGAAATATGTAGAAACAATGACAACATACATCTACTCCTTGATGGGCATAATTCACATGCTGTAGTTGACATAAATGAAAGGGCACAATAACACCACATCATAATTCACCTCTTACCAGCTCATACCTCAAATATATTACAACCTTCGGATGTTGGATGTAATGGGCCGTTACAACGTATTTATGATCATGAATGTCACAAAACCAAGCGTCAGAACTCCTCAGTCATAATCAGATACAACATATGTGAGCTGTCCTGCAAAGCTTATCAGAAAGCACTATCTCCAGAGAACATTCAGTCAGCATTTATGAAGACTAGAATATATCCCTTGGATAAAAGTGTCATCAAAAAAGATCAACTGAAACCATCAGAGGTGTTTACAGCAATTGCTGAATGCAGAGACTACGGATGAACCAAAAACAGATGATATAAAAGCAGTTGAAGTTGATACAAATGGAAAAGTAACGGAAGCTGTTGAAAATGCTGCGACTCATTTATAAGTTTTTGAAGATTTGCAAGATCATGGTGTTTCTGTTCAACACTTCTTTGTCGAAAGAATAAACAAACTAAAGAAAATTAAGTCAGAAAACGGCTAGAAAGGAAGAAAACCCTTGAAAAGATTTATCCGGTATGCCCATAACTAAAACTGAGGTAGCAGAAAAGGAAAAACAGCATGTTGAAAACCATTAAAAAACGCTGTGTTTGTAAATGGTACAAAGCCAGTCAAATTAGACTTGGAGATAGTATTGAACTTATCAAATGGGTGCAGTGTGACAATTATAGATCAGGTACATCTCAAATATCGTACAGAACTGAGGGCTGAAAGGGGGAATGCCAAGTGTTACTGCATGCATTGCAAGGACATGGAATTGAACATTTTACCCTATTTCTTTTGTTATTGTTACTTGTTGATTATTTATCGTTAAATTCAATTTTTGTTACTTTATGCGAAAATGCAATGTGCATGGTCTCATCTGTGTGACGTCACAAAGTTGAACATCTGGTGGACGAACTTGAGGAGCAAAAGTAGAACAGACATTAATTTCAGGTAAGTGTTCCTTGTTGCGTTTTCGATATACTTAGGACTTTTGTTGATTTTTTTGCACGTCAAAGTTAAGATTTTTTGCACTGCGATATTTGTAAGGTGGACAAACTTTGGGTAGTCGATGATAAATCATGGAAAATGGAAATTAACAGGACTAAACTGAAAAATACGACACGTGTGAAATGAACCGAAAATACAAAATCCATACCACAAACGAGATCACATAACACAATATTCAACCGTACTTACAGAAGAAACGTCATAACTGAATACATGAATTTTGGATGTATAAATACCGAAACACGATGTATATCAATGTGATTTCACAATCAGAAAAAAACAGTCATATTCAAGAATATTTATTAGTATTTACTTTGGGATACCATACGGCATATTTTGGTAATAGTGAACAACAAGTAAAACATGCTACACAGAGGAACAAGTGATCAGTATGCTCGAATTATTATTGACAATATATTTGTTGAATTTGGAGGTAGAGACTTTTTACACAAATTATCGGAATTCCGGTAGGAACGAATTCATCTCCTTAATGACCTCTTTTTATTTTCATATTAGTCGGAGTTCCTTCAGACGATTGTCAAAAACAAGGAAGATCAAAGAAGTCAGATCATTAAATTTAGCATTCTGATATATTGATAATGTTTTATCACTTAACAATCCATTTTTTCTGATTGGATTCCAGTAATATATCCTCCAAAACTAGACACTAAAAAAACAAGACACGAATTTCTCTGCCTCATTCTTACACTTATACCTTGAATTCGACATAAGCGGTCACCATAGTACCAGCATCTAGGACAAACGAGACAATTTTAATTTTGAAAATATCAATTTCCCGCATCTAAGACGTACAAAATAAAATAAAAAATTGGAATGGGGAATGTGTCAAAGGGACAACAACCCGACATTAGAGCAGAAAACTGCCGTAGGCCAAAATTGGTCTTCAACGCAGCAATAAAATCTCGCCCCGAGGTATGCCTCAGCTGACCCCCAAATAAAAATGTGTACTTGTTCAGTGAACATGGACATCATACTTAACTCCAAAACATATTGTTACGGTTTATTCATTTTTGATCATTTCTTTTGTGGGTCACGTTCTTTATATTGGTAATGAAATGTAAATACTATTATAGATGAAAAGGCAAATGATACGGGAAATGGGAACAAATCTAAAGACTATATATTTTTATCATTGTATGATGTATGTGACAAGTGTAGAATTTACTATTTTATTGTACGAGTTATACATTTAACTTACAGTCAAGTAAAAATAACGTGATTCTCTGGTTTCTTGTTGTAGTTATACCGGTATCAACGATCATAAGTCTCCAAGACATGTAGCTTGTATCCCTTTTTATTAACGGGTCACTTGAACCCTGGGGCCGCCATTGTTTATTTACAAGGTTTTTATAAAAGTCCCCGTATGTTTAAAGTGCAGTTTGTGTCGTGACGTCATTTGACTTAGAAACGTCAAAAGTGTGTCCAAATCGTGTCCAAAGTGTGTCGTGTACTATAAATTCATGCGCGACATTCTCTCTTATTCAGTCTTGTTCCTCCTGGGCAGTCATAATGTTCAATTATAAACAAACTAGCAGAAATAGAAAATTTATATATCCAGTTATTTCGTCAAGGTAAAGTTCTAATAATTTAGGATTTTGAGGATTATTATTAATATTTATTCTAGATCTTTTTATTACAAAGGCTTATTAGGATCACGCTAGCTAAATAAGAAAGTTCGTTGTGAATATTTATACAGTAACGCCGATTGCGGAACACCGCGGAAACCGTCATTTTTAACTATAACTGTTAATTTCTTCTATGAATTTTCCTGAAATATATTAACTTAAGTCTTCAATTCATGCTGACATGTGTAAGGATCTGTAAGGATTATATGCTTTGATTATTTATTAAGTACTTTTGGTTATTACGAGTCCACTTGCCCATTTTGAACCAGAGCTACCCCAGCCCTCCCCCCACTTTTGTAACTACCACAGGTACCAGAGAAGTAACCAGTTGTTATTGACTATATATTTCGTTCCTGTATAAAGTTATAGCTATAACAGAGTCTTGTTATAACAGTTATTTGTTAAACTTATTGATTATATAAATCATATCAATATGTAATGCTGAATACCTCGTCAGTCTAACTTATTCAATTATACATATTAAGTTCAAGATACGACTTTGTATGTATTAATGAAACGCCAAACCGACATTTATACAGCTAGTTAGGCTACCCACCCTACCCCCTTTTTGCTATCGTTACTTATACAAACAAGACCACGGCGGCAGTTGGGCTGAATATTAATCGATTAGTGAGACAACTATTTACCAACAGTCAAATAGTATATATTGACCTCCGCATAGCAGTCACAGTATCTGATATACCAGGCCATAAAGAAGAATAGGTTTGTTTGCCCAAATGCTACCTACCCAAAAAAAGCTGCCTACTCAAAATCTTTTATTGTCTTGATTTGAAGAAGTTTTTTTTTAATCGGATAGCCATGAAAACTTATAAACCATAGATACTACAATTTCTTTTTGTTGGAAAAAAAAAGAAAATGCCTACCTACCTACCCTCTGTCTCAACCTTATGGTAGGGTTTGGGCAAACTAAAATATTTTTAATTGTGGCCCTAGGCAACAGACAATAAAGAAACGTTACCAGCCCCCGACCCACTACAATTTGGTGGCAGCGGTGGTATCCAATCTCTATAAAAATAAAGATTGCCGTTAAAAATGTCAGACTGTGAAGAATCATATGCATGGACTTTTTCAGAGAAACCTCAATATTTGCAGCTGGACTTAGAGCAGCCGTCAGCCCAAGGTCATGCCTAAAAACCAAGACTCCCCGCATCTGCCTCCGAACCATACTTTAATGCTACACCAACAAGAGAGGTACAGATACGGGTAAAGAAAGTCGGAGAAGGTTGCTACGAAAGACAAGAACAACGATGTATATATGACCAACTTGGAACCAGTTATGAAAATACCAGAACTGACCATTATAATGAAGATTTAATACAGATCAATGAACCTACTGGCAGGGCGGTTTATAGAGATAAAGTCGCAGCTGGTTTAGTTGCTCGTGAG
The DNA here is from genome assembly GCF_965363235.1 of Mytilus galloprovincialis. NCBI lineage: Eukaryota > Metazoa > Mollusca > Bivalvia > Mytilida > Mytilidae > Mytilus > Mytilus galloprovincialis. The sequence goes on from NC_134846.1 coordinate 68,223,598, forward strand.
CGAACTATTAATCAGCAGGTATCCCATGGAATGGGAGACACACACTGGAATAGGCGATGTTGAAAACCAGCGTTTAACCCGGCAAAGGGCGTCTTTTCCTAGATTTTATAGCCCAAGTCGTTCAGAGGAGCGAGCTCCAAAGGACTTCACAGGGGTAGAGGTTTTACAGGAAGTCTCTCAGGGTCCAAAATGGACATACACGGGGCCTTCAGAAGGCATGCGGGGGAACCCATGGAAGATCCACACTGGTACGGAAGATCCCAGGGAGTGCACTGGCCATGCACGGGAGTCTTTCAGGACAGTACCTATAGCTACGGGTGGGGATATACTTGGTTATCGCGATAATCAAGGGTTTAGCCGGGGTTCATATGGTATGACAAATGATTATGGAAATAATTATAGGGGTGATAACACGATTACGGGAGGAAATAATTCGCGTAATAAATCATACAGTAGCAATAAGAAACCAGCAACTTTCGACGGAACCAGTAGTTGGCAAGATTATCTTGTACATTTTGAGATGGTAGCGGAAATTAATGGCTGGGACACTATATCAAAAGCGCTAGAATTGGCAACATGTTTACGGGGTTCAGCACAGGCTATTCTTAGTGACCTAAGACCAGATCTCAGTAGAAGCTTCACTCATTTAGTCACTGCCCTTGCTTCGAGATTTCAACCGAGCAATCAGGCTGAACTATATAGAGCGCAGATGAAGAGTACAAAAAAAGAGTGAAAAAAGCCAATCACTTCCGGAACTCGCTCAGGACATCAAAAGTTAACACGGTTAGCATATCCAACTGCCCCTATGGAAGTTCATGAGCAGCTTGCCCTAGACACCGGTTCGACCTTGACAGTTATTTATGTCAGGAAATTTTTTGTCTATTCCGGAGTCACAGACACCAGACAAAGTTTATAAGGGGGTACAGTTGAAACTGGCAAATAGAGAGATAATAATAACTTTCAGGCAGGCCGATTTCAATTTTGAAATTAATGGTCAGAAATTTCAACAACGATTTGTGATTTCAGATTTCGACGCGCCTACTATTGTTGGTTACAATATTTTGTATATCAAAGATTGTAAACTTGACATAAGGGAGAGTAAACTAACTATTGGCAGTAAAAATATGGAAATTATATGTCAAAAAGAGAGTTATATGGTAAACACTTTTAAGCTTGCAACAGAGGAAACTACAGTAATACCCCAAGATCAGAGGTTTTGAGTAAAGTGGTAGGTGATTCTTCTCATTTAGTGCAGGCTACAGTGGAGCCTGTTGACACAAAAGATAAATTATTAATCGCCATTCCTTTAGTCGATCCTAGTCAAGGACGAATAATTTTAAGGATTGCTAATACAAGTAACTTTTAAAAGAATACATTTCTAGCTGAATGTCAAGCATATGCAGATGTTACGGAACCAGCATGCGAAACTGCGGCTGCTAGTCAAAATATATATTCAAGCTTACTGATAAGATTACAAACAAGAGCAATAGCGACAGCTTACCATTACCAGATCATCTGGTAGACTTATTTAAATCAGGTAGCAAATTAATATCGGAGACGCAAACATTGCAATTTCAAAGATTGCTCCAGAAATACAGTAATGCGTTTGCAAAGTCTAAAAACGACTTGGGTTGTACTGATATGATACAACACAAGATAAACACAGGAAACGCAGCTCCAGTCAAACAAAACCCGAGGCGCTTACCTGTTGCAATGCAAGAGGAAGTAGATCGCGAGTTGAGTCGAATGCTTGATGCTGGGGTAATAGAACCATCAATGAGTTATTGGGCAGCCCTATTGTGTTGGTCCGGAAGAAAGATGGGTCCGTCCGCTACCGTATTGACTTCAGAAAAATTAACAGTCTTACAAAACGTGACTCGTACCCACTTCCGCGCACGCAGGACTGACTAGAGGCCCTCCATGTATCTTGGTACTCAACAATCGACCTTCAAAGTGTTTATTGGCAGGTCCCGGTCGACCCAGTCGATAGAGAAAAAACGGCATTTGTCACAAAGGAAGGGCTCTTCCAGTTTCGTTAAATGCCATTTGGTCTTTGTAATGCAGGCGCTTGTTTTGAACGGTTGATGAATGCGTCCTAGCGGGTTTGAATCGGCACATACGTCTACTGTACTCAGACGACATCATTATCTTCTCGGAGTCTTTTGAGCAGCACATCGAACGATTAAAGTTGGTAATATCTAGGTTTGAAAATTTCTCCAAAGAAGCGGGTTTGGTCTTGGAGCAGTACTTTCGCAGGAACAAAACGATGGAGAACACGTCATTGCTTATTTTAGTAAAATTTTCAGCAAAGCAGAACGTCAATATTCCGTCACTAGACGAGAATTGCTCGCAATTGTAGAGTCAGTTAAACACTATCTTCATTACTTGTATGGTAAGAATTTTTTAGTAAGAACTGATCATGGAGCACTGCACTGGCTCATGAACTTCAAAAACCCAGAAGGTCAGATGGCTGGAGGTTCTATCCTCTTATGACTTCAAAATACAACACAGACCCGGTAGAGAGCATTTGATGCCGATGGACTTTCACGAAGACCATGTATCCACTGCACTCATTGCAACCGCCAAGATTCAAAAGAAAGCACGAATAATGACTTAAATACTGTCGATTATCACTTGCGGGTAACCAAGAGGGCAGTTACAAAGTTACAAGGCGAAGAAATAGAATTTGAAAATTCCGAACAGAGCAACCAATGGATACAAAGTAAAAACATGGATGAAATAACAGAAGCACAACAAAATGATGAAGTGATTAAGCTGATATTAAAAATATAATCTGAAAGTAATGAGAAGCCGAAGTGGGAAGAAATTTCAGTACAGAGCAAAGAGCTAAAAACTTACTGGTCGCAATGGGATCAACTAAAATTTATTGATAATGTTTTACATAGAAAATGGATTTCTAATATAAACTCAGAGATGAAGCAGCTGATTCTTCCTTGTTGTTGGAGGGAGGAAATTTTGAAAATGTTGCATGACGATCCAGTAGGAGGCCATTTTGGGGTTCACAGAACAGTATCAAGGGTTTCAAGCAGATTTTATTGGGCGGGGTATAAGGAAAATATAGAGCTATGGTGCAAAAGGTGTGAAATATGCAATTCACGTAAGGGTCAACAAAAACGAGCAAGAGGGGCGATGAAACAGTATTTGGTAGGAGCACCTTTAGAACGGGTTGCATTGGACATTCTTGGTCCTCTGCCTATTACAACTTCTGGGAATAAAGTTATCCTTGTTCTCACAGATCATTTCAGCAGATGGGCGGAGGCATATCCAATACCAAACCAAGAAGCAGAAACGATATCTAAAATTTTTGTAGACGAGTTCATTTGTCATTTTGGTGTGCCAAGACAGGTACTCACAGACCAACGTCGACAGTTTGAATCAAAACTGTTCACTGGCATTTGTAAAAGGTTTAACATTGATAAAACGAGAACCAGCTCCCTACATCCACAAAGTGACGGGATGGTGGAGCGACTCAATAGAACAATAGAGGATATTTTGAGCAAATTTATATGCAAAGACCAGAAAGACTGGGATACACATTTATCTGTGGCGATGATGGCCTACCGTATCTCTGTACATGAAAGCACAGGATTTTCTCCAAGCATGTTAATGTTTGGACGAGAAATTTAACTTCCGATATATTTGATATACGGTCCACATCCTCAAACTGAGAACATAACTGACGTTAGTAATGAGTATTTAGAAAAACTCCAGTCCAATATTTCCAGAGTACATAACTTAGCTAGAAATAAAATGATTGCCTCTAGCGACCGACAACAACGACAACATGACCATTAAATAAATGCGCGAAAATATAGCGTGGGTGATGCAGTGTGGGTTTTTAACCCAACAAAAACAAAAGGTAAGAGTCCAAAACTGCAGTGTCAGTGGACTGGACCTTTTTCATTATTGAGGCATATACAGACTTGACAAGGTGAAGAGTCCACCGAATTCAAGAAACAGGGTCTACATCATGATAGACTGAAGCCATTTATCGGCAACTTCAACAACTGGCATCAAAAGAGCAAAGATGATCTTGATGGAGGAGACTCAAAAGATCGAGCTGTTGAACTTGAAATAGGAAAAGCAAATATTACTAGAAAGAGTACCAGAGATACTAAGCCCCCGGAACGTTACAGTTCCTCTATCTAAATTGTAACAACAAGTCCTGCTGTATATACGGCACAAGATGGTTTTATGTGTAAATATTGAAATCGAACAAATCATTTTGCAGTTTTAAGGTGAAGAGCAGAGAGCTGTTTATCTAGAGTATGCCCAGATGTTACTGATTTACTAAGTTATGTTAAATTATGATTTTTCTGTAAAATACTTACACCTGTTGTACTGGTAATACCCATGGCTCTGGTTCAATATCCCGATGGTCCAAAATTAGTCATTAGTCATAAGTATTAACGATAGTTATCCTCTTTTCTGCAGATGTAGACTTGCCAGATATGCTACAAAACCTATAAGGACCTACCCAGTTTGAGAAGGCATACAAGATATGCACATGGCTCAGAATTTGTACAGTGCCAGTTCTGTGAATAAGAGGTACCAGCAAATGTTAAACATCGTTTGAAATTCCATGAAGAGAGACGGCATGGAATTAAGAATACAAGTCAGAAGGTAAACATGAGAAAGATTAAGTCTGTTGCCAAGAAAGTAACTACTTCAACAGTCAGCCACTTTCAGATGACGCCTGTCAGAAGTCCAACACCAGTATATGTGGACATGCCATCAATTAATCTAACCCCAGATGAAGAGATGCTGTTCCTGGGAAGACCATTACAGACAGGAAGCCCTGTAGAATTATTGAGTTTGTTAGATAGACCTAGACCGAACCAGACAGTTCCTAGTCCACTGACGGCTCCCCAGACAATCACCGCTCCTGTTCCAGTTCCAGACGTTTCAGTGCAGCCAGCTGTTGAACAACCTATTCAGTCACTGCGGGTGACCATCGCCCCAAGTTCTCTGATGCATGCATACTTCACAGCGACTCCGCAACCAGCTGCTGTACAGCCCACCTCACAGTCAACTCAGCCATTGCCGGTGATCAGCACCCCAAGTTCTATGGTACAGCCCACTTCACAGTCAACTCAGCCAGTGTCAGTGACCATCACCCCAAGTTCTCTGATGCAGGCATACTTCACAGCGACTCCGAAACCAGCTGCTGTACAGCCCACCTCACAGTCAACTCAGCCATTGCCGGTGATCAGCACCCCAAGTTCTATGGTACAGCCCACTTCACAGTCAACTCAGCCATTGCCAGTGACCATCATCCCAAGATTTATGATGCAGCCATCTTTTACAGGGACTCCACAACCAGCTGCTGTCAGGGATCTCCATGGCCTGTTTAACGATGGCGCCCGCGCCATCGTCAAATTGTCTTGCGCCATCGTTAAATTGTCTTCCGCCATCGTTCAAAACTTCATCGTTTTTTGTAGCCCGACGCCATTTTTTTTTTATCAATTATAATCAAATGCCCTTAGGCTTTTTATGTTATAATCCAATACAGTTCTAACACCTGAGGGATATCCGGATTAAGATCGCTAATCACTTGTACCTGAGCTTGTACAGGTAGATCTACAAACCAGACAGGAGAATACTATCTGAGGATAGACGATCCATTTGTCGAATTAATCAACTAAGTTTCAGCAAATGATTATGATAATTTAGATTAAATAAATAAATTAATAATCCAGTTACAAAGAAAACAGTTTAACATGTCGAACACGTGCTTTATTTTGACTTACGCAATCAGCATCCCCTTTTTTAAGAAGTACAAAATAAGACGTAAAACAGTAAATATTATTTCATCGCAAATAACTCGAGTACTGCTGTAACGATAATTTAGAATTACTTTAAAAGTTTAAAAGTAAAAACTTATTAAAATATTTCCTGTAAAGAAATATCGTATCGTAATTCCGAATTCATTTCGTATATTACAATCAAATTGATACATCCGCGTTTCCGGTTTCTATTCAGACTCGAAAGATGCATGTAGCACAGCATCAATTTGCCAGATAAAGTCATTAAAAACCTTTTCATTTGTCAACGTTTGCTTTACATGTACAAATCTCTTTAACCTTTTACATAACCCGTACGAATCGTTTTGTTGTTGCTGCAAATGACAGTGTCCATGAAAAATAAGCTCCACATCATATGATTTTTAACCCCCATAACAATTACCAAAAATACAAGAAATCTACATGGGACCCTTCATGACAGCTTTTGGTCATTCTCGACTTAAGGGGGGACCATGAAGACTTGGCATTTGAATGGTTAAAAACGGCAATAAATGAAAATATTGATACTTCTAATTCTATAATGAAAATTCAAATAAATATAATTTAAATAAGCAATGAATTAGCATGTTCACCATTCCTTGTATGGAGGGATAAAATACTTCCGATCACGCTACACTGTACAGCATAAACACGGTTTGTAATCGTGAAAGTTCCTCCATCGTTCAATTTTCATCCATGGAGATCCCTGTGCTGTACAGTCCACTTTACAGTTTTCTCATCCATTGCCGGTGACCATCAGTCTAAGTTCTCTTTGGCAGCCATACTTAACAGAGACTGTAACTCAACAACCAACTGCTGGACAGTCAACAATCCAGTCATTGTTTATTTACAAGGTTTTTATAAAAGTCCCCGTATGTTTAAAGTGCAGTTTGTGTCGTGACGTCATTTGACTTAGAAACGTCCAATGTGTCCAAATCGTTTCCAAAGTGTGTCGTGTACTATAAATTCTCTCTTATTCAGTCTTGTTCCTCCTGGGCAGCCATATTGTTCAATTATAAACAAACTAGCAGAAATAGAAAATTTATATATCCAGTTATTTCGTTAAGTAAAGGTTTTAATAATTTATGTTTTTTAGGATTATTATTAATATTTATTCTAGATCTTTTAATTACAAAGGCTTATTAGGATCACGCTAGCTAAATAAAAAAGTTCATTGTGAATATTTATACAGTAACGCCGATTGCGGAACACCGCGGACACCGTCATTTTTAACTATATCTCATTCTGTTAATTTCTTTTATGAATTTTCCTTAAATATATTAACTTAAGTCTTCAATTTATGCTGACATGTGTAAGGATCTGTAAGGATTATATGCTTTGACTATTTATTGAGTACTTTTGGTTATTACCAGTCCACTTGCCCATTTTGAACCAGAGCTACCACAGCCCCCTCCCCCACCTTTGTAACTATCACAGGTACCAGAGAAGTAACAAGTTGTTATTGACTATATATTTCGTTCCTTTATAAAGTTATAGCTATAACAGAGTCTTTTTATAACAGTTATTTGTTAAACTTATTGATTATATAAATCATATAAATATGTAACGCTGAATACCTCGTCAGTCTAACTTATTAAATTACACATATTAAGTTCGAGGTACGACTTTGTATGTATTAATGAAACGCCAAACCGACATTTATACAGCTAGTTAGGCTACCCACCCCACCTCCTTTTTGCTATCGTTACCTATGCAAACAAGACCACGGCGGCAGTTGAGCTGAATATTAATCGATTAGTGAGACAACTGTTTACCAGCAGTCCAATAAAATATATTGACCTCCGCATAGCAGTCACAGTATCTGATATACCAGGCAACCGACAATAAAGAAACGCTACCAACTCTCGACTCGCTACAATATCAATAAATTAAATTAAAAAACATGCAAGACAAACAAAGGCCAGAGTATGGAACGCCACAGCTGTCTTATGTGGAACTCTGATATTACTTTATGTTGTTTTACTATTACTTGATGATATTTTGTCTTTACTTAATATGGTTTTGACAATACTTAATGATGTTTCGATATTGCACGTTATGATTTCGTATTGACTTGATATAGTTTTGTCATTGCTCAATATGGTTTTGTCATTACTCAATATGGTTTTGTCATTACTCGATGTGGTTGTGTCATTACTCGATGTGGTTGTGACATTAGTCAATGTGGTTTTAACATTACTAGATGTGAATGTGACTTAACGTTATGTAGTTGTTTCATTACATGATGTGGTTTTGTTATTTCGTAATGATGATTTGCCTATTCTTTATATGGTTTTAACATCGTTATTTGATGTGGTCGTGTCATTCTTTGATGTATTTATCGGTAAAAACAAAATAATTTTTTTTTTTTTCTGTAGATGTTTTTTCTTTATATTGAGGACACAAATCAAAAGACTTGTACTTTATTGTTAACAAATTAGACACTTTAAATCAACTCACACTAAAGTAACAGGGAAATGGGGGAGGGGGAGGGGTTGGGCTCGGACTAAGCGACAAAGCATCAATACTATAAAATAAACAACAATGAGCAAAGCCCATACCGCATAGTGAGCTATAAAAGGCCCCGATAAGACAATGTAAAGCAATTCAAACAAGAAAACTAACGGCCTTATTTATGTAAAAAAAATGAACGAAAAACAAATATGTAACACATAAACAAACGACAACCACTGAATTACAGGATCCTGACTTGGGACAGGCACATACATAAATAATGTGGCGGGGTTAAACATGTTAGCGGGATCACAACCCTTCCCCTAACCTGGGACAGTGGTATAACAGTACAACATAAGAACAAACTATAAAAATCAGTTGAAAGAGACGTAAACCTTTTTTTAATCAAGCGTCACTTGTGAGTCTTTTGTAATCGAAACGCGCGTCTGACTCAAGTACAAAATTTCAATCCTGGTAATTATGATAAGTTTATTTGATGTGGTCGACCTTTTGGTTTGGCCATTTGACTAGGGACTTTCCGTATGAATTTTCTTTATAGTTATGTTTTGTTATTTAATTCTGTCCATAGGATAGTTCACTGTTGTATCGCATCATAAAGTTAATTTAGATACGTTGGAAAAAAGTATTTTGCAAATACTGTTTAACATATTTTAAACCACTGTGAACCATTCTACTGCATTGAAAAATACATCAAAACATCTTCAGCTCTTCAACTATTCGGTTCTTGTACATCTTCGGCTTTCAAATAGTCGACTTTGAGCGTTCCTTATTAAGGTAAATCTGGAAAAGCGCTTCGTCAAGTTCAGACTTCTAAAATTGTTTTTCGTGTTGTTTTCATTCTTTGGGAAATTTCAGTCATTATCAAAACTTGAACATAAGATCAACATTTTTTATAAGAAACAAAAATACAGATCTAGCAGTAAAAATGTATGATGAAATAGAAGCTGCAACTCATATATAAAAAAAATTTACGGGAAAGAAATGCACAATATTCAATTTAGAACAAAAACAGTTAATTCCCTTTGTATGTAAGTTTTTGTCATTCTTTTAAAGGGTTGTCGTTATTTTGTTATAGACACAATTTCTATACAGTATCTATTTTATTAAAATATAGGTTGCTGCTAAATATCAAATTAATATCTTTATAATATTTGCCACATAGTCATCACAATAATAACCCAATAGGTCAATTATAATTCTTTGAAAGAATGTAACAAACTAAGTATTAATTTTAAAGACGATACAAACTAGTATCCATAGGCGGATCCAGGGGGGCCTGGGGGCCCGCCCCCCCCCTTTTCGTGGGAAAAATTTGGTTGATTATATAGGGAATCATTGAAGCATGACTGGAGCGGGCCCCTCTTAGGAAAAGTTCTGGATCCGCCACTGGTTTCTGGTATTGAAGAATACATAGACTTTCATTTTAATGTATATATGTCAACTAAATTGCCTAACGGTACACTAGAACTAAATATTGAAGTAAGTAGTTTTACCAAGAAGAAAATGAAAGACGAGTATCATTTTGTTTTATTTTGCCCAGCATATAGATCTGTGCGAATAGACTACTTATATGTTTATTACTATTTATGTCCAAATCGGTACAAGTTAGATAATAAAAGCTTATTGTTAATCTCTGACATTAAGACTGTTATTAATTAATAGCAGCTTGGAAAATAAGATAATATATAGTTGCATAATATTATTGAGTACATAGTTATTATAAAAAGTAAAGTCACAAAAAAACTGAACTCCGAGGAAAATTAAAAAAGGAAAGTCCCTAATCAAAATTAATGGCAATATCAAAAGTTCAAACACGTCAAACGAATGGATAACTAAAGGCAACAATTGGATACCGCCGTTCGAAAGTCATAAATCGATTGAGAGAAAACAATTCCGGGTTACAAACTAAAACCGAGGGAAACACATCAGCTATAAGAGGAAAACTACGAAAACAACAGAAACACTAAAGTGTAACATAAACCAGACGACAAAATAACACACACCGAGACGAACTATAAGATAACAACCGCTATTTTCCTGACTTGGTGTACAAGACATTTGAAGAAAAGTGGTGGGTTGAACATGGTTTTGTGACTAGCCAAACCTCGCGCTTTTATGGCAATGTCAAATATATCACTAAAATGACAACATAACATGATATGACTACAGCACAAATAAATGCAAGATCATTCAAGACAGAGAAATACACAAATAAGCAAATAAGCAAATTATCCCCAATAACAGTAGAAAATTCAATAATAAAAAAAAAAAAAATCGGGAAAATTTTCCCGATATTTTCATTGTACTAATGAACTCAAAATCATTCATTTTTTTTTTGTCGCGTTTATGAATTTCCGGATCTGCGCAGAAATCTACAATGTACTTCCTTTTCCGGTCTCGTTTGTATGAAACTTTGAGTAAAATATATATTTATCAGTCTTGTATAAAATAGGAAGGAACGCAATACCAATTTCATTTTTAATAATTCCTCGATATGAAAAAACGTTACCTGATGATAGCGTTTCTTTGTTTACATTGTATATGACGTCATAACTTTAATAACGTCACAACTTAAATCCCTAACAACAGAACCAAAATCCGGGAAACGTTACGGTATTTCCATTTCTTTTTTTTAACAAATATTAAAGTTACAAAAAATAATTCATACAGACTTCGTTCCCATTTACAGGTAATACCTGCCTCATATTACAATAATACATTTCGACATGCTAATAGTAATCAAAGGTACGTGACGTTACGCACGTTATTGCGTCAATACCGTGTAGTCAACTAGTCCACACTAATAAACAACTTTTCAATAAAATCATAATAGTTAAGGTATATAAAACTTATATCCATAGACTAGACAGGTAAATACTATTCCGAACAAAAGTACAAATTGTTTTATCATATTTTACTATAGTCTGAAATAAGGACAACATATTGACAAAACGTCAAAAATATGCGTGTCAGACGTAACAGACTATACTCATAATAACTTTATCAGGGGTGTTTGTGTTCTTCAAAACAATGTTATATACACGAAAATTCGAATGAATAATATTCTTTATATATAAAGTGTTACAATATTACTGAATTTGCGTTCCTGTAACGACCAACGCTATTTTTTGGCAAAACAAAATATAATTGTTCATTATGGTCAGATTTTGGAAAATGTTAAGTTATCAAAATTTATAGGTTTTAAAATATAAGATTATATGATATTCCGTTTGTGTAAATTACTAAAGAACAAACATAGACCATATCAAAATCGAATTTTTGCAGCACTCACACTACATATATAAATGCAACGGCTTCTGGCAAAAGTCTTGCAAGATCTCCAATGTCGGATTTCGCCGCTTTTAACAAATAAATTGTCATTTGCGACGTATTTATTGAAATTTTAGATTAGCTGCATGCTAAATAGTGTTTTACCGTAATTGTACTTTAACTTTACAAAACAGCTCCATACTTTTTGATAATTTGCTAGTCAAAACGACTTCGTTTTCAAAGAAATAAAATGTCTTGCAAGTTTGTCCACTGGACGATTTTCATACGTTTTCAACGTTGTCGATTCGGGGTACGCTATTTATGGTGGATCATCAGTATATATTTCCTCAGATAGAATTTTCTTGATAGTATAAAAAAAATCCGATAACTGGGGTTGTTCGTTTAGATGAGGTTCTTAAGTTGTGAAAAAGTTTTGTATCACGAGAGGAAAAAATCCTCTTTTTCAAATTTGGGAAGCGTAAAATTGCGATTTTTTTTTTATTTCTCTGCAATAAGATTCATATGTATATAACTTATCAGTAAAAATGAAATTGGGCCTTAAGCGTGCCATGGCTATTTACCTCTCCACATCATACAAAGCTTGTAAACATATGAGATGAATTATAATTAACCTTTTTTTCTGACAATCGTTTCATTTCTTAATCTAATTGTATCACTATTAAAAAAAGTAAAGTGAATTTTATAAGCAAGACCCGTTTAACTTGTAATTCCCGACAAATTTTTCATATTAAAGCAAAATATATATCTTCCTCCTTTTCGGATCTAAATGGGGAAACATTGCATTTTATTACGTTTTATGTCAATTGGTCTCTCTTAGAGAAAAGAGGGACGAAAGATACCAGAGGGACAGTCAAACTCATAAATCGACAATAAACTGACAACGCCATGGCTAAAAATGAAAAGGACAAACAGAGAGTTGTCTCATTGGCACTCATTATACCGTATATATCTTCTCTTTTCATATAGACTCATGCATTACCCAAATACGATATATTTTGTTGTTTGTTGCATTACTTTCAGTGGGAAAAATTTCATGCATATTCAGTACAAACAAACATTAACAAAGAAGTTAAGAAGTATCTATATTGATATGCAAAACAAAAATTGCAAGCGAAATAAAAAAACTTATCCCAAATAATCATTAATCGTCACAATTCTTATATTTTTTAATACGTCAGATGCGCGTTTCATCAACATAATAGTCATCAGTGACGCTCAGATCAAAATAGTCAGAAAGCCAAACATGCTTTAAGTTAAAGAGCAGTGATGACCCAAAATTCCAAACAGTTGTGCCAAATACGGCTAAGGTTATCTATGCCTTGTATAAGAAAATCCTTAGTATTTAAATAAACTCATAGATGATAAAATAATTCATTCTTTTGCAAACAGTTAATTTATAAAAATGGCAATATAATTGATATTCATGTCAACACCGTAACAACTGTCACATTCCTGACTTGGTTTTCTTATGTAGAAAACGGTGAATTAAACCTGGTTTGATAGCTAGCTAAACCTCTCAATTGTATGACAGTCGCATCAAATTTCATTTAATGACAACGATGTGCGAACACTGAAACACCAATGGACGTCAAGTTGGTTACTTATTCCCTATTCCCTATTCGTTACCTATTCCCTATTCCCTATTCGTTACCTATTCGTTACCTATTCGTTACCTATTCCCTATTCCCTATTCGTTACCTATTCGTTACCTATTCCCTATTCCCTATTCGTTACCTATTCCCTATTCCCTATTCGTTACCTATTCCCTATTCCCTATTCGTTACCTATTCGTTACCTATTCCCTATTCCCAATTCGTTACCTATTCGTTACCTATTCCCTATTCCCTATTCGTTACCTATTCCCTATTCCCTATTCCCTATTCGTTACCTATTCGTTACCTATTCCCTATTCCCTATCGTTACCTATTCGTTTCTTATTCCCTATTCCTTATTCGTTACTTATTCGATTTTTAATATCCTTCCCCCTTTTTAATTGTTTATACTCAGAGGCGGATTTAGGGGGGCCAGGGGGCCCGGGCCCCCCCTTTTTGGGAAAAAAATTGGTTGCTTATATGGGGAATCATTGAAGCGTGACTGGAGCGGGCCCCCTCTTAGGTCAGTCAGTGGGCCCCCACTTATGAAAATTTCTGGATCCGCCACTGATACTCTTATATCTGGTAATAGTTCTAAATTTGCTGAGGTAAAATGATCTTTTTATGACCTATTTATATGTGTTTGTGCTCAACCGATCCTTTTACTTTATGTTCGATACTCATTTGTTCCTTATTTGATTTTTATACGTTCTACCTTTTAACTGCTTTATGTCCGTATGTTTGAAGATGGATCTTGGTTCGAAGGGATGAAATCACCGTGTTAGCGCTTGCATATAAAAAAAGATGTGGTATGATTGTCAATGAGACAACACCCCACAATAGACCAAAATGACACAGAAACTATCAACTATAGGTCAATGTACGGCCTTCAACAATGAGCATAGCCCAAACCGTGTAGTCACCTATAAAAGGCCCAGACATGACAATTTCAAACAATTCAAACAACAAAACTAACGGCCGTATTTCATATACAAAAAATAAACGGAAAACAAATATGTAACACAAAAACAAACGATAACTACTTAATTTTAGGCTCTTGTCTAGGGACAGGCACATACTAACATAATGTGGTGGGGTTAAACATGTTAGCAGGGTGTACATCGTTTCGGAGCATGCTATTACTTTGTTTAATTCGTTCCATCACTCGCTTATAATTCGCTTATAATACGTGTACCATACGTTGCACCTTTTAAAACATGATTTTCAATTGTTTTGTTGTCTCTGGTGGTAGATTTGGGTTCTTAGAGGTGATATAACTCTATAAGCGCATATGTACCCGTTCCAGCGCTCGGATAATACCCTGTTAAATATTCGTTACTTATTCGCTTTTAATACGTTTGTTGTACGTTGCACCTTTTAGAAAAGGATTTTCAATTGTGTTCATATCTCTGGTGGTAATAATGTGTTCTTATAGATGAAATACCCCTATTAGCGCGTATGTACCCGTTCCAGCGCTCGGATAATACCCTGTTACTTATTCGTTCCTTATTCGCTTTTAATGCGCGGGGTAAGTATACGTTGCACCTTGAAATAAATCGTTTTTTAATTGTGTTCATGTCTCTGGTGGTAACAATGTGTTCTTAGAGACGAAATGACCCTATTAGAGCGCATGTACCCGTTCCAGCGCTCGGTTAATACCCTGTTACCTATTCGTTACCTATTCACTTATAATACGTTTGTTGTACGTTGCACCTTTTAGAAAAGGATTTTCAATTGTGTCCATGTCTCTGGTGGTAACAATGTGTTCTTAGAGATTAAATGACCCTATTAGCGCGCATGTACCCGTTCCAGCGCTCGGTTAATACCCTGTTACCTATTCGTTACCTATTCGTTACTTATTCGCTTTTAATACGTTTGTTGTACGTTGCACCTTTTAGAAAAGGATTTTCAATTGTGTTCATATCCCTGGTGGTAATAATGTGTTCTTACAGATGAAATACCTCTATTAGCGCGTATGTACCCGTTCCAGCGCTCGGATAATACCCGGTTACTTATTCGCTTTTAATGCACAGGGTATTCGTTGCACCTTGAAATAAATCGTTTTTTAATTGTGTTCATGTCTCTGGTGGTAACAATGTGTTCTTAGAGATGAAATGACCCTATTAGCGCGCATGTACCCGTTCCAGCGCTCGGTTAATACCCTGTTACCTATTCGTTACCTATTCACTTATAATACGTTTGTTGTACGTTGCACCTTTTTGAAAAGGATTTGCAATTGTGTCCATGTCTCTGGTGGTAACAATGTCTTCTTAGAGATGAAATGACTCTATTAGCGTGCATGTACCCGTTCCAGCGCTCGGATAATACCCTGTTACTTATTCGTTCCTTATTCGCTTTTAATGCACGGGGTAAGTATACGTTGCACCTTGAAATCAATCGTTTTTTAATTGTGTTCATGTCTCTGGTGGTAACAATGTGTTCTTAGAGACGAAATGACCATATTAGAGCGCATGTACCCGTTCCAGCGCTCGGTTAATACCCTGTTACCTATTCGTTACCTATTCGTTACCTATTCACTTATAATTTACGAATAAGTAACGAATAGGTAACAGGGTATTAACCGAGCGCTGGAATGGGTACATGCGCGCTAATAGGGTCATTTAATCTCTAAGAACACATTGTTACCACCAGAGACATGGACACAATTGAAAATCCTTGTCTAAAAGGTGCAACGTATAACAAACGTATTATAAGTGAATAGGTAACGAATAGGTAACAGGGTATTAACCGAGCGCTGGAACGGGTACATGCGCTCTAATAGGGTCATTTCGTCTCTAAGAACACATTGTTACCACCAGAGACATGGACACAATTAAAAAACGATTTATTTCACGGTGCAACGTATACTTACCCCGCGCATTAAAAGCGAATAAGGAACGAATAAGTAACAGGGTATTATCCGAGCGCTGGAACGTATACATGCACGCTAATAGAGTCATTTCATCTCTAAGAAGACATTGTTACCACCAGAGACTTGGACACAATTGAAAATCCTTTTCTAAAAGGTGCAACGTACAACAAACGTATTATAAGTGAATAGGTAACGAATAGGTAACAGGGTATTAACCGAGCGCTGGAACGGGTACATGCACGCTAATAGGGTCATTTCATCTCTAAGAACACATTGTTACCACCAGATACATGGACACAATTAAAAATCCTTTTCTAAAAGGTGCAACGTAGAACAAACGAATTATAAGTGAATAGGTAACGAATAGGTAACAGGGTATTAACCGAGCGCCGGAACGGGTACATGCGCGCTAATAGGGTCATTTCATCTCTAAGAACACATTGTTACCACCAGAGACATGAACACAATTAAAAAACGATTTATTTCAAGGTGCAACGAATACCCTGTGCATTAAAAGCGAATAAGGAATGAATAAGTAACCGGGTATTATCCGAGCTCTGGAACGGGTACATACGCGCTAATAGGGGTATTTCATCTATAAGAACACATTATAACCACCAGGGATATGAACACAATTGAAAAACCTTTTCTAAAAGGTGCAACGTACAACAAACGTTTTAAAAGCAAATAAGTAACGAATAGGTAACAGGGTATTAACCGAGCGCTGGAACGGGTACATGCGCGCTAATAGGGTCATTTAATCTCTAAGTACACATTGTTACCACCAGAGACATGGACACAATTGAAAATCCTTTTCTAAAAGGTGCAACGTACAACAAACGTATTATAAGTGAATAGGTAACGAATAAGTAACAGGGTATTAACCGAGCGCTGGAACGGGTACATGCGCTCTAATAGGGTCATTTCGTCTCTAAGAACACATTGTTACCACCAGAGACATGAACACAATTAAAAAACGATTTATTTCAAGGTGCAACGTATACTTACCCCGCGCATTAAAAGCGAATAAGGAACGAATAAGTAACAGGGTATTATCCGAGCGCTGGAACGGGTACATACGCGCTAATAGGGGTATTTTATCTATAAGAACACATTACTACCACCAGAGATATGAACACAATTGAAAATCCTTTTCTAAAAGGTGCAACGTACAACAAACGTATTAAAAGCGAATAAGTAACGAATATTTAACAGGGTATTATCCGAGCGCTGGAACGGGTACATATGCGCTTATAGAGTTATATCACCTCTAAGAACCCAAATCTACCATCAGAGACAACAAAACAATTGAAAATCATGTTTTAAAAGGTGCAACGTATGATACACGTATTATAAGCGAATTATAAGCGAGTGATGGAACGAATTAAACAAAGTAATAGCATGCTCCGAAACGATGTACACCCTGCTAACATGTTTAACCCCACCACATTATGTTAGTATGTGCCTGTCCCTAGACAAGAGCCTGAAATTAAGTAGTTATCGTTTGTTTTTGTGTTACATATTTGTTTTCCGTTTATTTTTTTGTATATGAAATACGGCCGTTAGTTTTGTTGTTTGAATTGTTTGAAATTGTCATGTCTGGGCCTTTTATAGGTGACTACACGGTTTGGGCTATGCTCATTGTTGAAGGCCGTACATTGACCTATAGTTGATAGTTTCTGTGTCATTTTGCTCTATTGTGGGGTGTTGTCTCATTGGCAATCATACCACATCTTTTTTTATATGCAAGCGCTAACACGGTGATTTCATCCCTTCGAACCAAGATCCATCTTCAAACATACGGACATAAAGCAGTTAAAAGGTAGAACGTATAAAAATCAAATAAGGAACAAATGAGTATCGAACATAAAGTAAAAGGATCGGTTGAGCACAAACACATATAAATAGGTCATAAAAAGATCATTTTACCTCAACAAATTTAGAACTATTACCAGATATAAGAGTATAAACAATTAAAAAGGGGGAAGGATATTAAAAATCGAATAAGTAACGAATAAGGAATAGGGAATAAGTAACGAATAGGTAACGATAGGGAATAGGGAATAAGTAACGAATAGGTAACGAATAGGGAATAGGGAACGAATAGGGAATAGGGAATAGGTAACGAATTGGGAATAGGGAATAGGTAACGAATAGGTAACGAATAGGGAATAGGCAACGAATAGGTAACGAATAGGGAATAGGGAATAGGTAACGAATAGGTAACGAATAGTGAATAGGGAATAGGTAACGAATAGGTAACGAATAGGGAATAGGTAACGAATAGGTAACGAATAGGGAATAGGGAATAGGTAACGAATAGGGAATAGGGAATAAGTAACCAACTTGACGTCCATGAAACACCAGACATAATAGGTAAAACTGTCCAAAAAGGTTTAGCGGTCAACATTGTGTTTTAATCTTAATCACTTTAAAAACAAACAAATATGTTACAAAGAAGCACAAAAAGGCATGTAGACAAAGCACATTAGCAAAAATTAAGATAAGAAAACAAAATGTACCATAGCAAAATAACACAAATACTTAATATAAGTACTTTATATTATTGTTACAACTGCTCTCTGGTGTATTTTGTTGTTTGTTTGTCATGTATTGTGTATATTTTCGTTTGCCATAGAATGTATATGATTCTTGCAAATAAAGTATTTATTCGTTTTTCAGAATATATATTTCTAATTGATACGAATGTATGCGTATTGTATTGAAGGATGTAAATACTTTCAAAAACCTTACATCATTTACTATGAATGGAAAACATCTCGTTCATCGTATAACAAGGGAGACTACCTGTTACAACAATGAACTCCTATCCTTCATTTATCACCATTTTCGCAATAACAAATTAAGAAAATAGACAATGGCACGGTGAACAGAGTACTATATTTTTAAATTGTTTGGAGAAAATACCAGACCATAAAGAGTACAGTAAAAGCAAGTGATATTCTTTGGTAACCAATATTAATGATGCAATTGTCAGATATGTATATTTATATGGAAAGTATATTAACATACAAATGTTCTTGCATTATCATATGAACGATATCAAAGTAATAGTAAAAACAATCATCTGAATACTTATAACCTTCTATTGCATATAATTTGTGGGGTTTCTACAGTATTAATTTGCACATCTAAATTATATTCCCATGCAAATTTCACAATAATCAAATGAATCTTCAGAAAAGCAACTTAAATGGTCAATATCATCTGAAGGACACACAGGGGTCAACATCGTTATGGTTTAATAAAGATAGATGTTAAAAAAAAAATATGTCCGGACATGTATACATTTTAAGATCATTCAATAGTTTTCATTATACTATAAAACACCGAAATGAATAAAAGAACATTTAAAGTTTATAAGAACTCCCCTTGTATCCTTGTATGCAACTTTGTCTTGTCGGTATAGAATATTTATTGGACAATAAAGAAAAAGAATGTCATGTATCATTCTATTACTTTGGAAATATGTCTGAATATTCTAATTATGACCAAGGACAGGAGGCGATGACGGTCGACTATTGTAAGAAGTAGAGATTTATTTATTCTCATATGATAATCAATACAAGAGCTTAAAGCTGATCTGATTGCATGGACATTGAGCATTTTTTCATAAATCTTTGACAGACAAAACATTATTTTCTTTGATACATTGAAGTTGTTAAAATAACTCAGTTTACAACATAGTTTTTAAATAGGTTATACAAATCAGTATATGTCACGTGGTAAGGCGGATATACCGAATATTGTCCATTATCACGGTAGGTATAGTGTCCGACTAGGATCGTGGTTTTTCGAGTGATTCGGTCCGTTTTTTTCGAGTGATAAAACATGCGAAAAGTTCAATTAACTGCTATTTCGTAATTATAATAGTTTTTTACCTTACTACCCATCTCATATTGAATACTACGCAAGTTTTGATCAACAAAGAAGCACAATTTCCTTGTATTTAACCAAATAATTCAGTGTTTGTTATTGTACGGGTTTTTTCGAGAGCAACTGTGAAATCGTCCGGGTTTTTAAACAAATGGTCCGGGTTTTTTACAGAAACTTTTAATGAAAAAAAAAGGTATTTTAGACTTTAAAAAATAACATTTTCTAGTATATAACTGTAATAAAGGGAAGGACAATATCACATATTCCCAATAAATCATCAAAAACATATTACTTCGTTGATCAAAATTAAGCTTTTTCAACTTAATGCAAATTTTCTGTTCAGAGAGCGTTCTACAACTTCTTTCCAGAGTTTATTTAGAAATTATAAAGAATTAAAGATGTTTAGAACATAGTACAGGGAACTACGCTACTTTTGATTTTACAGTTAATATGTTTTTTGTGGTGAACCCCGGATATTTAAAAAAAAGTGTAAGAAACCTAATAGACAGCTAAGAAGAATTAGAAAAATCCTGTGTAATGAAAGATATTCTACTAAAAGAGGGATGCACCCCCACCCCGACCCCCACCCCGACTTATACATAAAATTTGAATAAAATTTCATGTATAATCAACAATGAAATGAATAGTTCATTAGCCTCAATATGATCCTTTAGAAATGATAGAAAAATCATGAGTCAAAATGTGTATATGCTATCACCAGCTAGATTGTTTAGTGTTTTGAACGACATCAGGAACAACATTGTAATGTCTTGATAGATATCCATATTTTCCATCTATTAAGGCACTTTTCTTTTATTGAAAGCAAGTTCTCATGGTGTTTAGTCGCTGTATGACCAATTATTACATATGGATAATCAGACTCCTCTTCACAGAAAAGTTGTGACATTAAAAACGCAAAATCAGCACTACTTGAACAGCATTATAGTCTTGATTGGTTTATGTATTTGCCTGTCCCAAGTCAGAGGCCTGTAATTCAGTGGTTGTCGTGTGTTTATGTGTTACATATTTGTTTTTCGTTCATTTTTTATATTGATTATCTTTATATTTCCTCCATATATATGAAGATTTTACAATTTATATTATAAGAACAGATAAGTGAATAAGGCCGTGAGTTTTCTCGTTTGAATTGCTTTACATTGTCATTTCGGGGCCTTTTATAGTTGACTATGCGGTATGGGCTTTGCTCATTGTTGAATGCTGTACAGTTACCTATAATTGCTAATTTCTGTGTCATTTTGGTCTCTTGTGGAGAGTTGTCTCATTGGCAATCATACTACATGTTTTTTTTTTTTTTTTATAATTGCAAGCTTACATAAATACCCAAAACTGCGAACATACAAAACTTTGAAAAATAATTGCTCTGTTGAAGCATACGTGAACCTTAAACTACAACGAAACGAACGGTCGATATTGTCTCAGTTTAGATGCGGAATTCTATCGCAAAGAATTGAAACAGGACTGTTTAGCGGCGAACCTGAGGACCAGTAGAATATGTAAAATGTGTAGCAAAAATGACGTTGAAAGTGAAATTCATTTCCTTATTAACTGTGATTTATATAATGAACTCCGTAATGAACTTTACTCAAGCATACCAGGCAAAGAAACATTTTTAGCTCACCTGGCCAGAAGGGCCAAGTGAGCTTTTCTCATCACTTCTCGTCCGTCGTCCGTCGTCGTTAACTTTTACAAAAATCTTCTCCTCTGAAACTACTGGGCCAAATTAAACCAAACTTAGCCACAATCATCATTGGGGTATCTAGTTTAAAAAATGTGTGGCGTGACCCGGCCAACCAACCAAGATGGCCGCCATGACTAAAAATAGAACATAGGGGTAAAATGCAGTTTTTGGCTTATAACTCAAAAACCAAAGCATTTAGAGCAAATCTGACATGGGTAAAATTGTTTATCAGGTCAAGATCTATCTGCCCTGCAATTTTCAGATGAATCGGACAACCCGTTGTTGGGTTGCTGCCCCTGAATTGGTAATTTTAAGGAAATTTTGCTGTTTTTGGTTATTATTTTGAATATTATTATAGATAGAGATAAACTGTAAACAGCAATAATGTTCAGCAAAGTAAGATTTACAAATAAGTCAACATGACCAAAATGGTCAGTTGACCCCTTTAGGAGTTATTGCCCTTTATAGTCAATTTTTAACCATTTTTGTAAATCTTAGTAATCTTTTACAAAAATCTTCTCCTCTGAAACTACTGGGCCAAATTAAACCAAACTTGGCCACAATCACAATTGGGGTATTTAGTTTAAAAAATGTGTGGCGTGACCCGGCCAACCAACCAAGATGGCCGCCACAGCTAAAAATAGAACATAGGGGTAAAATTCAGTTTTTGGCTTATAACTCAAAAACGAAAGCATTTAGAGCAAATCTGACTGAAGTAAAATTGATTATCAGGTCAAAATCTATCTGCCCTGAAATTTACAGATGAATCGGACAACCCGTTGTTGGGTTGCTGCCCCTGAATTGGTAATTTTAAGGAAATTTTGCCGTTTTTGGTTATCTTGAATATTATTATAGATAGAGATAAACTGTAAACAGCAATAATGTTCAGCAAAGTAAGATTTACAAATAAGTGAACATGACTGAAATGGTCAGTTGACCGCTTTAGGAGTTATTGCCCTTGATAGTCAATTTTTAACCATTTTTCGTCAATCTTAGTAATCTATTACAAAAATCTTCTCCTCTGAAACCACTGGGCCAAATTAAACCAAACTTGGCCACAATCATCCTTGGTGTATCTAGTTTAAAAAATGTGTGGCGTGACCTGGCCAACCAACCAATATGGCCGCCACAGCTAAAAATAGAACATAGGGGCAAAATTCAGTTTTTGGCTTATAACTCAAAAACCAAAGCATTTAGAGCAAATCTGACAGCAGTAAAATTGATTATCAGGTCAAGATCTATATGCCCTGAAATTTTCAGATGAATCGGACAACCTGTTGTTGGGTTGCTGCCCCTGAATTGGTAATTTTAAGGAAATTTTGCTGTTTTTGGTTATTAACTTGAATATTATTATAGATAGAAATAAACTGTAAACAGCAATAATGTTCAGCAAAGTAAGATTTACAAATAAGTCAACATGACTGAAATGGTCAGTTGACCCCTTTAGGAGTTATTGCCCTTTATAGTCAATTTCGAACCATTTTTTGTAAATCTTAGTTATCTTTTACAAAAATCTTCTCCTCTGAAACTACTGGGACAAGTTCATTATAGATAGAGATAATTGTAAGCAGCAAGAATGTTCAGTAAAGTAAGATTTACATCACCATCACCAAAACACAATTTTGTCATGAATCCATCTGCGTCCTTTGTTTAATATTCACATAGACCAAGGTGAGCGACACAGGCTCTTTAGAGCCTCTAGTTATCACTATCACATTGTGAAAGATTAATACAATTTCCAATTTATTTTCCAAGAAGAACATCTAAATATATTTAACAAGCAATTACAAAACGCAGACGATTTATATATGTAAATAATTGAACTACAGGACTCCAATATGAAATGATTTTTAGATTTATCTTGTTTAAGTGACGTATATATCCAATGGGCCGGGTGTACAAACAGTGTATTGAAAATATTGTTATACTTCTTAAATTTGTATATATACACAATGTCACTATAATAAATAAATTCGTATTCGTAGTAGCATTTAAACATTTTTAGAATGAGGCGCGGAAGCACAAAATGTACATCGGTCAATGCTTTTACACCCCAATGAAGTAAAAAAAGAAGTTCATAATTCCAAAAATTAATTCCAGTGTAATCTCTAGAGAATTATATCTAAAAAATCAACTGTGTCTACTTAATTTGTTTTACCTTTGATTGCTATGGTAAAGCTTGTATCAACCGTTCGGTGATTAGGCCACAGTTGAAGTTGTATATTTAAAGATCATCAACTACAGAATAAATAAGAGATTAAACTTTTGGTGGCAGAACAGCTTACTGCTAAACTCTGTTGATTAAAGTGATAATCTGAAAAATGGTTGACTATTACTTCCTCTCATTGTGGTGTGCAATAGCACGTGTAAACATAACAAGTCCTATTCAAACTTTTACTACGTCTGATTATATGCAATGTTTCCTAACGATATATGGTGCAAATAAATGAAAGAAACGTGCGAATAAACAGGTTGATTTCTTGCGTTGTTTTTTCTTGGGGTGGAGAGGAAGGGCAGGGGGTCTATAAGTTACAATAAGTTGTTGTAATAGACGAAAACCTCTATGGCCTAAACTGAATACTTATCAGAATGATCCAATACTGTTCTTATAAAAAAAAATGAAAAATCAGAAAATAAATTCCAGTGGCATAGCTTGCATGTATGCTCAGATGCTCAAGCATCCACATCATTTTGACTAAAAAAATATATATTATTGCTTGTGTTCACAGCAGATACACACAAGTATCCGAATGTAACAAAGGTGAGGATATGAGAAAAGTGTCCAATCATTTCCGAAGCAGTATGCGTGGTTTTTCCTTTAGGATCGTTTAGTTTATGTAAACAACATGGATACATCGCAGAAAAGTGCTCTCGACTCTTTCATAAAAGTCTACGTCGTCGGCTGCGGCATGCGCAGAGGATGATGATACGCAGACATGTAGACTGGTTTGGTCTAAAATTGAGCCAAGCGATGACATACCAACGTTAATAGTAAACAACTAAACCATCATATCCTGATATCGTTTCCTGTGACATGAAAGACGACGTGATAAAAACTCTACTAGTATTTACTGAAATGGAGTGTGATAATTCCTGGGCTTATAAATACCCCTTTCTATTTAGAATTTTTTTTTTTCAATAAAGGAACAGAGTTCCAATGTCCCTGCATTGCACATATTTTATCTATCTAAGAAACAAGGGCTAAAAATGCACTTTTTATACATTTTTTTAATATCTGAACATGCTCAAGAGAAATAAAAGCTTCATCTAGCAAATGCAATAGGATTTCTATTATAATTTATGTTTCCACGGATCATAATTGGTTAACAAAATTTGATCCGGACTTATTTGTGTTAGTGTCAAACATTGCTGATGATACAAGTTTCACAAAAATCTTGCAATAATTGTACATGTACACACATTACGGCGTAAACAAGACAAGACGGACGGACGCCCGGTATTTCCATGTCCCCTGTAACGCGTTGAGACAAGTAATAATGTTCCGGGAAAGTCACTGTGGAGTCACATCGGTTCCTGTGTTCCGAAGTTCTATAATCATAAGTGTCGCTGTAATGGGTTTGTTTTTGAGATGTCAAATATAAGATTGGGCTTGAAACTCTTTCATCAAATATTATGAATTAAACGAGTAGTTTCGAGAAAACAATAGAATGAAATTCAAAACAGTGTGGCTGTGGCCATTGATTGACACATTAAATTCATCCATTGACTGGGACAATTTAGGTGAACGTTTGTATGTAACGACCACTTCTCACTATGTACTTTTTAAAGACACTTAAACTATGGGGTCACCAAAGGTTCTCAACACCTTAATAAAGTAATTCGAAAAATTAATCAGAAATAACACGATGTTTTGATTTATATCAATTATATAAATCAAAACATAAAGGTTATTCCTGATTATTTTTTCGAATTATTTTATAATTAAAGGCGTTAAGAAACCTTTGGTGACCCCACAGTTTAAACGTCTACCGTAGGTACGTCGTGAACAGTGGTCGTTACAGACAAACGTTCACGTAAATTGTCCCAGTCAATGAATGAATTTAATGTGTCAATCAATGGCCACAGCCACACTGTTTTGGATTTCATTCTATTGTTTTCTCGAAACTACTCTAATAAAAAAAAATCGAAATATATACATTGTAGGGTATTTTGAAATTAAACAAAAATCTAGCCAGTGTCTGATTTTAGTGGAGTACACATACATACAGGAAAAATCATCCGAAAAATATAATTTTCTGCATAAAATGGTCCCCAAAAATTTCGCATCTACATCAATTTAACCCTGGCTACGCCACTGAATTCAATGTTAAGTTACGAAAATTTGAATGAAAAAATACGGGACATAATATTCATTGCTTTACCAACAGATCTTTTCATTTACATTAGCTTAAAATGAAGGAGTTGACATAGCTTTTGCCAATTTCGTTTTCTGTATTTTACAATATGCAGCTGCATTTAACATAATCAATAATACCATTCATTTCCATGTCGAAGCTCTTTAAACTAAAAATTGTGTTTCGTAATATTAAGGCGTGATTTTAAAAATCTCAATATTTTTCGTTTTTGAACATTCTATCAGTTTGCCATGAAAGTGTTTTAGTTGAAAGATACATACAATGATATGTACCTAATGCCTTCGCTGCATATATTGGCCTTGTTAGCACGTGCTTATAAATGCTTTTTAATAAGAATTGTGCTATAATCGTTTCCAGAAGGAATTTATAAAATTAAGAATGGAAATGGGGAATGTGTAAAAGATACAACGACCGGACAAAAGAGCAGAAAACAGATGAAGGCCAACAATGGGTCTTCAACACAACGAAAAATTCTCGCACCTGGAGTCGGGCTTCAGTTTGCTCCTAAAAAAAATGTTTACTAGTTAATGAAAATGGACGTCACACTCCAAAACATATAGATGAACAAATATTAAAAAATGTACATGACCAACAAAGGACTCAATTCCTTCTTGCTACTGTAGAGAGATCTTCCAGTGCTCTAAAACGAATAAAATCCTGCCTGCAATCAACGATGGTGGAGACATACTCAAAGGTCTGTCATTGATGCATGTACTTTCGGAAGTTCAGCTTGATCTTGATCAGGTTATCTCACCATTTTGCTTCAGATGGAAATAAGAACATTAATCTTCTATTGCATAAATGGGTAGTTAGTAGTTATCTGTATAATGCAAGAAAACGCAATACAAGTTTTAAACGAAAAAGCAATACAAGTTTTAAAAGAAAAAGACTACTACAGACGTCTCACCCTTGCCAAAAAAAAAAGCAATACAAGTTTTAAAAGAAAAAGACTACTACAGACGTCTCATCCTTGCCAAGAAAAAACTATACAAGTTTTAAAAGAAAAAGACTACTACAGACGTCTCATCCTTGCCAAGAAAAAGTAATGCAAGTTTTAAAAGAAAAAGACTACTACAGACGTCTCATCCTGGCCAAGAAAAAGCTATACAATTTTTAAAGGAAAAAGACTACTACAGACGTCTCATCCTTGCCAAGAAAAGCTAAACAAGTTTTAAAAGAAATAGACAACTACAGACGTCTCATCCTTGCCAAGAAAAAGCTATACAATTTTTTAAGGAAAAAGACTACTACAGACGTCTCATCCTTGCCAAGAAAAGCTTAACAAGTTTTAAAAGAAAAAGACTACTACAGACGTCTCATCCTTGTCAAGAAAAAGCTATACAAGTTTTAAAAGAAAAAGACTACTACAGACGTCTCATCCTTGCCAAGAAAAAGCTATACAAGTTTTAAAAGAAAAAGACTACTACAGACGTCTCATCCTTGCCAAATGATATGGTTTTGTAATGTTTCTGATAAAATCATGGAAACAATGCCAAAGTCTGGATCATTTAACAAATTGTATGGTTCACATTTACGATTTTTTACAGTTATCATTAAATTTTAAGGATATTTTTTCAACCTCGTGCAATACTCGAGATATTTTTATAATATGTAAAATGCCAAGGTCAATTTTCATCATTAACATGTTGTATTGAGATATTTTTACCATCAGGATTACAAATTTAGAAAAGCGCTTCGGACGCGACGTTTGTAACTTTTTGTTTTTGACAGCACTGAAATTGTTCGTTTGCTGGTGGACTATCAGTCCCCGAGAGCATCATCAACTCAGTCGTCGGGACTTCTCGTACCTACATGATTTAAAACAAACTTTATTAAATTTTCAGTTTTTGAATTTTGAAATTATAAAAAAACTAAGATTTCTACTACCTCAGACAAAGTGGACCTAATATGTATTTGGTTAATTTTTGTATGTTCTTATTTCCTTATAGCTCAATGCTTCGGTTATAACATATTCTTGACTTCCAAATAGTCGTCTTTGATCGCTCATGATGAAGGTAAATCCAGTAAAGCGCTTCGGACGCATGCAATTTATAACGTGTTGTTATTATTGTTAAAGGACATTACAACTGAGCTGTTAATATGCTTAATTTATTCAGCATGTTATTATTGTTAAAGGACATTACAACAGAGCTGTTAATATGTTTAATTTATTCAGCATGGTTTATAACTAACATGATATATCAAGTTTAAAAGTCCTAATATTCTCTGGACCAGAATTTTTTACATTGATTTAATTGTAAAATTTATAGCCCGTATAACTTTTACAAGACATAAATTTTCCACGTTGATATTTCGAATACAAATAACTGTCTCTTTGATCGATTTTCTTTAGAAGATTTATTTGTTTTAAGCTTGTTTGCGTTTAGGTAATGATTTTGGCTTTTAGTGAAGAGAAAAGCATTGCATTAGTAAAATTGTCATGTTTAATCGTTGAAATATCATCGGAAAGTTGTGTAAGTATGTAATTTGATTCGGGAAATTAGTTTTCGTGTGCACGGTAACCTAATCAATGCTTGCATGCTTATGGACCAAAAATTCCGATGATTTTTCATTGCTCAATAATCGAATTAATTCCTGTTTTATAGAAACTATTTCATCATAACAAACAGTAATTCCCTGTTGGTTGTTAATCAATATCATTGATTGTGTGTACAATTTACATATTGCAGAAACGTTTTTATCATTGGACTGTCGTTTAGATAGTACATCTAGATAAAAAGTTTCTAGTTAAAAGTATAACAAAATGGCTGCTTGATTGAGTTTTGTGAACTGGGACGTTTCCACTAGTTTGACTTATTGATTACTCATAATTCATGGATAGTGGAGAATATTTATATTCGGATATTTCAGTAAGTAAGTGTATCTTATTTCAGTATTATTGTATTATTAATGTACTGCTTTCATCACGCAATATCATAGGAATTCGATAATAAGTTGACTTGTTATATTTACAATCTCGATTGTCGATTTTTAAGATACATTTTGAAAGTCTTAAATCATACAAGTTACTGCGTATATTTAAAACGGTTCTAAAGTTCTCAATGACAGCGGATTTTTTGGTGACGGTGTGGGATGTTATAAGTCTTTTCCATGCTTTGATATTTTCTCTTTGCATCTTAACATCTCAGGATTTCAACACTTGAATCGAAGATGATTTTGAGTTAGAAAATTGACCATCATATTTTTGTTACCCATCCACAAGTGTCTGTTGTGTGTGTATGTATGACTAACCTTACTTTCATTTTAACCATTAAGATGTTACAGTTAGGCATGCATGGCTTACTGGAGTTGTTGACTGAATTACACTTAGACTTACTGAAGATTAGATTAACTTCATACTGTAGTTCGAAAACGACGGACATAAACTGCACCTAAAGCCCCGGTCACAACAGATCGTACGATTGTTTGTCGTGGAAGATCTATAAAACAGTTGTTGTGGCACTGTCGTGCAAAATGTAAAAAAAATATTTTGTGTGGTCACATCAGCTACGACATGTTCACGATGGTTCCACGATGGGTACACGACAGAAACAAAATTGTAATTGTTTTGTCGTGGGTTTGTCGCAAGTCGGTCGTGCGACAGTCGGACGACAATCGTGAGTTGTTTGGGTCTATTTTTTCAGGTTTTCATGTCACTGAGTGCGCGTGTTACTGTCATGTCACTGTCGTGCCACTGTCGTTCGATTGTCGTACGACTGTCGCACAACAGTCGTGGGTCACTCGCGCATTTGACTCCGAGCTACTACATGTAGTATATAAATACACAGAAGGCCCGATTTATTGCGTGTCATTTGCCATTTGCTTTCAATATTCTTCAGTGTAATTATAAGATCGGTCCAGGTAAACGACGTTTTTCGTATTAGTTTATATTATAATTCTTCTTGATAAAGCGAATTTAAACCGTTCGATTGACGACCTAACCCACCAACGTCGTGCGTATCGCCGGTTCCTATACTGTTCACGGGCTTGAATTAACACCAACAAGAACATATTTTGCTCTTGTTGCAGTCCGGCAAGGCGCACATTCAGCAGGGCCAAGCGTAATCGTTCTGGTGGAATAGCCATCTCTTCTCCAGCCGTTTTGCCTTCTTCTAAATAATAACGAAAGAATTTGTTGCACGACGAACGTACCACTGTCGTACGACATACAATCAATGTTGTGCGAGCATCATACGAAATTTGGTATTCGTGAGACAATCGTGCGACTGTATCACGAATGTCTTGCGACAGTCGTGAGATTGTCGTACGAGAGTCTTACGATTGTTTTTTTTTTATTAAAATTGTTAATGTTGGTACCCACGAAAATGTGTTAAATTGCACAACAGTCGCACGACTGTGGTAAGACGCTTTCACGACAAGCACAAGATAGTAACACGACAAAAAAATCGTAGAGCAAAAAAGGTGCATGTCCAATTTTCGTCCCACGACACACGACAGCGCCACGATGCTCAAAATATTTTTTGAAAGACAGCTTTAATTCAGTTCAGTATTTGAAAAAAAACGCTGAAAATACTGAATTGAAACCCTATTATGTATTTTCTTTCTTCATTTTTTTTTTAAGTTTTCAGAATCTCTAACATACAATTTTGTCTCATCAACCATCTTGTTACTGGATAGCGTGAAAATATTGTAATTCAATTGTTGCAGAACAAACTATGCATGAAAAATTAACCGAAACGCATCTGCACACCTACAAAATCATTAGATTTCAAGTTCTCAGAGCAGATTGAGTTTTGAGATTACGCCTTCTATGAATAAATGTGCAGAATAATTGTTATGGCATCAATGATCATTTTATAGAAACGTTACAACATACAAAAGCAAAATTTTCTTTAGGCTTTAGGTTGAACTAACTTTTCTCACAATTTGGATTTCAAGTTGTCTGTAAGTTTTTTCAGTTTATCGTTTCTGCATAAAATATATAGTTTTCTTGCTTCACTTATAATCATTTAAAACAGTTCACCTTGTTCGTCATAGGAATGGGGACATTTAATCCGACCCCATGTTGGGAGCGTACCAAGCTCTCGGCACACAAAAGAGTGTTTTAGAACAACTCCTTGTGGGATCCATAGACCCTCACAAGACTTTTCCGTCGTTATTTTCCTTTATCCAATTGTTTACGTATCACAGTTAATTCGTTTCTTGCGAGCATAAGAGCATTACAATGACTTCCTTAAGAATCTGATTAATGTCTCAGGAATTACTTAGTCAATGTTATCTTCTTTCTGAAGTCTGAATGATACAACTATTATTCTATGCATTTAGTTAGTGTCATAAGTTAGTATATATCTTTTTATAGTTAACGTAATATACGTTATAAGTTACCGTTTATATATACCATTTGTTGAATTACGAATAGGATATCTATTTAAAGGCTAGATAACTACTAGATAAACATAACAAAATAAGAAGATGTGGTATTGGATTGCCAATGAGTCAACCATCACTCAACGTTCAAATAAAGTTGATGTAAGCGAGTTTAGGCTACCGTACGAACTTCGACAATGAGAAAACCCCATATTGTATAGTCGGCTATAAAAGGACCCAACATGAACTTGAACAATGCAATTGCCAAACTATAACGGCCTAATTGATAACTAAAATAATTACGAAAAAGAAATGACAGACAACGAACAAACGACAACCACTGAACTGCAGCTTCCTGCCATGGAACTATTGTTGTATTTGATACATTTACTGCATAGCAAAACAGTACGTCGGATGTAGGAGATGCTATTTTGATGTTACTGATGGTCCGAGACCACAATTGTCGTCCCTTGATTTTCGTTGTTCTCCCTTGATTTCGACGAATAAAGTCCCTAGTGTTGACAGTGGGTTACTTGCCAATGTTTTTTATACCCCTTCCAAATACATATCTCCATGTTTTATGCCTCAAATTGCAAGTAGGGGGGTGAAATTACACTGTAAAAAAAATTGGGTCCAGAATTTTAAAGGAAAGTAGTGATTATAGGTCCAGCTGAAAAAGGTTAAAAATTAGCACTTCGGAAACTGTCAAAAGATTTCAAGACGCCCTAAACATTAAATTGTCCATATTTTGAGTTAGAGCCGATGAAGTTTTCTATAATTTTGATACAATTTGTCCCAAAAGTAGTACAACACACTGTAAAAATTTAATTGAGAAAGCACTGGTGGGATTTTTTTTAATTTTCATTTATGTTCTAAAAGAAATTCACTACGAAATAATTGTGGTCTCGGACCTGATATTAAAGTTCACGGAAATTCTACGACTGTATATATTTTTTAAACGTTCGAATTTTCTAACAATCTTATAAGCTTACATTCTAGCTCCAGACTCGTGCAACCTATGGTCAAAATAAACCGCTTAATTCGGCCTCAAATCAAACACTTGTCTATTGTTGACCTGAGATCATGGTTACAATGAAAGAGATAAAATCAATGTCCCATCAGTGTGTTTAATACTATGACAATTTTTTAAATAAGTATTTATATCAAATGAGGACCTATGGTATGACTGCCGATGAGACAACAGAATGAAAATAAAAAAGTAAGCAAATATACGTAACCCTACTGCCTTCAACAATGAAAAAAAACATAACATATAGTCAACTAATCTAAGTTCTAAAACAAAACAATTTCTTTGAAGAACTTTAATTTATGTAAAGTAATTCAATAAAAGAAAAAGATTCTTAGAAGCTGAAATTACCAAGTATACATTCATCACTCATCAGTCGAAAAAAAAAACTGACAACGCCATGGTAATATACGAATAAACGAACAAATCCACAAAACATCACAATTTTTTTCAAATTGGTTATGAATGTTTTCCATTGCATTTTCCATGTGAAAATTAAAATATTGTATTAAAACCTCTTCATCAGCAATGTATGAAAGTGAATTGAATACAAGACTGTTCGATTGTTAGATTCGTTAGATTTCATCCACTTAAGAATTAGGGACCCCAAGGATTTGCTTGATTTAAGATACATGGTCAATTAAACAATTGTATTTCTAACTGAGTGAGTGAAACAAATTTTTGAGAGCTTTGCCATACCTCTTATATTGTTTTTTTTTCAAATATCTCTAGATATATATTAAAAAATATATCATGCCCTTTTCTGTCTTTCATCTTTTCTTTTTTTTTCCGTGTGACGTTAGCTTTCGTAGTTTGTGTTGTTTTATCATCTCAATTTAGTGGTTGTATCGTTGACCATTGACAACTTGTGTACTTTACCATGGGCTGAATCAACTTTACATTCATCAGATATTAGTTGCATATTAATTATTGAAAATTATAGCATAACAATCCTCTAATATTTGTCATTCGTCAGATATTACTTTTCAACCAGAGTTTCATATAATGATCAAATGAATTATTACAACTTTTTGCATAACAATCATTTAATATCACATCAGTTGTTTTAATGTTTATTTTTTTTTTTACTGTACCACGGGTTAATTGAGCTTCAAATTTGATCTTTACATTTGTCTTTCATCAGATATTACTTTTCAACAAACGTTTTTCATGTAAATTATTGAAACTTACATATATGAATACGTACTGAATGGGGGACAGAAAAAGAATCTGACTGAATGTTAGTATACATTGTGACTTTAGGGTACGAATAGACTCCATAAATGTCAGTATGTAAAGGTAAATTGCCGTATGAGTTATAAAACATTTCAGGAATGACTCTAATATTTTTCTGTCTGAAGAAATAACATCAAAAATGTGGTGCACACTGAATAACTCGCGTAGCGTGTTATTTTAAATTCTAATGCAACAACGTTTGTAACGTTTATTTTGATTGGATAACGTCACTTTCCTACATAGCATCAATTGACAATGACAATTGATGCTATGGGACGTACGCGCAAGCGTAGACGGCATATGACAGGTTTTAAATACATGTTTTAACGTTGTTTTCTGTCAGTTTCATCAAAGTTTACTGGCTAACGCGTCGCCAGTAAACTTCATTTGCGACCATCAAATCCCTAATTGATGCCGTCGGAGCTTAAAATACAATACAGTTATCTCCTAAGTAAGCACCACATCTTTTATGTTATTTCTTCAGACAGAAACCGGAGTAAATCATGAAAGAACGCTGATGACGTCACGGTCACGTGACAAAATTATGTCTGAGCTGATAAACAAAACAGCGTCAGCCAATCAGAAGACTTGTTACATACAAAATTAAATCATATAACGATAAGTTTAGTAAACCACATGTTTTACATATTTATTACTTAAATGCACATTTATACCCCTAGGCCCGAAGGAGTTGCAGTTATTTAAGCAATATAACACAAATATATACACACTGCAAAAATTATAAAATATTAAACATCATATATATATATATATATATATATATAGCGTTAGTAAAGAAAGTAATGATATTAATGCAGATGTTGGATGTGTCCACTCTCCTCAAATGACTTTTTATTAAACGGAATAGTAAGCTACATACTGTCAAATAAAGATAGACGTAATTATAACTCTATCCTTTTAAGATAATTTGAAAATCCTGGACAAATATTATTTGAGTCTTTTTCAAGTTGTTTTCGAAAAGATTTATTGATTTTACATGTTTAGAAAACGATGTTTTCCTTTTCATCCTCATTACTATTACTTGTCTACACATTCTATTTGAATTCTTTTATATTTACCCATCTCTATGTCAAAGAAAAGGTCACTGATTTGCATTCTACTTACTATATTTCGGTTTTCAAAATCTTTTTTAAGAATGTATTTGTCTAATTCATATTTTGTTTTAATTTTACTGTACAAGAACATTTTATACTTCTTTAACTAGTTGAAAATATTTTCAAAGCTATCTTTTCTTTCTTTTAATTTTATTTAGAAAGAACTCTTCTCTTGGTTATAGTTTATTTCCTGTATTTTATTAACGTCTGTTTTATTTGTATTGGCTATATTTTCTACATACGAGAACCATGGAAATTTACCAGTTGTGCTGAAACATTTAGATAAACAGAAAGCATCATATATAAGAAAGGATTATTTACTTAAAACATTATGCAATCTTTCAAATATAAATATGTTAATTGTATTCTATAACATTAGGATTTGCAATTTCTTGGCGGCAGCTGTCACTGTTTAGATGTACTTTATTCAGAACTTATTTGTTCCGTGATTATTTATTACTGGACGTATTTACTTTTGTTGTTATTTATAATTATATTGGTAATACTAAATAATGTAATAAATTCACAAACCATGCAGTTGCTAAACAATGCCAGCTGATGATAATGAAACATTATAAAATCTGGATATTACTATGTCGATATTTGAGGGTCTAAAATAGGTTTACAGAATAAAAAATAAAAAGTAAAATCACAAAAATACTGAACTCCGAGGAAAATTTAAAACGGAAAATCCCTAAACAAATGGCAAAATCAAAAGCTAAAACACATCAAACGAATGTCATATTCCTGACTTAGTACAGGCATTTTCTTATGTAGAAAATGGTGGATTGAACATGGTTTTATAGCTATAGCTAAACCTCGCACTTGTATGACAGTCGCATCAAATTCCATTATATTGACAGCGATGAATGAATATAAAGACCCTTGCAGCAAAATCTTTAGTTGATTCGTAGGTTGACGGATGCAAAGTAAAATGTTTGCCTCCATCGAACCCTTATTTCACAGTGGAAAACCCACTTTGCAAGGCCTACCATTATGATTATTTATTTGTTTGTTGAGAAGCAAGAACTTGAGATACTATCAAAGGGATAATACATGACGGACAGACTAACAACAGCCCCAAAATACTACACAGAAAACTTAAGATTGAGCAACATCAGCCCCACTTAGACTGGGGGTAAACTCGTGTGCTCTGGAACGGTAAGCAGAACGAGCTGTGCTCCAGTGGAGATCAGCTGTATTGTGAAAACCAGTTACCGGACTCACTTGACATACAGGATTTTAAAGCGCACTGTTCATATTTTCTTTACTTTAACTTTGGCATTAGATTTGCCTGTTTTGTCTCTTTGTTCGTTCATTTATGGGATAATTTGTAACTATTTATAGATTAAGATAGAGGACAAATTTCTAAATGAATGCAAGTAAAACAGAGGGCAAGATCAAATTGTCTACTGAAATTCATAGATTAGTCGGTCTTAACATGAAAAAGAATGTGACAATGCCATCATTGTCTTTAAAAGTGAGTGGATAGTAAAATATTCTAGTTTTGTACAGCTGAGGCTGCAATTTTGGGATTTTGCGAATACTAAATACGTTACTATTGTTGAGTATGGTTTTGCTAATTTTCCTATCATATGGCGCTTTAAATGGATGAATTTTAAATATGATATTGTTCTATAAATCTTTTTTACAGACACCATCTGACGCTGAACATGTGATGTAAATGTCATGGGATATGTACCAGCATGTCAGGTAAGAATCAATGTATTAAAGTTTCGGAGTAATTTGATTTACCTGAAACTTTATAAATTATTTACAACCAACAACCACAAAAACCAAAACTAAGAATCAGTGTGAAAACTTATTGATCTTTGATCACTCATCATTAAACATGTCTTTGAGGGAATTGATGGTCTGTTTTGTGAGGAATTAATTATTCTTAGGTATCATCCTTCTCATTTAACTGGGGATTTATTGCTATTACAACTCACGCAACACGGGAGCTGTCAACACTGCTATAAATAACGTTTTCCTGTTTACTTTATGTTGATTCAATAATTTCATATATGAATACATTGATTGGGTAAAATATCGATGTTTTTTTATCCAAAAGTAAAATTACAACATCCATAAGCTTTTGGTGTTTTTAGCTGTTCTGATTACTTTTTGATTTTATGCTCTCAGCAAAGTAGGAAGTGCTACAGTCTTGGCACCATACAATACAGTTTGTCTGTAAATGTCAATTTTATGACAAATGGTATTCAAGTATAACTATGGTTGCATCTTCAATTAAATCTAAGACGGTTTCAACCTCCCTAAAAAAAGTAAACGTAAGACTCTTGCAACTTCTAAGACATAGTACAATTCAGACGGTTACACAACGTAAATTTAAGATAGTTGCAACTCCCTTTACAGACTTAATTTCAGAAATTTGCAACTTCCTAGACAATATGTCTGGTTTTTTTTCAGATTTCTATGTTGTGTCTTCTGTACTATCATTTGTACTATTATTTGTCTGTTTGTCTTTTTATTTTTAGCCATGGCGTTGTCAGTTTATTTTTGATCTATGCGTTTTAATGTCCCTCTGGTATCTTTCATTCTAAGACGGTTACTTCACTTTAGACAGAGTAAATTTCAAACAGTTGCAATCCCTAGACAATGTAAGTCTCAGACGGTTGTAACTCCTTCGACGGAGTAAATCTAAGACGGTTGAAACTTTCGTAGACAGAGCAAATTCCAGACGGTTGCAATTTCCTAGTCAGAGTAAATCTAAGACGTTTGCAACTCCCTAGACAAAGTAAATTTTAAGACGTTTGCAACTCCCTAGACAGAGTAAATCTTAGACGGTTGTTTGCTATTCTGTTTATGACCTCTTGGTGTGTATGCTATCAAACACCCTTTTTTGTGTTTGCCTTTCGAAGCAAATATATCACTAAAAGTCCTGTATTTACTTGAAGATAAACAGCTCTTTGGCCCTGTCATTTACTGTTGATTATGTGGATCCTTACAGTATGTGGACCTATGACTTAATATGGACCAATGACATTTTATGGACCTACGACATTTATTTTTATGGTGCACATATTTTTTTTCTGCTGTAATTGTTGTTCAAGAAACAAACTTACACATGCTAAAAGTGATAATTACGATGTCAAAAGAAATTATGTCGCAAATTGGTCTCTTTTATCTTACTCCTTAAATGGTGCACGCTATCTTTAGGTAGAAATGATAAAAGTGAAGGAAATGTTTTGACATTAATGGTCAATGAATCTTTGGTGTTCAGCATCCGATTAGCTGCTAATTATACAGGAAGATGTTTAATGGAAATTGATGGACAAACATTTCCAAGGAAAATAATCCAATGACATGGCTACTACTTGTGATAATACTTGAATTAATTACAGAAATGAAGAATTTAAGAAAAGTTGAAACGAAAACAAAAATATACGTTTCAACTTTTACTATGACGGTTTGATTTTTAACGATATTGCATTGGTTAAGTTTGTTCATTGGACGACCACTAAAAAGGTGGTATCAATCCCCACCTGGTAGGAGCTGAAAATACCATTCATTAATATTCTGCAACACTAAATGAAGAAAACAATTGTGTAAAAAAATAGAAAATAAATTCACGAAAAAAATAAGTATTCGTAGCACAGAACAGATGAAAATGAATAGTCAATCCTCAAAACCCCTCCTGACCAGGCAGCCCCTATCAAATGGTCGGCCCCTTAGCATGTATCCAGCTAGGTTTAAGTACACTATGACTCTACTATAATAGTATATAAATGTAGCGAATTAACATACATTATAATCTATGATTCAGGGCACGAAGCTAACAACAGTCAGCTGAAGAATTTAGCTGAACGTCTTCTTCAACAAGACATCAAGGACCACGAAGGAGCCAGCGGTAGTTTGTTTTATAAATTTACTGGGTAAGTGTAATAAGTCTTACATTAAGTGCATAATTGATTAAACATAATCAAATAAAAAAATAAGGAGTAACTAATATTCTAAACTAAAAGTATATTCTAAAACAACAATGGCAATGAATATTTACCAATTCTGCAGAGTATTTAGACGATCATCATTTGAACAATTTGCGAGTAAATATAAAATAGCGATTAAGAGAACTAATTCGAATTAGTAAATTGGAAGGGAATCTTTCAAATTGTTTTACCCCTTGTCAACCAATTGTTTCCTGTACGGTCCTGAATTTGTTTCTGAATTTTATCGTTCAAAAAAGCTAACTGTCTATACAGAATAACAGCCCGTTGTTAACCTACCGAATAAGACTATTTACCGGATTTGTTATCACATAAGCAACACGACGGGTGCCGCATGTGGAGCAGGATCTGCTTACCCTTCCGGAGCACCTGAAATCACCCCTAGTTTTTTGGTGGGGTTCGTGTTGTTTATTCTTTAGTTTTCTATGTTGTGTCGTGTGTGCTGTTGTTTGTTTGTCTTTTTCATTTTTAGCCATGGCGTTGTCAGTTTGTTTTAGATTTATGAGTTTGACTGTCCCTTTGGTATCTTTCGTCCCTCATTTTTAAGGCAAATTTTTGAATTGCTCTGGTTAAGAATAGTATTACATTTACCATGTGGTGTTAAATAGACGCTGGGAAGAAAAATAACATACCCATACTTTATGAAAGTGGGCCGATGAAAGTACCTTTAAATTACGGGATGCGGGCAGGGCCCAAAAATGTTCGTTATTTCTAAGAATTAAATAATATCGTATTGAAGTGAAAAATTTATAAAAGTTATTTATAAAAACTGAAGCAAAATTGAGTTGACACAATTGTTTCTCAATTCAATTTCATAAATGCTTTGAATTGTTAATCACCTTTATATATATATATATTGTTTAGAATGAAGATACAGAATGCCAAGCTTCCACAAGCTTCTATGGTAGCAGGAAGGCTGCAAACAAGAAATGGTGCTATTTGTATTAATGGAAACTACAGTTTATTTTATGATGGCATGTAAGTATTATTTCTGCAATACTTGAAAAGCGAACACTTCCAGTTTGAATGTATTCCTAGTTTTTATGCCCCACCTACGATAGTAGAGGGGCATTATGTTTTCTGGTCTGTGCTTCCGTCCGTCCGTCCGTCCGTTCGTCTCACTTCAGGTTAAAGTTTTTGGTCAAGGTAGTTTTGGATGAAGTTGAAGCCCAATCAACTTGAAACTTAGTATACATGTTTCATATGATATGATCTTTCTAATTTAAATGCCAAAGTAGAGTTTTTACCCCAATTTCATGGTCCACTAAGCATAGAAAATGATAGTGCGAGTGGGTCATCCGTGTACTATGGACACATTCTTGTTGATTGATTGATTGATTGATTGGTGTTTAACGCCACTTTCGGCTCTATTGCACTATTTCATGGCGGTCAGTTTTTATTGGCAGAGGAAGTGAGATAGCTCGGATAAAACCACCGACCACCGGTCCTACTGTTTGAATACAGGCCTTTAATCGAAAGGAAAGCCACAATTCATTTTCATTTTATGAAAAAACACAACTATTAGCTTAAAGAATACTCATTACTTTGTTTCCTTAAACAACCCAACGATAGTTATATTTTAACCAGATTTTAATAATTGCTTAGCAAAGTGGCAACGTTTTTAAACAATGAAGTTCTTCGAAGACTTTGAGGAGTATCAAAACATTTTGATTGCAATTTCCATATACCCTTGACTGCAAACTTGCAAACTTATTAATTGATGTTTTAGATTAAAACGAACAGCAGATGGCGATTTTACTGTGATGATATCTGATATGGCGGTTAGTCTGGAAGATGTCAGAAGCGCACGCAATCGTAAGTTGAAAAACATTAAATATTATAACATAGGGCACAAGATACGCCATACCAATACCTTTCATAAGTTTTTAGAAGTTTCATGCGCATATTAAAGTAACAAAAAAATAAACCATTACCTTTAAACGTAATATTAAAATGAGAACCAACATGACAACATCGCGTAACTCGATCACTTAAGTAGTGATTTGTAATAGTTACCTGACATTTGCGTAGTGCATAGTGTTGAAGAACATTTTCTTAGAAGACATTAAAACAGGAAATATGTTTTTTTTATGAACTGAAATCAGTAACGTCTTCAACGAACAGTCGTTCTAAATTGATGTTCACTAAATGGTCTTTTTCGGCCATTATGTCTGCCATGTTACAAATTACAAATTTATTTCACATTGCCAAAAAAGGCTAATTGATTCCGACTATGAGGATCGATGTCGATCGGTGTCTGCACTGCTAATATCATGGTCACCCACAGACCGACTATGAGGATCGATGTCGATAGTTGTCTGCACTGCTAATATCATGGTCACCCACAGACCGACTATGAGGATCGATGTCGATAGTTGTCTGCACTGCTAATATCATGGTCACCCACAGACCGACTATGAGGATCGATGTCGATAGTTGTCTGCACTGCTAATATCATGGTCACCCACAGACCGACTATGAGGATCGATGTCGATAGTTGTCTGCACTGCTAATATCATGGTCACCCACAGACCGACTATGAGGATCGATGTCGATAGTTGTCTGCACTGCTAATATCATGGTCAACCACAGACCGACTATGAGGATCGATGTCGATAGTTGTCTGCACTGCTAATATCATGGTCACCCACAGACCGACTATGAGGATCGATGTCGATAGTTGTCTGCACTGCTAATATCATGGTCAACCACAGACCGACTATGAGGATCGATGTCGATAGTTGTCTGCACTGCTAATATCATGGTGAGGATCGATGTCGATAGTTGTCTGCACTGCTAATATCATGGTGAGGATCGATGTCGATAGTTGTCTGCACT
Organism: Mytilus galloprovincialis; assembly: GCF_965363235.1. NCBI lineage: Eukaryota > Metazoa > Mollusca > Bivalvia > Mytilida > Mytilidae > Mytilus > Mytilus galloprovincialis. Next base: position 68,265,116 of record NC_134846.1, read on the forward strand.
GCTAATATCATGGTGAGGATCGATGTCGATAGTTGTCTGCACTGCTAATATCATGGTGAGGATCGATGTCGATAGTTGTCTGCACTGCTAATATCATGGTGAGGATCGATGTCGATAGTTGTCTGCACTGCTAATATCATGGTGAGGATCGATGTCGATAGTTGTCTGCACTGCTAATATCATGGTCAACCACAGAATATTAAAAATATTGTCATTAGTTGTAAATGTCAATATCGTGCCGCTATTGAGGAATCTAGTGGTTATCGATTGTTCGATTTGTTCCACAATTCACCACTATAGAAACAATTTAATTGTGATGTTTATTTTTGGGGAACAGTTTACGATGCATGCATGGTTAATGAGTTAAAACAAAAACCTTATACTACAAACAGCACCAGTTATAGTATCATTTTCAGAACAATTTCTGGTAAAAGAATGAAAAATTTTCGTCTACAATTAGGAGACCACCATTTTCCGTACGATGGGGAGGCAGGAGGATTTTGAAAATGAATATCCTGACCTGGTAGGAGCTGAAAATAAATAACCCTGCATAAGACAGGAAGAAAATTATTATTCTGCAAGAATGCACCAAATGCAGGAATCATGTGCAAATAAATCGCGAAAATAAAAAACCATGCTCCCGAATATCAAATGGTCGTCCCCTACTATTATTTTTCCTTGTCATGTTTGATCGGGCAATACTTCCTCGTTATGATTATTGGATTTTTCTTTTTACAAATGCCAGAATACATTTTATACCACGTTTCTCTTTTATGAAAGGCCGTTCATGTCAAAAACCCGATAAAATAACGCGTTAACATTTAACGCGATAAAATCACATTTAACACGATAAATACAGTTTTAACGCGTTTAAATAATTTTTAACGCGTTATTTTATTATTTAACGCGTTAAGCACAAAACTACAAAAAATTACCGAAAATACTTTCTTCTTTCGCCATAACTACAATTTAAGGCGTCAGATTTTACTCGAAACTTACTAAATGAAATGGCCACATGTGTCATAACTTTATCAATTAACGCGATAAAGTTTATTGATTTTCAGCACAGTTTTGATATCATCGTCATTAATTACTTATCGCGTTAAAATAAGAATTAACGCGTTAAATGAAGGTTTAACGTGTTAAAAGAGGGTTTAACGCGTTAAAAGAAGGTTACCGCGTAAAAAGATAAGAAAAATGCAACTTTCACGCGTGACAAGAATTTTTAACGCGTTAAATGCAACTTTAACGCATTAAATGCAACTTTAACACGTTAAATGCAATTTTAACGCGTTAAATGCAACTTTAACGCGTTAAATGCAACTTTAACGCGTTAAAAACAACTTGAAGGCGTTAAATGCAACTATAACGCGTTAAATGCAATTTTAACGCGTTAAAAACAACTTTAACGCGTTAAATGAAACTTTAACACTTTTCATGCAACTTTACAGCGTTAAATGCAACTTTAACGCGTTAAATGCAACTTTAACGCGTTGAATGCAACTTTAACGCGTTTAAAACAACTTTAACGCGTTTTAAAATGCAACTTTAATGCGATAAATGCAACTTTAACGCGTTACATGCAACTTTAACGCGTTACATGCAACTTTAATGCGTTACATACAACTTTAAAGCGTTAAATGCAACTTTAACGCGTTACATGCAACTTTAACGCGTTAAATGCCACTTAAACGCGTTAAATGAAACTTTAACGCGTTAAATGCAACTTTAACGCGTTACATGCAACTTTAAAGCGTTAAATGCAACTTTAAAGCGTTAAATGCAACTTTAACACGTTAAATGAAATTTTAACGCGTTAAATGAAACTTTACATGCAACTTTAAAGCGTTAAATGCAACTTTAACGCGTTACATGCAACTTTAACGCGTTAAATGAAACATTAACGCGTTAAATGCAACTTTAACGCGTTACATGCAACTTTAACGCGTTACATGCAACTTTAACGCGTTACATGCAACTTTAACGCGTTACATGCAACTTTAAAGCGTTACATGCAACTTTAACGCGTTACATGCAACTTTAACGCGTTACATGCAACTTTAACGCGTTAAATGCAACTTTAACGCGTTTAATGCAACTTTACAGCGTTAAATGCAACTTTAACGCGTTACATGCAACTTTAACGCGTTACATGCAACTTTAACGCGTTAAATGCAACTTTAACGCGTTTAAAACAACTTTAACGCGTTAAATGCAACTTTAACGCGTTACATGCAACTTTAACGCGTTACATCAACTTTAACGCGTTACATGCAACTTTAACGCGTTACATGCAACTTAAAAGCGTTACATGAAACTTAAAAGCGTTACATGAAACTTTAACGCGTTAAAAACAACTTTAACGCGTTAAATGCAACTTTAAAGCGTTAAAAACATTTTTAACGCGTTTAATGCAACTTTACAGCGTTAAAAGCTACAGTAACGTGTTGAAAGCAACGTTTAATTTAATTCAACCTTACTTACATGGACTGATCATGTTAATTTAGAAAAGGCCAGCTAGATTTAAATTTGTCAACCTGTCTTTACGCTTCGTCTTGATTTTGTTTATAAGTCAGGTTTTTCAGATATTTTACTTGGTCTTTTTGCATCTTTTGATGTCTGTATCTAACATTAGGGTTTAACATAAACTATGTTAGTTTGACGTATACTTACATAAGTCTCTACAAGTGAAGTTTTTTTGCTGCAGATGGTGAAAACATGACATATCTTTACTATATCTATCAACCATACCTCAGTTAAACATTACAATCGGATATTGTTACACGGCTGTCAGTCAGATAACCGCCCTTTTTTATCTTTTCGCTCACCTGGCGCGAAGGGCCAAGTTAGCTTTTCTCATCACTTGGCGTCCGTCGTCTGTCGTCCGTCGTCTGTCGTCGTTAACTTTTTACATTTGTACTTCTTCTGGAGAACCACGGAATGGAATAGAACCAAACATGGCATGAATGTTCCTGATGAGGTGCTGACCAAGTGTTGTTACTTTGTAGCCGATCCATCATCCAAGATGGCCGCAAGCGAGGGACTTAGTTTAACATAGGACCCAAGGGAAATACATACAAATGTCTTCTTTTAGAAAACCACAGAACAGAATGCAATATTAAACCAAAAAATCTTTTTTTATACGTTTTCAAAAACCCAAGTAGAGTCAGGTGAGCGATACAGGCTCTTGAGAGCCTCTAGTTTTTCATTCGAGCGTCATTGATGAGTCTTATGTAGACGAAACGCTCGTCTGGTGCAAATACAAAATTTCAAACCTGGTATCCATTATGAATTTATCAGCTAGCAATCGTGTGTGAATTGTGAACATATTTAAAACAAGAGACTTTTAAGAGCAGGCATCCAGTATCTAGTAAACCATGCCCAATAAGGTAATGAATCTGTGGCAAAAGTAAGAGGATGACCATTTGATATCCATTGGGGAAAGAGGATGTTTTTCTTTATTTTTACTACTTATTAAGTAGTTTTTTTTTATTGCCGCGCAATCATTCATTTTCGACATTTTTACCTCTAAACTAGAACACACCCGTGATATCGCGGGTCCGTGACTGAATTAAAGTATATAACTATGCGCAAGCCTTATTTTAGTATTAGTAATGTCATCTGATAAAGTCATGCCGATTATAAGATACACAATTTTCTCTGCTTTCAAATCTTTCTGTTTGAACCCGTCGAACTGGAACTTATCAATTATTGGTAATATTAAATATTTGGAAAACAAAAGGTCCTGGAATGGAGTATTTTTTAATCAACAGCATTGTCCTATATTAGTTATAAATGAAGTTGAATTCTTTGATTCGCTGTTTTACGTCATGCCCGCTAACAAATTGAAACTTATTTTTAGTCCAGATTTTTAGTATTCGTATTGTTATCTTAGAAAGTCTTACGGATTAAAATACTACAATAGGTAACAATTTAACAATTTAGTAGTGTCAACCCTGTGATTATGACCCGTTTATATAGCATATTAATCCTGAATACACCGTTTGGTGGTGCGCCTGTCAGATGCGGAACGTACAGATAAGGTTTACAGGTAACAGGTGATTATACTATTGGTATCGGTATCGGACTCGACCCGGAACTTCCTTATTATTGGCGATATTAATTACGTGGAAAACAAAAGGGCCTAGAGTGGTGTAATTTTTAATCTACACCTTTGTACTATATTAGTTGTATATAAAGTTGAATTCTTTGATTCGTCGTTTTTACGTGATGACGGCTGACAAATTGGACCTCGTAATTTTAGTATTATAGATACTGCGTTGTTCTGTAATATGGCATGTATGGAGAACAGATTATTTATCCCCCCCTTAAAATGGGCGCTATAATTAATGCCCTACCTGTAAAGCTGAAAGAGACTCTCTCTGACTGTCCGTCCGTTTCTCTGTCCGTTATCAGTCCTGAATTTTGTTCAAGGTTATGATTGTCTTTCTGATATTGTTTGACTCTAACCCCATTGTTTTATTTTGTATTTACATTGAGTCATAGATCAAATTCATTCGTTCAGTGTATCTTCATTAGTTATTTTAATATGTCATTTGATTGAGTAAAGCCATTTCATTTGATATTTTAAAGTGTGTCTTTCTACGTTGTGATATCACACTATTGTTTCAAGTTGGATAAAGGTTGGTGCCTATTAAAACGTTTTAACCCACTGCATTTGTTTGCACCTGTCCTAAGTCACGTACCTGGTATCGTGGTTGTCGTTTGTTGGTGTGCCTCATAAGTGTTTCTCATTTTCTTTTTATAGATTAGACCGTTGGCTATCCTGTTTGAATGGTTTTACACTAGTCTTTTTTAAGACCCTTTATACCTTGCTGTTCGGTGTGAACCAAGGCTAAACGTTGAAGGCTGTAATTCATTCCCGAGTGTGCTAAAATGTTATCGTCTTCATTGGTGTCATCTTCTTGTGTTTGTGGTGGTTTTTTTTCATTTGCAGCACTTGTTTTTGATAGTATGTTGTTCAAGATACCTGTTACAAATAGGACATTAGAACTTGTATGGTTTTCAGTTAACAAACCGTGTTTGTTATTTTGAAATCTGGTTTGTTAAAGAGAATGGTTTAATCGTGAGAGGATGACGAAATGTAATATCTTCATTATCCTCCTCGTCTGTAATGTCCAGGACACAACGGTACTTAAAAAATGCGAACAGATCATTGTATTCGTTAGCAACATTATTCCATAACTTCATCCAACGATGTTTTAACGTGTTAAACGATGTTTTAACACGTTAAACGATGTTTTAACGCGTTAAAGGATGTTTTATCGCGTTATACGATGTTTTATCGCGTTAAACGATGTTTAAACTCGTTAAATGATGTTTTAGCGCGTTAAATGATATATTAACGCGTTAAATGATGTTTTAACACGTTAAAGTAATGTATCGTAGCAACGTAATTGTGTTGAATTTAACGCGTTAATGTGATTCATTATGACACATGTGGCCAGTGCGACGGGTATTTTAACGCGATAAACGTCTTTTTTCACCTACGGGTTAAATCCCAAACTTGATAATTGCAAAGTTTAACGCGTTAAATATATTGATTTCTTAACGCGTTAAAACTGTATTTATCGCGTTAAATGTTAACGCGTTACTTTATCGGGTTTTTGACATGATCGGCCTTTCATACTCTTTCTTCTCCGACTGAAGTCCTTATACAGAGACTGTTCATGGTATACACGCATTATACAGCCCTGTTCATTTATCTATGTGACCATCGAAACCTCTAATCTATTAAGATAACTTTGACGTCTCTAATGTCTGTTTTGGTTTTTGTTTCTTCCTCTTCATACTTTAATCATTGTTTAGCCATGGTAAAATTGATTGTTGTGTTGTAAAGTGTGGACAAATATGCGCTTTCAAAATTTCCATTTGGGAACTTTAATAGCAGCAATCCCCTGCAAATAGTGGCAGTTGCCAGGTATGTATCCTAATATCCTTTGTGGGAACTTTTTTTTTACGAGATTTTCGTCTTGTGTAATGAATAGAGCCGCATATAACATGGACTGCCTTAGTAAACTCCACACTATCGTATGAAAATATTTGAAGCAAACAAAACAAGGAAGCAGATTGTTGTACATAAGAAGGCCACCGTTCTGTCGCCTTAGAGGAGTAGGCATACAAAATCAATTTTTAATTTCTCTGTTATGTCGTCAGCCACTGTGGTGGGATGTTTTTATGTGATTTTTGTGATTTGATCTTGGTTTGATCGAAAGCAGAATCAAAAAGTTGTTCCGAGTAGTTTTAATTCAGTGTTATAGTATTTTTAATATTTTAACACAAGGGGATTAAGGGGGAAATGCAATATACGTCCACGAGACCAAGACAAAAATGGCCAAACTCTAGAGGCAGCATTCAGTGTTCAACAATAGACAAATAAACTCATCATAGATATAAGATTGACATTTTGTATTTGCGCCAGACGCGCGTTTCTACAAAAGACTCACCAGTGACTCTCGAATAAAAGAAATGTTAAAAAGGCCAAATAAAGTATGAACAGAAGAGCATTGAGGACTAAAATTCCTAAAAATGTTGCCAAATACAGCTACGGTAATGATATCTAGTGTCTATGAAGTATGCCAAGCTATATAAATCGACTAAAATTCATAAAAGTGATGAACGAATTAAAGAATTAAAACACCTGAGTTTTCAAATAACGAAAAACAGTAAGATATAACTTAAGACAATTCGCATGGAAATGTTTTTATTGGATATCGACCCTCTCTTTTAATCTGGATCAATTGATTAACAAAAGATCCATAAAAGAACATACAATAAAGACTGGTACATCAAAAGCCGTTAACAGGCCTGCAGGCAACTTAAGAACCTCTACGATTTGTTGCAAGGGTTAATGAAGAGGACAGAGTGTGTCGTTCTTTCTACACGAGGCATCGGATTAAACGTCCCCATTCTGATCAGACGTGGCTGCGTATTTATACATCCTCACAGATGTAAACGTACGAACCACCATGCAAGGGTTTTACTGCAGGTCGGAAAAAGATCAAAAGTGACCACATTTCTAAGTACCTCTGTCACTCATTAGGTCAGTGACATTTAAGAATGAAATGGACGTTATATATAGGGGGGCAAGGGGTTTAACTGTTATGCTGTTATGGGGCATTTTAATTCTTTGTTATCTGTTATTCTGAAAATATATTTACTGTTAGCTGTTATTGTCTTATTCTTTGTTAGCTGTTATAGGACTATTATCTATTGTGTTATTTGTTATTGTGAGAATCTATTTGCTGTTAACTGTTATTGAAAATTGGAATGTTAGCATTTTGACAGCCAATCTTCCGTAGAAATTGAAGATAATTGAAAATTGTGATTTGAATGGATAATAGTCTCATTGGCACGCTTACCACATCTTCTTACAATGTATATCTATTGGGGTCTTTCTACTGGTAATATCGGGTGGCCCTGTATTTGCAGAAGAATTTCAGTAACATACATCACATAAACATATAAAATCAATTGGACCGTGGACCATTCCAGTATTTATTATTATTATCCTTTGTAATAAATTCCATTGTCTGTGAACATGTAGCATTTTGTACAAATTATAATTCACTTATTACTTGTACAATAACTTATAGTATGGATTTTGTTATAAAAAAAGCATTGGTACACCCTATAGATTTTTTTATTCAATGACTACATTATAATCTTTATGTTGTACTATTACACCACTGTCCCTGATTAGGGGAGGATTGAACACCAACTAGCATGCTAAAGTTGACGCAGTCACATTCTGTATGTGCCTATTTCCAAGTCAGGAGCCTGGATTGAGTGGCTGTAGTTTGTTACTGTGTTACTAAGTTTCTCGTTCACTATTTTGTGGATAAATTAGGCAGTTAGTTTACTCCTTTGAATTGTTTTACATTACTAAGTGGTGTGGGTTTGAATTATGGCTTTGGGAATTATACAAAATCTTTTTCTTTTAGCATTTATATTATAAGTGCTACTCCCTCTCTTTTCATTTACATGAAAGAGAACCCTGACCACCATATTTTTAAAAGCTTTTTAACTGCTTCACATGGCGAAAATTGAAGCTCAGAAACCATTGATGCAAATACAGATGTGTCTTCAGTTTAATTTTTCGACAAATACCCTTTTTAAAATCCTACAGCTTCTCCAATGCTGTACCCAAATTTTCCATATTCTATAATTTCACATAAGATACATGATTGGTGTTTCACTTGGTGTCATCCAAATTTTCACTAGGTCCAATTTCTATTATACTATCAGAATTGTCACTTGAGTCAATTTCTATTATCAGAATAACCATAACTGGCATGCGTGTTTCAGTTACATATGTCCTGTCTCCACTGATCTGGGTATTTTTGTATTTTATAAGTAAGTTTTATCATGAGGTCAAAAATAAAAAAAAATATATTGTGCATCAATGTTTTTTTTTATTACTTGTAAAGTATATATATTGCTTTTCAGAAAAAAAATCTTAAAATCAAATTGATAATAAAGTGTCACTGGCTGCACTATTTTCAAAAATTAAATAAAAAACCCTAAATCATTAAAAATTGATCCCTCAAATGCCCTAGATTAAAAATATCCCTATATCAAAAACAGAAACTAGAAATTTCGTTCAGAAAAATTCAACATCCATACTATAACTTATTGTACAAGTTACGGAAAAAAATCAACCAAGGCAGAACTGCCTCAACGGCCGAAACGTCTTGTTTACACAAATTACAATTTTCTAGGTCCGTACCACAAGTTATATACTAAGATCTACGAGTCATCTACTGGATTGGTCCTGGACAGATTTATTTTCATATTTCATTTACTGTTATCTGTTATTATCCCTTTTCAATTCCTTGTTATCTGTTTTTCACCAAATCAATTCACTGTTTTGCTGTTATGGGTACCCCCTTGCCCCCCCCTCATATATGTATAACTGTCAAGTCAGGGATTCGTTATCACATGTTTAGGTTACATTTATCTACGTCATACAAACTTAATCAGTAAACTCCACCGTGATTCTATCGTACGAAAATATATCTTCTTATTTTTATATTGTTGATGGAGCTCGTTAATTTAGATACTATCCATGTACATACTCATTGGTCCTTTGAATAAACTTATAACAATATTTTCTCTTTATAAAATAGTCATTAGCACTGAAGTATAATATTTTATTGTATCCATGTGTTGTAATTTCTTTGCTATATTATGTTTGTTTCTGTTTTTTTTTTTTTTTTTTTGGTGTTTTATTTTGTCACAAACTTATTATGTTTATATGACAATAAAGATATTATCAAATTTGTATTTAATGTTATCAATTTATATTCCTCGAGTTTTTTTTGTTTTTTTTCATTACTAAGATTGACTATTGTTTAATCGGTACTAACATTGAGTTTGTTTTATTCTTTATTGTAGGAGTATTGTTTTATCGGTACTTACACTGAGTTTTTCCTTTATTGTAGGTGGACGTGACGGACGGGACAGTGTTGACCATGACCTATTACACAGGTTAATACGGAATGGCGTCTGTGTTTGTAAAATTGGAAAAATTAAAGCCAAGTTTCAAGGAGGATCTGCCGGATTATGTTTGTTTTTATTTAGAATTTTAGTTAAATTCATGAGAAACAGTTTAGAAGAACAGGTATGGATTTTAGTTGTAGTTGTTAACTTCTGTGTCGTTTGGTCTTTTGTGGAGACTTGTGTCTTTACATATACACATTCATGGGTCTACAATATGTCGATAAGGCAGCAACCATTTGATTTTCTGGGGGGGAGCTATGGATTTCTTTTCCAGACAAACTTTTTTTTCGCCTACGGCGAAAAACAATCTATTTTTTTGGCGACAAGGAGAAAACAAATTTTTTCTTTCAATTTTAGCATTACATAGAGTGGCAGCTGAGGGTGAAACAAATAATTTTTTTTTCTCAGGGTCAAAAACAAATTATTTTTTTCTCCAAAAACTGGAAACAAACTTTTCTTTCCAAAAAAATCCATAGACCCCCCCCCCCCCCCGAAAATCAAATGGTTGCTGCCTAACTGTATCCTGGCATGGCACAAGGTCATGTTTTTCTCTAATTTTTGTGCAATTTGACCGGTGTGAGAAAAATATTTATCCTCACTAGTGAAAAATCTGTTCTCGGCAAATGATTAGTCAAAATTTGATTATGACGTCAAAATGTTTTGTTTTCTTCTCAATTTACCTATTGTGACGTCATGAAAAAAGGTAACCTTGTCTGATGACGTCGCATATAAAGAACACAAGTTTCTGAAAATCTTTGAAAAAGAATAACTTAAGTCATTAGAAAAACAGATTCCGATACTATAACTCGTATATTACGATATTTCTCCACTCTCGACAGTTTAATTTAATTGTTTAAAGAGCTCGGCAAGCCTCGTGCTTTAAATAATAAAATTTAACTGTCTCGAGCGGAGAAATATCGTAATACACTTGTTGCAGTGTAGGAATCTATATTTCTCTTACCGTTTCTGACGTCTTTATCCTAAATCCATGGGAAGTTGGATGTGTAGTGATTGATAATTTAGTTTTAGATGTAGGATTTTTTTATTAGTGGTTAGTGGCTTGGAACTAGCAGTCAGTAACTGCGAGTACTATCAGATGTGTGTTTTTGTTGTTGGGATATACAAGTACCCAGCCACGTCCACTCTGTGTAGTATTTCTATTTGTATCCATCCGATGAGTTCAGCCTTTTCCAACTGATTTTTATAGTTCGTTTTCATGTTGTACTGTTACACCACTGTCCCATGAGGTTAAGGGGAGGGTTGGGAACCCGCTTACATGTTTAAACCCGCCACATACTGTATGTATATGCCTGTCCGGGTCAGTAGCCTGTAATTCAGTGGTTGATTTGTTACATATTCGTTTTTCGTTCATTTTTTTGTACATAAATTAAGCCGTTAGTTTTCTTGTTTGAATTGTTTTACTTTTGTCATTTCGGACCTTTCACAAGTGACTATGCGGTATGGGCTTTGCTCATTGTTGAAGGCCGTATGGTGACCAATAGTTGTTAATTTCTTTGTCATTTGGTCTTTTGTGGAGAGTTGTCTCATTGATCATATTCGCAATCATACCACATTTCTTTTTTTTATATCATATGCAATCACACCACATGAGCATCTACTTATTTTTATATGCAGACACTCTATTAGTATTCGATATAAACAATATCATAGATATGGTATATGACATTTGTTTTTTTATTCATAGAATCAGACCAACATATGTTACTCTTAATGGTTGCGTCTTTCTTTATTATCTGATTGTTAATATTTACATCTACTAGTACCATACGAAATGTTTTCAAAAGATTGAATCAAATTGGAGATACATTCATTGAACTATCTTTTTAAAATACGATCGTTATATTCAACGACCTTTGTCATAGAACCGCATGATCCTGTCTAGCTTTTCCTTACTCGGTGGGAATCAATGCATTATTTAAGGTCATTGTATGTGTAATATATAGTCGTCGCTGTTGTCATCATTTTATCATCTGTCTACCAGCCTAATGGGAAGTTTAATATTGTTATATTGTCAAGGCGGTCGCTGTGGTATTGGTTACTAAATTCGAATCAGGGTTCGTGCAAATAACAATTGTTGTGTTTTTGGTACACAGTTTATTTGAGTTGATATTGAAAATTTTAACAGTATAATATTATATCGAGACGAAGACATTACTTCTATACTTCTAATTACTTCAGTACTTTCACCATGCAAAAAGAAAAGAAATAGTTATTGATTCCATGATCGCTGAGTTCAAATAACAAAATTTAGAGCATCTATTAATGATTTAAATGATATTTTCCTGAATATTATTTTTTCAAACTTTGCATCTGCATGGGTGATACATGAGGATTTGGATTTGGGGGGGGGGGGGTCACAGAATAGGGGATAATGGGACAAAGATATAAAGAATAGAATAATGATCAAAAAGTATAAAGAATATAGAAAAATGGCACTAAAAATTGAAGAATTCAGAAATAAAGGACTATCTAGACCCTCATAAGTAGGACAAAATAACTATAAAGGAAAAGCGTTCCATTTGCAAAAATGAAGAAGAATCAAGATACGAACTATTATAAATATCGCAAATCAAAAAGGGACAGCCAACATCATGACCATAACCAAAGACAATGTCAAACATCAGTTTATCTATCACTACACATAAAACTAAAGATAGAGCAACATAAATAGGATAGGAATCTCTAGCTGTACTTGTTACAAAAGTCGTGCTGCAAGAGTTTTGTATAGTGTGACATTCCTATTCATAACTAGCATCAATTTTGCGTCTGAAATAGTTACAGCGTATATGTCTCGCTGGTTTGATGAACAGTTTGATAAACCTAAATATTCAATAAGCTTCAGAAATGTCGCTTATTGAAGCATAAAGTAACATGGTGCACAGATTGATTATAAAACGCTACAAACATATTAAATAGAGATTGGTGGTCGATACCTAAAGATTGAAACTGAGATATTCAGCTTGATTTTGCATAATTTCCGGCTGAACGATAATTGCATTTGATTATGCATAATTTAGTATAGGATCAATTTTTGTCATGCAGAGGTTTTTTTCTTCTCCCCCTCTTTTTTTTTTGGATGTTGCTTTCTAGCTAGCATACAATCAGTAAATATGAATCGACGTGCCTTGTTAACTTCTAGTTATAGTCTTCATTTTAAGTTTAATATGCCTTCTTTACTGCAAGAAAAAGCGAAAACTAAACAGTTATGAATAATCAATTGTTTAATATTTTCATTATGTTATTATAGTACATTAGTTACATTAACTATTATTTGCACACCAATGACGTTAACAATTATGTTTTCTTTTGTATTTTTTTTTTTCAAGGCCGCAGAAGTTGTAAAGAAAATGTTAAAAGATGAAGAAGACATGGCTGTGATAGGACTTATAGGTTAGTATGACGGTGGTGTTATAGAACTTTACAGTCAGTATGACGGTGGTATTACAGAACTTGACAGTCAGTATGATGGTGGTGTTACAGAACTTGACAGTCAGTATGATGATGGTGTTACAGAACTTGACAGTCAGTATGATGGTAGTGTTACAGAACTTGACAGTCAGTATGATGGTAGTGTTACAGAACTTGACAGTCAGTGTGAAGGTGGCGTTATAGGACTTGACAGTCTGTATGACATAGTTGTTATATGACTTGACAATCAGTATGAAGGTGTTGTTAGAGGAGGTAACAGTCAGTATGAAGGTTGTGTGATAGACCTTGACAGTCAGTATGAAGGTTGTGTGATAGGACTTGACAGTCAGTATGGAGGTTGTGTGATAAGACTTGACAGTCAGTATGAAGGTGTTGTTAGAGGAGGTAACAGTCAGTATGAAGGTGTTGTTAAAGGAGGTAACAGTCAGTATGAAGGTGTTGTTAGAGGAGGTAACAGTCAGTATGAAGGTTGTGTGATAGGAATTGACAGTCAGTATGAAGGTTGTACACTGTAAATAAAAGTGTTAAGAATCTGAACACTTTTTGAACGCCCTTTTGTAACACTTCTGGAACGCGTAACGGTGTTCTAAATATTAACATTGGTGTTCCAGTTTTTAACATTATGTGTGCATCTTTTGAACGCTATGTGTGTTATTCTTGAACGGATAGTGTGTACTCCTTGAACACCTAGTGTTTGAATCTGGAACGCGTAACAGTGTTCCAGATATTAACTTTCGTGTTCCAGTTTTTAATATCATGTATGCATCTTTCGAACGCTATGTGTTATTCTTGAACGGATAGCGTGTACTCCTTGAACGCCCAGTGTTTGAATCTGGAACATGTCCTTGTGAGCAAATTTGTATGCCGTTACGCGTTCTAAGCCTTGTAACACTTCTGGAACGCTCAGACTGTTTTCCAGAAATATGTGTTAATATCCAGAACACATAGTGTATATTACTGGAACACAATTTTACATGTTCCAGAAAAAGTGTTATATTCTCTGAAACATTATTGTGGTCTTGTAAAACAAATATTTCAAGTGATTAAAACGTCTTTAATTGATTAAAAAAGAAAACATTTAAAAAAAAGTACAATAAAATGTGAAATATTGAAGCAACTTTAAAATGACAAGTTAGAAAAGTTAGAAATATAACATTTGTAATTTGCAAAATGTGTCCAAATATTTACTCATAAACAAAATGTTCGTCATATATTTAAAATTATTATGTTACAACAAAGTCTAGTGTCTTATGAACACAGTGTAACTCATCGTTTGCAACTTCTTAAGTCAAGCACTGTTCTGAATTTCTTGACAAAATACTGATGCCACTGGCTCGTTTATCACCAAAATGTTCCATAATCCACTGTCTGCATAGCACTCAGATGGTCAATATCAAACATAAAATACCCTGTGTATATGCTGCTAGTAGTCGAGTTGGTGTTCATGTAACACTGCTTCCTTGGACACTTTTAAGCATAATTTGAGTCGCCTACAACTGATTTTGAGCTTCCATTTTTAGAGGATTCGTCTATTACTCTTTAACCTTGTTATTCATTAACCGTAAGTTCTAAAATGTAAAATATGAAGTGTATGAGTAAACAAATTATTCATTATGTCGACATTCCTTAAGAATTAGAAACTCCTATTTCGTTTTTGTAATTCCATTATATTGTCAGCATTATAAGATAAGATGCATTTGTTAAAGAGTGGTATACATGTATTTTCAAGTATATGTGCTCTCGTGTTCTATATCTTTTAAAAAAATGATAGGAAGTGTCCAGCAAGTGCTCATAGGTGTTTTAGGCAAAGCTTTATCGTCAACTTAGACTTGTCACTAAATTAAACTCTAAGATTTCAAGAAACTAATTACCATTTGCCTGTATTTAGAAAGATATGTAGTATTTTTTTCACTTATGATCTGTATACGGATATAATTGATGTAATTGCATCGAATTAAGCTGATTAATGTAAACAAGTGAATGGTGTACATTTTATTGATAAATCTGCAATAACAAAACTTGTAAGAAGTCAAAGGACACTCCTATTAAAAATTCTTAAACTAACATATAGTACTTTTATGGTGCAGGATAAGTAGTCATCTCTTGAACTGCAACATGTTCTCTTTATTCTCGAGGTATGCACGAACAATTATCCTTACGTACTGTAGTTACATGTTTGTACCCTATAAAAGTAACATAGGAAAACATTGCAATACATGAATGCAGTGCACAAGGGTGGACATTTGCTAAAATGAATTACTAATTACAAAGTTATTATAAATAACATATACATGAGAAATTTAAAATTTGTGTTGCAGTATGCCTTTTTTACAAACTTCTGTCTTGACATTGCAATGTCATGACAGTTTTTGTATTTGTGAACACATCCTTATGCATTGGTTTTATTTGATTAAAAAATGTACATCCTCAAAAGTGTAGATGATCGTTTGATCTTCTTAATGCTTTCTATACACAATGTTTGAGTCATGTTTGGAATACATGGTGTTCGGAGAAAACGATCAGCTTGACTGACGCATCACGTTCGAGACCAGAACACATTTACAATAGCAAAGATATCATTTAACATTTACGTATAAATTTACAGTGTTAATTTTTTTTAAAACATGATAATTTGAATGTATTCTCTCAAAGAACCGCCTTCTTTTTTAATCGAATTATGACATTACAGCACAGTTAAGGGGGAGGGGAGGGGGCAGTTTTGTGTTCGAACAAAATGTTCTTCTTACATTTATACTTCAGTGTGTCCTGCCCAAGTAGACATTTGTTGATTTCATACTAAAACAAATATTTTTTATGTTCGTCATGTGTTATAAATATAGATACACATACCTATTATATCAGGTTTTGTTGTTAATTTTCTTCAGTGAAGCTTCTCAAGTTCAATCACGATCAAAAACCAAACTTCCGGTACATTAATACGTCACAAGCTGTTATGTACGCTGACATGTTTGGAACACATGGCGTTCGAGGAAAATGGTAAATTTGAACGTATCATGTTCGACACCAGAACGCTTTTACAATAGCAACGTTTTCGTGAGCATTTACGCATTTATATTGTTAAAAATAAATACCAAAAGAACTTAAGTCGTTTAGAAAAAGATTTATATTAAAGACATTAAAAATCAATCAATTGCACGCTTTTACCAGACTATAATTTGGTTATATGCCGATACAGCTAAAATAAATTTATCGTCAAATCATAGTACGAATCACCCTTATGCATCGTCTGTTTGACTCTGAAACAATGAACCCCCCCCCCCCCCCCCCCCCCCCCCAATTACAATATTAGAACATTTTTAGTGTTCATTTTAGAACACTTGTCTTGAATATGTGCGTTAAAAGACTGAACACAATGTGTTATATTCTTTAACGCTGGCGTTCAATGTGGAACACTAATGTTAATAACTGAACATATTGTGTTTAAAATTGGAACGCGTCCAGACGCGTCAGGCGTCCGCAATATTTGCAGTGTATGATATGAATTCACAGTCACCATGAATGTATTGTGATAGAACTTGACAGTCAGTATGCATGTAGTGTGACAGGACTTGACAGTCAGTTTGCATGTAGTGTGATAGGAAATGAAAGTCAGTATGATGTTGAAGTTAAAGAACTTGACAACCAGTATGAAGGTTGTATTATACGGTAGGACTTTACAGTCAGGATTACTGGTGTTATAGATCTTGAGTCAGTGTGACGATGGTGTTACAGTTCTTGACATTCAGTATGAATGTTATGTGATAGGACTTGACAGTCAGTATGAAGATTGTGTGATAGAACTTGACATTCAGTATAAAGGTTGTGTGATAGAACTTGACATTCAGTATGAAGGTTGTGTGATAGGATTAGAGTCAGTATGGAGGTGCTGTGACAGGATTTGACAGTCAGTATGAAGGTTGTGTGATGAGAGTCAGTATAATGGTGGTGTTGAAAAATTTGATAGTCAGAATGAAGGTTGTGTAATCGGACTTGACAGTCAGTATTATGAAAGAATGATAGGACGTATATCTCATAGGGTAGAAGTTTTAGGTCAGTGTGCAATCAGGGTGATAACTTAATTTACCTTTGTTGTGAAAATAGTTGTGACATACCGGTTACTCAATTTTTAAAATAATAATTCCATTACATAGCTATGATGATAATGAGTTTGAAATGATAGCATTGCAATGGATGTGATACTATTGAAATGAATGTAATATGATAACAGTGAGTATAATATGACTTTAGATGTGATATGATATGAATAGATGTGACATGATGATGAGATGACAATGAGTGAGATATATATGAGATGACAATGAGGGAGATATAAGATGACAATAAGTGTGATATGAGATGACAATGAGTGTGATATGAGGTGACAATGACTGAGATACAAGATGACAATGAGTGAGCTATGAGATGACAATGAGTGAGATATGAGATTACAATGAGTGTGATATGAGATGACAATGAGAGAGATATGAGATTACAATGAGTGTGATATGAGATGACAATATGTGTGATATGAGATGACAATGGGTGATATGAGATGTCAATAAGTGAGATATGGGATGTCAAAGAGTGAGATATAATGACAATAAGTGAGATATAATGACAATGGGTGTGATATGAGATGACAATGACTGTGATACAAGATGACAATGAGTGTGATATAAGATGTCAATGAGTGAGATATGAGGTGTCAATAAGTGAGATATGAGATGACAGTGGGTGTGATATGAGATGACAATGGGTGTGACATGAGATGACAATGAGTGAGATATGAGATGACAATAAGCGAGATATAATGACAATGGGTGTGATATGAGATGACAATGAGTGAGATATGTGATATGAGATGACAATGAGTGAGCTATGAGATGTCAATAAGTGAGATATGAGATGTCAATAAGTGAGATATGAGATGTCAATAAGTGAGCTATGAGATGTCAATAAGTGAGATGTCAATAAGTGAGATGTGAAATGTCAATGAGTGAGATATGAGATGACGATGAGTGAGATATGAGATGTCAATAAGTGAGCTATGAGATGTCAATAAGTGAGATGTGAGATGTCAATAAGTTAGATGTGAGATGTCAATGAGTGAGATATGAGATGCCAATGAGTGAGGATATAAGATGATAATGGGTGTGACTTGATTTCATATTGGTGTGGTAATTGTTTATCATAGGGACACTCAGACATACAGTACATTTTTTTCACAACGGATATTATATGCAACTGTTATTACAATACACTGCAATATTTCAAAGAATAGGTAAATGTTACCAAAGGGATAATCAAACTTGTATGTCAAAAACGAACTGACAATGTCATGACGAACAAATTACCAAACAACAAACTACAGTAAACAAAACACAATTTACAAAAACTGAGCTACACAAATTCCACAAAAAAACAGGGATGAACTCTATTGCTCAGGAAAGGGTATGTCAATTCTGCTCTAGATATGATGAGATGATGAGGCAATAGTGATTTTAATTATTTTTTTCAATTTTAAAGAATGGACTGTAAGTATTTGGTAATTCAAAAGTCTTATCATATTGAGATGTCTCTTTACTGTTAAAAGTTGAAATTATCTTCCTTGTAAAATGGGATTCAGTTCTAAAAAATTCAGAAATTATTTGTGTATTTATCATTGTGATTGTGGATGAAAATGTGTACAGTTATTTGTCTGATTTCAAAATGCAAGTTCTTATTATTGCTATACTCATCCACTCAATAAAACTCTAAAATAGTTTCTGAATCTACATTAATGACTATTGAAGATTTTGTTCATAAGTATACATTATACATTGGATACATTATTTGTTCTATATAATTTCAGCACTGTTTGCATTCAGTGAAGATCAGCTTCCAGAAGGTATGTTTTTGTGATTTAAACAATTGAAAATTATGAAAGCTATCTAAATAAGTCAATGTTGTACATATAAAATTATAAATGTATATCAGTGGAAAAATAATTTACCAGGTAACTTAAATAGTTTTTTTTCAAATATTGATTAGATGATTTGATTATTTTGTCTGATTTATGTAATTTTGTATTCTTTTTTATTGTTAAATGTCAATTACCATTTTTAAAATAACTTTTTTTTATTATCAATTATTCAATTACCATTAGTACAAGAATCTTTATTGATTATGTAATTATAGCCATTAATTATTTTTGATTTTGTGATAACCAAGTATCCTCATGCTGAGTCAAGATAATGGTGAACTGACAAACTATATAAAAGATTAATTCATTTTTAATTTCTTGCTGAATAAATTGGAGTTACAAATATCAAAATTCTGTTAGACTAATGCTGATCAATTGATGATGCAGAATTTGATACAAGTATAATTTGACCAGGTAATTTCAATGTAAAATGTAAAGAGTTAAGAGAGGTGGAACATAACTATAGATAAATGACCAAATTGAGATGTGGGTTATATTATGAGATCAACTGGACAACAAAAAATAGGTATGGTATTAAGATAGATTGATTGATAATAGCTATACTTGGCATCAGCACAAAATGCTATATTGCAGTGATATGGTATTTTAATAGAGTTAATAGATGGATATTTATGAAAACTTTAGAAGAGAATTAACATAAGTTAATAATACTCACCAAAAAATTAAATTTGTAACGTCTCTCTTATTGTTTTCTCCAATTATGAGGGGGAGGACAGGGGGGTACCCTTCTCCCTTCTCCCACCCCTCTTCTCCTTTCTCCTACCCCCGTTCTCCTTTCTCCCATTAGAATAAAACATCTCCTTTTGAGATATTTTTTCTTGAAATATTAGATCATTTTTTAAAAGGAGAGATATTTTATTTTTTCTCCTTTCTCCAACTTTTTCTCCTTTCTCCTAGCCTTCCTCTCCTTTCTCCTACCCCCTTTCTCCTTTCTCCCACCCCCTTTCTCCTTTCTCCTACCCCCTTTCTCCCTGTCTCCCTTACCCCTGTCCTCCCCCTCAATTATTGTTATAATATTACATTTGTATATATATAATATTTGATATTTTTCAGAACCCCCAAGAAGAGGTATAGGACGTTATATAGCAAGTTGTGCCCCTGGCACTAGAACAAGACATTAGCAGCATCTTTATTTTTTATACAAAAACATGCTTAATCCAAAGGTATACTCCAGACGTGTTGTGATCTACTTCTAAAATTATACACCTTGGTGCCATGATATAGAAACTCATGCTAAATTATAGATCATCATCATTCATCTGAATATTTTTTCCTTTAGAGAAAAAGAACCATGTTGTGCTTATATAGAACCAGCATTTTGTCATAGAAGTAACATTAAATGTTATATTTTTGTATATATATTCTTGTGTACTACATTTTGTTAACTTATTAAAATTCATGTTCAATGTGTACAAATATAACTTTTATGTATTTTGTTACTGTCTCTAGTTTTATATGTATCATCTTCTGAGGTGACTATACACATGACACTACATTAAATACATTTAAATCATCCTTTTTTTGAAATGGCTTGATCCGCCCCTAGATTAAGATATAAGATGTCCAATTTCAACCTCCTTATTTCATTCCTACTTAATTCTCTTAAGGATTCAAAATACCAAATACCGAATACAGACAATACAATAGGGAAACTTAACCTCTTACAGTTAAGTGTGTTATTTTTTTAGTTGTAAGAATTTACTTAAGATTTTCTTATTCCTGATTATATTGTACCTTGCAGATCAAATTTATGCAAGTATTTATTATTTTGCAATTCTAATAATCCCTCATAAAAATATCCCACTTATCATTATTTAGATGATAAAGTTGTTTATAAGGTTTATCTTATCACAGATTCAATATTTTTTATCACATGCGACACATGACTAACACACACCTAAATTGACTAAATAAATGACTTTTAATTTATAACTCTTGTTCTAAATAGTTCATTCAGAATGCTTAAATACATAATCTAACATTTGTGAGACCAGCTGTGATTAGTAAACATCTGTCTGTTCCATGGTGTCTAAAAAGATTTTATTCAAATATAGTAAATTTGATGTTTTAATGAATCCTGAAGATAAATTGATTGATTGGTGGTGTTTAACACCACTTATAGAACACTTGGCTATATCACATCAGTTAATTATAGAACACTTGGCTATATCACATCAGTTAATTATAGAACACTTGGCTATATCACATCAGTTAGTTATAGAACACTTGGCTATATCACATCAGTTAGTTATAGAACACTTGGCTATATCACATCAGTTAATTATAGAACACTTGGCTATATCATCCTAGTCCATTAAGAGTCAAACACACCTTGCCAAAAACATCCTAGTCCATTAAGATAAGAGTCAAACACACCTTGCCAAAAACAACCTAGTCCATTAAGATCAGAGTCAAACACACCTTTCCAAAAACATCCTAGTCCATTAAGATCAGAGTCAAACACAAATTGCCAAAAACATCCTAGTCCATTAAGATCAGAGTCAAACACACCTTGCCAAAAACATTCTAGTTCATTAAGATCAGAGTCAAACACACCTTGCCAAACACATCCTAGTCCATAAAGTCAAACACACCTTGCCAAAAACGACCTAGGTCATTAAGATCAGAGTCAAACACACCTTTCCAAAAACATCCTCGTCCATTAAGAGTCAAACACACCTTGCAAAAAACATCCTAGTCCATTAAGATAAGAGTCAAACACACCTTGCCAAAAACATCCTAGTCCATTAAGATCAGAGTCAAACACACCTTGCCAAAAACATCCTAGTCCATTAAGAATCAAACACACCTTGCCAAAAACATCCTAGTCCATTAAGATCAGAGTCAAACACACCTTGCCAAAAACAACCTCAGTGTTGACCGGCTAGTGCTCACTATTGATGAACTACTAAAACCTCTTGTGTATTTTATATGGCATTGAAATAAGAGATAATATGTCATATTTTTATTATATTGAGCATGGTAAAAATATAACAATCCAGTGATAATATTTTATATCTAGGATATGTACAAATTTTAAGCAGTGACTGGAATTATTACTTCATTATAAAGAAGCAATTAGCAAATAAACATTATTTCATCAATGTATAACATTGTCATAAACTTCTATAATACAATATTACTAAAACTTATTTACCTGACCTCATATGGATTGAACAGGTAGGTAATTACAAAAGCAGTGGAGGTATGAAACAAAAATTTTGAATTCAGACAAATATATGCTCCATGTAATGAATGAATAAAAGATACAAAGCTGATCTGCCATATGAATCTGCAATTTGACGTTAAAAACCATTTGCATTATGGGTAATATTTTCAAAAACGTACACCATTAAGATAACATTGAAATAACCAATATTTGGTTGAAAATTTCCAAAACAATTGAAATCTAACAATGACATGACAATATTATATTTTGGGGTACAAACAATAAAATTACCCATAGTCCTTTGGATTCTGAAACGACCAATTGTTAATCATTCCTAGTTATATAGAGTAGTCCTTTAAAACTTAACACCACTCCTAATAGTGTGAAAACATGGTTAATCTTATATTGCATAGATCACATGGACAGCAAAAAGGATAATTACAAATTAACATACAGATGGTAAAGTAACTAGAGAAGGAGTCTTATTTCCTAAAATTATGCTTTACCACTGAGAAAATTTTTTAGGTCATTGCCAAATGACACATATCAGATTGACATATACTTTTAACAATGGATTCATTTTCCAAATATTAATAACTTCTCCTGTATATTAACAGTTTTTTTTGAATATTTCACCTGAAATTGGAATGTGAAAATGTATTAAAATTCCATTCGATATGAAAAAACTTTTGGCCCTGCTGTTCTTTGAATTTCTTTGCCTTTTTCATTTGACCCTTCATTATGTCAGATAAACATATACTTCTTAAAAACTATATCACAAACAAAGCATTGTTGACTTGTCATGCATAGCTACTGAGGAAAAGGTCTAGAACACAATTTTTACATTACTTCTAAAGCAGGAAACTGAGATCAAGTTCTTCTGAAAATTACTGGCTGAAATTTCTCTTCTTAGAAACAAATTTTGTTAAGCATTTTGAATGAGGTGATAAAATATAATTTTGTTTGGTCAAACGTTGATTTATTGATTGAATGATTGGTGCTAAATGACACTTTCGTGCAATTTCCTGACGGTCAATCGCAGAGGGAGCTCAAGTTCCCAGAGAGAACTGTTAGATTTATATGCTATTGCCATTGACACTACAAGTTAAGTACACAATGTATCGTCAAAGTTTCACTTGAAGTAAATTTTGTTGGAGTTGAAACTAAGACCCATTTTGATCAAATGAACATACAATTATTCAGCACTTATGAAATAAATATGATCTAAATCAATACAAATATCATTTTTAAAATGACAAAAAATATAGACAAATTGAACTGTTGGAAATAAGCACAATTATATATTCAATGAAAGCACCAATATGAAACAAGCAAATATCTATACATTGTTCTGACTAGAAAAATAATATACTTAAAATATATTTTCATTCTTACAAAATTCTAAATACATCATTAAAACACACAAAAATATAACAATCCACAAATTATAAAACACAATTTAACATACTGATCCCTCCGTAAACTACTACAAGTCTTGTTCCCATGGCTAATCACAATGAATCTAAATAAATGGTCTAACCAATGCTTTTCCAGTACAGGTTTTGTACCATTTGAGCAAGTAAAATATTTTACTTCTTTCATGATTGGTAAAATACTGAAGAAATGTTACACAAAATCAATAAACAAAAGTAACTAGAATAAAATATATACCTACATTGCATTAAAAAAATAAAAATTATATAGTAAATAATGGTAGCTAAAAGCATAACATTTTTCCCATCTCTTTTCCAGTGGCAAGCATATGGTTCATTAA
Source organism: Mytilus galloprovincialis (assembly GCF_965363235.1). Lineage (NCBI taxonomy): Eukaryota > Metazoa > Mollusca > Bivalvia > Mytilida > Mytilidae > Mytilus > Mytilus galloprovincialis. The sequence goes on from NC_134846.1 coordinate 68,289,014, forward strand.
TACTAAAAGTGAATGGGAAAATGTAACTGGTTAGTACCTGGTCCATCATAAATTGGTGAAATATTTAATAATACAAGCTCCTTCAAAAATATTTGTGAATAGTGCTCTAAGCAAAACAATTATAGTTCATGAACTAGCAAGTGCAAATGGTATCCTGCCATAGATAAATGTCTTCCATTCTAATGGACAGCACAGACAAAGTTAAAGTGCCAGAACCTGATGATTGTTGTTTGTCACAATAACTATTATAATTGTATAAATATAAACAATATACCAAACTTTCTCTAATGTTGATTTTTAACCACTGGCTTTGCCTGACTTTTATGATTTTATGATTATATAATGTTAACAAATACAAATTTAGAGAATAATTACTGATTTTTGTAATATTATAAAAGCTTATGATATTTTTTTTATAATTTAAGTACTTTTATGATCCCTGAACTTTATACTCTCTACACTTTAATCTCATTCTAACCCAAATCCCTATGCCATTAAATGTAAAAAAAAATGAGTGCTATCATTCAACTCCAATTTTCCAGTCTTCATGACTAAATATTATACCAAAGTATAATTGTTTGTCTGAACTTCCTCCCATTCCCATCCCTGCTAGCTGTGTGATATTCAATTCCTCATTTATCTTCCAGTCAAATGTGACAGCTTTGTCTTGGACCTCTAAACTGACCCGTATCTTTCCACTAGACAAAACCTCCGTCTCCACATTCAACTTTGTGCCTTTTGTCAGATCGGGTAATTTGTTCTTCATTTCTTGACCATTTACAAATACACATCCTTGAAAATAAAACACAAAAAAACTTGAACATTGAAAAATTAAATTGATTGTAAAATTCTGTTTGGATACCTATTGTAACATTTCAAATCTCAAGTTATTTTAATGTTTGACATTCGCTACCACATACAGCTATGGAGGACGAATGTTCAAAGAATTGAAAATACATTATACATGATAAGCTACTTAACTGATGATGAACATACTGACAAAATATTAATATATCTTTAAATGTATGCTTATATCTTTTTAAAATATGTCACTAGTGATGATGACATCGTTTTGATATGTTTGTTAGTTATATTGATTTGTAATTAAATTATCTCCATCTGCTAATAAATTGTCATATGCAAGGTCAAGGATTCAATATGCAAGACCTTCAGGTAGCTTTTACAACAAAGAACATCTATTGTTTTACTAAATATATTCCAAAGATCAATATTTACTCTGACAGCCCAAAATGCTTTCTGTTTTTTCAAAAAGAACTATAAAGTGTGATCAAGTTAGGTCATTCAATTCGATCTTAAAATTGAAAATTGAGCAACCCTTTACCCTTTCAATAAATTCCTAGATTAACAAATACCTCTAGTTGTTAAAAAGACTGCATTTTCTCTCTGTAGAGTCGTTGTATCCTGATTGTCTATAGATAATCCTACTCCATCAAGTGGAGAACTCTCTCCAGCATCCAATAGCCTAAAGGTAACACAACCTCCAGCAAGGTAGCTATTACTACTGGAGTATAATACTTTTGTTTCACCTTCATTTGTCCTTGTAGCTGTCTTATTCTCATTACTTGTGTCATACTCCAGATTACCCATTGACCATTCTGAAATTCAAACATTTAAAGGTAAAAGCAAATTAAATTGAGAATGTAAAAGGGGAATATGTTAACCAAAGTCTAATTCAATGCACATGTTCCATTAGGAATAAAAAGAAAATATAAGATAAGCTAGAAGAAACTTTTACTATAAAATACATAAGCATATCATTTTTATGCCCCATTCATGGGCATTATATTTTCTGGTCTGTGCGGCCATTTGTCCGTGCTTCCGTTCATCCCGCTTCAGGTTAAAGTTTTTGGTCGAGGTAGTTTTTGATGAAGTTGAAGTCCAATCAACATGAAACTTAGTACAACTGTTCCCTATGATATGATCTTTCCAATTTAATGCCAAATCAGAGATTTTCCCCTATTTTCAAGGTCCATTTAAGTGATTTTGCTAGCGCTCGTCACTTTCTTATTTTACGAAAAGGTTTTCTCATTGGCGAAAGTATTTCAAATCAATTTCGTCACTTTAATTTTGAAAGTGTAAAAAAAATTTCGCAATAAAAACCATAAATCTACCTGTCTTCATGTTTTTGACAAGTTTATGACCTCCAGGTAATTAACATTTTCAACAGGTGTTACAAGTTGTGATTACAACTAATCCGCTTATCGCCATCAGATGGGTCACTTATCCGTAATTTATTAATTAACCCCATCATTGAATGACCATCATATTTATTTCCCCAGGAAAATCTGTCAGTCGGCATTTCAACAACCAGGAGTATAATTTCGTCATTTAATAAAAAATGTAACAACCCGGACAGTTTGCATTTGAATTTCAATATTTCCTAAACGATCACAATCTGAAGTTAGTTTGTCGTAGATTCGTCATTCAAAGGTATTTTCGTCATATTTGATTTAAATTTTTCATCAAAAGCTTTCGACAATTTCCATTTAAAATAAAGAACTTTAATGTGTTTATTCAAAAAGTTCACGATGTTAAACAGGTGCTTCCTGTACTGTGTTCTACGCATGCGTGAAAGTATTCTTTTGACTATTTATAGACATTAAAAAGTAAACGTAAAATATGAAATCATTTAGAATCAATTAAACGAGAGAGACAAATATATATCTCTTACTAAAGGAAATTAAATCGAAAAATGACAATTTTCTGATGAATCCGGACTCGTTTTGAATTTATTATCCACGTGTCACTTCCCGTTTTCGTTTCATTTTAAAACCGAAAGTAGTAAACGTGATCTATTGTTGATTTGTTTACAACCTCCTTTCAGTCATTATAATCGTTCCAAAAAGGATTTTATACATTTCCAACTTGATAGAAATGATTTCCAAATATCGACTAAGACGTTTTATAAGGATAATGATTATGCAGTGAAATAATCATTGCAAATTAATTTCTGCTGTGATTCCTTGTTTAAAAAAAATAGAATCCAACTTTTGTTGATCAGGAATGACCCCTGGAACAAACTGAAGAAAAATTGTGAACTAAATTTCTGGATTCCATGTCAGAATCTTTCATAATGGCCAATACAGTCAAATCATACAATAACTGCCAATCATGCTGGTGCCTCAATCCCTTAAAATCTGACTAAGCTAGTAATATAATCATTGGTCCATTGCTTTTACACAAAATAAGGTTGATTTTAATAGCGCGCAAAAGTGACTAAAGCCCTCAAAATCCTAGCTTAAACCCTGCATTTAACATAGAAAATGATAGTGCCAATGGGGCATCCGTGTACTGAGGACACATTCTTGTTGGTACATGTATCACCATTGAAAAAAGGTCTTACAGTTTTGCCTAGAAGAAATTGTATTCTCTGATGACGTATTTTGCATTATATTTAGGAATTGTGCTGATATCATATTAAAAATTTCAAAATATGTCTAATATAACTTCATTTTCAGAAGTCAAGATTATTTAATCAAGTTCAAGTTAAAACTTACAGTACTATACATTGTGAGTTTTTTTAAAGAATTTTATAACACTCTCATAATGTAAAGCTTCTTCATTATCAAACTATAGGATTTAATAGCCTGACAAACCATGTACTATGCATGTATAATTACACCAAAATGATAAAGAATTTCTATGTTGTGTTTCTGTAGAGGAACAATTTTGAATATATGAAAAACAAGAATGTGTCCATAGTACACGGATGCCCCACTCGCACTTTCATTTTCTATGTTCAGTAGACCGTGAAATTGGGGTCAAAACTTTAATTTTGAATTAAAATTAGAAAGATCATATCATAGGAAACATGTGTACTAAGTTTCAAGTTGATTGGACTTTAACTTCATCAAAAACTACCTTGACCAAAAACTTTAACCTGAACTTCACACAATCATTTTCTATGTTCAGTGGACCATAAAATTGGGGTCAAAACTATAATTTGGCATTAAAATTAGAAAGATCATATCATGGGGAACATGTGTACTAAGTTTCAAGTTGATTGGACTTCAACTTCTTTAAAAACTACCTTGACCAAAAACTTCAACCTGAAGCGAATGGACACACGGACGCACAGACGGACAAATGGAGGCACAGACGGACGAACGGAGGCACAGACCAGAAAACATAATGCCCCTCTACTATCGTAGGTGGGGCATAAAAAACAGAAATTTAAGGAAACTTTGGTATAGTGAAGCATACCATAATGTGGTATAGTTGTCATGGCAACTCTTGGTACACTCCAGGCACTCCATTTATTGCTGTTTTCACATCGACATCGAACACGGAAAGAATATGGCATGTTTGTACGTAGATGTCTGACTGTATGAGATGTGGCTGGTCCTTTGTATGAACTGTGGAATGTTACTGATTTACTGTCAAACTTTATACTGCCACTGGTAAACTCTAAACAGAAATCTCCTGGTTCTATTTCTTCATCAATCTAACAACAAAAATATTCTGTATTACTAAGAGGAAAGATATGAAAACTTATAATTGATGTCTTATATTCATGTACGAATACAAAATAAAAAAGGTAAAAGTGGAAGAGAAATGAAACAACAAGATTTATAAAATTCTGACGAATATCTCAGTTATTAATTTTATAATCTTTGCCAATAAAACTTGTAAAAAATGGGCAAACATCTTGCACAAAATAATTATCATGTAATTGTTCTTGTCCTGGATATGCATGAATTAATTGCTACTGAACTTTAGAAACAATATATCAATTTAACTGCTTCTAGAGCAACATACAAATTAAATGTATAAAGATACGACTTTAGATAGCAAACAATGGAAAAGTAAGTATTTAACATTCTGAAATTGGTAAAAATTAAGTGAGTTTTCGTGTTTTTCTAGTTTTACTTATCTTTCTTAGAATGTAGTTAAAAATTGCAGTCCCAGAATCTTTTATGTGTAAAAATGAAATTGTTTCAAAAAAATTTCAATATAAAATATTTTTATTCTAAATTCGACCCTGGATAATGACATACTTCGCTCCATTTAACAGTTAGGCCACCAGGTCTCTCTATAATGTCAATAATCTGAACTGGAGCTCTTTCTAAAATTCTGCCCTCCTGACTTATAAACTCTGCCAATTTCTCATCTAATTCCGATGATACTTCTATGGTAATGTAAGGCACATCTGGTAAACTGGGAACTTCTGGAATGCTGAAATAGATTAACAGTAAAGAAATCAGTTCTATTGACTACCTGATATGTATGGCATTCTTGCTTCAAAATATTAAGGGTACTGGTTTTATCCAAGCATGCTTATCATAAATGCTGCATTATACATATATAATTTTTTTAAATGAGTTGAGTCTTACATCTCTTGAAAGTTTCAAGGTACATGACATTGCTAATCTGTAATCTGTACACCTTATAGCTATTTGGAAATCTGTCCCAGCTGACCAATGAATCTGCCCCGCTTTAACTATTGAAGTCATACAACAATCACTTTTCTATTCTGGCGTCAGAATTTTTTATGGGAACCTTTGAGATGTCCAGTACTGGAGGACAAATAGCAATAAGGTGTATTGTTTTACTTTCAAATTTTAAGATCATTTTAGGATCCTCAGGTTTTGTCATATTAATAAAGACCTTAATAAATTACATTAGTTAAAGTTATCAGAACAGAAAGTAGACAGAAACATTTTCTGATTCTTTTAAAGAGAAGCATAGAATTAGAATCTGTTTTTAAATCAGATTGTAAATAATTGTTTTATCAGCAAGAGTCTTACTACCAGACAGAGGTAAGCAAATGCAACCAGTTATATAATTCTATATCAGTGTTATTGATGATATTATAATAAATAATTATATATTTTTTAATATGTATAAACATGTAGGTACCTGCTAAGTGCTTTTATATCTGGATTGTCCTTAAATTTCACAAGACCCTCTATATTGTCAGCTGGATTGTTGTTCAGAAGTGCTTTACCTACAAAACATTTGAAAATCTTATAGAATGTAGATCAAGTCCATTATTGTTTTGCTGTCTTGATTGCACCTATTTGTCCTTATAATTCTCGACGGGCTATCACATTTGAGTGACAGGTCAGTTGATTGGGGTGTTAATAAAGTTTATGAGTCTTCCAAAAAAGATATGTGTCATGTAATGTCTACAAATAGTATGCAGAAATGGCTTAGCTATGTTTTGGTATGGGTAACCTCAAAAATCCTTCTGATGTAGCAGTATAGTATATATTAGGGAGAATAACTTTTGTCCTGTAGAATGATCTATGTATCATGATGCATGTTTGTTGAAATTCTATCCAGTTGTTTTGTTTTTTTTTAGGAAATTGGAATTGCAGATCAACAAACTGATATAGCAAAAATTCAAATAGCAAGATCACAACTTCATGTCCTGTTACAGCGCTTATCCTGAAGGATTTGCATTTTCACAATACCAGTTTCTTAAATATTTTACCAAATTGCAGTTTTTTATTTCATCATTACAAACTGATCAACTAGTAAAACAGTTTACCAAAGAGTCATCAACTTTAATCAACCCATCAATGAGATCCCATGGGAGATAATCTGATATATTTTTACAGGAGTTGGGTAATTGACTATTATCTCCCTTTAAAACTTCAAGAAAACATATTCTAGAATAAAACCATATTTCTCTGTGTGTTTTTAATAAGGATTTAAAGACAACTCTATAACATTTAGAGAAAATTTACAAGAAGGAATATTTAGAAAAACTTTAAACTAGACATTGTTTTTATTATTATTATGTAATTCAATTCCAAAATTGTAATATTATTTGTCAAGTGCTTTTACAATTTCAATGACAGATGTGTAGTTCAAATCTTAGAGGATTGTAAGTTTAATTTTGCATTACACTGCATTGGCATCATACTAACAACCTTTCAATTGCTTTGAACTAAACTGTGTTACCAGTTGATCAGTTTGTAGCAGTAAATTCAAACTGCAATTTTAGTTTTAAGCAATAAGTATTGTGAAAAGGCAAAGCCTTTACGATAAGCACAGTAAAATTTTGTCAAGCTGTTTTTTCAAGGACTACTGAATGTTAAAGGTTAGATAGGGTCAATGAGTTAATTACAAAACAAGACAAAAGAAGTAATACCTATATGTGTGACTACAGCCACAAGAATATTTTTAGTTTTGTTTTTTCAGATTTACCGGTATTTGACAGAAAAATTACTGTTTATGAAAGTATTTAGAAGAAAATCTAAAATTATTTAATGTGCTATACCCTGTGTGTGTATCATGCATATGTACATTGAGATAGCTTATTGCATGTACATGTATACTGTATGGGTTTTACTTATTTCTGAAGGCCATAAATTGTATGTTGGCCTATACATGCTATTTATCTGCTTATTTTGGTCTCTGGTGGATAATTGTCACATTGGCAGTCATACCACATCCTCTATTTTTTATATGTGTGTTTTTTTGGAAATCATAGTCAAGAAATCAACTTTTTCCGTAAACATAACAATTTATGTCAAAAAAGGAGAATACTGTAAAAGACTATCTTCTCTGAATAATTGGTTATAAGATTTAAATCTTCTAATTTGAGATCTACAGTAAGATTAGAATTTGATTATTTTATGCATAACGCAATAACAATCAAAAATAAAGGTGTGATTGATTGAGTATAACTTTCACATTAAATACTAGGCCAATTGGAGCAATGTACGAATGTATTAACATTGTATTATGTTCATGATACATGTACAAAATATTCGTACCATCCTGCATGATTCTGGCTGCTGCTGCTAAACTCTGATTAATGACATCTTCACATTGTCGTAGTGGCTCTAATGCTTCATTAGCTATAGACTCCACTTTTGACAGTAGATGTGAAAGCCTCTTGTTGATATTTTCTATCACATTTTCTTTAACTTTATCAAAGTAATCTGTCAGATTTTGGCAGGATTCTGTTTTACTGTAGCGAATCTGAAAAGATTTAAAGGAAATTACAAGCATAAGTTTTTGAAAAATTTATAAAACCATATCCACATTATTTTGTAGAAAAAAATTAAAATATTCAAAACTTGTGTTTTGTATGGATTTCAAAATACAAAACCTAGTCTTTAGCAGACTATATATATAAAAAGAAGAAAAGCGAGAAACTCTAGATCAAAATTAAAACCATCCAATGCAATATTATGTTTTTAAGTTTTGAATACAGATCTTTTCTAAAATTAACATATTAAGGACAATATTGACTTTTCAGTATCCACTGTTCCTAGAGTTTTATATAATATAATACATGTGTATATTATTTTTTAACATCTACAGCATGTGACTGTAAACTATTTGTTATTAATTGTATAGATAAATGCTTCCTTATTATAATACCTGATCCTGGGCCTCTTGTAAGGGAGGTAATAATTCTGTCAGCTCAGCCCTCTGGTTGTGGGCTATGTCCATAACATCTATTAAGTTCTGTATCAGTTCTTGTGTCATCTTTGATTCTGCAAAAAACAATGAACTAATTAGTGAGTATTACCAATGTCATTTCAACTGATCGGGCGGAGCTTACGTTTTAATTTGCATAAAGACAGTCTATTTGAAGATGTGTGTGATTAGGATGATTGCCGTTATAATTATTACTGATTTCTAATCACCTATCAGTGCCATCAAAGGAATTTACAAAAGAATAACTGGACACTTCATTGATGAGTTTATCCTAACACACCTATCTATAGATGGAATGGTTTATTATGAGCGAAACGGTTAAACTCCGCCCAGTCAAGTGAAATAAATTGAGTAATACATAATATCAATATACATCCTATAAAACATAACAATAAAAAGGTATTCATTAGGATTTTGTCATTCAAAACAAAGACAATATATGACGACAAAGTTTGCACAGATTATATCCATCGATTAATTAAAAAAATACAATAGGTATGCTTTTCAGCAGATACATTTTAAAGCAATTCTGTGCAAAATGTACCAACAAAACAAATATACATTACATACCTTTACCTAAATTTAACAAATCATTAATGCACAAATCAATAGGTTTTAAATTCTTCCACGTCATTCAGCATAAAAGAAATGAATTTGGTTGTACATACATTTTTGTACGAGCCACTATCAGAAATGCTTGTAAAGTAAATCTTTACGTTTGTATGGATCCTTACTTATTAATTGAAGTGCAGCAATAGGAAAATTTAAATGATTTTACACCAAACAAAGCCCATGGTATGAACATAGTGTAAATCAATAAAAGTATGTATATGAAGCAAGTCTTACAAATACTTTATTATCACTCAAGAGTCAAGACATTATAAATTAGTATTTTATCTACCAACACAATATAAATATAAATATGAAACTTCAACATGTTCAATAAAATTGAATGCATTTCATGAAATTCCTCATTTCTTGAACATGTTGAAGAAACCAACATACTTTTGATTTGTAAAATATATGTATTAAATGTCTATGAAATTCATAATTCAAACTAGAAAACAGACATGTCAGGAAAGGCCCTGCTTGAACATTTCAATATGAAGCAACTATTAACACTTTCTTTACCAGATTGAACTGGATTGAGCATCTCTATGACATAATTATATAAGCTTTCATATTTATTACAACATGAAACAGTCTAATATTTGAACTTGGAATTATTTTTTATTATGGAATTTGCATAATTTCTTGTGTTTAAAATGTTTGAAAAATTCCATGTTTAATCTGCACTAAAATGTTTTGAGCGGTGCATAGCACTTTCCACACAGTGAATTTTGTATAGATAGTGTTATAGTCATCTCAGGTTTCAAATATTATAGTAATCTCAGATATGTACCTTCATGGTCCAAGACCACAGTTATTTTGTATGGCATTTCTTTTAGACAATAAATGAAAATTAAAAAAAATCATCTGTGTTTTCTGAATAATATTTTTACAGTGTCTGTGTTGTACTACTTTTAAAACAAATTACCAGTTATATCAAAATCATAGAAAACTTCATCAGCTTTAACTTAAAATATGGACAATTTCTACTACTTGTCTTTTAAATTCATGACCAAAATTTTTCTTACAGTGTAATTTCATGCCCCTACTTGCTATTTGAGGCATAAAACATGAAGAAATATATTTGAAAGGGACGTAAAAACAAATGGCAAGTAATACTCTGCCTAAACTAGGCGTTATACATGTATTCGTTGACAATGAAAATCAAAGGATGATAACTGTGTTCCCAGACCTCATGACAAATTACGGTAAACAATTCTTGTCAAATAACGTTAATTATAGTTTTTGGTGCATGACGTGAAATGTACACTTTTATTTCAACGATAAAAATAATCAACTGATTTTGACTATTCCCGTTAATTTTTTCCAAAAAATGACGCTCTGACAAATATTGATACAGATAGTTTGATGTTCACGTTAAAATTTTTAACAATTTGACGATAACGGTAGCTGAAATTGACTGTTTGACGACTGACGGTAAAGGACATTTATACTGCAATCAGCTATTTTACTATACTGATAAAGCTATACGTATAAACGTTAGCTTTATACGTCAATGACCTCAACTCACCTATATGCCCCGCCTACTTACAACGTCACGTCACAACCATGACAACGTGTAGTAACAATGGTCAAACTTTTATGAATTTAAACCTGTTATGTCTTCAAATTGGCAAATTATATACCATGTTTATCAAATGTTATTAATTAAATTCATTTTCCCTTTCTAATTCCTTATATTGTCAATGCTTACCGCTTAGACTACGCTCATAGGGAAATACCCCAAAATGGTACCCCAGGGGGGAAATTCCAAACACTTTTTTTTAATAATATTTGTTTCATATTTTTATTATTTTTTTATTTTTTTATCGATTTCAGTATAAAAACAATACACGTATAGTGTCTTGAAATATGAAATTTATTTGTATTTGGCACGAAACGGGAAAATGCTCAGTAGAACCTCGCATTTTCACGTTTCTAAGCCTCATACAAATAAATTTCATATTTCAAGACACTATACGTATATTGTCTAATTATACTACCCTCCTAAAATTTATTGCAAAAACTAGGTATGGCAAACCAATGGGAGATAACTCCAAATTACCCTAAATAATTGTTCCCAGATGTGTGTAAAAATAAATTCTTTGGGTGACCTCCGATTACGGCCTTCTGTTAACTTGTTAAACCTCAGAAGGTTCTGATTGCTTTTGATAGATATTATATGAATATTCATGATTCTGTATATTATAATTTTCGGGAATATGATGAAATATTTGAGGTACAAACAAGGGTTTGAAAGTTACATTTGTTTCAAAAAAATACAAGGGAACGTTATACAGCCATAAAATGTACTTTTTTATTAAGTTTAATATATTAATTAAATAATAAGGTCCAATAAATAAATCTAGATAGCTGTGTTCATATCAAAATTATTTTTATAAATTACCCTCCTTTTTGTGTATACAGAGTTATTTCCCTTGCATGGACAATTTTTGGTTTAGTTTTGATTGGAAATCAGCCGTGATAGTTTATTTTTGCATTAAACAGCCAGTTTATTACGATTTAAAGATAGTTCAACCACTTGTCATTGAACACGAGATAGTAAGGATACTGAATAATGTGGTTTAACAACAATCAATATATGTATTTTCAACATGTTCAACTAAAAGAATAGGAATCCATGCAGTAGTGGCAGTAGTCCTATAACATATGACCTCAGGGGCATTATTTACTATTTCTATTTACTGTTCTGATAATTTTTTTTTACTATCAATGTGCAACCCGAGCCTAAACAGAAAAAATAAAAAATGAAAATATCAGTATAAAAACGTTAAAAATTGAATAAGAATGCGAAGTCATATGTTATAGGACTATAGCGGCAGTTCACTTCGAATGCTATTCACATTCAATGCATTTTGAATTTCAGTCCTGAATGAGATTGGTTTACAGATTTCACTGTATAAATATTGTAACTGATATACAGATATGAATTTACTTTACTTTTATACATACAAGTATTTACAGTGATCTGACATAATTATTTTGTTTGAAATTTCTCAAATGAGAATAATGTTATATTAGTTTCATTGTTTTTCAGTGCAACAGGTATTTTAGTCCGGTAGAATAATTGTTAGAAGGTTGTTGTTTATTTTTATTTATAGCATTCACTATACATGCTATATAAGAATAAGAATATTTCATTAAATAGAATATTAATGAAAAGGGAACATTCTAAAACTATCATGACTATACAAAGACAGATGACATATTTCAAAACTTTTCTCATCTCTCATGGTACAACTGATTTTTATAGTTCATTCTTATGTTGTACTGTCACAGGTCAGGGGATTGGACACCCACTTACATGTTTAACCCACCACATTCTGTATGTATGTGCCTGTTCAAAGTCAGGAGCCTGTAATTCAGTGGTTGTCGTTTGTTGATGTGTTAATTATTTGTTTTTCGTTCAATTTTGTACATAAATTAGGCGGTTAGTTTTCTCGTTTGAGTTGTTTTACATTTGTCATTTCTGGGCCTTTTATAGCTGACTATGCGGTATGGGCTTTGCTCATTGTTGAAGGCCGTAAGGTGACCTATAGTTGTTAATTTCTGTGTCATCTGGTCTCTTGTAGAGAGTTGTCTCATTGGCAATCATATCACATCTTCTTTTTTATACACACACACAAACATATACATTTGTATATAAAGAGTAATATTTATATTTATTTTTTGTATCTTTAGATTCAAATGTTTATAAAGTTTTACTTTACATTTTCAATATACCAACTGATGCTCTGAAAAAAGGAAAATATAAAGGTATCGTCATGTTATGTGACTTTGGACAATAGAATTTCATGAGAGTGGTTGACATTTTCATGCTTTATGCTTCTATTTTGACCAAAAAACTTAATATTGAGGATTGAAATTGACTAACAAGATGTAAAAGAAGCAATATAAACGAAACTATAACCCAAATGATTAAAAAAAAATATTTTATTATTTTTTAAAGAGAGGAAACAGTTTTTCCAGAATAGTAAAAAATTACCATTTTGAAAATTTGCTATTTCTTCGTTGTTTTTATGTGTATTGATAAAAGTGAAACTGTTTTGAAAATGTCTTCACAATGCCTTTAAAATGAGGGTAAGTTGTATAAGATCGATTGATTTAAAAAAAATCACTTTCCGTACCTACAAAAACCTGTTTTCAGAGAAACAGTAAACACTATCATTATCTTCCATATTGTAAAACAAATGACGCTGGGAAACAACAAAAGACTTTAGATGCAGAAGATAATGTTAACGAACACAGCATAAATATATCATAAAATGTTTACCGATGGAATATTATATATTGTCGTGTCAGATTATTCAGGGGACAGAATTTCGATGATGGAGGCTGCCATTAATATGAAAGTGCTAAAACAAGAAATATAAATCCGGTAACGAACCCAAATAACCCTTATAAGTTTCCAGCTATTCTTATACATCTACTACTACCAATTAATGACCACCCTCAACAATTTTGAGATCAAATCACAGGGGTCAGTAAAAATACTTAATGGATTAATTCTAAATGAATTAAGTTAGATGAAAAATAAGTAACACAAACCTGGTACTATTAGTATAATAGTATAAGTTTGATGTGAATAGCTGAATGTAATAATGAAGTTTTGAGATTGGTGATTTGAAAAAAAATTAAAGCATTTTAATATCAATACTGAGAAGGTACATTATTCAAATAGTAAACTCCTCTGAGCATATCATAGCACGGAGGGTTTCCACTATGTATTAGATACCCAAACTACCCAAAAAAAACATAAGATGTCTTTCTATCTCCACTTCTAGTGTTCAACTACTTATCTTTATGTCAGTGCTTTTGATAAGCTCCTTCTATCAAATAACTTAACATGAAATTTTGCAATAAAACATAGTGAAACTATGGAATCAATTAACAATTCTTGGAAGCATACGCAAATCTGAGGATGTTTTAGATAAATTACGTGCTTTTGGTGGTATTTTTGATTCGATTGCCGAAAATTTTTGAACGCCCCCACCCGCCCTTCCCTTTTACTACACTTCCATTAAATCGAATCAAACAAAAGTTTTTTTATTCAATTAAATGGTCGGTTGAAAAATTTTAGTGTAATTATATTGCACGGCTGCAACTCATATAAAGCCCTTTCCTCCTCCTCCTCCTCCTCCTCCTCCTCCTCCTCCTCCTCCTCCTCCTCCTCATCGTCATCATCATCATCATCATCATCATCATCATTTGAAAATTCGTTAGGGGTTTACTATCATACCATCATAAAATATATAAGAACAAAGAACAAAATAACCCGTGTCATGCCAAGAACTGACTGACAACAGTATTTAAAGTTTGGTTAGCTTTTGTGGTGAATGCCGACATTTTTGTGCTTTGTAAAGAATATTACCCTAAAATGTTGGATGTGACTGAAATACCTGAACGCATACGTATGAGATGTATGCATGTTGATTTATATTTACGAAAGATGTCCTTGTACCGATGTCAAAATTTGATAATTTTTTTTAACTAGTTGATGATATCAAAAACCCTGGTGTAATAATTTGTCAGTAATACAGAGATTTCTTTCATCATCATCTTATATATTGTAATGATACAAATCAGTTTACTCTGGTTTATTGTTATATATTATATTAATACTTGTATATTACAGTGTATACATGTATATATATATTTTATGCATTTGTATCATTCTATTCTATTATATTAATAATAAGGCAGTTCAAGTGCATGGTGGACATGTCACTCTTCTGTAATAATTCGATTTTTTTTAATAGAACTTATTCGAGTAGGCATTCGTATTTTCCCCGCAAAAAATGTATAATAATCCATGCAGAGTTATCGTTCCTGGAGATTGCAAACGTTCTGGAGATATTCCTCCGCATGTGTGTGCATAGATATTAATGATTTTTCATTTATTGGCAAAGACATATTTCAAAACGTTTTAATATTATTAATTTTAAACGAATATTATGTAATGGAAATCTAGGCGATAGCAATACACCGGAATGCCCTCACGGTCATCCGCTGTTAAAAAAATCATCTCTTTTATCATGCATTTTGGTATCATGATTAAGTTTTCCCATATCAGATGTTGTTTCGATGCATGGGTCTTCTGCTGATTTAAGTCATAAATTGTAACTCATAACTATACAGAAACAGGTCCGCAATAAGGGGTGCACATGCAATTAGTCCCCATTGGAATTCCGATAATTTGATTATATATGGAACCACCATTGCGAACAAAACTGTTACTGTAGCAAATTTCAAAGGCAGTTATATTATCAAAGCAGATACCAATTGACATAGTTCTTTTGTTTGTTAATACTAGAAAATGACCTAAAAGAGATTAAACATATAGAAGATATATTCACACTCTGAGATTTGAATGCTCATTTAATAAGGTGTGATTTATGAGGCAAAGTGGAAGTGTAGAAAAATTAAAACTTTGAACGGATTCGAAATCAACACTTTAAGAAGCAAATTTATCAATATATACTGTTGGGTCACCTATCTAATTGATTTATAAAACTCTTAATTTTTTTTATAAGCTTCGGGTTTTAATTATTTTAACCTCGATCATCACATTTTTTTTTATCGAAATGCTCATCTTTAAGTTGGAGAAATTGTCGATAGTACCGTTAAATTAAATGTTATCATTGTTATCTTGGGAAAATTCTTTAGTTAAATAATCCAGAAGGCTTCTGCGATTTACCCAAAGTAACTTACTTTGAAAAATAGACATTACCAGGTTTAGCTTTCCTTTCCTAGATTTAGATATTTCAGTTTTACACAGGAAACCTTACGCTTAAATTTACCATAGGTGCTTGCGGACAGGATCCTGTTATGAGGTCCCCATGTCCCTCCCCCTTATTATCATAAATCTCAGATTTTTGTAACTTATTTGTAACTTATTTGTACCATATATACATTATATTTGGTACAAATAAGTGATATATATGGTACAAATAAGTGATATATATATGGCACAAATAAGTGATATATATTAAAAAATCTGAGATTTATGATAATAAGGGGGAGGGACTATGGGGGGCTCATAACAGGATCCTGTCCTCAAGCACCTATGAAATTTACTACAAAAGGGACGATATTTATGTCCGTATTATTAAAATTCCCTTTTAGACGGTGTACGTAATAATGTTCCTTTGGTTCCGTTTTTGCGGTGTCTATAAACTGAGACTACTATAACACATAGTAGTCTCAGCTATAAATCACAACTCAGTCGTTCACTATGCCGGTGTCTGTAGTAACGTTTTGGGATTTCAATGAGATTAATCTATGTACCACTTGTAAACTGAGACTACTATAACATGTGTTATAGTAGTCTCAGTTGTAAATAATTAAGTCGGGAATTCCGTAACCTCAAAATTCTTTAACTGAACCTTTAGTGGACTGATTGATATTTTAATCTCAGATATACCGTGATATATTAGCTTTTTATGCCCCACCTACGATAGTAGAGGGGCATTATGTTTACTGGTCTGTGCGTCCGTTCGTCCGTCTGTTCGTTCGTCCGTCTGTTCGTTCGTCCGTCCGTTCGTTCGTCCGTCTGTCCCACTTCAGGTTAAAGTTTTTGGTCGAGGTAGTTTTTGATGAAGTTGAAGTCCAATCGACTTGAAACTAGTATACATGTTCCCTATGATATGATCTTTTAAATTTTAATGCCAAATTAGAGGGTTTACCCCAATTTCATAGGTCCACTGAACATAGAAAATGATAGTGCGAGTGGGGCATTCGTGTACTGGGGACACATTCTTGTTTGGCTTTAAACTAGATGTCATGCAGTGACTGGGAGTAATCTCATGTATATCTAATCTATATAAAAAAAACCTGACCGTTGAATTTTATACAACATGAAGTTGGTTGCAAAAAGCTCCGGGACCCATTTATTATTAAAATGATGTTAAAAACGGCATCATATAAACTACACTTTGGCATTTTGATTTAGACACTGGTCTACATTTACTATCAACTGCCGATTGAACTGATACTGCCAATGAAATATTTCAACATTTTATCCTGATTAGATAGAATATTTGATCATATGTAGAGTGGGGCGCCCATATTCGCCGGGGACACAATTTCGCCGTTATATGATTTTGGGGTGTAAAAACTTCAAAGGATGGATGAAATGAAGAAATATGCCGGTGAATTATATTTTTATAACAAACATGATTATTTTTTAAACTGAGACAAAATTTTGGCAATTACCGCAAAAGACCGAAAAACAGACAACGATTTTCGGCCGATTTCCTGAATGAAAAACACGGTTTCAAAAGAAGCATTTCTAAATTATTCTTTGACTTGATTGCCCTAAATTTTAGTTCTTTTCACCTTTGAAATGTCTGCTATTCGTCTATAATGTAATTGATTTGATAAACACGACGAACATGTGTCCCCCATTGACAAAACATCAGGAAATTTCAAACACCCTTTAATCTCACTTCAGTTAAGATGATT
Organism: Mytilus galloprovincialis; assembly: GCF_965363235.1. NCBI lineage: Eukaryota > Metazoa > Mollusca > Bivalvia > Mytilida > Mytilidae > Mytilus > Mytilus galloprovincialis. Next base: position 68,306,528 of record NC_134846.1, read on the forward strand.
ATTTTCAAGCAAACACGTTTTCAAGCTTAAGAATATTTTGCATTGGAAGTTATCTTCATATAGAAATATCAGTTTACTTCAAAAACATATAGACCGGAACATAAACTGTACAAAACATTGAAAAATATGGCAAAAAAGAGCACCCCACTTTTATGGTGCTAGAAATTGAGACGGGTACGGATCGTTTTACAGGTTTTAGCCTCTACCGGAAACTAATGTGTTACAAACAAAGACACCACAGACAACAGTACTGGCACTGGCACTGGACCCTTCTTGATTTTGTAGATTTATATTCGCATGATATAGGTAGCTATTTTATGGTGATAAAGACCAAGTAAAGAATAACAAATCACACATGCACAAATAAATTCGAAAAAAAGTTCATTTAGATTCTGAGGCTGAAACAAGAAACACCAAACAAACAACAATTTTTTTTATTTCAGGCCATAAAAAAGAATAGGTTTGGTTGCCCAAACGCTACCTACCCAGAAAAAAGCTGCCTACTCAAATTCTTTTATTGTCCTGATTTGAAGAAGTTTTTTTTTAATCAGATAGGCATGAAGACTAATAAACACCCGCTACTTCAATTTCTCTCTTTGAAAAAAAAAAAAGAAAATGCCTACCTACCTACCCACTGTCTCAACCTTTGGGTAGGGTTTGGGCAAACCAAAATATTTTTAATTGTGGCCTCATTATTTGCCAAATTCTAACGGCGCCAAACATAACAGTGTCACCTAGTCGAAAAAATTATGATGCCTTAAAAGATGGTAGCAATGCCCATTGGCATCAGTCATCGAACGGGATTTTCCGCTACATTTAGCGTCAAATTCATTAAAAATATTTGTCATGTTTGTGATTCGTCGAAATATCTTATCCTGATTTGTCAGACGTCTCTCATAATTATCTTACCGATTTAAAAAAAAAAATTAAGCTGATTTGTCAACATCATTTAATATTTTATCGTCTAATAGAAGGTTAAATGGTATCCAGTCGTTCCGGCCCCAAACCGATCCGGCCCCAAGTCAATCCGGCCCAAAGTCGATCCGGCCCAAGTCGATCCGGCCCACGTCGATCCGTCCCCAAGTCGATCCGGCCCCATAATAAAATATGAATTAACTATATTGATTTTGGAGGAATTTGTCACACAAACTTTAACAGTATAAATGAAATTTGAAAAAAGTGTCCGATCGATGGTGGATGACAACAGGTCAGTGAAGTATTGGAGTACCAAGTTAAAGAACTATTTTAAATCGATACGAAAATTAGTGTTATTGTGTCTGTTTGTATCGCAGTTTCTACATTTTTAAATTATGAAGTTATTTTCCATGATAATTTTTACTTTGAATTTCATGGCGATTTTTATTTTATTCAGTTCACAAACAGAATAGCTAAATAAATATTTACAGTCCAATGGACCTATAAAATTTAACGCATCATTATGACTTATTTAATCAAATCATTAGTCTATAATTGGTTTGTTTATTCAACAGTTGTCTGCTGATTATGAACTAAGGTAATGCCACTCGTAATCACTTAATTCAATCCAATGCTGATTAATTAAAGTTACGTAATCTGTTTTTCAACAAAGTCTTTATAGTTTGATCTTCTGGTTGGTGTATATCATAATAATTATTTGTATTTTTTTAGGTTACATCATAGGCTTCTATAACATATAAAAATATTCTATTCTATTCTATAACACTTTTTTTTTTGTAACATCGGATATGGTCAATATATTTTTCTTATTTTGGCAATATTTTGAAAAGTTGTGTGTAGATGAAAAAAAAAGTAATATGAGTATCCATTATTCTTTATTGCAAGAAAACAACAAAACAATGACATTGAATGCACGTTTTCACTCTCTAAAATATAATATCAGCACTCTTTTATAGAAAGGATTCGGCAAATCAAACAACATTTCTCAATTTTAGAAATTTTAAGAACTTAAAAAGAAAAACAAAGTTTATATGTATCAGCTTGGGGATCGGCTTGTACCGTTCATGTACATTGTATGTAACTATTTGTTATTGTTACACAAGATGAAAGACTTGTTAGGATCACATTCAATTGAAAGAAAATGCTAATTACTGCTGGTTAATGTTGATGTCTGAATTCTTTTATATACGTTTTAATATAATTATACCCAATAATCTTAAAAACTTGTAATAAAGACATAATCAACCTAGTTGTTTTATACTCATCTAAAGAAAATATTTTTCAAAGACCTTTTTTACTTTTTTTTTTACCGTACACCTTTAACATTATAATAAAAATAATAAACATTTATGAATTACAATTAATATATATTTATTTTTATTCCTTAGAAATATTTTTTTTATTGGGGCCGGATCGACTTTCCATATGGGCCGGATCGACGTGGGGCCGGATCGACGTGGGCCGGATCGACTTGGGCCGGATCGACGTGGGGCCGGATTGACCCGAAAGCGGTTAAATTGAGAAAGGAAATGGGGAATGTGTCAATGTTTTTGTCGTCATGTACCAAAAATACCGTTAATGTCATTTGGCAAGTTATTTGTATTAAGGTTACCTCATTAGCACGCTGTTGAAAGGCTATTTTATTTATTTTCTTCCACTTAAGTTACTGCAATAAGGAGTCGAAGCAAAAACTAAGATAGTCTTTCAAGACGTCATAATTATTTAGACTACAGTGTCACCAGTGCTGCCTCCTAGCCTTTCCACTTGTAGTGTTTTAAAATTTATAGAATGTAATATAACTTCATAACAAAATGATAGAAAGTTTTAAGGCTTGAAATTCATTTTAGGAGTCTGTATAACTTCCAGATAAATATGAACACATGAATTCTTGGTACATGTATATAATACATTTGTACCATAGTTTGTTTAATTTTCCATTGAAAAAGTGTGAGGGTATCTACACTTGTAATATAAACGTATAAGGTGTCATTATAAATTTGCAAAGATAACACTATTTGCTATAGACCAAAAATTGATGATATTAATAATTGAAGGTCACTGTATGGCCTGCATTATTGATTTATAAGCAAAATCCCACAGTAAGCTATGAGTTTCAACAGATGCCACCCTGAGTTGGCTTTTACTTCAACTTTAGTCAATTTGCCTTTTCGAAAATTGATCAGTCGACAAATACTTGACTCACTCATTGTGCAATAAAATATTAGACAGTGTTGTACTTATTTTCGCCGAAATCCTGAAATTTTCACACATTTCTATACTGTGGATTCATCGATATCATTATTATACCATGTGTATACCAATAGTTGTTGATTTCATGGATATATTTCTAGATAAAAACAATTGCAAAAGTCTGATGTGCACGAATTACAAATTTTGTGAGAGCTTGTACATGTATATATGCAGACTTCAGTAATACTATGATATCAAATATCAATCATTGTCAATGAAATATAATTCTTGCTGAATACACTAAAAGTTGGTATCCAGGATAAATAAATGAATTTTGTAAAATTCTAAATCTGAATTTTGTTTGAACAAGATCTGTTTAATTTAAATCAAAACATTTAAAATGAATTCATAAGATAGATAATGCCTACATGAACATATGTATTAGGTAACCTATACCATTTTTATGCCCCATTTATGGGCATTATGTTTTCTGGTCTGTGCGTCTGTTTGTCTGTCATGTTTCAGGTTAATGTTTTTGGTCAAAGCAGTTTTTAATGAAGTTGAAGTGATATCGAATTGAAACTAAGTAGTGCACATGTTTCTTATGATATGATCTTTCCAATTTTAATGCCAAATTAGAGTTCTGAACCCAACTTCACGGTCCATGGAACATAGAAAATGGTAGTGCAATTTAGGCATCCGTGTACTATCGACACATTCTTGTTTCTACATATTTTCAGTTCATCTATAAACATAACATGCATAAGGGCACTTTTGAGCAATTAGTATCACTTGGCATCAGATCATCTATATGAACTTTGGGATGCAAATTACCAGTGACCAATGGGCTATTTTATATTAAACTTTTAGTGTTTCTAGTGTCCTAAATTGCTAATGTAACCTACAGTTGTATATCCCAGTCAATTTACCAACATGACTTCCAATTGTGTAGATACAAATAAATTGAGGAACCAGATTTATACGCTATTATGTGGTCATAGTGATTTAGATCTAGATTTGATATGACCATTAAATCAAGAAGACAATACATTTTGCAGTAAACAAATCTGTCCAAAAATGTTTTTGGTAAAAAATTATGTTGTTATTTGTAACATAAAAAAATTAGTTAGCTAAAAATTTTATAAAAGCGAAATGAAAATACCCCCCCCTCCAGCTAAATATTTTTCATAATCAATAACAATTTCATTTTTCATGTCAATTTTGATGCAATGAATGTAATTAAATATATATATAGAGATAGAGATGGCATTAATTTAAATATTATGAGGTAAAGTAATGTCTTGACTGTTATCTGATTTAATCAATCATTTTTGTCAATGGTCAAAACCCTTGTTAGTGATAATTATTTCATGATGTTACATGTACATGTAGCTGAATGAAAATTATTTGAGAAGTTTTGCCCCCTCCAGATAAAAATAACATCTGGTATAGAACTAGTTTCTACAGGAATATTTTTTGATTGATTGCATGAAAACTGAACTAGTTTATGCTGACTTTTTCTTGATTGATTGCTTTTAATATTTTTATCTGACAACTAGATTTAAACTTGTCACAAAGTTTAACACTACAACAGAACAAAGTTTACATTGGATCTTATGATACTCATGCATGGGTATACCATTGTATGAAGATTACTAAAAGACCTTTAAACCGTTCCTTCATTTTAACCAGACTTGACGTGAATCATCATAAGGTGTCTGGTTTTCGTATTTGTACCTGATTTGATATTATGGCTTTTCGTGAGAGATTATAGTTCTCAGGTTGAGGCAGTATTATGCACAGATTATAAGCTGCAGGTTGAGCGATACGGGCTCCTCTGACCCTTTTAATATTTAAAGAGTGTCCCTTCCTAGATCATTGTGTTTCAAGATTATCACTTTGTTTTTAAATCAATTTTTCCAGTCTGTTGTAAAATCAAAAACTCAAATTAAATATATTATATAACTAGATAACCTTGGGATCATTTAAAAAAGGAAGACATGTCTTTTGTAAATAATTACATATTGAGTCAACCATACATTTAAATGGACCAATTAGTCGAATTGTATGAGTTCATTTATATTATAAACATTCATACAAATCAAATCTTATTTTTTATTGTGTGTTTTTCCCAATACTGGTTTAAAATTTCTGTGTGTAGGTTTTCAAAAGTTTCTTATTTTGTGTGAGTATTTAATTCAATACTATTTAAATTAATTGTATTTTTGTATAGAATGCATAGAACTACAGTAATATGAATCACATGTAAAATGATTACTTTATTTGTATTGCTCAGTTTTAATTAAAACTTTGCATGTTTTTTTGTTGTGTCTTTTTTATATTTTTGAAAATAAGTTACAGGTATATGTGGGGTATACATCATTGAAACAGCAACACAATAAATAAAAAAAAATACATCAATATACTTATATATGTTTATGAAATATTTGCTTTCGCTTATGCTTATAGTTCACTGAATGAATCTCATTTATTACATGCATTTTAATTTCAATTTTGCTTCAGTCTGATATGCATGAAAAACTTTTCAAAATCTTTATGATATTGACTTTATCATATCATGTTCAATATTACATCAATATTTACAGTATGAATTGTAAACTTTATTTCATGTAGAAGCTAGATGTACTTTTGAGTTACTTAGTAATTAATTGTCACACACCCTTTATATACATCATTATCATACATGTATACATGTCACAAAATCACATGTTATACTAATAACAGTCCCAAAATCATAAAATTAAAAAAATGAAATAGTTTATTATACATTGCATTGAAAGAAAAATAAGAGGAATTTGTAAAATAGATATGAAGTTACTAGTCAGTCATTGTGTAAGTAAGAATTAACAAATGCTACAAAGGACTCATTGAAGGAGTTAATTGACTGAGTATCAGGATGTCCTACCACAGAGTAGGTAACCTGTCGCAATAATTGTAGAACCCGGAGTCAAAATTCAGTAATATGAAAATGGTCCTTGGTCTATAAGAAATCTATAAGAAACTATTTCTTTGTGTTTTGAGGAGAAATTGCTTGGTTATCTCTATAACTATCTTACAAAATTTCAATGTTCCTCTTAAACATGTTTGGTTCTTTGATATACATGTAATACTTGCCAATAGAAATCCATCAGTTAATCAATTTCTCAAGTGTTATTGGAAAGTATGAACCTTTGTATCAAATAAAATGTTAATAACTATAGACTGAATGGTCTTTCTTTGTCAACCAGTTTATTCGTAAATGTGAAATCCCTCTGTCTGTATCAGGGAAGGTAGATATTAAATTAGACAATAAATCCCATGTTTAATGGATCACATTATTGTGATTATTATAGGTTATTTAACTAATTGATTCTATGAATAGAACAATGATCATGATTTTATCAATTGGTTTTATTTGAAGAAATATTATATATATACTGCCATGGTCGTGATGGTAAGTATCTTGCTTTTGGGGGTGACAGATTTATTGCTCATTGTTGAAGGCCATATGGTAACCTATAGTTGTTAATTTCTGTGTCATTTTGGTCTCTTGTGGAGAGTTGCCTCATTGGCAATCATACCACATCTTCTTTTTTTTATATATTATCTAATTTCCACAAAGCAGTTCAAAAGAAAATATTTTTTTAACACCTCTTGATAAAATTGAAATGACTTCATGCTGAGGCTACTATCACATGTATAATTTAAAAAAAAATATTTGTTAAGTTTGCAGAAAAACTTTTGCCTGTAAAGATTGAAGAATTTATTTTCTCATGGTCTTTGTTTATTTACTTGTGCTATTGACATTAATATCAGGTTGAAGGGTATAAAAGTTTGATGTATTTTTAACTATCTGTCACTAGGTTGACATTGAGTGATTGGTGGTATTATAAAGCTTCAAATTTATGCCTTTAATTATACCTTACACTAAATTACCTTTGGTTATTATGATAAAGCTTTGTTACACCTGATTGGACATAATATTGTTTTCTATTACATCTATTACACCTGAAGTAATACATAACAAATGAAAGCAACATAAAAGAGATATTTTTTTGTGCTATAACAAATATGTATATATATATATATATAATTAGTTATATATTGTATTCATAATTAAATTTAATATAATATCATAAATAGAAGATGTAAAGTGTTATTACTATTTTATTGTACAATTAATACCCAATACACAAAATCAGCTGTCCAAAAGCATATCAAGGTTACCTGTCTGAAAACAGGTAAAATGTTGTTAATTTGTTATTTACACTAACTGTGGTTATTATCTTTGTATACACTTATTTACTCTGCAATAGTCCTTTGTGATATTCATTTTTAAGAGAACACGTTTTGTATGGAGCTTAGTTCAGAACAAAGAAAAGTATGTATATGACATATCTTGATGTAATACATCGAAAGAGTTGTAATTATCGAACTTTACCTTGTGTTACCTATATTATACCTATCTTTTACCTGGATTTTTCTTTATTATAGATGGTCAATAATATACAAATTCTTCATACCAGACAATGACAGTTTTATGACAAACACAGATAATAAGAGGATTTACTGCAAGGGATAAGGATTAAATTAAATCTGGCTCAACAAACTACTATACACCTGTACAAAAGGAAATGATATTTTAAACTATGACTATTTTTGCTGATGCGTTCAAAGACAAACTATACTGAGGATGTTTTACAATGCGATTGTAAATTTGTTCATATTGTGATGATCATGGACCTAATGGCAGTACAACATGGCCCCAGGGTGAATTGACTTGTGCTCTTGTCTTTGATGTTATCTTGAACTTATCATCCTGATTATATAACCAAATAAAATCATAATGATTAACGTAGGACAATCTGTCACTCAGGCGACAAGAAGAGATGAGGGCACACGCACGACAACTGAGGTGAGCAGCTCCAGTGGCTCGTCTTTTGATTCATCGTCTAGTTCTACAGTGACGGCACAGGGACATGCTACCACACAGCCAAATACTCAAGCTGTAAGACCTGATCATTCAAGTAATCCACAAACTAATGTAGCAACATCTCAGCATAATAGTAATATGCCATCCACTCGCCATATCACGACACATGATCCGAACTCTGGAATTTTTACAACTCGTGTTGAGATACGTCATGAAGCTATTCCCGACTTATTGCACTCACATGTTGTGCCATCGCAGCATGCACATGGCGTGCCATCGCAGCACTCACATGGTGTGCCATCGCAGCACTCACATGGCATGCCATCGCAGCAATCAACTCAGGCACCTATTGTTACTCGACATGGCCAGCCAGTAAGACAACCTCCACCTGCACATCTTCTCAATCAACGAGGTCAAGTACACGTGCGGCATCATCCATCTCGCCAAATACGACAACATCAACAACAACATAGACGGAGAACAAGATCTCGTTCTCATAGTAACAGTGAAGATGAACCTTGTAAGGCTGGATGCTTGTCATGTTTAGCAGCATCTACGTCTTTTCGATGGATTTTAGTAATTTTATCATTATTAGGAGTATGTTGTGTTGTGACTGGAATTGTTCTTGCTGCTCTTCATGCTGCTGGGAATAGTTTTCTTTTCTTAGCAATCATGTTTATAGGTAAGTTAAAAAATGTAAAAAAAAAATGGTTATGGTTTCTGATATGAAATATTCATATGGTAATATTTTGATAAGGTTAAAAGAGGATTTAGTTTTGTGTACACTTCTGATAATGGCAGACTGGTAAAGAAAGACAGATATCTAGTGAGTGCAATTTTAGATAATAAATAACATATGAACTTTCTGATAAAATGTGAAATCTCCAGAAAGGATAACATGCTTAATATCTTCAATCAAATACAAGACAATACAATACACACAGTAGACTTGGCAAAAACTTATATTTTTTGTCTTTTTACATACCAATTTAAATATTATTATGGATTTTGTCATAAGAACCATTATCAGTTGAAGCAATCCATTTTATTATGAAACTTTAATTTACCCATTCAATTATTCTATACTTTATTTCTCTTGAGCATTGCCTAATCCGATGAAAATCTAGCCAACATTAAAATCAATGGATTTATTATATGTCCAGCCTTTAATTTAAGGATTTGTGAAATAAAATTCCCTATCAGATTATAAGTATACAATTAAAAGTGGTTTAATTTATAATATACAGTAACATTTGTTGTGCCTTATTTTGTCTGATCTTCATTGTTATTCAATTTGACAAAATTGAATTTCATATTAAATTTCATCAATTTAATATTACAGTTTCCATTTTAATTTTTGAAGTACAATGTAGCTTGTGTTCTGGTTGTAAATAAATTAAAAGTTAAAGTTATAATAGGAATCAAAAGTTACAATTTGATTCATATAACTTAAAATTTAAAAGTTAGTCTTGGGGAAATTATAATAACCATATAGATCACCAGCACACCTCCCTAATATTTAATAAATACCATCATTTATAAGGGATTACATGAATGTGAATCTATTTTCATAAACATGATAACACTTTGAATTCAACTTTTAGTGTTTTACACAAAAGTAATAATGTTGTTGCACTTGATTAAACTTTTGCCTTTGAGCACTAATATGTACATAAAGTTGATCAGCCGTTAAATGCATATGAAGACTTGCATACAAATTTTATTTCAGCAGCAGTTTTGATAAGTTTTGTATAAATCCTTCTATCTTCCTATTATGATATTTAAATAAATGAAATGTTGTGAACCAGATTGACATGGATTGATTTTATCAACAGATCATTGGCATGATTGGGTATGATATATGGACCATGTGTTAGCAATCCATCATGATTTGCCTTGGGATATTTTAAGAATGTACAGTAAGAGAATGTCAATATACATGTACATGTAGTTTCCTTATTGCTTGTCTTTCCTTGTTGTCTATGGTTCCTCAATTTTCCACGAAAGCTGAAATAATTAGTCTAGAAACAGATGTGGATCCAGGATTTTGAAATAGGGAACAGAAGGGGCACCAAGAAGGCCTTTTTTTGCAAAACAACATCTTTTCTTGTCATAAACTGATACATTGTACTTAAGCTTAAAGTTGAAGTGTACTCTTCCTGTAGTTTATGTCAATATTGTTAAGAAGGATAAGAGTAAAGATATAAGTCTTGTTTCCTGTATTAAAATAATCTCTCATACTTTCACTTTTTATTCCCCTAATCCTTTATACTTGTTATATAACTGGTTTCCTAAGAAACAGGAAGCACATGGTGCATCTTTGTTGTTGCATTAACATGATTAACACATGTGTAGTACTTATTTTTGTTGTTGGAGTGCTGTCTCATTGACATATATTATTATAATAATATCCCACATTTCATATACATATATGTATTAAACTATATAATGTTCTAGTATTAAGAGTAGTTAATAAAATGATAAGTAATAGTAAAGAGGGTTGCTAGATTTAACCCTAAAAATAGATGTTTGTATTATATCGAATCAAATAGGAAAAAGGACAAAATCATGAAAATGTCAAATTTTGGTGTCACTTCTATGCTGAAGATAATTCTGGAATTATTTAGTACAATATACACCTGGTATTTTATCATGGTCCATCAGACCTTAGACCTTAGAAAATTTATCAAGTGGTAGATATCTATCTTGGTTTCATCACTACTGATAGTTCTGGTTCACTGAACAGGGTGTCACCTACACCCATCATTACATTACTATAATATATACATATCTTTTGAAGGATCTCTTTCAACTGTAGCACTTCATAAGTCCAATATGCATATAATCTAGCCCAGATCTATCTTATGACAGGTTAGTGGATACCCAGAACTTAGTGTATTGACAAGTGGTCATTTGATACACAAAATCTATATTACCTGACAGGTATAATTTGTCTTTGGACCTCCAGGTAAATACAAGGTGCTGATAACATGACCAGTTTAATTAAGATATATTCCCTATACCTGTATAGGATTAGAGAAAATTTATACAGATAAATTGGAGTTAAACTGGTATATTTGCCAGACAGTTTGATGTAATATGGATTATAGGGTGAAAATTTGACATGATTGACGTTTGATAACAGTCTGTATATGGTTTGAGATAGACCCCTACTGAGTAGACGGAAAATCCTTATCAGTAAATTGGTGCTGTTTTGTCACGGTTTCATTGATATTTCTTGATAAGATTTGGCAAAATAATTTAATGTTTATTTTTTTATTGAAAAATTAAAAGCTTTCCCTGATAACTGTTTATATAACATTTATCAGAACAGTCGAAACACATATAAGATAAAGATTAAAGATATCTGTAAAAAATAAATCTCCAAATTCTAAGCTTTTTAATAGAAATTTGGAATAAAAACAATATATATATATATATAGTACACATACATAATGCCACAAACCATAAACAGAAGGTGATTGTGATTCTGAAAGATTTGTGACAGTTTTTATACGATCGCAAAAAAAATTTGCGGTCATATATTGGTATGACGTCATCGTCGTCGTCGTCCGAAGACACATTGGTTTTCGCACTATAACTTTAGTTTAAGTAAATAGAAATCTATGAAATTTAAACACAAGGTTAATGACCACAAAAGGAAGGTTGGGATTGATTTTGGGAGTTTTGGTCCCAACAGTTTAGGAATTAGGGGCCAAAAAAGGGCCCAAATAAGCATTTTTCTTGGTTTTTGCACAATAACTTTAGTAAAAGTAAATAGAAATCTATGAAATTTAAACACAAGGTTTATGAACACAAAAGGAAGGTTGGGATTGATTTTGGGAGTTTTGGTCCCAACAGTTTAGGAATTAGGGGCCAAAAACAGGTCCCAAATAAGCATTTTTCTTGTTTTTCGCACCATAACTTTAGTATAGGTAAATAGAAATCTCAAGTTGGTCCAAATCGGGTTCCAAAATTAAACTTTGTTTGATTTCAACAAAAATTGAATTCTTGGAGAACTTTGATATGCTGAATCTAAACATGTACTTGGATTTTTGATTATGGGCCCAGTTTTCAAGATGGTCCAAATCAGGGTCCAAAATTAAACTTTGTTTGATTTCAACAAAAACTGAATCCTAGGGGTTCTTTGATATGCTGAATCTAAACATGTACTTGGATTTTTGATTATGGGCCCAGTTTTCAAGATGGTCCAAATCAGGGTCCAAAATTAAACTTTGTTTGATTTCAACAAAAACTGAATCCTAGGGGTTCTTTGATATGCTGAATCTAAACATGTATTCAGATTTTTGCTTATGGGGCCAGTTTTCAAGTTGGTCCAAATTGTGGTCCAAAATTAAACTTTGTTTGATATCAACAAAAATTGAATCCTTGGGGTTCTTTGATATGCTGAATCTAAACATGTTTTTAGATTTTTGATTATAGGCCCAGTTTTCAAGTTGGTCCAAATCGGGTCCAAAATTAAACTTTGTTTGATTTCAACAAAAATTGAATATATGGGGTTCTTTGATATATATATATATATATGCTGAATCTAACCATGTATATAGATTTTTTATATTTGGGCCCGGTTATCAAATTGGTCCATATTGAGGTCTAAAGGATCCAAACTTGAAATTTATTTGATTTCATCATAAATTGAATTTTTGGGATTCTTTGATCATGTTGTTGATATGCTGAATCTAACCATGTATTTAGATTTTGGATATTGGACCATAATAGGTAAAAGTTTGTAAGCTTAAGTTCATTAGACCACATTCATTCTGTGTCAGAAACCTATGTTGTGTTAACTATTTAATCTCAATCCAAATTCAGAGCTGTATCAAGCTTGAATGTTGTGTCCATACTTGCCCCAACTGTTCAGGGTTCAAACTCTGCGGTCATATAAAGCTGCGCCCTGCGGAGCATCTGGTTGTCATTTACTGTATTTAACACAACGTTTTATAATTTTGGGTCCTCAATGCTCTTCAACTCTATACTTTATTTGTACTTATTTGGCTTTCTAACTATTTTGATCTGAGCATCACTGATTATAAGAGTCGAATATAGACGAAACTTGTGTCTGGCATATCAAATTATAAGCCTGGTACCTTTGATAATTAATCAGAGTAAATGTCATTAGTTTTCTTGAAACATTGGTTGTTTTTTTCCCTGGATGATAGTAATTGTTTCCCTTCACAGAATCCTGTAAATCCATATTGTGCAGGTCGAGCTTGATATTGACAGTAGACATTTACCTTTCAAGATGTTCAATGGTAATGCAGCAGATGGCGATATCGGTGATCACTTAAAGTCTAGATCACCTCAATCTAGTTTTGTTCGGTTGACACATATATGTATGTACATGTCTCTGGTTGACAAGCAAACATACCAAATAAACCACTGTATGCATGGTCTGCCATTACCAAAAACAAATAGAATATACATGGAATGAAAAGGACACAAAAGCAATCATTATTTGTGTTAATTGCACTGGTAACTAATTAATCTTTGGGAAATGACAAATGAGAGCAATCAAGAAAAAACAACTTTACACTGTTTATTTATCAATTAGTGTTATAGTAGTTGTCATACAAACAATAAAACATTTGTTTTCACTTCTTTGTACATATATGTTGGTAACAATTTATTGGTCTTGAAATGGTACTTATTATCAAGCTACTATTACCTTATTTTTTACAATAAAGGTGAAGATTGTCATAAAGTTTTATGACAGTGTCCTTACACTTTATAATCAATACTATATACATGTACTTCAGGGTAAATAGTTTTGATATCTATATTGATTTTAAATGATACTTTTGTATTAGAATTGTAAGACCATATACTTGTCATACACTTTTAGAAAATGTGTGATACAGTCCAAATAGTTAGGTTCTTTAGTAGGGGCCTTCTTGGATGAAGGACAGAAAATTGGGAATACTCCTAGAAAAGGACAGTTTTATAGAATAGGGACATGAATTTAGCCTTGTAACCTGCCACCTTTGGACACCCTAAAGAGTAATATTACACAGTGGATGAATTATCACCTAGTGTTGGACTAATGTTGTCATGTGGTGACCACCTACATGTATGGATCTGTAGGGGTAGTAAATTTCACAGGGGGTTCATGGCATCATGTCTACAGTTAATGGTGACATCATCTATTAATTTTTTTTCTCATTGTCTATTCCTAAGTCACCCTTGGGGTTATGAGCCTTGGTTAAACCATCACTAACCAAGCTCTGTGGTCTATAACATACAAGCGTATTCAATTCATATTCTGATTTTTTCAAATGACCACCTCCGTAATGATGACTGACTAAATTGATTTGCTCTAGCAACTTGTTCATCCTAATCGGCCAGTAGCTTGAGCTAATTTTATTCTGAAATTTATTTTAGTGTCATAAAAAGTATTTCAATCATGTTTATGCATTGTTTTTGTCTCGCTTTGACAGAGTCAAAAAGCAAGACATAGGTATGCTCTTTCTGGCGTCGGCGATGGTGACAGCACCAACAATGTTTTAGTTTGTGATTAGGTCTACTTTATGGGGAACGACCAGTGGTAGGTCAATGATATTTAGTATGCAGTTGTATAATCATTGGCATGTCTCATTTCCATGGAGATAAATTGGCTCCACCCCCTTAGTCATGGTCTATTGACTTTGAAATTTTTTTTAAGCTATCATGTATTAGTTTGTGATTAGGTCAGTTCAAGGGGAACAATTAGTGGTAGGCCAATGTAACTTGGTATTCAGTTGTATCAGCATTGGCACATCTCATTTCCATGGAGAATATTTGGCCTCGCCCCTCAGTCACAGTCTAATGACTTTGAAACTTATCTTAGTTTACATGTATTAGTTTGTGATTAGATCAGTTTAAGATGAACTGCTAATGTTAAGTCAATGTTATTTCATTTTGGTATGCTAATTTATTGGTTTTTGCAAGTACCTTTTCCATGGAGATTATATAGCCCCACCCCCTCTTCATGGTTCATTGACTTTGAAACTTTTACATAGTTTACAAGTTATTGTTTGTATTTAGGTTTGGGAACGACTTATAATAGGTCAATGGTATTTGGTATGCAGTTGTATTAGCATTGGCACATCTGATTTACATGGAGATTGTTTAGCCATGTAACTCAGTCATGGTTCATTGACTTTGAATATTTGCATAACTTGTGTAAGATGTTAAAGTATTGCTATTTTTATTTCAACATTTGCATAATCAAAATTAAAAAAAGGTGAGACATATCTCTGTGATAACAGTTTTTTCATCTGTGCGTCAGAATTTTTCTGTTATTTTAATAGTCCCATTGCTTCTTTTTAATACAGGTACATATATTTTTCCTAAATTATGTGTCACTTTCATTAATATTTCATATATATGCATAGATGCATTCCAGCATGTCCATGATGTCCAATGCAAGATAGTCATGAAGATATATAAATAACTTTTAAATGGTCATGTAGGGTTATTTATTTTCTGATTTTGGTTTTATTACAGTCATAAAGTATTTGGGTCGAACTCGAACATATCTTATGCTGTGATATAAATCTTTAAAACCAACAGTATCAGCAAGTGTTCTTACACCAATTGACATGTGTAGTGAAGTTTAAACAACTTGTTTTGTTCAGGAAACATGCACTGTTACTTAAAATAGATCAAACATAAACAGATAATATAAATTCATTGCTTCCGACATTTACTGTACAAACAGATTTTCTTAAAGAATACTTAGTATTAGTGAAATAATATTTACACAGATCCCTGACAAAGTTTTAAGCTTTTAGGCTTTGTCGTGTTTGTCATGTCTTTCATTGTCTACTGTCTTTTTTATTTTTTTTTTGTTATGTCATGATTGAAAATCTCAATCAAAGAATATTTTCCTATTATGGAAAAACATTTCTAATGTTGTCCTGCATAGATGAGAAATAGGGAAACATTGTGCATTCATACAGCCTATTACGTGGTTATTAATTATGAAGGGAGCAACCATTTAACTTCAAGGGAGGTGATGTGTTTTTTTTGTGTCTGAGTCAGATTTTTTTTCCCAATCTGCTATATTTGTTTATGACTATCTTTTTTAGCATGTATTATTCAGCCAATTGTTTTGTTCTTTTTTCATTTGTCTTGCTAGGGTGTCTTATATATAAACCTACTATAAGAAATGGGTTTTACTCATTGTTGAAGGCTTTTCAGTGACCTATATATAGTACTTTACATCCTTGTCCTTTTGTCCCTAGTTGATAGTTGTCTTATTGACATCATACCACATCTCACTCCATTTGATATAATGCATTATTATTAAAACAAGCAACATTCAATGAATCTCAACCAATCCATTGAAAAAAACACTCAATGTTAAATTAAGAAAATTAAAGTTTAAACATTAAAAAAAACAAAAACCCATTAAGAATTTCTTATATTTCAGGTTTGGGTGTTCTTTTGGTTGTTGTAGTAGCAGTTGGATGGAAATGTACACCTAGAGGTCATGAACCTTTACATGCTTTGTTTGGTCTTGGTGATTTTCGTAGGCGGAGAGGAGGTAGAAGAAGAGGACGAAGACGTGGTCATCAGAGAGGTGATGAAAGGTGGTATGGAGGTAGGTTCACAAGTAAAATATATAATTATAGAACTTAAAATATAATATACATCTAAAAAAGAAGATGTGGTATGATTGCCAATGAGACAACTCTTCACAAGATACAAAATGACACAGAAATTAACGATTATAGGTCACTGTATGGCCTTCAACAATGAGCAAAGCACATACCACATAGTCAGCTATAAAAGACCATGAAATGACATAGTAAATCAATTCAAAAGAGAAAACGAAGGGCCTAATCTATGTACAAAATAAAAAATGAAAAACAAATATGTAACACAGCAGCAAACGTTATCACTGAATTACAGGCTCCTGATTTGGGACAGTCACATACAAAATGTGGTGGGGTTATAAAAAACATATAACATGTATAAGTGGGCCCCAACCCGCTATTTTATTTGCCTAGAAATAATACTGATATCTTTTATCATGACTGTTTAACACATTCTAATTCTTTTGTAAGGACTTAACACATTGTGACAAATTTGTTGAAGTGAACAATACTAGTACACGTAGTTTGTTTCCAGGAAGTACATGGTCAGATCATAATTTCATTTTGGAATTAAGTGTCAGCACTTTTGTGATAAGATTCATTCGTAGTGCCTATCTTTTTACTATGAATGAAAGAAGTTATGGGGTTATATATGTTAAACGTCAGTGAGACAGCGTTGTTAAGTTTGATGTCTGAAATAAAGCAAGCTATTTTAAGAAAAGGTCACATTTTTAAGCACTGTAAATTCATTTGTGTCTGAACTGTTTTAACTTCATGTATATAAAGTACAAAAGTGTATGTATTTCATGATACTCCTGAGGCACTGCCCTATATCTATGTGATATTTCCGTATAGACCACATTGTCTGTTGTAAAGTCATCTAACCTGACTCCACAAGTCTTAATACATTTCTTTGTTCTTTACCACAGTATGTATGTTTTATTTATAATCAACCCATGAGGAAAGGTTGTCCTCAAGCTGAAGTCAGCCATATATTTCATTACTGTGCAATGCCTGTAGGCAATGTTTTATTTAATGATGTATCATAAACATAATGTCAAACCAGATTATGAATCAAATTATATTTTTTTTACATTTCCTTGATAAATGATTTATAAAGAAATGAATTTAGTTCCACAGGGACATTTCATCCAGGTCGCTGAGCTAAAAACCTAAGTCATTATGAAATTTAAATTGAGATGAAAGCTTTGTTTACTTGTTAGTTTCCCTCAAGGTTGTTATTTTTAAGTAGAGAAAAAAGCTTTTATATCTACATGTAGGTGTGTGGTTGACTAGGTTCATTGTTAGGGACACTCATATGTATCCTAGTATTAATAGTTGTTATAATTACTATTATTACATTAGACTTTGTATTTTGTGGTAACTTTAATGTCATTGAAATTACAAGAGAGTCATAGTTCTGTTTCATTAAACCTTGAAACCTTTATTTTATTTCAAGTATGTTTTTAAATTGTAAACAACATTTTATTTTTTTGCTATTCTTTATTGTTCCCCAATGCATGTATTGAATTATTTATATACATCCTTTGCTTTCAAATTTTGGGGTTTGGGTATTCCTACTTAAAGTTTATCCAGAAAAGTGTTTCTTATGCACCAAATTAAAAAAAAAAAAAAAAAATGGTTTAATTTTATGTACCATATTGTTTTTGTGGTAGTTCATTGCTTTTTTGTCGAGCCTGCAACTTTTGTTGCAGAAAGCTCGACATAGGGATAGTGATCCGGCGGCGGCGGCGGCGTTAGCTAACTTCTTAAAAGCTTTATATTTTAGAAGTTAGAAGACCTGTATGCTTCATACTTTGTATATAGATGCATCATGTTACGAACTTTCCGTCAGTCACATGTCCAATGTCCTTGACCTCATTTTCATGGTTCAGTGAATACTTGAAAAAAAAGTTCAGATTTTTTGTAATGTTAATTTCTCTCTTATGTTAAGTAATTGGATAACTATATTTGGTATGTGCGTACCTTGCAAGGTCCTCATGCCCGTCAGACAGTTTTCACTTGACCTCGATCTCATTTCATGGATCAGTGAACAAGGTTAAGTTTTGGTGGTCAAGTCCATATCTCAGATAATATAAGCAATAGGGCTAGTATATTCGGTGTATGGAAAGACTGTAAGGTGTACATGTCCAACTGGCAGGTGTCATTTGACCTTGACCTCATTTTCATGGTTCAGTGGTTATAGTTAAGTTTTTGTGTTTTGGTCTGTTTTTCTTATACTTTATGCAATAGGTCTTCTATATTTGGTGTATGGAATGATTGTAAGGTGTACATGTCTAACTGACAGGTGTCATCTGACCTTGACCTCATTTTCATGGTTCAGTGGTCAAAGTTAAGTTTTTGAGTTTTGGTCTATTTTTCAAATACTTTATGCATTAGGTCAACTATATTTGGTGTATGAAAATATTTTATGATCTATATTTCTGTTATGCAGGTTTTATTTGACCTTGACCTCATTTTCACGGTCCATTGCTAAGTGTTAAGTGTTTGTGTTTTGGTCTGTTTTTCTTAATTTATAAGCAATAAGTCAACTATATTTGTTGTATTGAAGAATTGTTAGCTGTACATGTCTGCTTGGCATGGTTCATCTGACCTTGACCTCATTTTCATGGTTCATTGATTAATGTTTTGTTTTCTTGGTTAATGTTGAGTTTATGTGACAGTTGTAATAAAGCTTTATATTTAGGTCTATCAACATAATATCAATGATTAGTAAAGAAGGCGAGACATTTCAGCATGTGCACTCTTGTTTTTTAAACAGATAGGAAAATCATAATGAAAATATCAAAGATAATTTGAGAGATGATTTACAATGGTTATTGTGGTGGTTTATTAATATTGGCAGGTGCATCTATATGTACAATTATATTTTTAACATTGGCAACCTCTTTTAACCATCATATACAATGCTGGCATGTCATAACTAAGTGTTTCATGCAGCTCCGCATAGCATTACCAGTTGCAACTATCAAGTCCAAATTTAAATTTTGCAACTCTTCAAATCCAGTCTTGACAGTAGTTATTATTTGAATTTATGAGAGAGTTTGTAAGTTAAACCTTGAAGTGTGAAGGTTTACATTACCACAATAAATTTCCCAACCAATAAAACTAACCTGACAGTTAAAATCACTATCAAATATACACGAACAAACAGAATAAAATGGTAAACTGAAGATATACATTAATAACAAACAGTATGCAAGGTTGAGAAGAAAACAATGAACTCAAAAGTTTTTGTGAAGTTTTGATATGAATATTATCATTTGTGGATTACACCTCATCGAAATAGCAACCATACAAAATAACAAAACAAAAACAATTATTATTTGCACTGATTTTCTGGTGCTTGTAATTAATAAGGTGCCTTTATTTATACTGAATGAATACATTGCTTACATTTTTAGTTTGAGTTCTAGTATGTAAATAAGTAGAATATCTGTGAAAAGACATGTTGACATATATACCAGTTCAATATTTTCATTTATTTTTCAGGAGTTATGTACCCTGAATTTCAGTACCGCAGACCTCCCCCATCATACAATGCATCATTACAAGATTCATTACATCAGTTAGCGATGGCTCAGAGTGCCATGGACATGGAAGAGGATGACATACCAGCAGAAGACTATAGTTTACCAAGTTCCAATCCTCCGTCCTATAGATCTCGCGCCAGTACTGTTAGAACTGGTATACAGATAACATTTCCTCCCAATCGTGAAGGTCTTCCCAATTCCAGACCACCTACCTACAGGTCACATGTTAGTACTCATCCCTCTCGACCTTCACTACCTCATGACATGGACTCTGCAGGAGGTGACGTTGCCTTTACTGGTCCCGATTATGATATAGCTAATATTGACGATGTGAATATGTCGCGTACTCACAGTAGACAGCCCTCTGCTAGTGCAAATTCACATAGTGCTAATCATGGAGAACCTCTAGATCATATTGTTCAGCAAACATTACAAACGTTAGATGATGCCACCATAGAGGGACAACGAAGGAGTAATGATGACAACGATGATGATTACCCACAATTCACTGCTTTGTAATAACAAGCTTAATATATGGATAAGGAGCAGGGATTGTAAAACGAGCACACTTTCAAAACTTGTGATTCTAAGCAATGGAGCTGAAACGTTTCAAAGTGATATCATGACTCACCAAAAAAGGAATTGTCAAAGTATCTCTAAGGAAATTGTGTCCCTTAGTGGCTTCTCATTGAAAAGACTAAAGAGAGGTTCTCAGAATCAGCTTTAAAGTATAGCAACTGAAGTTGTTTCCTAACAAGAAATCGTGGAAAAAAAAGTAGGCCAGGACGTTCAAGACATATCATACTTTCTATGCAAATATTTTTTTTTCGTACAATTTTCATTGTGATATTATCATAATGGCAGCATTATAATTTAAAGACACAATTCAGTATTTTATTTAACGCTTTCTAATGTTGTAGTTAGAAAGTTTTAATCTAACTGTTAAACTTTAAAGATGTCGCTTAAATAAGAAATTAGTAGTAATTGTGTAGCTGTGCAATAAATGGCAAAAGGATGAAAGTGTAAAAGTCATTTCTCCTTCCATTACTTTTAAGATTTCAGTTTGTTTAGTAAAAATCATGTATAAAGAGTTAAGCTGTTCATTGAAGGTGCTTAGTGCTATTTTAGAGCTTTAACCCTTATTTCTTAAGTATGGTTCCAAATTGTTGTAAGTGTGTTAATTATTTAATGATAAGGATCAAAATATTTTAATATCAATAGTTTTAAAAGTCATGTGTAAGCTTTTTTTTTTTTAAAAGAAATGACAGAATGTGATTTTAAAATAATTTTCAATGAAATGTTAAAGAATTTTAAATTAAATGCTCTAGGCAGTATTGTTTTGTCAAAGACAAACAACACCAAGATAATTTATAATTTAATATTACATTGCCATTTATAATTTAATATTACATTGCCATTTTTGCCATTATATATGTAATAATGATCTAGATATATGAAAAAGTCATACCTATAAATAACACCAAAGTAAAGATACATTCGTGCATTTTAATTGAAGCAGGTGCCCTCTAACAGCTATTATTAAGTTGATTATTAGAGTTCTCATCATTTTCATTGATTTACAATAGATTTCTTTGTGTATAGCAGATACTGTGATGGTGTAATAACATATCATGTGTTCAAGTCTTTCAAAACAAGGATATTTCTTAAGAGTTTTTGTATATCAGTTTTGTTTAATACATTGTTGCAAGATATATAGTGTTGTTATGATCTTTTTACAATACCTGTTCATCATTATTTCACACATTTCATAAAACATTCCAATATCAAGAATATATTATATATTTTCATGTATAAAAAGAAGTAACTTATATAAACATTAGGATCCTGGTCACAAATATTTTAATATTTTTATAGGCATTGTTATGAAGGATTTTTTACGACATAGGTTTTCCGCTACAACCATCTGTTTTTTCTTGACTTATTTATGAACTTTTACACTACGTTTGGTTCAAGGAAAACAAGATCCCTTGGCTTCTTACACAAATAAAATTGAGAATGGAAATGGGGAATTACACAAAGTTCACTTTCACTTGACAATTTTTGTTTATTTTAAATGAAAATTGTAGAACAAGTTTACTTTTTATTGTCTATATTTAGAAACACTTTACAGTATGGCCTTTTAACGAGTGTCTTAATTTTTATCAACCTGTAAGGTTAGGAATTTCGACATGAATCAAAATACATATTTTTTCTTTTCTCTACCTGCTCAAAGTTGCAATCACAAATATAAAAAATAAAACCTTTATACTAGTGATAAATCTGCAGGACCAGTACATGCAATTAATTCAAAAGCTTCAGTTGACAAATTAAAACTTGCATAGTGAAATTATTATATACTCTGATCTCAATTATACCCTACAAGAATGAGGAAAAACATAAGACTTTCCATAGATCTGATCTTTAATGAATTCCATAGGATAGATTATCTGTGATTAATGAAATATCTCAGCATATCAACATGATGTAATATTTTATCATAATGAGTGAGCTGGTATTGTTTGGTAAACCTGTTGTAATCATATGTACAAAACTGAAATACCAAGGGAGATTATTCTTTGTGATTTGCTTTTTTTAAGCCATGATTTAAGAAAAAAAAAATCACAATGGGCTTGTCTTTTTGTTGTTTCTAATTTTTAATATTCAAATATAACTGTCTCATTATACTAGAGTATGGCAAAAAATTGTAAAATGTTTATTGTACATACATGTATGTACTTTCTGCCAATTAGGAATTTTGTAAACTTATCTAAAATGATATGTTTCTTAATCCATTTAGACTTTTGAATTGGTGCATCAGCTTATTTTTACACTTTAAACTACTTCTTTTTGAAATGATTCTTGCTTAGTTTTAACGAAGCATTCTCTAACATATTAATTTAAGTAAAGATACTTAGTACATGTATAGTATTTATTGAGAATCATGAGAATTTTAATTTTTTTTTTAAAGTACAATCAGCTGTTTTCTAGACTAGATATTTTCCTCTTGAGCTCATGTATTCCTTGAAAGCAAGAAGTTGATTGAATATTATAATGCTACAAATATATTTGAGATTTTTGTTTGGTGTGCCAAAGACTTGTATATAAAGGAGAAAACTATTATTACTTTTGTGTTAAACTTTTTTTTAAGACATAACTGATTAATGGATTAAGAAGGAATAGTTTTGTTCTCTTATTTTCTTATTTTTAAGATCTATAAAACTGACAAAAATAGGATTTGCTTAGACAAATGAAATATGTCATTTATGGATGGTGCAAAATAAGAAACAGGGGGGGGGGGGGGGAGTAACTATAGTATTCACTGGGGAAAGGGGGTTGAGTATTTTGGATACATTTATGTAATGGGCAATTATGATTTTTATGTTATTAAAAAAACATTTTTTGAAGCAGTGGAATGCATTTTTATAGCATGTTTTTTCCAAGATTTTTAAAACAGTTAAGAGGCAGTTGAATGTATTTTTTATTGCAAGGTTTTCTTAGATATTTTTTTTAAGAGTATGAATTTTTTAGACGGCAATTTTGTTAAAGACAAAAGGTAAGGCTATTATGGGTCTAGTCTGTTTTAATGTACTGTTTTTAAATGATTTCAAATAGTTCTTCATTCTCTGAAGAAATGAGATTTATAAGTGTGTATCAACTCATTTTAGAAACATACTTTTAATCATTTCGTTTTATAAGTTTAACACTTTAGGATATATTTTAATCTGGACAAGGAGATAAAAACTTGTTTTCCCAAATAACATTAGATGTTATTTTAGATTTTAGATTTTGTATTAAACATGTTTAATAACTATTTCATTTTCCTTGTAACAGAATAAAAGAACAAGAAACAGTACAGTGTACATACATATCATTCCAATGTTTTCTTGTGATGTTTTTGTTGTTATATATGTTATCATTCAGTACCAATTATTTATTAGTTGTAAATGTGTTTTTATATGTGTTGTGTTTTTTAACTGGTTTCATTCCATCTTATATTTATTTAGTATCTTTTAGAATCCTTTTTATAGGATTTGCAATAAAATTTTAGAAATGATTTTTTGTCTTTCTTCTCATTTGTATAATTTATAGATGAAAAACAAACAGACAACTCCATGGCTACAAAAAAAATAAGACAAATACACAAACCAAAGTTCACAAAACACAACATAGAAATAATGACTACCCGCAACATGACCCTATCAAAAACTGAGAGTGATCTCAGGTGCTCCGGAAGGGTAAGCAAATTGTGCTCTACATGTAGCACTGATTGTGTTGCTCATGTTATTACAAACCTGGTTTATATTCTAATTCGATAGGTCATATTGGTGAAAGATAAACAGGATTGCAGTAACTACTTAAGCAACATATCTTAAATCATCTGTGAAACAAATATTTCATAACGTTCAACCAACTTGTGATGGCGTCCGTAAAATTCGTGAAGGGATGATTTCAACTTCACCATTTTGAACTCTTGGTTTAATAGCTTCCATGTGAGCAGTAACCATCTATTAAGAAAATCATGATAGGAAATACAACCTCAGGAATATCGTATCAATTAGGAGATACATAATGGTACTCCATATGTAGGTGCTGCTGGAATGTTGCTACATAGAAATGGAAAGTTCCCAATTGGGAAGCTGAAATCATCTATTTTGTCAGAAAGTTTTGTTTTCAACCAACCCTCATTGTCAACTTCTAGATGTAAGTCAAGATATGAGGCAGACTTAACTGTATCTGTTGTATCCTTGTATCTAGTTTGATGGAAGAACATCATCTAAATAGCGGAAAGTAAAGTTGAAGGATATTGCTAACTACTTTTGTTTCTATATAAAGTTCCTGTATGAAGTACGCCTCATAAGAATAAAGGAAAAAGTTGACAAAAAGAGGTGCACAGTTGGTTCCCATGGGAATGGCAGATATTTTGTTGAAAAACTTGCCTCATAACGTAACAAATGTGTTGTTAATCGAGAAATCAAGCATCTTGATAATATGTTTCAGAGAATTTTTAGTTTGAATCAGAGTGATTTTTGTCGAGCCTGTGACTTTAGTAGCAGAAAGTTCTACAGGGATAGTTATCTGGAGGCTGCAGCGCTAGCTAACTTCTGAAAAGCTTAATGTTTTAGAATGTGAAAGACCTTGATTCTTCATACTTTGTATATAGATACCTATGTTACTAAGTTTATGCCTGTCACATGCTCATTGACCCCATTTTCATGGTTCAGTGACTACTTGAAAAACAGATTCAGATTTTTTGTAAAGTTAATTCCTCTCTTATTATAAGAAAAGGGATAATTTGGTATGTGCGTACATTGCAAGGTCCTCGTGTCAGTTGGACAGTTTTCACTTGACATAGAAGGAAAAGTGCTTTTCCGGGGTCTCTTAGTTTGCGCAATATTATTTAAACTGCAGTTTATATCTTATCCAAATAATGTCGCCTGTTCTAAACAAAAAAATGCAAATAAAAAATTCTTCTACTAAGTAAATGTTACCAACTATCCATGTAAGACATAAAATCAAGACCAACAGCTAAGAATGTTAAAGTGTCAAAAAAAATATCTAAAAGAGGGACGAAAGATACCAAAGGGACAGTCAAACTTATAAATCTAAAACAAACTGACAACGCCATGGCTAAAAATGAAAAAGACAAACAAATAACAGCACACATGACACAACATAAAAAACTAAAGAATAAACAACACAAACCCTACCAAAAAACTAGGGGTGATCTCAGGTGCTCCAGAAGGGTAAGCAGATGCTGCTCCACATGGGGCACCCGTCGTGTTGCTTATTTGATAACAAATCTGGTAAATAGTCTAATTCGGTAGGTCACAAAAATGTTGTTTTGAGGCATTTTGTAAGTTGAAACATAGGTTATATGACATTGAAAATTAAAATTTGTAGAGTGCCTTTTGAAAGAATTTTTCAACACAGGGCATTGAAAATGTACTTTTTCAATGTAAACAAATTAAAAAACTTATTTTATTGAAAAGTGTATTCTTTCTTGATTGCAAAAATGTATATTCACTTCTAATAAAAATTCAAATGACTTAAATAGACATTTTAATTGCTTGGGAATAAACTAATAAACAATGGTTTGTTATAATTATTTAAAATTTTAAAACTGTTTCAAGCCAAATCCTGATAAAAAAAATGAACTCATCTAAATTGTTGATTAATTACAGATGATTATTGGAAATTTATTTTGTAAATTATAGGCCTTACTTGAATACCTTTTATATATTCATATTTATATTCATATTTCATTTTTTGTCGAGCCTGCAACTTTTGTTGCAGAAAGCTCGACATAGGGATAGTGATCCGGCGGCGGCGGCTACGGCGGCAGCGTTAGCTCACTTCTTAAAAGCTTTATATTTTAGAAGGTGGAAGACCTGGATGCTTCATACTTTGTATATAGATGCTTCATGTTACGAAGTTTCCGTCAGTCAAATGTCCAATGTCCTTGACCTCATTTTCATGGTTCAGTGACCACTTGAAAAAAAAGTTCAAATTTTTTGTAATGTTGAATTCTCTCTTATTATAAGTAATAGGATAACTATATTTGATATGTGCGTACCTTGCAAGGTCCTCGTGTCTGTCAGACAATTTTCACTTGACCTCAACCACATTTCATGGATCAGTGAACAAGGTTAAGTTTTGGTGGTCAAGTCCATATCTCAGATACTATAAGCAATAGGGCTAGTATATTCGGTGTATGGAAGGACTGTAAGGTGTACATGTCCAACTGGCAGGTGTCATCTGACCTTGACCTCATTTTCATGGTTCAGTGGTTATAGTTAAATTTTTGTGTTTTGGTCTGTTTTTCTCATACCATATGCAATAGGTCTACTATATTTGTTGTATGGAATGATTGTTAAGTGTACATGTCTAGCGGGCAGATGTCATGTGACCTTGACCTCATTTTCATGGTTCAGTGGTCAAAGTTAAGTTTTTGAGTTTTGGTCTTTTTATCTAATGCTATATGCCATAGGTCAACTATATTTGGTATATGGAATGGCTCAAGTAGGATATACGGTACTATAGTTCCGGCTTTTTTGCCGTAAATTCCTACGCGTATGTATTCATGGGTAATAAAGGTAAAACTGTTTGAATGTTTCATTCTAGTAAAATTAATGAGTGAAAGACAGGTTGACAAGTCGACAGGTTGACAACTTTGAAAATGTTATCGTTGAAATAAGTGGTTGACAGGTTGACAAGTCGACAGGTTGACAATTTTAAAAATGTTATGGTTGAAATAAGTGGTTGACAGGTTGACAAGTCGACAGGTTGACAGGTTGACAAGTAGACAAGTCGACAGGTTGACATTGTTAAAAATGTTATCGTTCAAATAATTGGCTGACAGGTTGACAAGTCGACAGATTGACAATGTTAAAAATGTAAAAACAAATTATAGTTAACAGGTTGACAGGTCGACAAGTCGACAGGTCAATAGGTCGACAGGTTAATAAGACGTTGACCAATTGATAATAGCGTTATGTATAACTGGTAGGCAAATTGACAAATTGACAATGTACCTATACACTGTATAGGACTGTATCGGACCACAGATGAATTATCACGTTATGATTGGTTAAATTCCGTCACGTGGTGACCCCTTATGAGACCATATGGGGTTAGTAAGTTTCCTATGGGGTTCATTACGCGTTAATGATGGCGACGTCATCTATTAATGTTGTTGTGTTTCATTGTTAATTTTTCAACAAAACGCCGCAGAAAAAGTCCAGCGTCCGATAAATTCGTTATACGGTTAACTACTGACCCCATACGGATCCATAGAGGGTTAGTAAAATTCATAGGGGACTCGGACTCCGGCCTCACCCCCTATGGATTTTACTAACCCTCTATGGATCCGTATGGGGTCAGTAGCGAACCATCTATACTATTAAACGGGAAGACCTCATTTTTGGTGTCGCTTCTCTTCTTCCAGAATAAATTAATCAACACGCCTCTGTGTCCTATGTGTACAGTGCATAGTCGCATTTGTCATCCATTCATATGATTATTCAGATTGAGTTATTTTAGGAGAAAAACGAGAAAAAAAGGCATCAGGATATTGTCCCGTCATTGTACGGAATTTTAAGTCAGATTAGACTACCGGTTTGCGTTTTTCTGTATACTTTGAACATACATATACTACGAATAAAGTGTATTTTCTGAATTTTATCTGCTATCATTTTCAAGTTTACTATCCACGGCGGTCACAGAGTTTATTAAATAGAGAGGGTCTGTATACTATATCAATGATCACCATGGATCGATTAGTAAACTTAGAATTGAAAGTAAATACGCTTTATTTATATAGTAATGAATGTTCATAATATACAGATAAGAGCTAGAATTATTCATGTGAAGTTTTGATACTTTT